>NC_045703.1:51648254-52273254 GCF_009834535.1 Camelus ferus
ATTTTATTAAAGGAATGAGTTACAGGAAGAAAAGCAGTTTAAACTAACTGAGTCAAGAGAATGTAGCTTTACTCTATGGCATTAAAAAATAACTAATGTTAAAGTATTAAGTACGGGTAGAGAGCTTTTAACTACAGACTAAAGTTCATTTAAAAATAAATCATTTTGCCCCTTTGCAGCCTGGTCTCCTTTATCAGAGATGCTACAGACCAGGCACTACTCTAGGCACTGGAGAGACACCAGGATGAAGACATTTTCTTCACAAGACCTTCCTTGACCTTCCATCTCCTAGGCCCTGTCCCCCGAGGGTGGGTGACTCACTCCTCTGTGGTTTACCCATTCCATAATTGTGCTCACCCGTCTCCCCTGCTCGGACTTCCCCTCCTTGAGGACAAGAACTAGGCCTTTATTGGCTTTGGAGATGCCAGTAAATTTGTTGACTGAATGACAAAATGAATCTATTCCTTGTCTTTAAGGAATTCTATTGAATGGAAAAGCTAGATAAAATAAAATGGTAATATGATACATTTTAAAATAATGGGTAACCTCTAATGGGGGCTAGGAGGAAATGATATGGGAAAACATGCCACAGCAGGGTGACACGTGAGCTAGGCCTTGATGGGTTTGCTAGATAGACAAGGATATGAAACACATTCCAACCAGACAAGAGAGCAAGAACAAAGGCATGAAGACGAGAGAGAGGTGTCTGCGTGGGGGGAATACCGAGTCACGTGCACAGCAGATGGTGCATGTTGCCTCCAACAGCCCCAGTCAAACCTCCTTGCACAGCGCACTGCACGTGAGTGGCTGGGAGCTGGAAACCACGTTTCCCAGACTCCCTTGTACCCGAGTCTCGGGGTTTGCAAAGCTGCTGCACCTAAACTTGGCTGAGGACTTGAGTCCACACTCCTGGGGCTGCAGCTAGTTCTGGTGGTGGGTCTGGCCGCTGAGGCACTTCAGTAGGAGAGGTAACTGAAGTCTCAGGGTCCAGTCCCTACTTTCATGGAGATGGTACGCAGGACTAGGGGCGCTCATTTTGCCGTAAGGCATACAGCTGAGGCAATGTGGTCTTGGGTCAAATACCTGGGTGCCACTTTCCGCTTGCAGCAGAGATAATGGCTCCCTTGGTGAGCCAGTTCTGAGCTGGTATTTGGGAATCATTCCTGGAAGTTCAGCTTGGACCCATTCCCCAAGCTTCTCCAATGATCTTTACACCCCGTGTTGACTCCTTTTTGCTCACATTGCTGCCTGCAACTGAACCTGCCTGAGACAGTCTACTGCCCGGCGGATGACAAAATGGGGTTCCTAGGGGTGGCAGGGGGGATACGGCCAGAAAAGTAAGTCCGGGCCAGTCAGGAAGAACCTCACCTGTCGAGTCAAAGAGGTTGGACTTCATTCAGTGAGTAATGATTGGACATCAAAAGTTTTCATACAAGATAGTCATCCTGTGTTTTAGAAAAACTTTAGAGACATAGAAAAATGCACTGAAAAAGTAGGCAAATTCTATAAAACCAAGGTAAACTAATGTTGATGAAAGAAAGAATAGGGGTCAATAGTTTGTGCTCCTTATGTTAATGACTTCCCCCACGCATAACCTTTGGCTGGATCCTAACACTGTCTTAAATGCTATCTACTCCAGGTAGGACACCAGCAGTCTGGGGAGCAGGAAACAGTCACTGGCTGACTTGGGTTAGCCTCTAGTCTCGTCAGCCTCTCTTTCAATTTTATACTGTTCAGCAATTCTGAATGAGGATTTTAGTTCCGAATTATTTCCTACCTTAACAGACTGATTTTTTTTTCTAAGAGTAGCTCTGTATGGTCATGATCAAAGCCCATAAATAAAAATAACATAGCCTCTGTATTTACTTTATAAATGCTGTCTTTCCCTCAATGTTAATTACATACAGCTCTGGAACACTGCATCAATTCTGATAAAGAACACACAAAAACTCTATCCACTGTCAGTGTTTAGGGAAAGAACATCAGATAACTGGAACAGGATGTCTATTTTGTTAAAGCAGCTACGAAGGCAGTGCCAGAACAAGTCGATGCAAACAACAGAATCCACTTGTTACGTTAAGCTGAAAGGAATTACTGAAGGATATTAAGGACTTTCAGAATCTCCAGGTGGCCAGAGGATAAGTTTACTTACTGCAGTCGGGACTGGTACAATGAAACACTGCTGCTGCTGCCACCTGCTGGTCATCATTGGTAATCACGGATCATGTACAGGTCTGGATGCCAGGTGTCCACAGAAGCCAATGTCAGAAAAGCAAGAGACCAGTGCTGCTGGGCTTGCCAGTAGATCCAAACAGCCTCCACAACTACTGCCTAAGATTCCTCAGTTTGGCATCCAAATTCATTGCACCCTAGCTGCAAGGGAGCCTGGGAAGTGAGGGTGTTAGCTGAGCTAACATGAGAGAAGAGCAAGTCAGGCCAGACAGGGAGCGAGCTGGGAGCTGGTATGCCGGTGACAGCCTGCTGCAGGGCTTCTGGCCAAGTTCTTGAGAAAGAACAATTAGTAATATGCTCCAAAATCAACTGGGATTTGGGGCCATTTATATCTGTTTTGATCCAAATCTAGATACATGGTCATTTTCATCAGAACTTCCTGAATCAGAAGCTGAGAAAGTTCGAGGATTCGCTCAGATTGCATCAGTGGCCCACAAGTAGTATTCCACCTTGTCGCCTACTATCAGTTCAACACAGCCCAGGATTGGTTTCTTTCCACAGACTCCCTTTCTTGAGCACTTTAAAAAAAAATTACAGATTTTTAAAAAATACAGGCTCAAATGAACATTGTATAAGAAAAATAATAGCAATAGAGATGAGACTAGAAGGTACACAGGAATGATTTTCAAGAAACCAGGATATTCCATGGGTTGTTGCAATCTGACTTCACAAATTCAAAGAGCAAGTTTAACAAACTCACTTTTCCAACCACTTTATGTAATTAAAATTGGGGGGAAAAGCAACAGAAGCAATGCTAGAAAAGTTTACGTTTGGCCTTAATTCTCTACTATATCATGTGTTCCCATGGAGAAGACTGAATATCTAAGCAATGATAGAGTAACTCCAATATTTACACATTCTAAAATACCACTGAAGAATACAGCACTCCACAGGTGAGCATCTAGGACAAAATACAATTTTTCTGAGTGTATTGCACAAATAAGCCTTCTCTGAATGAGGCAGGAAAAAATGCTTTACCATATATACAGTAACATCTTTGACAGTATTTTTTTCAAGGCATAATTTATTGGTAAAAATAGAAAGTGAATCTTTTTTAAAAAAAAATCCTATTCTGCTATCCAATTTTCCTTTTGATCAAGTGATGGCCTCAAAAAAGCTTTATCAAGAAACAAATGGCAATCAAATGGAATTTCTATGTATCTCATAACTCAGAAATATTTATTTCTTCATAAACACTGATATTATAATAATAAAAGCATTAAATACTAATGTTCCTATCCAGTTTTTTAAAAATCAGAGAAACAGCATCTTGGATGAAGAAAGTAATTTGCTGCCATCTCGATACATGAATAATTTAATTTTGCAAGGCGAGTGTGACATTTGTACAAGATGTTTTTTCAACTATCCGTGATACATAGTCCCCATTAGGAGACTAGCATGGAGTAGGGCAACTTCCACAAATAATCCTTGAAAACAAGCACAGTGTCTGCAGATTGTCATCTGGTGCTAGCTTTCCCTCGCCCTTCATGAATGACCCTCCTCCACACACAGCCAGGGTGTTTAGCAGGATGCCTGGAGGAAGGTCCAGAACCCTCACACTGACCATGCTTCTTACTCCCGCCGTTTCAGGATTCAGATGGGGTTGATCAGCAACTCTCTGCTTTACATTCATGTTACTGAAATGTTCTGTCTCTAAGAAAGAAACATGTCAGACCCTGTTGATGGCAGTGTGGACAAAGAGTTCGTGACGTTACATAACAAGATTAAAAAACCTGGGTTAACAAATGACAATAACTTTAGGCATAAAGTCAGGACATTATTTTCTTAATTAATGAGTTTCATTCCATCCCCCCACTTCACCCTCTCATGATCTCTCTGTATAACATCTGTAGTCACCATCTTCCCACCAAACAACACTGGATGCCGGCTCCGAACATCCCTGAGAAGAACCACTCATTTGGGCAGAAGGTACCCATCAAAGCCAGGAAGGGAAGTCTGTCCACCAAGTCTTGCAGATTACTCAGCGTATTTTTGTATTATGAGGAAAAAATTATCAGTTGGGGGTTGGGGGTGGGGTGGGCAATGGATTGATGAGAACTTTTCAAGGTAAAAAAGCTGGAGCAGAACAGCCGTCCGGGACTAGAAGACAGTGCACCGAGCAGGGCAGTTCCCTGGACTGGGAATTCCTGGTGTGGACTCGTGATCATGAAGCACTGGGACAGAAGAGTATGGGAGAGCATGAAATCTGAGGACAAGAACGGGAGCCCTAACCCGTGTCCACGTGGCAGGTCTAGCCTGGTGCCAAGCGGCAAGATTGCTGTGTTTTAAAAGCACACAATAGTCTTTAGGAAAACAAACTAAAAATAGCAGCTAGAGTTAACAGTGCCTACTCCGAGCTGAGGGTTTCTGGGCACCATCTCATTCCACTCACCGGTGCTGACCCCAGCCCTGCGGTGTCTGAGCTGCTGCTGTTGAGGAAATGGAGACTCAGTGAGGAGCTTTGCAATGTTCAAAGGCCACAAGCATGTCAAGTGGGTGGGGCATGAATTAAAGCCAGGTCTGGGATGCTAACCACCTCTCACCTCTCCGTGGGCCCTGTGGGGACACCTACGGCAGGAACAGAGCAGAGAGCCAGGCCCCATAAGGGGCAAGCAAAGCGGGAGAACTGAAGGCTAAAATTAAGCATGGATTTTAAGCACACTTTTTATTGGGCACAGAAAAGTCCACAAATTTTAAGTGAGCAGATTAACGAACTGCCACAAAGCGGACACCCATATAATCAGCACTGAGATCAGATACAGAAGGTTCCACCCACAGAGGGAACCACCACCTTGACACCAACACCAGAGATCAGTTTTGCCTGTTTTTGAATTTTATATGATTGGAATCATACTCTTCCGTATTTGGCATATTTCACTCAACTTGATGTTTGTGAGATCCATCTGTGTGGTGGCAGGTAGCAGTAGTTTGTTTATTCTCATTGTTGTATGGTAACAGAATTACTTATCCACTGCATTATGAATGAACTTTTTGTTTTTCTCATTGGGGGTTACTATGAAAAGTAGAACTGTGAACATTCTCATGCATGTCATTTGATGAACATGTTTACATCTTTACATTGGGTATATTCCTTGAAAGGGAATTCCCTGGTTCATGGGGTGTAATTAGTCAGCTTATATAGTAGATACTGCCAAAATTTTTCCAAAGAGGAAAGACTGAGGGATTTAAAGGTTTTCTTCCATAGCAAGCAGGTACTCAAGTAAAAAAAAGAGTTTTAAAATATTGAAGGATACCATAAAAATTATCACAGGACCACTCAAATATCAGAAATAAATTAAAAGGAGAGTCTGTCTTTGAAAATCATCTGAATGATGGAAGTCCTTCTTGCCAAAGTTTCATGTAATAAAAGCCAAAGAGAAAATTGTTTGAAAGGGTTGCTGCATAGAGAAACTGGGCTGGCTACACACTGATGGAGACAGAGGAGCCCTGGGCCAAGGACTGTCATTTCTAGTCTTCAGCTTGCTAGATGAGACCTGGAACCTTAATGTCTCTGGACCTTGGTTTTTCTTTTTACATCTGTAATGACAGAATCACATTAGTTGAGCTCGAAGTTCTATTTGGGGCACGAACTTATGTGATACAAATAAGAGAGATGATGTTCTGGCCTGTCAGGAACAGCAAGGATTCAGTCCTGTACACTCTCTAGATAATGAATCCCAAGTTAAAAGACATAAAATCATGGATATACTTTTGTTGCAAAATAAAAGACAAAATAAAAATAGACATTGGCTAGGCAGACACATGAAGGAACGCAGGGGAGTTCTAAGGACAACTTAAGTGTCAGAGAAATATTTGGAAATCTGATAAGGAAGTCTTTTAGGGAAAAAAGAGATTTGAAAATATTTAGCCAAAATGACCACAAGATTAAAAATAAAATTTTAAATATGCTCTTTAGGTCATAATGTTAAAGCATCACATTTTGTCATATGCAGTCCCCACTTCTCTTCCTTCTTATATATGCCACGTCCCAGCCCTGTCTTCTTTTACCCAAACACCTGCAGTATATGAAACAAATTCCAGAGAATTTGTCATTTTTCTCCTAGTTTTATTATAAGCCATTTCAATAACTATGTTCCTTTATACTTTTCCTGGAGTCAACAGCTTTTCTTTTTGATTTAAAAATAAAAATGTGCAAGCTTACTAATTTTCCTCTGCATGCTGTTTTGGCTACATCTCATTAGTTTTGAAATTTAACTTTCTCTAATTACTACTTTCAAAACAACCGACTTTCGTATTTAAATATCTTCTTTTCCTTCTATTTTTTAGCTGTAATACTAATGAGTTTTAAAATCACCTGATACAGGGTCTTACACTGAATAAAATCCACCTTGATAGTATCCATAAAAAACTCTGTCCATCTTGGTCTTTTTTTTTAAATTATTGAAGTACAGTCAGTTATAATGTGTCCATTTCTGGTGTACAGCATAATGTTTCAGTCATACGTATATATACATATATTCATTTTCATATTCTTTTTCATTATAGGTTACTACAAGATATTAAATACAGCTCCCTGTGAATCTTGGTCTTTTTTAAAAAATTCCCCCAACATCTATCCTGCTTTACACTTAAAGATAGGCCTTAAAAAGGTAATACACCCTGTCACGTGGCCTCTTTGTCTCTGCGGTGCCGTGTTTAAACAAGAAAGCACACTGAGCCAGCTGTGTAAGCAGCACACGAATCAATGTTGTCCCTCTCTGGGCGCCTCCTTTTTACCCTATTGACATATGAGGTCAAGACCAGCGCTGTGAGGCTGCCCTGGCTTTTGTACAGATAAGGATTTCTTTCGTAGTGCCGTATTTTAGAAACTAAAGTTCTCTAGAGGAAAATACACTCAATGAAGTACCAAAGCCCTAACAGACCTTTGGACGACGTTCCGATGCTGCTCTGAGATGGCAGCGGGGCACCTGAAGCAGGGGAGGCTGGAGCGCAGCAGCAACAAAGTTTCTGTTCTTTTTCTAAGTTTCAGTTGACGTAAGAGTCATAGGTCTTTTAAGCCTATTGTACCATGAAAACAAATCCTCTCGTTTTCATTCTCCAATAGCGGCTGAGTTTACAGCAAGTCTGAGCTCAGCCCGATTCCCAGTGCTGGAGCCCATGCTGAGAACATTTGCACATGAACAGGAGAAAGAAGTGGGTACAAACCAAGGTCCTTACCAATCCACATAGGAAACCGAAAACCCAAAGTGCAAAGACCCCCACTGACGCTGCAGTGTAACCAACGCGGCACATTTCACACACAGCACAGAGAGAACGGAAGTCATCAGTTACTGCGTCTAGCCAGGTTCCAGGCCAGCTTTACATGCATTATCCCATTTAAAGTTCGTGAACATCCTAAGAGTCAGGGGATTACCATCTGCGTGTTAGAAGTGAAAGAGTTGAGACGCAGGGATGTTACGTGACTTGCCCCCACTGCCACACAGTCCCACTGGCAGAGTCAAAGTCATCAGTGATTAGACAGCTCCACACAAGAGCCCATGAACCGGAGGCCAGACCTTTCTCCTAACCTGTTTCTCCTGCATTTCTCCTCTGAGCTTCACGGATTATTTTCCAGTTCATACTTTGTAATTTACTGGGAACTGGTAAGTTGTACACTTAAGACTCAGATGAGAGGACCATGGAGAGAAAGCGAGTTATCTGACATAATTATAAGGCTTTATAAGTAAATATAATGTCAGATGATTATAAGCCTAAAAGATCAGGATTTTGTTTTTGATATTACTTTTTAAAATACATTCCTAATACTCGGAGAAAAACTGGAGTGATTGAGAAGTTTAAAAAAAACAGTGGTAGAATGGAGGAAAAAAAAACCCAAAGGTTTTTCCATTCAGAAGGAAGGGATGAAAACATACTTAGAAGGGGGGGAAAAATGGTAAGCAGACTTGGGTTAACAAGTGTGCCAAGTGTTAGGACCAAGGAAGAAAGAACGTGGAGGGTGACAATTTAGGAGCCAGCCTGGTCTTCAAACACCACTGGGCAGGAGGTTTGCTCTCATACTAAGTAAATGTTTTTTGTTGAAAAAATAAATACGCCAGGACAAAGAGGAGAGAGACTGGCTTAGAAAGCAAGAAAATGTAGACAGTATGTGAGTGATGAAATGAACGTGCAGAAGGTCAAACCAAACTCTCACTTCCAAAGTCAAAATGATACCTCAAATTCATTACACATATGAAATGACCAAAGCAAGCCAAAAAAAGAACATTTGTCAAGTTTTTAAACTTTGTTGGCAGTGCTGGCCCACTAAGTCAGTAACCCATTCTTTTTAATTTTCATTCTTCAACCAGCCATCCCAAGAATTATTTATAACGTTGTTATTTCATGTTTTGAGAAGGGTAGGTGTGTCCTCTAGAGAGATGTAGGCAGGAGTCAGTTTCTACAAAGGCAAGGAAGCAGCGTTATCGACTCTTAATTTCTGACTCCATTATCATCCTACACAGACACAGCTGTTCTCTCTTTTGATACCAAGTCAACCATTTTCGTATTTAATATGGACAAATTCACTACACGGACAAAACACGGCCCGGACTTAAGTCTTTGACTGTCCTGTACATCACAAATAAAATGAATGGCTTTTAGAATCTCAATAGGAGATTCCAGTATTTCTTAAATGAAGTCAAAATCAGTATATTTCAAGCACTTGGGGCGTGAGGGGTCCTCTGACAAGGAGAATGGCTCTCTTAAAGGCAGTATCAGAAAAGTCACGCTGAAAAGGAAGTACACGTCTCAAGTGTCCTACTTTACACAACGCTTGGAAAAACTAAGAATGAGCCTCTGATACCGTACTACCAAAAACAATCCTCATTCCTCTGATTTATTATTGTTAACCTTCCCTGCACGAAGTCAGCATACAATAATGTAGGATCCCCTTGGTTGATTTTTCCACTGGAGCTCTTGGAAGTCTAAGACATACTTGGGGGCATGCTTCGGGTCAACTGTGATGTTCCAGAGGTCAGGCAAGCTCTTGGATCAGCCAGAAATAAAGATCCCTTCCAGCTGTCAGAAAGAGCATTTAATTTTAGTGTCTGTCAAACACAGTCCATTCAATGTTAAGGTCCACTGGAAATCAAGCCTTCCTAACCAAGAAGCTCTCACAGCCCAGCCCCATGTTTCATGTTGTTTTCTAGGTGGAGTAGTTTTCTACCCCTGTGGTAACAAATTACCATCAACTCAGCACCTTAAAACAATAGCCACGTCTTTATCTCACAGCTGTACAGCTCTGAAGTCCCACAGGCTTGGCTGGGTTCTCTGCTTGGGGGTCTCACAAGGCCAAAACCAAGGTGTCAGCGGGTGTGTGCTCTTACCTGGAGGCTGGAGAGGAAAATCTGCTTCCCAGCTCATTCAGGCTGTTGAAGTCAGTTCCTTCCCCCGGCTTCCCAGGGGCTCCCTCCATCTTCAAGCCGGCAACACGGAATCTTTGCCACACTTAATCTCTCTGATTCCTCCTTCGCCTTAGCTCTGCTCTTAAAGGCGCGTGTGATTACATTAGGCCCACCTAGCTAATCCTGGCCAATCTCCCTTTCTTAAGGTCCCTGAGTAGTAACCTTAATTACATCTGCAAAGCCCCCTTTTGCCATGTTGTGTAACACACTGGCAGGCGTGACACCAGGTGCTGAACGTCACAGGGGCGAAAATTTCCCTATCACAGTCAGTAGAGCAGAAAAGCAATTTTCCCTGATTTGAATCCCTCAATTCCAGAAGACTCAAACAGACGGTTTTACCTCGATAGTCAATTATGGATCAATCATTACATTGCTTATCTATACGTTTCTTGAATGGGTTAGTATTTTTAGTGTGTACTGCCCTTCCAGGTCAGAAATACTGCATCCTTCGTCCTGAACACCTGGCTGTGTTTAACAGCATCCGTGTCACTTACTCCTGTGGAATACTGGGATTCTGCATCCCAGACATGGTTTTCCCAGGTGAAATTCAAACCATTCACGGATTTTTTTGACACAGCTACTTCTCCTTCCCAGATAGATAATTTTACTTGAAATTCTTAGTGCATTTCAATTCCCGAGAAATTATTGAAAGAGAACAGCTGAAATGAGCCCCAGGATCTCTGGTCTGAACAGTTTATAACTTTATACAAGGGCAGGGTAGGTAACGATTTCCATTTTGCTTCTAATACTAAACCAGATGACACACCAGAATTTCCTTCATATATTTAAAGACTTTCAAACATTCATGAATTAATTCAACGAACATTTGTGTGATTTTTCAGCATCAAGGATAACGGATAACTCACGTGCCCTGCCTTCTAGGTTCTTACTGCCTCACACAGGAAAACAGACAGCTGTAGGAGAGTGTGAGAGGCAGCACACGGGAGGGGTTGAAAGCCAGCTTTGGAATGTTGGTTACGGTGAGCTTCCAAGAGGAGGTAACATATGGACTGAGTTCTGTCCGTCTGATCAAAATATTAGATAGAAGTAACAGAGAAGAAATAGCTGAGGGTCCTGGTGCGTGCACAGATGTGCAAAAGCAGTGAATGTGGATGAGGGAAGAGGCTGGTGGGAACTGAGGCTGAAGAGGAAGACAGGGAGGTTCTTTCATGAAAGGCTCCTCTGCATCATGGGAAGGAAGTTAAACTTTATCCTGAAGCCAGCGGTGTGGTGAGGGGTGGGGGAAACTGAAGAGTTTCAGTCACACAAGAAACATGCTGAGGTCTGTCCCATTCCAAACAGAGTGTGGAGGAGGGGATCAAAGAGCAATTAGCCTAGAATCAGAAAGTTAGGAGCCTGATAAACCAAAAAAAAAAAAAAAAAAAAAAAAAGCACGGAATGTGAACAGTCATCCACTGAGGCAGTGCTGGCCCAGGGGATGAAGAGGAGGGATGGGTTCCGGAACACATTAAAAAGGTGGAGTTGACAGGAAGAGGAGGAAGAGAGAGGAGGAAATGAAGAGGATTGCCAGTTTCCCTGCTAACATTCCAGGTACTTCATCTCATTTGGTTCCCGCAGAATCAACCCATCAAGTAGGCAGGGCAGCCGCTTCTACTTATTAGATGGGGAAATGGCTCACGGTGGTTAAGTGGCTTCCTCACAGTCAGTAAATGATAGACTCAGGATGGGAAAGCCTCTCTGGTTCCTAGGTTAAGAGTCTTTCTGCTTCACCTGCAAAAATTTCACTCTTGGTTAATCACGTCTGCAGATTTCAGGCTCCTCATCCTGAATGTGCGCATTTTAGTAAGATCTTAGCTGGCCATTAAAATGATGGCTCCACCACTTTCATTCTACTGAGCCAAAAACACAGCCTATAGGTCTAAGTTCCTGTAACTTTCAATAACTGTAACAGTTCACAGAGATAAAGGGGAAGTCTTCAATGCAGCTAAGCGCACAATCACTCAACAGATATTAACAGAGCACCTCTGGGTACAGTCTGATGTAAGGTCCTGAATAGTAACCAGCTTGTGCTCATAGTACCTAACAGGGACAGAAAAGTATGGTGACCAAATTGTAAGTATATTCACAGAGAAAACGGGGAACAAATGTTTTAACAGTAAGAGAATGAAACGCATAAAGGGGAACCCTCGAAAATAATCCAGGGGGTCTGAAAACTTAGATAAGGGATGGAAAGATCAAATGAGATGAAATTTCAATAGAAATAGTTAATAGATTTTTAAATTTTAAATAAATATAAAAAGGAAAAGCTCCCACATTTAAATGACGGTTTGCTGAGAGAAAAATAATCTCATATTTCTAAAGTTAATTTTAATCCCTTTTATTTTTTTGTTTACAGTCAATTGCCCATTCATGGGACTATGCAATGGAGCTCCGCCCCACCCCTTCGATTGAAAACTCGAAAGAGGAGAAAGTGCTTAAAGGATGTGTTTCTCCTTGATGAGTAAATCCTCAGTCCTCTAGGAGAAGTGTAACCACTTCAGGACGGTGCTTGAGAGGAGCCGGCAAGGAACGGGCCTTTTCCCTAATGGTGACCTGCCACTTCAAAGACCAGAAAGGTACCCAGGAAACACGTCTCCCTCCCTGTCACCACAAAGTCTAGACTCGTTTGTTCTGAATGTTTAAATTTCTAGAAACACATTAACCTTTCTCCTCCTTTATGATCAGCTTCCCCCTCTTACAAGCCATTGATGATTGAAATTGTAGCATTAGATTTTTCCATCAGGTTGCTACAGAAAACGAAACTTCGAAAGTTACAAATCTTTCTTGCTCTGCTTTTTGCCTTCATATTTTCAGTCCCATTGAAAGTACAAAAATCCCTTTTTCTATTTTAAGTTATCCTCAGAAAAGTCCTCCCCCTCCATGAGAGTGATGGCTCAAATCCTTTTCACCTGAACTAGGTTAAATATTGCATTTCGTACCTTTAATCACAAATACCGGTTGGAATTCTTTCTTGGTCAAGTTAATGGGATAAGCCCGCCAGGAGCTGAGAATCTAACAGGGAAGCCACGGCACCTATAACTACCCACAACGTGATATACGTCCCAGAAAACATGCCGATCCCACTCCGTGAGTGAGCTCAGAGCCTGCCCTCCATTTTAATGATGCTATGAAAGAAAAAAAAAAGTCGGGGTACTATAAAAGAGTGAAATAACCAGCACTTACCATGAGAGGACTTTTTGATATTTCTTATAACAGACCAAAGCTCAGCAAAACAAATACACGCAAAGGAATAAAAACTGAGCTGCTTATTAAACACTTCAGTTAGCTTCCGAATTTGGACAGGCCCCCTGCTGTTTTGTCCTAACTTAATCCCTATCCAAAAAAAAAAAAATAAATAAAAGCCATGGGAATCAATCTTCCAAAATTCCAACAGAAACGCTCTCTTACCAAGCTTACTTCACGAAGACTAAAGGCACATCTCAATAACTGTATTAAATACACAGATAGCTACAGATTGGAACTGCCTTCCTTCCCATGGCAGAAAAGATGACAGTGTCTCACTAAAGACCATTCTTTCCACGAGCATCGGACAAGAGCATCACTCACCTGGGGCTGTGGGTCCAGCAGGGAAACGTTTTCCTTTTCTGCCAGACTAAAGGACTGGACACAACAAGTTCTGTGGGTTAGAAAACCACCTTTCTCCCCTAGGATTTAGCTCCGGCCTCTGATTGATGCTCCCAAAATAAAGAGAGGTTGCCAAGGCATGGGCTTTCACTCGGAGTGAAATGGCGTTTTGAGCCATTTGTGTCACATGAGCTCACTTACATTTTGAAGGGTTCACTCTGGATGAAAAGAGATTGTCAAGGGAAGCTATGATCGTGGTGCAGGTGAGACCCAGGCAAGGAGCTGGCAGTGGAGGTGGTGAGAGGCAGTCAGATCCAGGAAGATATTTTTTAAAATGAGTCAATTGGATTTTCTCACACCTTGAATAGGGGTACGAGAGAAAAAGGAGTCACACACGACTTCAAGGTTTATGGCCTGCTCAACTGGAAAAACGGATTTGCTGCCCTTGGAAATGAGGAAGCCTGCAAGGGAAGAGCTGTGGGGACGGGGCAGTGAGGGGGTGGGGTACCGGGAGTTCAGGAAGTCGATCAGACGTCCCGTTGGAAATGTGGAGTAGGTAGCTGGTCAGTTACACTTGAAGTGCAGGGAGCGATCTCAGTTGGAGACAGAAATTGGGGCGTCAGGAGGACATCACAAACACTAGATTCCCTTACTGGAAAGCAGCAAAGGACCCTTGACACCTACCAGAGAATTGTCTTAGAATTAAAGCAAGAATTCTCGTTGTGCAGGGAGGGAAACAACACTCTGGCAGAAAGAAGCCAGTTCTCCCGTTTCCCTGCCGGGCATCCATCCAGTCAGACCTAATTTCTGACATCACACAGAGCTGCTGGGGGCCGGTACCCAGCGGGAGACAGAGAAAGGTAGCTGCTCCCCATGCATGGAGCACGAGGGTCACTTTCCAATATCGAAATGGGGGAAAGGGAAAATTAAAGAAAATCTAGTCACACACTGTCCAAAACAGCAGTCTGGGTGAACTTCGGCGTGTCACGTGCCAGAGGAATCTCATCTATTATGGGGGCTCCTGTTTTCCCCTCAGCTCACAGACACTTTATCTTTTGCAGATAACAAGCCAACAATGGATCTATTCAACAATTTCGTGAAGGTGAATGAGAGGTGGGGCGCAACTAAGACAAACTCATTTTCAGCCAAATTTACTATCATAAGCCAAAAAGCTTATAAACAAAGATCTATATAATATCTGCCATACGAATGTTAACTTTCTATGGGAAACAGAAAAGGCAGTTCGATGTTCTCAGTGGGTGACTGAAGAGAAGCCTGTTCCTGTCCTAGTCTTATAATCTCAAATCTAAAGTGACGGCAAATATCAAACTAATGTTTGTTTTAAATCACACTGAAAGCCATCAAACATTCACTCATCTGCATTCAACCCTTTCGGCGTTTATGGACTCTGCATTTTGGGAGGATGGACATCAGTGTCACCTTTCGAGGATGCTACTTTTTCTTACTTCCCTTGTAATTTATGGACCATTCAGTTGGACAACTTACACTCACTAACCTGTTCTCTCTGAGGTGGAAAATGAGCTGCCAATTACCAACAGAAGACAAAATAGAGTGAAAAGCGAAATACCCCAAAGGTTAAGGAGCCCTTGTTACCCATTCCTCAACAGTCAACATGAGATGAGGACACTTCTATCTATGAAGGATAAAGCTACCCACCCACCCATTCCTCTCATCAAGACATGGAGATTTCTTTTTTTTTTAATACAAGGCAATTTTATAAAAGGCACCGTAGAAGCAGTCCAAATCTTGTTTTAAATTTTCATTAAGTACTTGTTGTGCCAGGAAATATTTCCAAAAAGGAAAAGTTTCGTCTCAATTGCTGTGGGAGCAAACACTTCTGCTGGAGCACTTAGAACTGTGTCCAGATGCTCTCCCTGGCTTCCTGGGCTTCCAAAATGTTTGTGTTGCTACAATGCTCATTTACCAGTATGTGTGATTTATGATACTCTGTGTTCATCTGGATGTGTTTACACCACTGTGATTCCAGAAAACTTCACAAAAGTTGGTGTAAATATGTTGCAATGAAAACCCAGAAGTGTATCTGCCTTTTCAGTCACACCACATTCACAAATTATGGCACACATTTCCCTTCACTTTCACAAGCCCAAGGTAAATCTAATCAGTAACTCTATGATGCACTTTGAGAGGTCAAATCTAAATAATATTACTACATGCTTGTGGGAAAATGTCCAGCATCTTATGTAAGTTGTTACTTAATCCTCAATATTTTGTCCAGTAGAAGCTACTCTCACAGCTAAGGAGATCTTTACTCAAGCTTATATTATCAATAGACAGAGCTGAGATTTCTTGAATCGTCTTCACTCACCTGTTAATGCTTTGTTATCTGGGTCATCATTAGCAGGGAAACCCTTTGAAAATTCTGTCTTTCCTTTGTTTTCAAAGTCGGTATCTTGGGGAAAGAGGAGCTCCTCGCCACCAAAAGCAGGCATAAGCAGGAGCCCCTTTTGAGATGACAGGAAAACAGCTGGAAATCTCTTGAGTGCCGAGGAGACCTGGGCCTGGGAGAAGTCCAGAAGCATGGGAGATGGAAGGCTTTCCTGGAGTGGAAGGTGCTTGGTACATAATCAGAGCCCACCAAAATCTGATAAGTAAATAAATACTTACACCCCAAATTCTATCAAGATATTTTGATCTGATGTGATGAACCTCAGAGGTATTTCAGAATATCAATAAATTTTGGATGAATCTAGATATCACCTTGGGATAATACTGGTCTTTTTGTACATAAAACCAGGATTCTGTTACAGCAATAATTTTCTAGTGGAAAAGAAGGGACCAGAGCATCCTTTGTCCTCTTTTTCCCCCCTAGTTTTATTTTATTATTATTATTTTTTATTTTATTATTATTTTATTATTATTATTTTTTAATGGAGGTCTCAGAATTGAGCCCAAGATCTCATGCATGCTAAGCATGCACTCTACCACTGAGCTATACCCCCATTCCCTGTCTTCTTAAAATTAGGAAAGGGTGTGGATAAAGCAAAAACTCCAGACTTGTAAGCCATGGCTAAGGAAGGAGAGACGGGGTACCATCCAGGGCTGGGTGCTTCCACATGCTTTGTTTTCTCTTGCCACAACACCTCACAGGCATCTTCTGAGGCTCCCTTTTCATTTGCTGAGGAATCTTTTCTGTTTGAAAGCAGAAAAGTCACTGCTCTCAACTTCTTAGTTTCCCCAGCCAATCTTCTACCAACTCCGGAATCTCCTGGACTCCTGCCTCCTCCCGAAGCCGCCTTAACCAATCTGGATGCCCTCCACTTTCCTCTCCTAAGTTGTGAGGCAAGTGACAGCGCATCCTGCCCTCACTCCTCCGGACGTCAGCGACTTGGGAGATGCCTGTGTCCCGGCTTTCATTCTAAAAGTTTCCGAAGCTTGCCCAGTTTCACTCAGTGAAATAAAACCACGAGCAGCATAGATGTCCTCTTATGGTCATCAGAGGAGAGATTTTCCTCTTTTATTTGCAAATGCTGTCTTGCCAAACTTCTCAAGAACAAACATGTAATATATAATCTGACTTCTGAAAACCATTCTCCACTTAACTGTAAATTCACTTACACTACATTTCAACTCATGGTTCCTAAAGCTCAGTTTATGCTATTTATAACTTTCTGTTATAAGAAGACATTCCAGTGAAGAAATGGCAAACAGCACTCACATTTTTCTTATTGTGCAAGACCCCTCCCACCCCACCACCCTAATTAAGCCCTCGGTCAAGTCCACAAGGACTTTTGTCTCAATGGCTCTCAGTGTTAGCCCCATTTTGACAATATCAACAATAAAGATTCTAAACCCAATCTAAGCTAACAAAACCTGATAAATATGACATAATCAGCCGATGGAGGATGAACATTGCAAACATGATACCAAATAGTTTGTCATTATACTGCTGCCTGTCAATGAAGACCTCTTAATTTCAAATGCGATTGCCATATATGGTTTCATAAAACAATGGACATTTTGCAATTTAAGAATCTCCATCTTCCTAGAAATCAAAAGCTTCACAGATAAACAAAAGCTAAAAGAATTCAAACCACCAAACCATCTTTACAACAAATGTTAAAGGAACTTCTCTAGTCATCAAATCATAAGAAAAGGAGAAAGAGAGAGAAAAAAAATAAAAAGACCTACAAAAGACTGCCTTGGCAGTTCGGGGTCTTTTATGGTTCCATATAAATTTTGGAATTGTTTGCTCTAGTTCTGTGAAAAGTGTTGTGAGTAGTTTGACAGGGGTTGCATTGGATCTGTAGATTGCATTGGGTAGCGCATCCATTTTGATAATGTTGACTCTTCCAATCCAAGAGCATGAGATATCTTTCCATTTCTTTGTATCATCTTCAATTTCCTTCACCAATGTTCTATAGTTTTCAGAGAATAGATAACCTCCTTGGTTAAGTTTATTTCTAGGTATTTTATTATTTTTGATGCAATGGAAATGTTTATGCCAGTTATAAAATTCTGTTTTTTGAAGTAGGGAAAAAAAAGTGAACGAAGGGCTGCAAATGGCAAAATATCCTTCTTTCTTATGGGTGAGTTGTATTCCATTGTATATATATATGCTGTATCTTCTTCATCCATTCATCTATTGATGTGCACTTAGGATGCTTCCATATCTTGGCAATTATAAATGATGTTGCTGTTAATAGCAGGGTGTGTGTATCTTTTTGAATTAATTCTTTTTTTGTGGTTGGCTTTGATAATTATGTAAGTTTAAAAAGTTAAAGCTCTAAACATTCTTAGAAACAATGAACAGTACATATATATATATAAATTTAAAAAATTTTTTAGATGTGTAGTATATTGTGTATATGTATTTATATGCAATACATGTGCAGTCAAATTATAACAATTCTACATAATTAAACTGAAAAATGGAAGAAAAAAAAAGAATCTCCATCTTCCTACCCTGCATCCCCAATGCGTTTAATCATGTAAAAGCTATTAATTGCTTAAAGACCCTTAGGTTGTTTCAGCAGAATTTTCTTCTGATGTTCAAAATAGAAAAATACATACCCCTGCAAACCTCTGTGCCTGGCTGATGGTGGTGACAGGATGTCCTGAGCGGTAAATCACCTTTATCACACTGGCCCATCTGCTTTCATCTACTAACTATCACCTTACTAACATGTGTGCAGATTACCGATTATACCTTTGCAACTAGAGGGAGTTCAATGCTTCTTAGGTATAACAGAGCTCCCCCAATGGGCAATTAGAGGAGGAAAGGAAAAACACTGGAAAAGAGGGACGCGGAAATGAGCAAAGAAAACAATAGGTAAAAATGGGATATTCAAGTGGGGAATTTAACGGAAACCTTTGCCAATGCTTTTGGGAATTCGAGTCATCTGATTTAGTTCCACCAAATTACCCAGAGCACTGTTCTTGCACAGAGCATGCCCCACAGACAACCTGACCCCCAGCTCTGCGCGCCTCGGGCAGCAAAGCTCTGTTAACTGCTCTTTCATTCCTGAAGGATAGCATCTCCTAGTTTTTATTAGATCATCTATTCAGTGTGGTGATCTGGTTTCCACTGCAACATATTTAAAAGCAAGATTTTGATTAGTAGTGGAAGGAAGAAAGAGAACTGGAAAGCATGATAAAGTTTTCAAGAGAAAGACAAAGGAAATAAAGAGCCAGCTTTGTTTGGTTTATTAAATTTCAAGGGCTTTGCCCGCCAGTTTGAAAAATGCATGATATCACCAGTGTGTTTATTAAAAGTGCTACTTTAAATTGCAGATTGAGCAAATGTGAATTCCCCTTGGTAACTGTAGGATATTGGATAGCAATTATATGCAATTTTTGGATGAAAGGAGGGGGAAAGAATAGGGGAGACTTGCAGGACTATGGTTCTAAAGGCGGCTGCTAATTTAACTAAAATTCAGAATCTGATTGTATGATAATAAAATGTCCAGACTCACACAGATGCAACATCCCCAGGGTCACTTTGCATTTTGATTGTTCAAATCTCTTAAAATGATGCTCAGAATTGAACAGTAAAATAGCATAAACTTGGCTTACTTGACAGTTTATTACTGGATTGAAGAAAGGGTGGGGAACCTTCCAGAGCAAATGGTTGCTTGCTAGCTAACTTGAAAAATGCACTTGTTTCAGCACAGAAATAACAAATCTGTTTCTGATTCCAGACATTATTTTCCAAATGCTGCCAAGAAAAGAATCTAAGGAATTCTTTTACATGCACAACATACACGAGACAACTGGCAAGAGGCCTGTGATCGGTTCCAGGGCGCGCGAGGAGGAAGGACAGAGCTGAGTCTCTAGGATGAACTGCCCTCCTGGGAGCAGAAGGACATGCTTGACATAGTTCATAGCTGTAATCTCCAACATAACTCTGCTATTATTAGACAACCTAAAGGCTTTCCTAAATCTGTAACTTGTGAAGCAGGAAAGGAAATAGACAGGACCCCACCATGCTGAGTATGCAGGCAGCTGAGATACGCCCACTCTGCACAATGCACCACTTTCCCAATCCATGAAACTTGATTTCTAGATCTTGGACAACACAGAATAAGAGGGAGGGAAAGAATCCAGTCCAACACCAAAGCCAGGTTTAAACCCCTGGAGAGAATGCTGATCAGGTAAAAATCCAACATTAAATTCAGAAACTTCAGACCCATGATGGTCACGAAACATACTGAAATTATTCTCAGAGCACAGAAAGCTCTGTGTATTAATCCTTTCCATATTAAGAGCAAGGATATTTTTAAAATAAAACCTTGTTTTTAAACTCAACCCACAGAAGTCTCCTGCTTTAATGTTTTAAAAATTATGTAATGATCGAGCCAATGATTCAAAAGTACACAATTTAGCACACATCACTTCTGTTATATTAATAAGGGAGAAACTTAGCAACAGAATCCACTCTGGAGAGAAGGAGATAATAGGAAAACGCTAAGAGACTGAGTCATCCAACAGACCAAGCTATCTAACGCAACTGTTTAAATTTTTGGCTCACACTGAGTTGACTGCAGTGAACTAAATTCAATTTTGTTTTTCCCCTCCTCAGCAGGATCAGAGTTCATGAAGGAAACTGGATCGTTTATAGGAAATAAAAGGCGGAATTCTGTTTTGCATGACTGACCAGAGTGGGTGAACAGTCAACCCTTCTACCTACACCTACAAACTTGTCTTAAGTTTGCAATGCTCCACGTTTCCAATGCATCATCAAAGCAGGTGCACCAGACAGTCACCCTTACAGCTCTCCATTAAACGCACCCCCTATAATGCGGCCCTCAGTCAGTGTGCCTTTGTGCATGGTCCATTCTAATATGGGGTGGCTAGTGTCCCTCCCAAAATCCATGTTCACTAGGAACCTCAGAATGCGACTTTATTTGAAATAAAGTCTTTGCAGATGTAATCCATTAAGATGAGGTCACATACTGGATTAGGGTGGGCCCTAAATCCAATGACAGGTGTCCTTGTTTTTTTTTTTTTAAAAAAAAAACATGTGACACAGAGTCACAGAGAGACACAAAGGGAAAAAGGCCATGTGAAGACAGAGGTACTACCACCAGCCATGAGATACCTGAGGCCACCAGAAACTGGAAGAGGCAAGGGAAGATTCTCCCCTAGAGACATCAGAGGGAGCATGAACCTGCCAACACCTTGCCTCCAGAACTGTGAGAGAAGAAATTTCTGTTTTAAGCCACTCGCTTAGTGGTTAATTTGTTACAGCAGCGCTATGAAACTAATGCAGATTTGTCCACTAGCCAGTGCCAATGTTCTGCTGACCAGTCTACACTAAGATTACCACAGGAAGCAAAATTAAGTGTTTGAGCACTTCACTACAACTGTTTGACACTGTGGCACTATCGCACAGCACGTGATTTTCTGTTTCACAAACTGTGATGGGTTGGAAATTAAGAGGAAAAAAACTGTCTTCTCAGTAAGAGATGCGCTGAAGAGATAATTAATATTTATAAAGATGAAGCTGGTGCACTGTAATTAAGAAATCTGCATTTTTCTGGATCATCTCAGAGAAACTTAAACTATGTTCCATGAAGCTTTAGAGGTAAAAATATTTTATTCTAATTTTTGAAAATAGAGCAATCCATGAATGGTATACAGTATATGCCTGGTGTTTCCTGTTAATCATATTATTTGATTAGCCGGACACTCACTTCCCAGGCCACTGATTACACAGTGAAGGGACAACACACCATGACTTCAGGAATGACAGGGACCCTGGCGGAACATGAGGGAACATCCTCCCACAGCCTGGGAGCTTAAACGTCGCTCACACGAAACGTACCTGGGCAGAGTCAATGTATCGGAACTATTTCCATGGCGATAGTACAGAATGACTGTAACTATGTGAACTATTACAGCCAACAGCAGTGACAAAGATGACATCTCTCTTCAAAGAAGGCACTTTTTCTAGCACTAAACTGACCAAAAGCTGAGTAGACATGACTTCAGAAAAGACAGTCTAAATGGAGAAAAGGAAGCCCTCCATCAAGGGGGGAGGCTGTCTGATGTGTTTTCTTTCAACAATCAAAAGAAATACATGGGAACATGATTTGACCCAAAAGAAGGGCAGTCGTGTTTCCTCTAACATCCACACTAATCGAAACCACTAACTCAGTAGTTCCTAAGACCTCAGGTAGCCTCAGAAACGGGCCAATTAATGAAATCCTCTGAAGAAACAAGAGGGAAACACAAACATAGTAAGAACACAAAGCTCTCAAGTAGCCCTTAATATTCCTGTGTTTAATCTCACTCACAATGACTTTATCATGAGTTGGCCTCATATGCAGGACAAGGGCAACCTAAAAATCATTACTGTAAACCAAGAGGCTATAAATCACAGGAAGAGAGCCAAATGTCAACTGCTGTGCTGGCTGCTGGGAGATCAGAAAGCGGGCTTTAAAGGGGATTGTGGATTCCTGATTAGAACACACACTTCAGCATAAAAGCATTCAGTTGTCATCACGTGCCATTCACTTGACTCTCTAAAAATTTCCTAAGTTACCACGGAAACTCAGAGTCCATGAAATTGATAGATTCTTTAATAAAATGGAATTGCTGTTATGGGAATGGGTGGAGGCAAACACATTGATGAAGCAGAAGTCGTGCCCTGCAACAACTCCACACCTGCATTCAATTAAAAATCCTAAACCGGAAGCTATCATTAGATCATAATGATTTCAACTAGACTGTGGAAATTACACTAGGGTAGCATGCACCCTTGTCCAATAATACTAAATTTTGGCTTTTCACAGTTACACTTTTTCCCAAGCCGAAAATTCTTTGAGAAACAGCATCATGAGAGCTTATAACTCATTTTATCTAAAATTATTTTCCCAAAATATTCAAATTCATTTCAGCCAACGAACCCCTTAGAAACCCACTTCAACTTGATACACTCTAGAGTAAGAATTAGTTGAATTCTTAGGGAGAGAAAGCTGTGATGTTTTCTTCTGTTTTTACCCCATCAATTTTATCAAATTTGTACCAACCATATAAATAAATATCTCAAACTTAAAGTTTAATATTAAAGACATTGGTGGTTTTTAAGGTGTCCGGTTAGGGTTAAAACTGAAAAGGCTGAGACTAGACAACCCTCGTCTATACCTCAGTAACAGAGTGAGGACAAAGGAGCCAAAGCAAGCCGAGATCACTTTATTTCCAAAAATTGAAAAGCTGTCAGGAACTTCACATCAACAGAATGACATACACTGAAAGATATGAACAAAGTAGTCTACTCCAGTTAGAAGGAAATTCATTTTCACTCCCCCATTTCAACAATCTCATAGAAAAACACACTCTCAAATGCTGAAATTAATTACATTATGACAAGAGTTGGAAGAAATATAGAGTTGAAGAAAAAATAATTGCCTAAGAAGAGAAAATGCTCTTCAACTAATCAAGGAATCACTACATATATCCATCATCTTCCAGTACTTCCCAAAGTACTATAATCAATAAACACATTGTGAGAACGAGAAGTGTGTTCCATGGTGAAATTAATTTCCTTCCTGAATTCACACATTAAAGCTTAAAACAACAGAATCATTCCCCCTTTCTATTCACTCTACTCCTTTACATAAGCAGCTCATCCCATGAAAACATCTCTAACAGGACTCATACTACTGTAAACCACTCCCACTTAAATTATTAAGTTTCTAAACTTTTAATTACTTTCGTCTCTGACAAAACATGTACAAGACACATCCAAACAGAGAAATCTTTTTGTCTGAAAGAAAATCCCACCTCCCCAGCGGGAGGTCTTTTTTCCTGTTTGCAACCAAAAAAGAACAATGACTTTTTCACTTTCATACTTAACAAAACTCCCCCAAACTTTGATCCTAATAGAACCAGCCCTGTGATTTAGACTCTGAGGCCAAATGACCATTTTTCTAACTACCACTTTCCAGCCCGAGTGGACCCCAAGCCCCCTCACCTTTCAGGCAGAACATGGTGAAGCAGTTCCATGGAGGGGCCGGTGCAGCCTGCAGCGCTAGGCACAGCTGTCTCCCAGCCCACCTCCCCGGCCCTCACTGCCAGAGAGCGGGGCAGTCAGCCAGCGCCTGTGATTACAGGAAGCCACTGCCCAATCCCCAGCTTTCTGGGCTGAGCTGCTGACACCTCCCTATCTGTCACGCGTTGTTTCACACCCTAGAATGGGCCGGGATCGTCTTGGAAAGTGAGGGGAGCCGGGGGTGAGCCGTCGCTGTCCGTCCAGTCCAGGGCGGTGGAGCACGGGGCAAGCCCAGTTGTTTGTCTTATCCGTCAGCATTTTCCATTGCAGCCGATGTAGCCCCTCATGTGATCGACAACACAAAAAAGAAATCACTCGATTTGGTTTAACTGTTTGCTATTAATTATCAGGACTATTCTTTGACTTCAGCATTCCATTCCTAGTTGCACTCTTTTTTTCTCCCCCCTGATCTGGAACAACTCCTATACTGGTTCAGAATTAGCACTAAACATTATGATGTGAAATTCTGTGCACAGCTGTCTGAGTCTACCTAAACGTGTGGATGTGTGTGAAGTGCTCAAAACAGAGTAAAGCACAATGGAAGTGTTGACTATCACTATTACTACGACTAAACTACTACTACTACTTTTTTTTTTTTTTTAGATTGTTTGTTCTTTAATGGTGGTACGGGGGATTGAACTCAGGACCTCGTGCATGTTAAGCTTGCGCTCTACCACCGAGCTCCACCCACCCCCCACTACTACCACTATTACTATATTTGTGTGTGAGGATTAAAAACGCGCAGGGTGGCACACTTCCATGGCATGGCAGTTTTTCACATGAGGAAACAAAGATTAAAGTATTGAAGCTGACATTGGAGTATGTGAATTTCTAACACTGTTGCAGCCCTAATCAGAGCATTACGCATCTCCTCCTCCTCTAGAAAGCTAAATTCACTCTGGCAAGTTCAAGGTTTAGTTTACTGTAAACCCTTTAACACAGGTTGAAAGGCGAAAGAAGGAATTTTATTGCAGATCTGAAGAGAAACAGTCTACAGACGTGGCCTCGGGAGCACCCTGCCTGAAAGTGCCGTCTGAACCGCCAGCGGCCCCCCGACCCTCTGAGACTCTCAAGCCTCCTGGTCACAGGAAGTGACCATTGTTCCCAAGGCCTGTTGCTGTGTGCAGGTCTTCCTTTTGACTCCACAGGATACAGGAAACTGACTCACAGAACCAGTTTATCTGTCTGTCTGTGTCCTGGGGTGCCTGCTGCAGCCCTTGCTACCTGCTCTGGATGCTCTGTGTCTTCTGGCTTTCAACATGTGGCTCAGAATAGCCTAGCTCTTTTCTCATCTTCCAGTATCACCAGCAAGGCCTGGTTAATAAGTTCCCTACCATGTGGAAGTCGCTGTACTAGTTGCTATGATCACAGAGAAACCCAAGAGATCCCAAGCCAGAAACTGGTTGGGATGGGGGAAAAAAAAAACCTGCATGTGGAATGACAAACAAGGATATTAATTCTTAGAAGAGAACTGGAAAAAACCTCAAAGCATCTCTCACTAAGGAGACCAATTCAGAGATGGTGAGTTGCCCAACTAAGTAGCGGCCGCGTCAATATCAAAGTCAAACCACCTGACTCAGCCTTTTCCATCGCACCATGTGACCCTCCCCACGGAGGCTCAGAGTCATTCTTTATTCTTTCCTGAGTGGTCTTCCACGCAATGTGTGAACTGCAGAAATATTCCTTGTGGGTTAGATTCAACTTTTTAAATTGCACACAGAGAGAGAAATTCTACACTGTGGAGAGTTAAGATCTCTGAACATAGGTTAGTACACAGGGCTTGGCGTGGTTGCATGTGTTTCACAGCACTCAATGAATAATCATTGTTAAACCTTTTAATATAGAGATAATCTGATATGCCACAAAGAACCCTGAATTGGAAAGTAAAGAGAACATGACCACAGCTGCATCTGTAGCCTTGTCTAGCTGGTCTCTACAGCAGTTCCTACCTGTAAAGATGGGGCTAAATTAACTCTAAGTCTATCCTTCTAACCTACTCCATTAATTTTTTTTGCTGTGACATATATAGATATAGATATGTATATTAGTATAACATAGATAAGCATTTTGTTAGGTGTATTATGTCAGGGAAAAAAGACAATGCAAAAGGTAAGTGGGTAAATAAATAACTATAATACAATGTGATAAATCATATGATAGAAGAATGTGCAAAATTCATAAATGATCAATGATACTTCTTGCCTATTACCATCTAATCAAGCTACTCTTGCTAACCAGGTTAAAATACCTATAATTTAATGTAAGGAGTTGAATAGTGTCCCATTCCCCTCCCACAAGGCTCCTGTCTACCAGAACCTCAGGATGTGACCGTACTTGGAAATAGGGTCCTTTGTAGACATACTTATGGGAAGGATCAAGATGGGATGATACTGGATTAGGATGGTGTTAAGGACAATACCAGTATCCTTATAAGAGGCAGAAAAGGACAACAGAGACACAGAGAAGGCCACATGAAGATGGACGTCAAGACTGGAGTTATGTGGCCACAAGGCAAGGACCACCTAGAGCCATAGAAGCTGGGAGAGGCAAGGAAATGTTCTCCCCCAGAGCCCTGGGAGGCATGTGGCCCTGTAGACACCTTGATTTCAGACTTCCAGCCTCCAGAACTGTGGTAGAATAAATTTCTGTTGTTTTAAGCAACCCCATTTGTGGAACTTTGGTACCGCAGCTCAAGGAAACTAATACATTTAGCAAGGTAACAACTGGGGAAGAAGGGATGTGATTTTTTTTTTTCCTTTTAAAACTGACTTCAGTTTATGATCACATGGGCTTAAAACCTGCTTTTCCCATATTGCTGTACTTACAGTGGCTAAATTTTTACTGAAAAAAAAAAAAAATCCTTCCATAATATAACTAACACTGCTCAAAAGCACAAATACCATCTTCTATTAGATCAGTGAAATCATAGGTATCATCCTCTGAAAAGTTCACAGCATGAAATGCAGGCAGTGGAGATAGAACAGGCTTTTATTAATATTAAATCAGATTGTCATTAAAAAAATAAACTCACTGTCTTCACTACCAAACAACTGTGAATATATCTGAAAAATAAAACATGAAAAGGCATACAGTTCAAATTAGGAAAAATATTAAGAACTATTTATTAAAATTACTATCTGGGGATGGAGGTAGTGGGGGGACATAGATAGGTGAGGGAATTAAGAGGCACAAATTGTCAGTTACAAAATAAATGAAATGTACAGTTTGGGGAATATAGTCAGTAATTACATAATAACTTTGTTAAGGTGACAGATGACAACTAGACTTACCATGGTGATCATTTTGAAATACAGAGAAATATTAAATTACTGTGTTGTGTACCAGGAACTAGGGATGTATGTACAACATGAGAGAGAGAATTAACATGGCTTTATGTAAATATGAAAGTTGTTAAGAGAGTAAATTCTAAGAGTTCTCATCACAAGGAAGAAACACTTTTTCTATTTCTTTAATGTTCTGTCTGTATGAGATGGATGTTCACTCGCTTACTGTGGTCATCATTTCATGATGTATGTAAGTTAAACCATTCTGCTGTGCACCAGTGCTGTATGTCAATTATATCTCAATAAAACTAGAAGAAAAAAATTATTGTTTTTACCACAACGGATCATTGCTACTGAAGTTCAAAACTAAATCCTAAGGAAGCCTATGTGAAGGGAGTGGGCCAGGATGATGCTGGCTTGCAGGACTGACCAGCCCTCTGGGCAGAAGAAAGGTCTCCCTTTGCCAACCATGACCTTAGAGCCCCAACCACATTTTTCCCTTGTTAGCATTACAACATCCAGCATCAGCGTTAAAGTTTAACATTGTTACCTTGGCCAGAGGGAGTGGTAGCCACACATACAGCCAAAAATGTCTAGATACTTACGTCTTCCAAACCACTCCAGTGCTATTTCATTGGCCAGCTAAAAAATTTCATTTGATCTCAATAAAATAGTGGGGAATGTGGGTAAATTAGGAATTAATTTGCATAATGCATATAACAAGTGAGCCTAGATGGCCTCAAAATTCTACTTTGTTCCTGGCAAAACACAAAACAAAAATTATCCAAGAAAAACAGGCAAGCCGTATTTTTTCCTCCTGAATCCTGATTGTGACTCTTAACCAAAAAGTCAGATGTAGATGGAAAAACCCTTATCCATACCCATTCGAGGGGCTGTTTCACATCAACTAGAAAGGTATTCCATCAGGCCTGACTGAGTATGAATAGCATATAGAATATGATCTAGCAAGGCCTGTTTTCAGCCATATATCTCTAGGCATATCTCAGTGCTTTAAAAAACTGAGGAGCCGTAAGACATGTTCCCGATCACCAGTGCTCCCATGTCCCCCTGTATTGCTAGAGACTGAAGATGCTGAAACCCTCTGATACTGTTCATATTAGGATGACCAGAGGAGAAGCCCTTCTGGTGGCCAAGGCTGAGCGGTACCATCTGAACATCTTACCAAAGTGTTAGTTAGTCCCATCTCACCTGTTGTTCTGGAGTATTTCATTCTTACAATATGCTGAATTGCTCAGAAAAGAGAGAGATTCAGTCTGGGTTTTTCTGTGTATATATATGACTATCATAAGCCCAAGATAAAGAAGGAAAGAAAATGACAGCATTATAACTTTGAGTGACCACTGGTGGTGGTGCCCTAGTCTGGCCACCTCTGAAGGCAGCGCTGGTTCATTATCTAGAATCTGGAACATAGGACTTTGTTCCAGACACTTCCCCCTCCTAACATCGTCTGACCCTATATCCTGTTGGATTTTTCTGCCCGCTGTAGCCAGGGCTGACCTACTTGATCCCGAGGGCAACTTTCATCTTCTCTGCAGTCAATTTTCCATTAGGAGATGTTTGAATCCTGGCTCATTAAAGAGACAGGTTACTTTGTGCTGGACACAAACCAATCACAAAGCTCTAAGGCAACCCGCAAACACTGCACTGGGGCTCTTCAATGGCTTGTAGCCTTACGTAGCCTCATTCACATCACTGTGTTTTCTCCTGGAATCATAGAAATTCTGCTCTAATTGACCATTTTAAAATATGCTCTCCTGAGCCAATCCTTAGAGTTATTTCCATTTTTTTTTCCTTCAGAGCCACCTCTAGACTTCTTAACATCACAACCAAGAAGGAAGCCCCCATTTGGCTCCTGATCAAGAAATGTGTCTGTAATCTCATTCATGGCACCCTAGCTCTCCTAACACCCAAATGATTTGATTTTTTTTTTTTAAAGAACCCTTGGGCCCCTCTGGTCCTATTTCCCCCGAGAATGAGTGTCCAAGTGGACCTGAGCTCTTAGCTGAGATAATCCGACAGCTGCTCCTCATCCCTGTAGGACGTGCAGAGTTGCCTGGACTCCCCTGCTGTCCACTGGCTCTGGTCTAGCCCACTCAGGGGCACAGCTTACCCCCCAGGCAGCGGCAGCAGGAAGGCGCCTTCCCTGTGACACCTTGCTCCACGCATCCAGTCTGATGAAGCTTCCAAAGGTAGTACCTACGGCTAAGATGTTTCTTCGAGTGCTAATACTCCTCTATAACTTTCTAGTAGTTTGTTCTTTCTTTCTGAGTCTTCTGACCTCTTAATCCACCTCCATACCTGCTACATCTTCCCCAAAGAGCCCCAGTGCCTCCATTCTCTCCTTTTGCAGGGAGAAAATCATGTTCCCACTTATGTAAAAAACACAAGGTAAGAATAAACCCCAAACTCCTCATCTAGCAATAAAGGCTCTTTTGGACTTGAATTCAGTTCTTTTCCCTAACTTTTCTGGACATATCCCTTTAAGGGGCCCCATCAGTAGGCTCTGTTCCATATTCCATATGGCCTTGTAGCTGCACTGTCCTTGATCAGACTACTACTTTCTTTGTCTGGAATACAGCCCCCCTCCCACAGCCTGTTTTTTTAATTTCTCTGAAGCCACCTCTGACCACGATTCTCTCCCCCAGCTTTATTTATGCAGCTCAGACAGTGTCACATTTCTGTCTAAAATGAGAGTTCCTCAAAATAAGGACTTGCTCATTCACACTTAACCTCCAGTGCCCTGTGAGGTGCCTGAAACCCAACAGACAATCAATGCTTACAGAATTATTATCTTTACTAGTTCATCCAAAAGCAAATAGTGGAGAATGTATAAAACCTGGAAACCTGGATGAGATATCTAATAGCATAATGATTCTCATGAAAAGTCATAAAAATATTTAACATCCTGTAAAATTTGATAAATAGATACTATTTCCCCACATAAAGCTGTATTAAAACTCATCATTAAAGAATAGTTACTGAATAGTTAAACTTATGGTAGAATTTTTATAAATCATCATTTCTTTAAAGATTAATAGTCCAAAGAGGCTTCATTTTCAACACAAACACACCGTTCTCTCTCAAGGCACGTTCACCAAACTCAGAAAGCAGTTTTTTCTTCTCTCATTCAGCCCAAATTAAATGTTTGAAGGATGATAGAAGTGGAAAGGGGGGGTGGGGGCAGGAAAAAAACAGAATTTTTCTGGAAGTATTCATACAAGAATGTTGAAGTCAGTGTGTCCAGCTGGAGGGAGGACACCAAAAGATGTCATAATAATGACCCCAGATCCCCTTTCTTAGTGAACTTACAATGGAATGTATTATAGGAGAAAAATAAAACCACTAGAGTGCAAATTTCATGCTCTTAAAGCTTTGCCATTGTCAGGGTGCCTAATATATGTATACTATATTTTAGAGAGTCTAGGTTAATGCACACAAAAATAACCTTACATCCTTTCACGCTGTATATTTCATCCATGTGTTTGTTGAGGGACTGACTCCCAGAATACACATATCAATGGCCACCCTCCCCCTCCACAAAAAAAAAAAAAATACAACTAACCTAAAATAAAGAGGTCATTTGTATCATTTTCTCCTAAGCATCTGAGTAATCTGAAGAAGTTGAAACAATAATCAACCTTCAACTACAGAAACAGGTGCAACTCTTCCACCCACAAAATCACCATCCTAAATCACTCTAAAGAGAAGTCAGACTACAAAAGTATTCAAGATCAAGTGCCAGCCAACCAGGAGGAACATAAGTTCTGCCACAATTTACTTGTTAGTAAAACATAAGCCCATAACCAGAGTAACTGGACTGTAATTACTTTTAATCATCAAGCAAAAACATAAAAATTAAAAGGAAGACACCAAGTTAAAAACGCCCAGGCTACTGATAATTTCTGCACAATCGAATACTTTAATATTTAAGTTACTTAAGATTTATAAATTTAAAATATTTTATTTTGAAGCCAACTCTATTTGAAAACTTCAAAGCTCTCTGTAAAGAACTAAAGAATTTCCATTTTAAAAAGGTAGTTTATTTCTGAAATCACCACATTCTCCAACTTGTGACCCACTTAAGCCTTGGGGACAACGCTTAAAGGAAAGAGCTAACCATTTCCCTTTCAACAGCCAAGTCTTCTGAGCAGTCAGGCAGTTTGAAACTTCAGGAACAGCAAGTTATTTCAGGACCCATAGGATTTACAACAATAATGGTTTAAGGAAACCACAGCATTTAGGCTCCTTCAGTCTTTTTCTCTGTTCTTAGAAGTTTAAAAATAAGCAAGAAAATGATTCTTCAAATTGGCAGACCAGTTTCAGGGTGGCATCTTGCCGTGGTGCATGATAATCACAGAGCGACAAGGTCCGCAGAGAACAGAGCATCCCACAGAAACAACTCTGTTCTGACCCTCCTCTGTGATCATGACAAACAGCTCCCAACCTTTTCCTTTTTCATTTTTGTTTTACCTCTTCCTCTTTCCCTTCCGGCCCCCACCCCGTTCCCTCTCCCTCCCTCTCTCCTTTACTTAACATCAGTAAAGTTCTACTAGAAGTCACCCACAGTTCTGTTGATGGAAGTAGCTGGCATTTACTTCATGTTCTAATTTTATTTAATGAATCCCTGCAAATTCAGCTATTAATGATAATAAAAACCCACAGTCCCTCCAGAAGAAAAAACTTATGTCAAAAACAGAATACCAAGTTTACAGTTTCAAATGCACTTATTTCTTTTGAGGCAGGTGTGCTTCTGACGGCTCTATTAAGTTATTCAACTGTCTCTAAGGACTTCAGTTCATACAAAGGAAAGGCTACAGCCTGGGACCCTTGGGGTTTTCTGTTTGTTTGGGGGGCTTTGTTTTCGTTTTTGTTTTTTCCTTCAATTATTTAAAATCTGAATGAATTTTGCTTTTGTAAGTGGAGTAAAAGTGACACTGGAGAGCCTGTGTTCAGGGTTGATGCTGTCCCTCTGTTGCCTCTGCCACCATTAGGAAGTGGCTTGTCTTCGGCACATCTATTGAGAAAACTTTCTGTGTGACGCAGAGTGGGTGAAAAGCTTCCAAAACCTGTTCTGTAAGGTCAGCAAAGGAATCTGTCACTTGACCTTTACAGGGCAGTCGGGAATGTCAGAGCTAAAGAAACTAAGAGAAAGAAACACAGCCTCAGTACCATTTAAAAGAGGCGAGAGGGACATAAGAGCACAGCCTAACCGGGCTGCTCTCGGCTGTGAGGCCGTGAAGCAAGTGAACTCAGCTCCCCGGGTCCCCGCTTCTCATCGGCCACACGAGGTTATCCTCCCAGCCCTAACCAATTAGCTTTGTTTTTTAAGGGAACTCTACTTGGATCTCTTCATAACTCCGATTTGGGGACTATATACCAATATTTACTAAAATGCTCTCAATGGCACTGAGAGAGGAAAATACGTGGTCATTGCTTCCATGAGCTAAGAGTTGCTGAAGTTGGTTTCTCTAGGTATATACAAAACAGTCAGAATTCTTTGAAATTTCACTTCATCCAAAAAGAAAGATGTCTTTACAATTGCCATCATCCCTGAGACTCCACAAACACAACACAGCGTGAATGATGTTGGGTGTCCAAAGCTTTGGATAACAGAAGTGAGCATCTTTTATCAATTCTCTTATGTTCAGAGAATTTCAGCAGACTATTAAAAGGTCATATTAAAAAAAAATGGTCCTATTAGTTTTGAGTGCTGGGATATTAGTGGTTTATTAGAAAATTCACACAAAAAGCAGGAGTCAAATCAACTTTTTAAGTTACATTTTATACAATTTGCATTTGTGTTAATGAGGATCAAATGTCATTTAAAGTATTTGGTTAAAAATGTTCAGTGGAGTAGAATTTCAGATGATAGAAATACATCTTACTACTCAACTATAAGAAAGAATAAAATAACACCATTTGCAGCAACATGGGTGGACATGGAGATCATCATTCTAAATGAAGTAAGCCAGAAAGAGAAAGAAAAATACCGTAAGGTATCACTTATATGTGGAATCTAAAAAAAAAAAAAAAAAAAAAGACACAAATGAACTTATTTATAAGACAGACTCACAGACATATAAAACAAACTTATGGTTACCAGGGGGAAAGGGGGTGGGAAGGGATAAATCAGGAGTTCAAGATTTGCAGATACTAACTACTACATATAAAATAAACAACAGGTTTCTTCTGTAGAGCACGGGGAACTGTAGTCAATACCTTGTAGTAACCTATAATGAAAAAGAGTGAAAACGAATATATGCATATTATATGTAAGACTGAGGCACTATGTTTACACCAGAAACTGACACAACATTGTAAACTGACTACACTTCGATAAAAAAAAAAGAAATATGTCTTACCATCACTATTTTTGGACATTTTAAAAAATAAGCAATGATGTGAAGAAAGATATGAAATTGAAGACATGGAGAAGCAATTTCAACCATATGAAAAACAAGAAAATAAATTTGGTGTCCAAAGATCAGATGGAGAGAAGGGAGAAGTCAACACATTAGAGAAAGTGGTTAATGGTGAAACCACAGCTTGAAAGTTATTGCTTAAGTGAAACAACGCCATAACCCTACTTGCAAAGTCAGAGTGATTTTATAGACATGTTTAAATGTAACGTTTACAAGAAGAACTGGGGCGCCCAAATACAGTCACAGTTCTATAACATTAATGCAAACACAAATAGTGCTTTATTCAACTGTAGTAAAAGGAAATGCCAACAGAAGATAAATGTGCAAAAAAACATATTTACATATCACAGAACATCCCACTTATTAAGAGATCACTTTTCTGAAAAACTCAGCCACTCAAAATATGGCCAAGATGCAAGAAGCCAAAATGGTCTCTGGACAGATGGCAAAACTCACAGGATTGTGCCTTAGGATTGTCTTAAAATCTTCCGGTCAACAATATTATAATAAACCAGACCCTACACACCAAGGTAACGTATTAGAAATAGCAGAGCAGAGAGTGGTGGGGACAAGATGCTGGCACAACTACACAGGTGAAAAGAGAAAGCTAACAGCCTCACAGCAAAAGAGGAAGAAAAAGCAGGCAGTGGAGACCCACTTAGTGCCAAAGCAGAGATCCTTACAAACCTCAACAACCACCAGGGTGTCACCAGCTTCTTACAAGGTTCAGCGACTACTCACAGTGACACCAAGGCATCAAAACAAGCTTCCACTGTTCTCTGAGGATCGAGCAGAGACACTACCCCGTGTCCTGGAGAAAGTGAGGGACTAAGTCTCAAGAAGTGGGTTCAAGTCCAACTACACCATTATTATCTACAAGGCTTCAGGCAAGTCACAATCTCTCAGGGACACCTTTCTCAACACAAAAGGGGGTGGGTGACACCACCTGTCCTGCCCATCTCACAGGACTGTCAGGATGGTGAAATGAGACCATACACGAGTGTACATGAATGAGTACTGGGTAAACCATGACCTGCAAACAGACTCTATCTACAGAGCATGCTTTAAAAAGATGTTCAATAAAACTTTTAATTGTTTCAGAATTCTGAAGGATGAATGAAGCAAGCTCCTGTTATACAGAAATACAAATAATAAAAGGCATCTTCCTCTAACAATTTGTGTAAGCTAACATGTAGCCCATATGAACACAATAGAAAATTTTCTCTAATCATCAGGTTTTCTTTTTTTTTTGCAATAACTCGTTCCAAAGAAAATGCAGCTTTTCTTCCAGTTCAGGCATAGGATCTCTTGATACATACACAGGTTAGAGTCCAATGATTTGAAAGTAAAGTTAAATGGACTGAACTTCTCAACTAATTTTCCTCTATGGGGGGATGCGGACAGCAGGCCAGTAAGCATGACAGAGAAATCTCCAGAATAAGGCAGAAACTCACCAGACATTGCTACTCAGAAGCCTCCCCTTGGGCTGGCTGGCAGGGGCATCGGCAGGCCCTGCAAGGCTGCGCTCCAGCAGGGAGCCAGGCCCACACCGGAAATCGCTCCGTCCTGCCAGCGAGTTTTCAAGCATTTTCCCTTATCCACCGCATGGCCCTGGTCTAGGCACACAGGGGACACCTGGAGGAGGACTCACTATGGCAAGTGAATGCTCAGGCACTCACAGCGTTTGTCAGCTTTCAGACCAGATGGTTTCCTGAGATGCACCACTAATCTGCACGGCCTCTCAAGGTGCTTCTGGTGTGCCAGGCCTTTCTACAACAGTGAAATGACAGTGGATTATCTGCAGAAATGCCATCATAACATGTGAAGGAGCTAGCTGGTGTTCAGAATGGTAATCCCTACCAACAGAAGTGAAGTCTACTCAAGCCACTATTCTGCCCATTGAAGGCTGTAACCTAATCGAGAGTGATAAAGTCAGTTTAGTAGGTTGGGACTGACAACTTCTGTCTAATAAAACAGAATAGAATAAAATCGAAGAGAAAATAGTATCACATGTAGCCACGCAGTAAGACTAAGTAGTTTCACAAAGTTTTTGTTTCATTATGTATGTGTGTGTGTGTGTGTGTGTGTATATGTGTGTGGTGTGTGTGTATGTATATGTGTTGTGTAGACTACAAGCAAATGTAAAGTATATTTGTTACTCTGGACACAGACAAAACTTTTGAAAGTCACTGACTTAAACAACTACGATTAAACTTCTTGGGCACTGAAAACTTCAAAGCTTTCACATCACGGGCCCACTGTAAAAGATTCTTTCCCCCATTCTGAACAAGCATTTATGGGAGAGAAACCTAGCTCAGCCTCCTCAGAAACTAGAGGGAAACCTACCTACCGGGTTTTTGTTCGGACCTTTATTAGCTGGAGTTGGAAACATAACCTTCAAGATTTCTAATGTCAGTGACATAACTTCCCTGGTTACAATGACATGAGCACGTGGTTACAATGACACAGATCAACTGGGTAAGCTAACACATACCCCAGTGTGTGGGATGTAACCAAGGTCTGACCATTCAAAGGAACGCTGAAGAGAGCAGTCCCAGTCGTTCTCATTTCATGAAACACGCGAGAACATCCCAAATGCAACAAGCTGCCTCAAAAACTGCTTACACACCAAACAGAACTGGGATCCTTAGCACAGAACGATGTTCAGACATTCATGCTTAAGGACGAAGAACTGGACCTAAAAAGCTAACAAGGAAAGAAAGGACTTCAACGATCTTTTGATCGTTGGAATAGAGTGTGTTGATTAACACTGCAATACATTACTTTAAGGTGAAAATCAAAGTTCTTTTTCCAGGAACTGAAAGTACTCTATGTACTTTCCACTGGTGAAAAAAATGATGTAAATAAATAACTACCAGTCAAGATGACCACAGCAACCGAGCCAAGAACCAGCCACAACCCCCCACCAAGGTAAACTCACAAATGGCCTTTTGTAAGCTTTGTGAATCCCCAGCCACTCAGGACTGAAGCAATACACAACTGTGTGCAGGTAGGAATTCTGGTTTATCTCAAAATGTAATCCAGAAACACCAGTTACCCAGTTTCTACTTTAGCTGAGGCGTTTCTAGTTACAAAGTGAAAGAGAACCTTCGGGAGTAGAGGCAAAGGATTTGTACCAACAATAAAATATATTTATTCTCACTTTCTCTTTTGAAGTTTACTGAAAAGATAAAAATAAAGTGATATAGTTACTTGAAATCTCAACTGCTTGGGGCTTTTACTTTTATAAAGGGTTTTTTTTTTTTAGAGAAAGATAAATACATACAAAACCCAAACCTGACAGACAATTCACTTGTACCACTGAACTGATTTTAACCAGTGAGTCGATCAGCCTTTATCCTTGCTCCACACCTTTTTCAACCATGTTCAGACTTTATTAAGCTATTTCTTAAAAAGAAACAAGCCTTAAATATGACAAGAGCATACTTAGTCCTGTAAGGGGTATATTCAGAAACATGACTGAGTCCCAGTAGACTGCCATTAATTACTTCAGTGATTTAGGAGATGGGGTCAGAAAAGGGTTGGCAAAAAGAAGGCAGAATCGAGGTATGGAGACTCATTGCCTCGTCTCCCCTTATATCTTTATCCCTGCTTCTTCTCTCCAGTCTCTTGCCACCTTCTCCCATTATCTTCCATTCATTACTGTCCCCAGTGCAGTCTTTTTGAAAAACCAGGAGGGCATGAAAATGGCAGGGTAGAGGCGCTCTTCATTCCACCAGCCTTAACAAGCATCTGCTGTAGGGAAGGCGCTGTGGGTCAGGTCACTCTAGGTCACTCACAAGTCAAGCCATTTTCACACTGAATCTAGGAGAGGCTCACTCCACGTGGCTCTCTCAAGGTGTTGCTTCACATCAGGTCTGTGAGGCAGTAGGAGCTCTCAAAACACGAGAATCCATAATGTACACCCAGATCCTGGGAATGAGTACTGAGGGAGAGAACTAACTGAGAAACAACAAAGTCCCCAGCTAACAAATCCTCCCCCAGGGAGATGGTCTCAGACACCTGCTCAGCTAGGCAAGCGCTCACCATATAGTGTATATACATCCTTAAAGAGCCAAAATGTGATGCATCCAGCACAGTGATGGGTTCTAGCAAGAACTAAGTAAGTCATTGTTGATTTAATATCTCTGGTGACTAGTCGGTCATCAGATGTCAGCCATAAATGGTAGGGAACACCCTGCAATGTTGCATTTGATGGTACAGAGAAGAGGTTCAGTAAGGGCTGAATATAGGCAGACCACAGAGACATCACTGCAACCAGCTTCTGGTTCCCCTAGCCTCACACCACACAAATCTCAATAGAGGAACAATGTGTTTGTTGATTACATGTAAGTTCCCAATCACATTTATTAAGACAGTAATCACCACAAATATCTTTACTTAGAAAGACTAGAAATATAAGGTGAAAATACTCGTATTTCATAAAGCTAGAAAAAGTCTAGAAAAAGAAAATCACAGACGCTTTACTACACTAACAAGTAATTTCAAAAATCTATGACTTACCTAAATAAAGAGGCCCCAGTGTTGAAATCTGTGGTTCCATAACTGCTTTTTCTTGGATGCCTACATAAATTGCTTTGACCAGCACTTTTGTCTCTTCTCAACCTCTACCGGGCCCAGACAGCAGGATTTTAGTTCTGAACAGTGCAATCCATTCTGCATGCCAAACCCAGGGCAATTTCCTTCAGCACTGCCTTGACCAGGTGTTCAGACAACAAATACTTAACTTACTATCTGCAACGTGAAAGACACTGGATAAGACACAGGCTAGACTTAAAAGAGCTTCAAATCCAGGAGAGGTATGAAGCACATACCCAGAGTCTCAAAGTGGAGCATTTGCCCTTGAAACAGAAGTTACGGAGTCCAAGACCCCAAAATGCCCCGAGTGCTTTCAATGTCTTTCCCCTTTCTGAAGAGTTACATACTTGGTTCTGTCTCACCACATCTAAGTTTCTCCACCCAGTTTTCAGTTCTCCCTAATGATCTTCCTTGCTTATCAAGACAACTATTATTTCTACTGAGTACTTACGGTATCCAGACAATATTTCTTAAACAAGTCCATTCACATGATGTGCCATTAACAGCGTCTAGCCATGACAAGCACCCAGGGGTGACTGATTTAGACATGACTTTCAATTTAGAATTTTAACCATTTCAGGAGCTGACATAAAAACTGAGGTATAAATTACTTGAAAATTATGTAAAGGAAGTGACAGATTCCGTTTGGGTTCCCTAAGTTACACCAATACTTTAAAGTCAATTATTTCTATGCAGAAAATTCTACAGACTAGTATATATACTGTAACTAGGATAAAGACATCTTTTGACTCAGCTGACTGTTAGTGACTGCCAACCCCATGGACGGTACCATTAAATACAACCAGATCCAATCTGTAGGCGGACACAGTGCCTGTAAAACATACACTCGTTTATTCACTAAACAAGCTGTACCTGCTACTCATATGCATGATGAATAGACATCATCCTTTCACAGAAATGAAAACTAGAGCGTGACCCAACTATGTGACTTACGTTAAGTCACACAATTAGCAAGTGACTGAAGCCAAACACCGCGGTCTCCTGACCTAGTGTTCTTTGCATTGTTCATTGTCTTTCAACTACAATTTACTGAACACTTACTACGTACCAGGCCTGGGCGAACGCTGATGTCAAAACAGACCAAAACATCACTCCTACCTTAGAGGTTAAATTCTAGTCTGAAAAGACAGGCAATACTGAAAATAAATGCAGAAAGTATAAAGTATATTCGATGGTGGAAAGTGCTTTGGAGTAAAACAGCGATAGGATCAGGAGGGTCAGGATGAAGGTAAGATGTGACAACTTTAAACAGGGTCCCTGACAGTTTTTCAGCGAAGACCTGACAGAAGTGAGAGAGGGAGGGAGTCACGTGCACAGCTGGGGTTCTAGGCGGCGGGGAAGGTCAGGCTGCACGCTGCAGCAAGGAGACTCTGTGGAGAGTGGAGGGGAAGCACAGGTGTTGAGGTTGAGGAAGCAGTGGGGTGAGGGAGGCAGGTCACGTAGGGCCTTCGAGAACATTGTAAAGACGTTAGTTATTAAACTGTCTGAGAAGGGTTTTAAGCGGTGAAGTTACCCAGCTTGACTTACGTTTGATGATTTACAGGGTCGCTGAGGCTGCTGGGTTAAGATTGGCCTGACTTGGGGTAGGGGTGGCAGTGGGGGGCAAGAGTGAAAGCAGGGAAGCAGGGATGAAAAGAGCGCTGTAGCACCGAGCTGCCTCTCCTCACCAGGCACGAGTCCTCCAGCCCCTGCCTCATCTCTGTTCACTGGGTCAACCTGACTTGTGGTCAAAACAGTCAGGATCAAATGCTTCTACAAAGTGCCTGATACATGCACGGCTTGAGTGGAGCGACAGTAAACAGCAGACTGCCACCAAAATGCTGTTCCCACAAACTGTACCCCCTCTTTTGCTGTACTTCGAAAAGTCCAGAGTCGGGAGCACTGGCAAGATTACATTCATCACTATAATCCACAAAGTAAGTGCACAGTGCTACCTATAACCCACCATGCTTTAAGCAAATCCAGAAAGTACTATACGGCATGTTGGTCTGGGCAAGCAGTGCTATTAACAGTGTCCCCGAAGAGTTACATTCACCCAGTCAGCAACCCTTTATGGGACACTTAGCTTTTGGGATAAAAAAGATAAGTAAGACTTGGTCTCTGTCCTAAGAGAATTCACAGTCTAGCTCAACTCAAGACACAGACAAGTAAACAAATAAGTAAAACACAGTGTGTGATAAACGCAACTACAGAGGTATGTCGGAGGTGGAGAAATAACATAGAAAAAAGGGAGTCATCAGCTCTGCCCTCCAGGGACCAGGGGAGCCTTCACAGGGTTTTACAGGAAGCCCAGATGGTTAAGTAGGAAGTCAGCGGCAGAGGAGGGGACCAGAGCATCCTGACACAGGGAATGGAAAAGGCAGGGAATGGAAAAGGCAGGGAACGGGACAGGAATGTTCTGCAGCTGTGAAAGAGCTCTGGGTCTGTTTGCTATTTCTGGAGTTTTTTTTAAAAGGGGGGAAGGTACAGATCGAGGAGGTTTCATGCTATGTTAAATGATAAAAACCTCATTCCATGTGCACTGGGAACCACAAAAGAGTGACCCCATTACACAGGAGTCCCCCTTTATCCACGGGATATACGTTCCGAGACCCCCAGTGGATGCCTGAAACCAAGGATAGTGCCGAATCCTACATACACCCTGTTTTTCCTACACACACATAACTGTGATAGTTTAATTTATAAATTAGGCACAGAAAGAGATAAACAGCAATAACTAATAACAAAATAGAACAATTATAACAACAGACTGTAATAAAAGTCATACGGATGTGGTCTCTCCTGTTCTCTCTTTCAAAATATCTTCATGTACAAATTTAATGTCTTTTCTGTCTTAATTAAGCACTCATCACACACTGTGGCCCTAACTTTTGCAGTCTGAGGTGCGACAGCAAAACCAGCACGGATTTCTTTTTCCTTCCTCACAACTTCACAGATAGAAGATTCCTTCTTACATGGATCTCAACAATCTCAGTTTATGATTTTTTTTCTTCCCTGATCAAGTCAAGAAGTTCCCCCTTTCCCTTACAGGAACCACTTTACAACCTCTCTTTGGCATACCCAAATTGCCAGCACCAGTACTCTTGCACTTTGGGGCCATTATTAAGTCAAATGAGGGTGACTAGAACCCAAGCGCTGTGATACTGTGACGGTCGACCTGATAACTGAGACCAGACAGCTACAAAGTGACTGACGGGCGGGACCCGCTGGACAAAGGGATGATTCACGTCTCCAGCGGGACAGCGGGGCTCGATGGCGGGAGACTTCATCATGCTATTCAGAACGGCGTGCAATTTAAAACGTATGAATTATTTCTGGAATTTTCCATTTAATATTTTCGGACCACAGTTGGCCACAGGTAACTGAAACCGTGGAAAGCGAAACCGTGAATAAGGGGGGACTATTGCGTTTGTATTTTAGGAAGATTACTCTGATTGCGGTGTCGACTCAAGGATGGCTCAAAGACGGACAGGAGTACAGATAACAAGAAAGAGGAGAAGACCATTCAGAAGGCCAGGCAAAAGCTGATGAGGGCCTGGCCCACAGCGAGGGTGGACGAGTCGGTGCAGACACAACAGCCTTCAGGTCAAACCGACAAGATCAGAGCTAACTGAAGCTTTTGATAGGAATGGTTAAAAAAAAGCTTTTAATTTGATAGAAAATATGATAGTTAAATCCCAAACCCCAGAAATTACATGGAAGTATAACACTTTCCATGAATATCATATAATACATAATTATATAAATTGCGAGACATAAAAATTAACCCTAATTAATGTGCAGTGTCTTTTAAATTTATTTTTTAAATAACTGTTGGAAAAGATTTCAAAAAGGTTTTCAAAACCAGTAAAGACATTTTCATGAAAAAGCACACAGGTTGTGTTAACGATACTTCAATTAATTAATTAGCTAATTAATTAAATTTGAAAGAAAAAGAGAAGAACACAGGTTACTCACTTCCAAACTCAAGCTGTGATAATAAGTGACTTCCTGCATTGCTCTGACATATTCCTAGTAATCTAAATAAGCATTTAACTCTCATAACAAACTTTTAAAAACAAGTAAATGAAGGTATTCGATAAAATGCCATTTCAATAGAATGTCATCAATTTAATAACAAATAGAATCATTTTTGCAATAAAACAAGGCAGCGAGACAACAGAGATTCCAAACTTCAAAAGAAAAAAATAAGCAAAGGTTAATAAAAAGCAGTCTCCCTGAACCAGATAAAATATTACGTGGCACTCACTGCTGGTCTCTTTCACAGAGTATCAGCTTCAGTAGAAAGAAAGAAAACGTCACATTCATGGCACTGAGAATATTCTTCTTATCTCTTTTATTAAGACACCAAGAAAAGCTCCATTAACTATTTTTCCAACATAACAGTGACCCTCAGAATAAATACTATTTATTCAGTTTCACTCTCAAATTTGAGGTGCTGCTTTGACAATACTCGTCAAAACTTTTAAGATTTTTTTAATGCCACAAAGGAAATGTTCTTAAATCTCATATGTAAAAGATTTTATGATCAAAAGTAAATTACAGCTATTTACACAGAAACGGGACCTTGACCTAGCTGCTTGTGGTCTGCCAGGCTATTTTTCTCCGTTGTAGTATCTGAAGTCACTGCTAATCTAATTACGCACAAGGATTCTGTTTTCTGCAATTATTTTATTAGGGAGGACATTTGGGGTGAAATTATTTTAAATCCAGCCAACTCCCACAGTCAACAATTGATTATCTAGTATATAGATTTTTCATTACCCTTGATACATAGTAAGGCCATTTCTGGTCATTTTTGTAGTTTCTGGGAAAGGAGGGAATAAAATTCAAATGATTCAAATTTTGTAATGTTATCAATACACATGGTAATGTCCAGAAGAAGAGAATGAAAGCATTGTTTAAACTGAGGCTTTGCATGTCAATTACCCAATCTGCTGACCTGCCAATACCAGGATCATCAATCATGCCTCTGCCCAGCTGAACAGAGAACTGGGGCTTCAACAAAACATGCTCTGCTCAGTGAGAGGATGCCCCATTATAATCCCACCTCTTTTGGTTTTATTTGACAAGAGAAGAGTAAGTGAGCAAGATAGGGGGAGCGCAGAATAAATACTGCTTGGTCATTAGTTCCCCTTGAGATCCCTCCACAGTGCTGGAAACAAAGCAGGAGCTCATTAAATATTGTTTAAATCAATGCAACAGCCAGAAGACCATGCGAAACATGAAAACGCTCCAGATAAAGTATCTTTTCATCTAGGCCATTTTACACTTTTCCCACAATGATCCTGCATTTTCTCTTTAGTTCTCCCTTAGGTGTCTGATCTGCTTCTCCGTTAAAGTATGAACTTCGTGACTTCAGGGCCTGTGTGCTACATTTCTTTGTATACCACACACACGGTACTCAGTGAGAATTCCTTCCAAACGCTCTCACAACTCCACGTGAAAAGTGACACGCTGTCTCATCTACGATGGACTTCCACTTTCTGACTTCACAGGCATCTAGTGCAACGGCTCGGGATTCACTAAATGGAATATTCAGAAGGGCACGCTTCACACCCTTGATTTTTATGGCTAATTAAGTTGAAACATCATCTGCTATTCTAGTGGGTCACATTACACTAAGAATATAAGGACGGATCATTGCTGTTACTCAATTCATTTTTACCTTCCAGAGAATAACCGTCAATACAAGAGAGTTTTGAAACTCACCACGTGCTAGAACAAAAGAAAGCATACAGGTCCCTATTTGTGGTTGCTTTGGGCTTATCAATATGTATCTCCTAGTTACGTTCCAGGCTCAGGAATTTTCTCCTGAGCTTCTTAAGTGTAAGTGACAACATCGAGTCGTAAAGCTGTGAGTCTGTGCACTGACAGATCTCCATGAGAGTAACCACCTAAAAACTTCATTTTGAGGTCACTGATACGCAATTCAGCCTGGAGACTCACTGTAAAAAGAACTTCTAAAACCAAACTTGAGAGAACTGGTTTATAAAATGAAAGTGCATCTTATGCAACATACTATCCACACTGTAAGAAGGGATTCTGTGGGCTAATTGTGCAAAGCAATGGGACTGGGAGATGGTGGGCAGGGAGCAGGGAAAGCACTCTGGCCTTGCAGCAGCTGCTGGCTGGGAGGAAGAAAGCCTGCAGAACCGGATACCCCATCAGACAGAGATCCCTCGGGGGGGGGGGGGGTAGGGGGAAGAACACGGACAGGACTACTGAAGCGAGGCTGACTTGTTAAGCTACACTGCCCTACCTCTGGCTGTCACTGCTTCATGGTGGTGTATATATGCAGGGGAAAGGATGAGAGCAGGTTTTTAGAAACCTGTATAAATCAAAAAATGCGACTATAAGGCAAGGGGGTTGGGGAGCAGGCTGAAAGGAAAGTGGGTTTGGATGCTTATGGTCCAGGCAGACAGATCTAAAAGAAAAGAAAGATGCCACACGATCCCCATCAGACCAATTTGTCTTCAATGCATATTTATTTGCAGCTGAATCCTAATATGGCCATTGGGCATTCTTAGCACTGACTGATAATCCTTGCTAGGCTTGTAGCTTATTTGATGCTCCTAAAAACAAAGCAAAACAAAACTCCAATCCTGCATAACTTTTCTGAAAGATTTTTCCTCTTTTGATCTGGAAGTGTAAACAAACGTCACTCTGTATTTCTCCAAAGGGAAGAATTATGAGGAATAAAGATCAACTGTTATAATGCCCCTAAGGCAACAAACATATCAAAGGTGGGAGCCAATTTTCTTTTGAAAGTCAAGTATGAAAACAATCTAAGACCATGAATTCTGCTCTATAGGCAGCTTTTTAAGGATTTCCCCCTAACTACATAAGTCAGAAGTGCTAATATTATCCATGTTCAATTATTTCTAAGAACCACATAAATTTACAGATCATATTATGCCTCCATTTATCTTCATGAAGCTACTCTATTTCTTATTACATTAAGGGATAAAGGGCACAATCTTTTGTATTGTTACATAAACAAATCCTCCTTCCCTTTACAAGTCACCCCTGTTCTTCACAATGATGTCTTTATTTTACACAAGTCAAGTGTACAGTATTTGTTTCATTTCCCAACTAAAGCTAATCCATGCAAATTCAGTCGCTTTCCCTTTAATGTTAATTTACATGGAGCAGCTATGATAGAAATCCTAAAGGGACAGGCTCACATGTGTACAGTCTTTAACAGAAACTTGACTGGCGGTTGATTTAAAACAAAACAAGTCATAAAAAAACAACCTCTGGCAAAGGCCAAAGGAATTAAAACTACACCCTCTCTCAACCACAGCACTACTGTACCCACCCTTCGAACATTACAACCCACCCATTTACCAAAACCACAGCTTATTCCTGACTTAGAAAAGTAAAGTTCATGGACTTAACTAAACTACACAACTCCAGCCAGAAAGCAAACGCCTTTTCTACGCCTGGCAATTACACAGCATCTGAACTAAAAATCCGCGTATTTCAGCTCAGTATCCGCGGACCGCCGTCGACCACCTTCCTGACATGATAAACAACTGACATCTTCAAAGGGCATGAACGAGTCCCTCTTGTGCCATAGTTTAACAGACAAGAGCAAATGGCTTAACACGCATTATCCATGAAGCAGGGTGCGTTTAATTCTCAGTGCGGGGTGTGTAATTACTGTACCCGTAAAGCACAGATTGGACTTAGCTGACTCTCTCACACTGCAGCAGTTTTACTTCCCCAAAGAAGGGAGAGGACAGGTCCCTGAAAGATTTCAGAGCGGTTTTTCTTGGCACGGGAAGAATGTGATACACAGGGAAAACACAATCACGTGGAATGTCTGGACGAGGCTCCTTTGTAAGTCTTAAATAGCGCTCCCCCCGCTGGGCTGTGCCCCAGCGCTGAATGGAGAAACCATTTTAGAGCCTAACAATTCGGGCTCTCCGGCAAACAATGTAAGAGGAAGACCTCAGAAACTCTAAATACAAAATAGGGGTGTGTTTAAGAAATACTGAGGCAACCCCCCCTTTTCCACCAGGACTGATACTTATTTTTCACCCTGAAGAAGGCATAACATGCTAAACCTGAGAACAGGGACCAGCCTTGGTCTGAAAAGGAACTTGAAAGAAATCCAAAAACTCCTTCTGGTCACAACACCAAGGGCCGGCGCTTCATGTGTTCATTTCCTCGATGTCACCCCAACACCTGTTTAATTCAAGGGTTCGAGTAATTCACCGGTCTTCTTAAAGAAAAATGCAACTAGACCATCCAGGATTCCCGAAGTTTTCTCAGGGCACTGTTTCAGAAAAGAGCTCCACGTCCTAACTTCCAACTGCCGTAAAGAGCAGAAGATTCCTTCTACGATGGTGGTTTACCAGGTTTACCACTGAACTTTTCACAAGTCACATGAGCATGCGGATCTGATGAGGAGGGGGAGAGAGTGCTGAGGACAAATAACAGCTATTTTATTCCTCTTGGAAGGACACAACCTCAAGCTGAATCTACTGGAGGAGCACTTTTATGTTAGACATGGAAGCAAATGAGTGACACTGAATTCCAATATAAAAACACACAAAAATCCTCATGGGGCCAAAAGTCCTGAAGGGAAATCAATGACAGAAACAAAGAATTCTACATAGCAAATTTTTAAAACTGTTTAAATGAAAAAAAAATCAAGTCACCTTTCCCGGGATGGGTTCTGTATGTCCAGTTTTCATCATCTGCTTCCACCTGCTGCCCACAAACCGAGAGCTCTCCATCGCTGCGGAACAGCCTCTTTGTCTGCCTGGACAAGGAGGAGAAATTTATCCAACTCACAGCACGGGAGAGGGAACCTGGATTTGACTTGAGTCTGAAGGAACCTGAAGAGCCTTCCTTTTTCATCTTCTTTCACATCAGAATCGGCTGTAGACAAAGGACAGCCCAGCAAACAAAAAGCTCGTTTTAAAAAATTGTTCCAGGTCCTTTAAATGAACCTGCTCTTTCGTACTTATTCAGACAATACTGAGAGGCAGGCAGGGCATTCTGCTCAAAGACTGCTCTGTGTCACCCAATTACAAAGAAAAGGAAAATGAAGGGTTAGGAAGCCAAAAAAAAAAAAAAGAAAGAAAATTTTTTTTTACCCTAGCCACATTGTGGTACTTGGTTTCTAGATCAGAAATATCCAGAGTCTCCCCTAAAAAAATAAAAATAACTAAAAGTATAATTTTAAAAATGAAGCAGGGTGTTCATTTCAGGAACACTTGTCAGGACTTGGCGAAGAGCAGAACCAAAGCACTCCGACTCTTTGGTGTGTACCTAGCATCCCATACTGTAATCCTACTCCTCTCCCAGGCATCTTTCCCCACAAGGGCAGAAAGCCAGCCGTCTGCTGCAGACAGAAGGAACTCCTCAGGCTGGAGAACAAGATTCAGCATCAACCCAGGCCCTCAGTTTAAAGTTCACCCACACAGGTGACTTGGGAGAAATCAAAGAGTTTCGCTCACTTGTCCCAGCACAGCGCAGAATCATAAACCGCCCACTTGCCCTCCTTCCCGTCTGTGAACTGCTCAGGAGCCACAGGACTCCACAAACAACAAAGCAGGCTGCGTTGCTATTGCTTGGATTACAGAGCGAGCGCTCCCGTGAAAGGCGATAGGCTTTCCGGGTGCTGAAGGCACCTCATTGGAGACAGAAAACCCCGCCTCTCCCCAGCCAACACTTCAGAAGCAGCACAAACTTCTGAACTCCAGCAAAGCTACAGAAATGCAAGTCTGTGCAGAATACAGACTTCCAGAGATTTTTTAAAAAACCAAAACCTTGATTAATTATCATCAGACCACACTTCTGAAAGCAGGGCTGTGAGAAGAAGCTTTCAAAGACTGTGTAGTTATACACACATCTAGTTCTCAGGTGGAGTTGGGAACGTCATCATTTAAGGAAATGTACTTCCAAAGAGAATAAAACGACCCAGCTATTACGTCACTCCTGGCTTTGAGCAAAGGTGAGAGGCAGCCATTCTTGCCCCTGCCATTGTCTCTTCTGTCTCCCGGAGCTCCTGCCTGCCCCCACCTCCAGCAGCCCCTGGTGTGTGTTGGGGAGGTCATTCCTCTCTAGCTTTGAATAATCTTCCTATCACAGATAACCACCATCTAAGATCTATACTAGTAGCAATTAGCTTCAGGCTCTTACCTCTTTGTAAACCCTAATCAGGGCACGTGAAACCCCCAGAGCCACATGCTAGAATGCATTTGGGTGCAGCATTTCATCCAAGGCCAACATAATTCCATGGTCTTAGACATGTTAAAAGCTTCTGCAACTTCCCACCACAGAGATTTGGGTCAGCATCCTCTCCCCAAAGTGTCACTAAGCAACAAGTAGAAAATTGGGTCCATCTCACTTTCCTGTACTCAGCATTCAGCAAATATATTAAAACTAACAAATTGCAATACAAAATAAACTTTGACTAAAAATTATAAAAGCAGGATTTTACATCATACATCTACTGCAATTCATGGAGATTGCAAGAAAAGGGCTCCACACACTTACCAGGACTGGGACATTTACAGAAGAGAAAAACAGAGCAGCTGCCAAGGGTCTGTAGGATGGACAGCTCCTCCTACCATGGAAACCTTGACAGAGAACAGGCAGTAGGACTAAAGGACAAAGCTATGAAATAGTCCAGGCAGCAAAAATATGGACTCTGTACAAAACCTGAAAGTGTTCCCTAGAAATCAGGTAGTTAAAACCCCTCAATTTACTGATGGAGAAATTCAGGTCCAGAGAACATATGTGACACACCAATGTCACATGAAGGATTCAGTAATGGACTGAGTCACGTCAGAAACCACTGGATTCAAAGCTCCACCACTTACTAGGGATGCTGGCTCTGCCACCAAGCACTCTGGACCTGCTTTCACTATTAAACTGGAATGATACCTCTACTTTGATCACTATTCTAAGAGCAGAAATGATATGATTACATATAGTACCAGTGGGTAACTTCAAGTTCAAATATCCAACATTCTTTTTGAGTCAGACACTTTAAACAACAACAACAACAAAAAATCATGCTGGAAAATACAAAACGTCCCGAATAGTGCTCACCATTTCAGAGGTTCATAGGCCCCCCTGACATCCACGTATGCATGCTCTAAGGATCCATGGACCCCCAACAAGGAATACAGTGGTCTCCCACTAATGTCTACATCTTGCGGTTACACTTTTAATTTAGAAATATCTAAGCCCTGAAATAAATCTTGTGCTGTTCTTTATATTCAGGAAGTGCTGTTAAACACTTTTCCCAGCCTAGCTTTCTCAGCGTACGCACGGGTACACATACAACAGCACAGATGAACTGCTGTTTTTACTAACTGGTGTGTTTTCCTCCGGTATCCCCTGTTCCTACACACATCTGGGAAAGAGCTGATGGGAGGGGCTGAAGGAATAGTCACTGCCAAGCAACCAAGAAGGAAAACTGGTCCATAACTCTCCCTCAAAGCAAGCACACACTTACGCTGGACTTTTAAGAAACTTAATGGATTTCCCATGATTCACAGGACCTAGGGATAAGCTTGCATACAACCAATTCTCCATCTACTAGCTATTCTGTGTTTCTGATATTATATTGGGCTTTGATTATTAGTATCTTCACTTATGTAAAAGAAGGTCAAATAAATTAACTACTTTCACAACTGGATCAGAGTTCCCCTATGACCAAGATAAAATATGATGCCTTAAATTAGCTTCAGAGGAAATATTTATATTTTAACTACCCATGTTAGATATGTACTCTAATTAGCTGAGAAAATCGTAAGTGAGCTGTTTTGGAAGCTGTTACATTCATTCAAACTACATTTATGCAACAACCATGATGAATCATACACTTGAATTATCTGGAGTATCAACCCTAAAGCCATAATAAGCTCTACCCGCCAGCCCCTAGAATCGGGGTTACGGCTACTTTGGGCCATGCATGTCATGTGTATCATTGCTAATCTTCACAGTAACCCCACAGTGGAAAAATCCCTACTTTGAGAGTATAACCTGTTTCTTCAAATAGCTTCAGCTGTCATCTTCAGTGTAATAAAACATCTTAACCATTTTTCCCACGAAAATCTACAATCAAATGCACTCTTCCTAGACCTTTGAAACAGACATGCTGAACAGCTTTTATCAGCATTCCTTGCTGTGCAGTGCTTTCCCACCTCCCCCTCACCGTCAGGCTGTCAAAGTGAAACTTCTGCTGTCATCTTATGTGCCAATAGCTGCTCCCTTCCTACCATTTTGCCCCTGCTGAGCTCCAGGCATCAGGAAACCAGATAAATAATCTTACTTAAATTGTAGTTTTCACGGGGTTGATGAGCACTCTCAGAGGGAAATCTGTAGCTCTGGTAGAAGGGCTTTGTCACCACTGCATCCTGGCCAGCGCCTTTGTCCTTTTACTGTCGAGATGGAAGTTCAAGAGTTAAAACGGTTGGAGAAGCAGCCTCTGGATAACAACCCTCAGGTGGACCTACACCAGCTTTATGATTTATTGTCTCTTTCATATTAAGTTCTTTGCACTTGAATGTGGTGAGAAATTTATCCAATGCTACTGACAAAAGGACAAGAAATTATGTTATTTCAGGAATGATTTAAGTAATACATTAAAGAGAAGTTAAGCATAAAAACTGGGAGGCACCAGAATATATAAATAAGGGAAGTTCTAGAATCATCTTCTTTGGGAGTTTCTTAGTCAAATTATACACATTAATAAAGAAAGATTTATTTATATTTCTACCAAAAGTCAAAGGGATGGATTGAATGCATTTGAAAAGACCCTGCCAAAAGACACATTATTTCACATTTCGATATATACTGACATCCTTAAAGAGGAGTTTAGCTCAAATGGAAGTGTTTAATTTAATAAAAATTGTTAAAACACGACGGGACACAGGCTTGGACAAACCTCTCAACCCAATCAGGCATGTAATTGCTCCCTTACCATCTGTGTAAAATGCCAGCCAAGAGTGGGCACTCATTTCAAGTGCTGTCAGTGTTTGTGGCCTCCAAGGCCACAAAGGAGCACTATGACTGTTAATTTCCACGTGTACCTTTCCTGCCCTGACCCTCTGCTTCAAACCTAGAGGGACAACTGGAACAGGCAGAAACCTGACATCAGAAACCAGTGGAGAACAGCACAGAGCTGGCGGGGTTGCTGGCTTGGCTGGGAGTGGGGTGCACAACAATGCTTATGAACAGAGACAAAGGTGGAAAAAAAAAAACAACAAACGTACACCACTGTGAGGAAAGTCACTCTGAACTGTGTAGTGTTCTAAAGCAGCCCTGACCGGGCAGGAGCGGTCAAGTGTGTACCCTATCAGATTACCATGGGTCACCCAGACAACGCCACGGGGACCTTCAGCTTCTAGGACAGGGTGCAGCAGTTTTTCCAACTGTCATCTCTTGTAAATAATGAAGAGTAGATGTAAATGAAAACTTTCTATGAGACAATTTGTACACACTGATAATGAAAGCTTATCTCAACATCTAGAAGTAAACAGTTTGAGCCAGACTTGTATAACTAACAACAGAAAAAAACAAACAAAAAAAAACCCCATTTTGCCCCCAGGGCCACAGTACGCCAACCCTCACAGTACACTAATCCTCCTTCCTTGTCCACCTCCCACCCTCTATGGAATTAAACAAATGATTTACTCCAGAAGGAAGTCATAGAAGATGAAACACTGCCAAGTAGCTATTCAAGAGACAGGCCTATGTTCAGGGTTCCCCTCAGCTACCACTGCTGGCAATATCTAAAAGAAAGAAAAGCACTGCCTTTTCATTAAGCTGTAGCTTTAAAAGTCAGAATAGGTCCCTTTCGATGGAAGGAGGAGTGTTTCCCTCAAATGGAAAGATACAATGCAAGCATTCGTATTTATGCGTCATCACAAGACTACAATCCCACCATGTGATGTCTTCTTGTGTGAAGAGGATTCCTGACCAGTTCTGACACTAAGCTTTGGCTGCACTGTTCCCAGGGGATCATGTGATACAGGAACAACATGGCAGCACATTACGGCCTCAGGCCCCTGGGTGCGGCGCACTGGGAGGGGATATGGCTGCCCCTGGCCTGCAGCTGTCACTGCTGGGTACTGGGGACTGTCAGGGGCTTGGTGAGCAGTTGACATGCAAGAATGCAAACTTTGTCCCAACCTTAACCAAGAAAATGTCCCCAACCAAGAGGTTCAGATGAGATGCTCCCCTAAAACTGAGAATTGACTTTGAAATTCTTCTGACATAAGAAGATCAGGATGAACCTACTCTGAAACTGAAATAAAATTCCAAATTAAAAAAATTTTTTTCTTTCAATCACGATCTCCTTTGTACTTCATACCTTTCCTATGGGCTCTTCAGTGATCATCTTTGTAATTATTACCACTTTTTTCCTACCTACTCAACCAGTTCTTCACAAACTTTGTTGTACATATAAATCATAGGAAATCTTATTTACATGTGGAGTCTGACTCAAAGTCTGGAGTAGGACCTGAAATTCCCAACCCCTAAAATCGTTCAGGTAGGGCCCTGGACCACCTTTGAGTTAGCACGATACTAGACTACAATGCTCTCTGAGGGCATCTTTTTGCCTCCATGCCTCTTACCTAACAGGCAGCCAGCATTAACCCATGTTGGACAAAAGAGTGAACAACAGAGCCATCTATTCATTTCTGTGTTACCTCTTTCTTTTGATCTTAGCATCTAGAGATAACTAGACCTTTGTAACAATCATTCTTTTATCACTAAATTCCAAAGAGCAAAAGTAAAATTTGTAAACTGACAAAATATGTATAATCTGAGTTTAAAGGTTAATAGCAAGTTTCCATCATTCACAGTTACACTGCTTCATGCTGAGAAGAAAAGAGGGGCGTTAACCGCTCAGCTGCATGCTCTCCTTAACTTGTTAGGGCATCTGCAACGCTCCCATCCACCAAAACTCCAGAGTCCAGCGGCCCAGCCCAGAACCTGGGGCGATCAACAAGGAGCCAGAACCAGAAGAGCAGCCCACAACCTGCCTGCTAACCCACACAGACAGGCCGGGACCTCCTGGGCTCCGCCACGTGAATTTAGTTGCTCTGTGGCAGTGGAAATATTTTTTTACATCAGTTTTGCCTGGTACATGTTTAAGACAAAGACTTTTTCAGTCAACCTTAACTGACCTTCTAAAATGTTCATTCTACTTGGCTCTGTCTTTAAAAGTATGTTCACTATGGCTCTATAGAGCACACTGAATATATTTGTTTTTTAACAGACATTTTATCACCTGAGCTACCTTTATTACACTACCATTCCACGCTAAACATGTGCTAAATATTACCGATACCAGCAGTGATTCCATTGAGCCAGACAAATCTCCCTTTTAATGATATGAGTAAACGGAATTGGGTATAAAATACTTAAAACTCATTAATTGGTGATACCCAATTCAGTACCCAAATTCAAGTACATCTCCAAATAAGGGAAGAGACAGAAATGCAAAAATATATATATTTTTTAGGATTATTATAATTCCCCTGACATTAGTTTTTTGAGTTCTCCCCGGGGATGGGAAAGAGCCCAGATAAAGGAAACAGTTAAAATATTTATTGATCCTTTGCTAAGAAATCAGCCCAGCTGACTGATTCTGAAGCCCAAAACATACAGCCCTGCCCTAGAGGGTATAACATTTTGTAGGAAACAGTATGCACACAGCTACTTTTAACATAATGCAAAAAAAGAAATAAAACAATAAGGGCCTTGAGTCAATCCTCTGTGGGTCGGAGAGGGTTCTTTAGGGTGAGAAATACCCTGAGATGAGTTTCCTAGAGGTTAGGGGAATGTGGTCAATCAGTGGTGTCTTGCTAAACCAGCTCTCTGGGGTGGGGGTGGGGAGTGCGGGAAGCCCTGATCTATAGCATTTCCATGGTGTAAAGCCTCCACCATGGCCAATTTCACAACCAGCTTTCTCAAATCCTAAAACTTTTAAGAATTACCTCTCACGGCCAAGCAGATGCTGGCTCCAGTACACCACTGTATTTAGCCAACAACTTCACTGAAAACTAACAGCCCTATAAGCACTTTTTTAGTATTAGTAATGGGATTGGGGGAACCTGTACATCTTACCTGATAGGGAAAAAGGGTATGCAGATATGATCACAGACTTGGAGACAGGAGATTACCTTGGATTATCTGGGTGGGCCCTAAATATACCTTATAAATGATCTTTGGAGGAAGAGAGGCAGAGGGAGATTTCAGACAGAAGAGGAAAAGTGTTTGGGTTGAAACACTTATTCCCCAGAGTCAAAATGAATGTGTTAAATCAGGAGAGCTTTTGTCTGTAATATGCTTCTCCAAGATAACACTATCAAAAAGAACTTCAAAGAAGGATGAAGTACTTCCACAAAGTAAACACTAGACCCTTGCCACCGATGGCGGACTGGAGTGGGTTGATGGAGACTGGCGAGCACAAATGAAGGCATCAGGTACAGAGATTCCGCCTGCTAATCTCCCTCCTCCCAGCCCAGCCGCTCTGCCATCTCCCTGAAACACAGGGACAGCCACCACAGGGCTGCCTCAATGGGCCCCCAAGTGAGCAACACCCTCAGGTCTCTCTCACTCCTGTGCTCAACCCTCTGTGAGACAAAGACACCAGGGACCCTGAAAAGTAAGTGACATCGTTAGCACTCGATAATTGGGAGGTTATTTTCATCAGCAGGACCGTACAGGGGTGACCGCTGATCAGGACTTGAAGTAAGGGTGGCTGGTGGACAAGCAGAGACGTCGGAGAAGGCCAGAAGCAGAGGATTAAGACTGCGGCTGCATGTGTAGGAAGGGGACAGGGAGCTGCCACAGAGGGTTAGACTCCCACCAGGGACGTGGTTCACTCAATGCCAGCAAATTAAAAGAACCAAGCATGCAAGGCTTACCTATAAAGACAAACTTCTCAAGGAACTGCACTTGTGTCATTTTCATGGCTGTTAGGCCCATGCCTCTTCCCAAATGATGTGAGGCAAAGAATGGTTCGAAGAAAAGTGTGAGATCCTGACAGGTTAAAAGGAATTGCTACACAAATAGCCAGATGTAGCTGCCTTACCTCGTAAGCAATGACAGGTACGTAAAAGGGCCAAAAAACAAACCTCCACATTTCATCATCACACACACAAAGTGTGTTCCAGCATTTTCTAAAGTTTACTTTGCTGATAATATTCTGGGTGGGGGGAGGGGGCAGAAATGAATGTAGAAGAAAAGTACCGGTCACTGCATAGTCCCATAAAATACACATTATTGGTTATAGCTGATAAGAAAATGCTCAACTTAAAGTAGTTACAATCCAAAATTAGAAAAAAAAAGTTAATGGTGTCATATAACCATAGTACAACACTGCTTATTCAGCCCATAGAAATCATAGTTGGCTTTAGCCTGTTATCTGAGGTCAGATCAAATGGTGTCACTCAAGGAAGTGACATCATTTAAGAATTACCTAAGTCACTTAAGAATTAGTACATAAGCATATGCTCAGCCATTTCCAGAGGAGACACCCTCTACAAAATGAGATTGCAATGATGCCTGAGGAAAATTCAAAATCTAATTGACCTGAGGGACAGCCTCATACTGATGTATAATTAAGGAATCAGTAGCCTAATAAAAGGTTTTGTCACCAGCCTAGTAAGGTGGGAGACAGGGATGAGGACAGAGGGGATGATCACTAAACACTCGCGGGTGACCAGGGTCCAGAGCTGAGCACAGTACCTGGGACACTGTAAGTCCCCACGTCTGATGGCCTCACACTGCTCAGAGAGACACGAGAAGGATCAGGCCCGATTGAAACTGTATGAGCTTTTTAAAAACCTAAATGCCAAACAAAAAACCCAAAACCCAATCAACACGTGACCTACTGAATGAGAATCCTTTATAAAAGATGACTCTGATGTTCACCCATGGCTGAGGATCAAGGCGCTATTACAGCTGCAGCTGGGCCTGACCCAGCCTGTGTCTCCCTGAGCAGTGCTAGGCAACCCGGCATTTGGTCCGTGTAAGGTACGGCCCCTACCCTCAGTGGAGAACCACCGATCTTTGAGAAAGTTTACATTTTGTTTACAGATAGAGCTAAGTTAAATACTAGCTCTGTGTTTCAACTGATAACATTTAAAGGAAAAATAAAATGAAGGAGACTACCATTTGCCCAGTCCTAACTTTTTAAAATGTTTAGAGGAGCATCAGATGCAAAGCATAACTTAGCTCCCCAGAAGCTCCCAGGAAACACTGGAGTCAACAGGGTCTGAGCTTGGGGGACGGGAACCCAACTGAAGGACCAAGAACAGACACTGCCTTTCACAGTCACTAGGAAAACTACGTCATACACTCACGCTGACTGTTTGAGTTACAGGAGCTTGGGACTAACGGAGACCTTGGAGATTATCACACCATCCACTTTCACCTCATAGATGAAGAAACAAAGAATCCGAGGGATTGTGAGTGATCCTGGGACACCAACTCCACGGCTGCAGGAATCACATCTAAGTAGCTGACAACTGACACACCGACCCCCTAACAGACATGCCATAAAATTTTTAGAAATTGTCAGGTCATTGGAGAAGTTGGGGCCCAGAGGCAGGCACAGTTGAAAATAATGGTGATGACGATGACACAGATGTAACTACACTGAAAATAAACTGATCCTAAGAGAGGAAAGCAATGTTCCCAGGGCACGCTTCTCCAATTCTCTGGTGCCTGAATCCCATCTGTCTTCACCACAGTTCTGAATGGCCAGAGTCATCTGTCTGTAGAACAGACATGAGGTATTAAAAAAAATTCTTTCTGTGATTAACACAGCTAACTGATCTCTTAAAATGGGCTGTTGTTATTAGTATTTTAACATCTGGGCTGGAAAAAAGGCTTCGGGAGAGAAGAGGAAATTAACTTTGTCAGGTTTGCAATATTAAGTGTAAAAGGTTTAACTTTGAGCAGATGGCTTTATTAGAAACAAGGCTTTTTGCCTCCTTTATGCTCCATTGAAAAATCACATCTGAAATCCTGAGGATGGAGCCATCATCAAAACACGACATGGTTTGCCTGTGGGTGACCAGCAGGTGGCAGAACAGAACAATCTATCTTCCATAAAGCCCCAGGCAGGAGAGGCTTGGGAGGATTAGAGATGGAGCGTTTGCAGTATTCAAACACTGGCCAGGAGTGGGTTGGGAACGAGCAAAGAACCTTGCATAAAGCTAAAAACCTGGGGGTATCTTATAAAATACAGTCAAGTATCCACTCACTTCACTGACCGGCAGGTTAACATTCAGAGTGTCTTTTGTACTTACAAAGGCCAGATGGGTGAGGAGCCAAATCAAAAATATTTCAGAGGGTGGTGTCCACTCTTAGGGACACACTAGTATCTGTTATCAGTGTTTCCCAAACTGGCCTGATCATTGGCATGACTTGGGGGGTGCTTATTAAAATACATACCCTGGGGCCCCACCCCAGCCACAGGCTCTCTGGGGAAAGGGCCAGGAAAGCCCCTGGGGGGCTTATCAGACAAGGCTGGGGACCACTGGCTGTGTACTACCTACCAGGGCAGGTGCAGGTCAGGGTAAGCAGCAACCTCTCATTGTTCAGCACAGGGTAGTCCCCACGGCTGCCCAGCCAGCCTGCCCTTCAGCTTGGAGGCCTGCCAGGCTGCCCCACCTGGACCTCCCTGACCCTCCTTTTCACCCCAAAACCTTATTTACCCCATCTTCCCTCTCCTGCTTCACTTCTGCCTCCTGATCTCCACCTGCAACATGAATGAATTTGCTCCTACTTCGCATTTGCAGTCTCTCTTTCTCGAGGCTCCTCCCTTCCCCACTACTTCAAACAACGAAATGCCTCCACCCCAGGCGCTCTGCTCCCCAGCACGTCATTCTGTCTGGAGTCAGGGACAGTCCAGCTCCCCCTCCTCAGCCCTCCCTCTTCCTCGGCCCCCTGCACCTTGGCACTCACTCTAGTCCTGCTAGTCCCTAACACCTCGTAAACGGAGAAAACAGCCTGACCACAAGCCGGATAGCCAACCTCTACTGGGCCGCTCTGGCCCCTTTCTACAGTATTTCTTTCCATTCTTATTCTGCACACTGCCGGACTGTTCCAAACCACTAGGTTTTCCTTTAAGCCTTACTCTCATCTTCACCCCTCAACTCATAATAACCTCTCTTTAAATAAAACAACGGTCAAGAGTCCCTCGACCTTTCTTCCTTCTGCTCCTCAGGAAAAGTCTAGCAACATCCAGCTGGGCTTGATCCACGCGTGCATTCCTTTCTGGCCTCTGCATCCTGCCGCGTCAGCCTCGAGCCACAGCCCTGACCTTGTCCAATGCTGCTCATCGAAACCAGCTTCTCGGCCTTCGATTTAAACTATCACGACAGAGTCCAGCTCGCCTCCTTCTAGACTCACCTCAGTACCCCTTCCTCGGTAGCATCATTTCTGACCCTCCAAAGTGGCTGTCTGCTTATGACACAGCCCCCAAGAACTCGCATGGCCTCCTGAAGCTGGTCATATGGGATTCCTGCATTTGCCTCAGGTAACCGATGTCTAATCACTCACGTTGTCCCTCTCCGTCCACCGATGATGGGCAGTTCCTTGAGAAGAAAAATTTTAACTCTGTGGGTGTTCAGTAAAAATTTACTGAACCGATCATGTAAGAAGGAAGATGTTAATCACTTCCCTTCCTTTCCTCCTGGACAGCCCAAGGCAAGCTGCTGCGGCACGGAGAGGGGACAGCGCCAATATATGAATCAGGCAGAGCTGGATTCCAATCCTGATTTCAACATATATTTATCGACAATTTGACCTTGGGAGAGCCTCTCTGAACCCCATTTCCCTACAGAAAACAAACAAGAGCAATACTGCTGCCACCTAGTGGTGTTATGAGTCAAGCCTGTAGCACTGTGGGAGGCCCTCAATCAGTATAGGGAAATCATCGTCAGGCCTATCTTTTTGAGAATTTGCAAATATAATCAGAAAAAAAAAAAAAAGAGAGAGAGAGAGACTATTGGTACCAGTTTATGAAAAGACAAAACAAAAAGAACTGATAGTAAAAAGATTACACAGTGGCTTCAGCTGCAGAAAAAAGGGATAAAATTACAGAAACTTTCAAATATGATTTAACTTTGAAAGCTACCACTTGAAAATACTTGGGTTTTCTTAAATACAATTATTTCATGACAATTAATGCATTCTCACAGTCATAATGAAAGAGAATTACTCGTGACCCTCAAGAATATTGTGCTATTCCCCTAAAACATTAAATAAGCCAGATCATCTTTAAAGAACACATAGGTAGTTTCTAACAGGCATACATTGACATTTCAACATACCTGTCAATCTAGACTGCATGAAAGAAAATCATTAAATGAACATTGTAGAACAAAGGCTGTTTTCATACAGTAGTGACTGCAAAAACTATGTAGCAAGAGCTAAAAATTAGGAGGTGTCAGGTACACACGTTGCTGTTCTTAATGCAAAATGTCTGTGAATATATTTCAGTTGGGTGATCTCAACATTTTTTTAAAACATAGTGAGGCATACTGAACACAGTAGCTAGGAGCTATTTTATAGCTTTTGAAAAGAAACTCTGATAGAGCAAAACTTCTGCCTATAGACAATAATGAACCTTTCTCTGGTGGTATCACACACACATACATTCTAGGCACCAAATGCCGCAGCCACAGGAAATCAGTTGCCCGCAGTCTTAAGAATCAAAGTTTACTTGCTTCCTAATTTTCTGTCATGGCCTCCCCTAGCCATACTCTATCACAGCAATTCATTTAAAAGTTCAAAAATAGAGGTTTGTTTCATGGAGCCTTGATGAATCCCATCTGAAGGCCATTAAAACACACACACCCACTTCCACACAAACCAAAAAAATCATTAGAATTCAAGGACTCGTTAAGTCTTGAAGCTGGAAGTTATCCCAGGAGTAAACAATTCACACTTCCCATTATGCACAGAAAGAAGGTAGAGAGGTCTGGTGATTCAGCCACTGTCCCCGAGGCAGTCAACGGCAAGGCCGGGACTGGAACCCTGGTCTCCTTGCCCCACCCGCGGTCTGCCTGCTTCACCGCCCTTCAGGTCTGGCTCTGAAATCAGTGAGTCCCCCTTGATACTCTTCAAGTCCATCAATGAGTCACGTTTCCGTTTCCTCCTGCTGTTCCAAGTCGTCTTTGTTAGCACATAGTTCATTCATTCACAATGATGCTCACTCACAGAACAGAAGACCAGCACACTTAGGAATTATGACTTCCACGCCACCTACAAATCAGGGGAGCCAATGGCTAACTAAACCTAAAAATAAAAAGAAATCTAACTCTTAGCACTTAAAATACTTCCTTTTAACCTACTGTAAAACAACAGCCTTTTTAGGAGATGAAAAGTGAGTCACAGCTTTCATCCAGCAGACGGGCTCCCCAGGCACAAACTCACGCACATTATACACATTATACTTCATGCGGCTTTTTAAATATTTACTTGTAGCAGTATTCTCCCTTTCAGGTCAAAGATTATAGTACTTAGCAACACAAAGAAAGAGGAGGGATACAGTTATGAATTAGTAAACTGCTTTGCCAAGCCTTCCATTTCTTAATTCAGTCCAACTTCAAAGGGGAAATCTTAAAAAGAGGTTCAGCTGTCAGAAATTAACCCTCAGAAAATTACTGAATCAAAAAGTGACTTGGCCAGTCCTCCCCAAACTGGTATTAAGGAAAAAATGCTCAGTTGTAGGTATAGGAGCAAAAAGTCTCTTCCTATGCAAATAAGTTTGTTTAATCAAACAAAGTTTTAAAAAGATTTTTTTTGTTCTGTCAACCACAGGACTTTCCCAGCCTTTGATATGCTAATACATGCTGTAAATTTCCAAGGAGGGGGTGAGAGAGGATTTCAGTTTATTTGATCACATTTATTATCTGGAAGGGGGAGGCTGGGAATAAAATATAAGAAACACACTACCCTGGTCCTTTGCTTCCAGGCAGCAGAGTGAAGAAATGGCTTTTCTAAAAGCACTATGTATACTTGTTCTATAGTAGCAGAGAGAATAGTTAGACTCCCATTCACAACCATTTCAGGGTAAGATGAGAGTCTCTATTCAGTCAAATGGGAATCGGGAGGAGGAGCCCTAACAGAGCTCAAGCACTGAGAACTTAACTTCTCGTGGCCACCAGGGCTGCCAATTCCCCTGGGCTTCAGAAATCGCTCCCTGGCTCTCAGCAGAAACAGCCCCTATACCTGTTCCTGAGGAACGACTCAGAGTAGCCGTGTCCTTTCCCTGAACTCTTTGATGTGCATGCTCTAGTCTATTCCAATGGGTTTTAACCTTAGCTGTCCATCACAATCACCTAGGGAGTTATTAACTCTACAGATGTACGGGCCCAAAGTCAAATCTACAGAATCCAACATGACTCCCAAGGAGCAGCAGCTGGAGCCGAAACCGCTGTTGTGCTTCCTAGGAAGACGAAGTCAGAAGACAACTGATAGTGCGTGGACCATAAACCGAGCACATTGACATTAATAAGGGAAGAGCTACAGAGCACGATTTTAATGAATCTCCAAGCTTACAGACAAATTCGATAGCATTCGCAGGTGGCCTTTTTCACAAAGAAACAAAAATGTATTACTTTGAGAGGAGTAGGTGCTTAGAACAAATTGTGCGCCCCAAAGCCTGTTCAGGTGCAGAGGGCTACGGCTGGGTGTCTGCTGGTTCACATGAGCTGAATCCGTGCCCCACCCCTACCCCAGCCCATCTAGCGCACGAGCCTAATTCAGGACACATTTCATTAAGTCTTGAACCTTTGGAAGTCACCTGAGAAAGTCAAAGCCAGGAGTGTTCACTATGCTAAAACCAAGACTACTGTATGCCTGCCAATCACTTACATGAGATGAAAATTGATTTATGAAAACCAGCTTCCTTCCCAAAATATATTTACTTAGTCTTTATTATACACGTAGTCTCTAAGCACTGTATATCAGAAGAAGAAACAGACACTGGTACAGGGGAAATGGGGCACAAGGAGAGCCTGTCCCCAGGTCTTGGTGAGTGGGGCACCCTGCCAAGTGTGGACAAGTCAAAAAAGGATTTTGATGGCCAAGGGGATTGCTAACTTATCATGACCTACCTCGAAGCAGGTGAAGAAATCAAACAGTGTTTCATTTGTTCATGTTTAAGATTAGAGAGGGGTGATACATTTGGCGAAACATCCAAGGTTCTTGAAAGAATCAGCAGCACCACACAAGGACACCCCAAGAAGTTTGCTGCAATTAATTTAGCAGAGCTGCTCCAAAGAGTTAATGAAGTTGTGCCCATTGTTCAGTTCACATCCACTTCCCACCTGGAGTGGATGAGTGGGTGACCACCAAGGGGCTCCCAAAGCTTCAGTGAGATAACCCTTTAAAATAGTTTCTAGAAGCAGCGGCAGGAGCAAATTATTCCTACCCTGCATAAATTAAGCTCAAAACAAACAAACAAACGAAAAACCTCTCAAGGAAAGTTTCAAGTACATAGAATTCCTACCTTGCAATAAAAAAGTTAAGACCTCTAAATATTGAGTAGAACACAGACACCTAATATGCCACACTCCCAGCAGGTCCTATGTAAACGGAGTTCCTTTTTCATGCTATTTTAATATTAACATTGCCCTTCTTGCTTCCTTTAGCAGCTGCACATTAGGAGGACCCAGAAATGAACATTACAATCCATTAAAGAACAAGAAGCAGGAGAAACCTCCATGAAGCCATTCAATAAGCAGAAGACACCTGCAGGCAAAAAGCAGCTCAGCACACGCACCTCCCTGCATGCATGCCATCTTTCATCCCCAAATCAACAAAAGGAAATACCGTTCTCTTGTGTAACACAGAGCCTTGTTATCAATTTGACAAAGTTACACTTAAATAGGGAGGTCTCTATTAGGTTTTCCAACAGACCATCTTGGGTTAAAAATAAGATAATGAAGAGATATACAGATTTGCAATCAAAAGCCAAGGGGTAATAGACATCATTTCTAATAATGTGAAAAATCTAACGTAACTTAATTACATTAACATATGATTCCCTATTTCTTAGTTTTCCAACTCCAGATGTAAAAACAAAACAGTGTTTATTTTACTGAGCTAGGGAAGCATTGTTCCAGTACCTTAAATCCTCTTATAAAGACCTTAATAGCTTAATTTTCCTGCATCAAATGGAAATGAAGGAACACATAGAGTTAACAGGTTCTTACTGAGGACCACTGTGTACCAGGTGGACTGGGAACTACCGAGGACACAGGATGAGTAAGATGTGGTTGGGTGCTCGGTCAGGAAGGCAGGAGAATGTGAGTTAGCAAATGATACACAACTTTTCAATTTGTGAACTGCGTGGTTTTACTTTATGTACACAAGAAAAAATGAGTCATGTATTAATGTTAAACTTCCACTTTGACTTACCCAGTGGAAAACAACTTTATTTCCTTAATTTCTTCCCTTTCATCTCTTGATTTTCAATTTTTGTTTGGGGGAAAGTGGGATCTCTTTCACTCTCGCCCTTATTTTTAATTTTCCTGCATTGATCTTTGACTTTCTCATCTCCTAGTCTAGTTTCAAACTCACGGCATTCTCAATGCTCCTATCTAGGCTGGTTAACTGTTTTCTCAGGAGTGACCTTTATTATATCACTGACCTTTATTGAATGTGCTCGCCTTGCTTTCCATTACCTGATTTTTCTTCCTGATTTCCACCCAAATGAATCTAATTTCTACTCCTATTATTTCATTAACCCTGGACCAATTTCTTTCCAAACCAAACAGGACCTCTGTGCCTCTTATTGCCATTCACAAAAAATTTTTGACCTGTTATTGTTCATTTAATTCAGTAATGGAGTATGCCTGCCAAATCCCATCTTAAAAATTCCAGGAGATGGCCTGATTCCTTTTCTGTATTTTCCTGTGTTTAGCTGAGATGTTGAATTCATTTTTCAGTGGGGTGGACGTGAGGGATGGGGTGGCTGTGGATTCAGACAGACCGAGGCTCCTTTACTGGTTCAACACTATACACATTGTACAAATTTGAGGTATACAGAAAGATTTAACCTGCCTAATTTTTTTCTCTCTAAAGTCAAGCAGGTTTGTGGAAGGGTTAAGTTAGGTAATGTATATAGAGCATTCAGCCAGACACTCTGCATGCCTCAATGAAGAATGGGTATTTTAAACAGCACATCTTTGAAGGAAATAGGGGATTCCCCCTTCATGTAGGACTATTCCTTCTGTTTTGTTTTCTTCTCAAGCAGACATTCTCTTCCCTTCTTGCAATCATGAAGATACAATCTATGTTGTTGCCTCAGTTTTTCCAATGCATAGTTCTTGTCTCAATGCTCAGCAACACAACTTCACAAAGTGTGCAACTGCTATGTTGACATATGTTTGATAAATGTTTGCTGAATCCATTTAAAGCCAACTGCTGTATCAGATGGTCACTTCTCTTTCGCAGTCTTCTTTGCTGGCCCTCCTTTTCTGACTGCCCATCAAATAGTGATGTTCATTAATGGCCCTTTCCGGAATTCTCTCTTCTACTCCCTGGTGACACCTTCTAGTCAACATGCCTTCAAACAACATAACATATTACAATGACTCTACAATGATGTTTTCAGCACCTGCACTCCAGTTACCACGCCCAGCTGCTTTCCAGGCCACCTTCATCTGACTATCTTGAAGGCCCTCAAACTTAGCACTTCCAAATCAGAACTTATAACCCTTCCTCAAATGTAGTTGGTCTTCTAGTTGGTTAATAACAAAACCATTAGCCCCTCCAGCCAAGACAGAAAATTCGAAGTCAACGCAGATTCCTCCCTTTCCTTCTTTCCTTGAATCTCTTTAATCCATGCCCTTAATTCAGATCCAAGTTTAATGAAAGGATTAATACAGTGTCTTAGTCACTGCAGGCTGCTATAACAAAAATGCTGTATGTGAGGTGGCTGAAAAAGGCAGATCCAGTGTCTGGTGAGAACTTGCTCCCTGGTTTGCAGATGGTGGTATTCTTGTTGAATCCTCAACAGGGCAAAGAACAGAGAGGAAGCAAGCTCTCAAGTCTCTTTTTAAAAGGGTACTAATCCCATTTATGAGGGTTCCACCCTCATGAACTCATCACCCCCAAAGGCCTCATTTCCTAAAACCACGACATTGGGGGTTAGGATTTCAACATATAAATTAGAAGGGTACCCAAATATTCAACCTATAACATACAGAAACAGATACTCTGAAAAGGACCAATGCCTATCTGCTTTTATCTAACTTTCCCTCCATTACCTCCTGATTCTATTACAGTGGGCTTCTAATGGTTCTCCCTGCCTCTTTTTTTCTAGTCCACCTAACCAGTGATGGCTTCACAAAACCTAGAAGGTAATATCCATTTCCTTGGAGTGGCATACTACAATGCCTGTTTCAATTTGGTTCTCTATTAGTTGCCATCCCTTAGCTAAAAATAACAGCAATCAGCTGAAACAAACTTAGGGAAGGGGAATGTATTACAAGGCCAAAATGGCAGCTCATAGAAACCAACATTAAGAATACAACTGGTCTCCAGGGAGAATTGGAAATGCCATGTCAGGAATCCATGAAGTTATTTCTCTCCAGGTTTTATTCTTTATCTCTGCGAATCAACTTCCTGTGCTCCCCAGTCCACAGAGTAAGACACTGGCTTAGAGGACCTCTTATGGGTTGAATTAAAAGATTCAACCCCTAAAAAGATATGTTAGAACCCTTCCCACACAATTATACCCAAAGCAAGCAGAAGAAGTCAGGAGATGGTGTGATGGAGTGGCTTCTGATAAATAGGTAAATCATCAAAAGCAGCAGGAAATGAACAATGTCAGTCTTCAGTGGGAGTAGGACCTCTCCCCGGCAGGCATCTTGGAACTGCGTGGGAAATTCCGGGTTGTCATGTTGACTGGGTCACATCACTGGCATTTCGTGGGCAGGCGGCAGGGAACACTGGACATCTTACAGTGGGTGGGACAGTACATGGTCCTACATCCCTCAAAGATTTCAGCAGTTCTAGACTTATGACAGTTAAAAAAAAAATCTTCCTCATATCATCTGAGGTTAGAAACTCAATTCTATTTTACATAAAAATGCAATATTTGTGCTCGACTTTGATGTATGCTAAAGGTTCCAGAAATACAAATGTCATTAAAATTGAAAAGATCATTTTGATTTGCTTAGTCTGGAATTTTATCAAGAACTGTTCACCAGTTTCTGAACATTGCGTCACTGACAACACCTCCACGTTGGAGACACCAGCTTCCTCATCATGATCATTCCACAAACATGGGAGCATCTAGTGTTTCATTACATTCTCTAGCATTGTTCTGCCTGAATAATGAGTACAAAAAGCTACAAATGACTTTCTTTTTAGTTCTCCTTACATTACCTTTAGGGCATTATATTGACTTTTTAAAATTGTGTGTATAAATGATCAAACAGGGGGTCACCTGAGAATGCCTAAAAAATTCCCATTTCAAGATAGGAAAGGACAGCACAGAATACTTGTTATATCATTGAGAACCGCTGATCCAAAGATGTCCTAACACTTCAGTGCTGCTGCCTGCCTGTCCCAACTCTTCGAAACCTTGCTGATTTTTCCTAATAGAGACAGCCTAGGGCAAAACTGTCTCCCACATTCCTAGAAGATCAGCTGCCTTTCTTCTAAGTACCACAAAAAAATACCCAAGCATGGACTTTTTCTCTACAGTGCTCACAGATTCAGATTTCTCCCAACAGACTAAAATGACGGCAGCTTTTCCTGGTAGTGGGGCTGGAGAAACTACACAATTCTACACAGTGCTGAATCCTGCCTCTGTCCCTAAAAGGATGGCAGCATCCTCATACCCTAAGCACTACAATGAAGATGAAATTACAGCAAATGACCTTCTGCACATTTCTTTTTAATTCAGGTCACTCTCATGTTTTCCGTCATTAGACTGTGAAAAGTACAGGAGTCCAAGTTCAGAGCTCAGAGCCCTGCTTTCTGTCAGACCTCCTGTTTGATCATCAGCAAATCACCTCCTCTCTCTATGTTCAAGTTTATCCAGCTATAAAATTAGGAGATTTGTTTGTTACCTCCCAGTACAGGGACATATCATAACCTAAGAAAACATTCTGTACTACCTAATTGTTTTGAATTCTGTTATATATCTTTTCAAAACAAATGTTATACAATATGGTGTCCTATGGTAACCTGTACTATATGAAAGAGATTTGATATTCTTTAGAGTCTTTTTCCCTTGTAAATACATGCAGAAATAACGGTGCTAATGAAATTAGAATTGGCTTATCTAATCAAGTGTGTAACCCAGATACCCTAGAAACCTCCAGTTTCTCTTTGAGTGCTTGAGATACCTTGAGATTATCAAATGACAGATGTTCAGTTTGATCCAATCTGATCTCAAGGCATGGTCTCAGGTTGGGTTAGGTTAGTATCTGCAGGACTAGAAAGTAACTTTCCAATGTCACCTATATGTCTTTTTTTTTTTTTTAATTTTTATCTCTTAATGGAGGGGCTGGGGATTGAACCCAGGACCCTGTGCTTGCCAAGCATACACTCTGCCACTGAGCTATACCCCCAACCCCGTCACCTACATGTCTTTGCTGTTAATTGGTGCTGAAAAAAAAATCAGAATATGAAGCTCTGGATACCCCAGTGAAGAGTGCAGCAAATTTAAAATGAAGCAATACAGATGTGTTTTGATGCTCTCTGTCTGGTTTCAACTTGATTTAGCAATGCCAACTGCAAAAATTAAGTGTTTATTAGCACTATAAAGGGTCATTAAACTCTAGGTTGAGTGAGAAAAACCTAAGGGCTCTCTTTCCAAATGTTTTTAAAACTTCAACTTTCATTTTTTAATCAAAAGAGAACGTTGCTAAGCAAAATCAAGTGCAATCCATGCTTCCTTAGGTTCAGACCATTTGTCCCATTATATTACAATAAATTTAAATGGAAAAAAAAATTTTGGCACTTTTTTTTAAAAAATGGAGGTACTGGGGATTGAGCCCAGGACCTTGAGCATGCTAAGCAAGTGCTCCACCACTGAGCTCTACCCAGCCCACCCCCTAATTTTTGGCACTTTTAACAATCCAGAATTTTACTTGAGATTTTCTTATCTTATAGTTTTTAGTAAACAGAGAATTCAGACAATAGATCTTAATATCCTCATTAGAATTTCTATGTTTGGCAATTTTAGGGATCAAAAGCTTTAGTTTGTGAGATGGGAAATTTGTTTTCCAATAATCCTAATCTCTAATATCTCAAAATGTTCTTTAGAAAATCCATCCCACAAAAAAAGGCCCCTTCATTCTGTAACATGACACATCTGCATGTATGATTGTGTATCAGAATACACCACCTACTTGAAAAGGGCTGCCTCCGTTTCTAAGTCATTTGTTAACCATCTGAGAACATTTTTTCATGATGATTATGAAAGCATCAAATTCAACAGAAGGAAAAGGATCCTATTCCAATATTATGTGCCTTCATTACCTTTTGAGAGATTAAATGTACAGGGTAGAATTTGGAATAACTGGAAAGGAATGACTGTAAAGTCTGGTTGCACTGTAAGTCTGAATCATTTATCCTGGAACTCTGATCTAAAGTAAACCTCAGCAGGATTGCTGGGAATCTTCTGATTACACTCCTTGGCCTGATTTTTAACTCTTTCATTCTAACATAGCAACCATATCCACTGTTATTTTTAAAATCTATTCTCTCCAGCTTTCTGTATACCCAAGCTGAAGTGAAATCAACTCCTACGTCATTAAGGAAATGTCAAACGTTCTTGGTAATCTGTTGGGAAACCCTTTAACCTTTCATTACACGTTCAATTCCATCCTCGGACACGTGTTGCTATTGCTTAACTGCACCTGCCATGCAGAAAATGCATGTGAGAGGAATACTGTTTTTTAAAAGAGGGCTCTTTGGTAAAGTTAAAATACTGACTAATACTGACCACAGGAGTTTTTCCTAAATCACACAATAGTAACTACAAAAACTCAGGAATTCACTTATTTTCATGACAAAAACTAAAACTAAGGTTAAACAAGAAGGAAATGTATATGCTTTAACTTTTTCGCAAGACGACCTATTAGATTACAAACCCCTGTAGCACAGTAAGTGTATCATTTCTCCCCGGGACTACAATGAGACAGCACCCTGCATATACTGAAAAACAGTAACTAAGAATTAAGTTGAAAATTTTTTAAGATGTGAAGCATCAGGTTTATTTTTAAAAACTTGTTATTTTGAAATCATTCTGAATTTACAAGAAGGTACAGAGAAATGTACAGGGAAGTCCCATGCACCTCTCTCCTCAAATCAACATCTTACATTAACCTATAGCACAGTACTGAATCCAGGAAACTGGCAATGGGACAATCCACACATCTTATTCAGATTTCACCTGTTATATATGGGCTCACTGCGTGTATGTGTGTAGCTCTACGCAATTTCACGTTACTTTGCAGAAAGAACCACTACCACAATCAACATGACATCACCATTAAGACTCCCTCATGCTACCCCTTTATGGCCACACCCACCTTATCCCTAATCCCTGATAACTACTAATCTTTTCTCTATAATTATGCTATTTCATCAATGTTATATAAATGGAATCATGCAGCATATTTCCTTTAGAGACTGGCTTTTTTTCCCCTACTCAGTATTATTTCCTTCTAAGTTCTTTTGTTTTGTGTATCAATGGTTAACTCCTTTTCATTACTGAGTATTAGTCCATGGTAAGGATGTATCACAGTTTGTTCATGAAAGATATCTGAACACTAGAAAGTTTTTGGCTCTTACAAATAAAGCTGCTATTAACGTTCACATAAAAGTTTTCATCTTTCTGGGATATATGTCTAAGGGAGAGCAAGTCCATTTTAGTTTTAAATAGAAGTGCCAAATTATTTTCCACAGTTTCTGTACCAGTAGTGTAGGAATGGCCCAGTTTCTTCATATCTTCACTAGCACTTGGTATTATTTTTTATTTTATTCTGAATGGTATGTAGTGATTTCTCATTATGACTTTAATCTGCATTTCTCTAATGGCTAGTGATGCTGGACATCTTCTCACATGTTTATCTGCCATCTGTATATCCTCCTCAGTGAAATGTCTGTGCACATCTTTGCCTAGTCCTAGTCCTGAAGATTTTCTCCTATGTTTTTCCCCTAGAAATTTTGTAGTTTTATGTTTTACAGTTAGGTCCATGATTCATTTTGAGTTAATTTTTGTACAACGTGCAAGGTTTAGGTAAAGGTTCATTTTTAGTCTATGGATGTCCAGTTGCTCCAGCATCATTAATTAAGCATATTTGTGTGGATCTATCTCTGAGTTCTGTAATTCTGTTCTTCTGATCTGTTGTCTACCCATCCTCAGTATCACAACGTCCTGATTGCTATAGCTATATAGTAGGCCTTAACACCAGGAAGGGTGATTGCTCTCATTTAATTTTCTTTTCCGTAGTTGTTTTTGGCTATTCTGTGGCCTTTCACTTTCCATATGAACTTTAGAATAAGCCTGTCTATTTTTATTTAAAAATTACTGAAATTTTGATAAGAATTTTATTAAACCTAAGATTAGTTTGGAGAACTGGCACGATCTTTAATATGGCAAATCTTCTAATCCACGAACATGGTATGTCTCTCTAGGTATTGAGGTCTTCTTTGATTTCTTTCATTAGCATTTTATAATTTTCAGCATACAGATCCTGTACATGTTTATATTTATTATTTCATTTTCTTCAGAGCAAATAAAAAGGCATTGCATTTTAAATTTCAGTTTCCATAGAAATGCAAATGATTTTGCATGTTAACAGAATTATTTTTAAATGTTTACTCAATCTAATTCCAGGTTTTTTCCAAAATTTGGGGCATTTATCATTTTCCATGGGGAATATAGCAAAGAGAATCCACCTCGAACTGAATATGGCATGCTTTTTGTTCTTTTCATCATCAGTATGCATAAAGGCTTAGAATTACATCCTCATCATCAGATGTATTAAGAATGCATGCATTGTAGACACTGTTGTGCTGTGAGAAATTAAAGCAGAATTACTTTGAAGACAGTTCGTAAGTCGACATTGGACACCATTCTGGTTAAGCAAGTGAAGCACCCTCAGAGAAAGCTCTCCAAACACAGAAATTGCCCAAATGAACAAAAATTAATTTGGCTCACACTGCTATTCACTGGTCTCAGTTTGCTTTTATAGAAGGATGTCTTCCAGTCCCAAAATTAGCTACTTAAACATCTGGCCAAAAGGTAAACTATTAGTTTAAAGCTTTTAAAATGAAAAGTGTTTGCTGAGAAAAGAATAACATTTTATCCACCTCTAGGGGAGACCATTTGAGGATTTTGGGCATTCTAAAAACAAAGCATCACTCAGTGCTCTAGCCCCCAGCATTCTGAGGTCATTGTGAAGATTTCCGGTGCCTCCCTGGGTAAGCACTATGAAGTCTGGTGGCACCTGCACAGTAGGACTAGTGCTTATGTGAGAAGGTCTTTCACCAAACAATTACTGGACACCTACTGTGTGCCAGACCCTACGCAAGGTGCTAAGGAACAAATGTGAATGACCCTGGCCCTTGTCCTCAAGAGGCCCACAATCTAAAGACAGGAGGTTGACTTAAAAGTTACCATTATAAATTCTTACAGGTATAACCAGACCTATTTTAGTCCAAAATTCCCTTCTCTCACTTTGAATCTCTAATTCTAAGAACATCTCACCCTTTTAAAATGAAAACACATCATACATACTAAATGCTACCAAGAAGCCTAGCTACAGCTGCAGGACGATGTAGGTCAGTATAAATTCCAGATTGATTTTAATTTTTCTTTTGAGAGAAGAAGCGCACACCTGTACCAACCACATACAGAAGAGAGAACCTGTAAAATACACTGTGAATTTTAAGCTTAACTGGAACTAACTGAAAAGACCACACAGATTCTAAATAGCAGAAGTGTGTGGGCAAGGTGGCCACTTGGAATGGAGGGACTGGAGTCTTTCAAAGATGAGGGAGCAAGAGCTAACTGAGTTCAGGATTTTCCTATATATTGAAGCTTCTTTTCGAAATCCATGCAAGAGAAGTAATCATCCAAGACAGGAGTCCTTAACCTTAAAAAAATTGATGAACACTAAGGATACTTCCTGCAGAAAGCACCTCCTCACCCAAATGTTACCCCTGAAATCTGGCTTAAGGATCCCAGCTCTACAGCTCAGAAACAAAGGTGCTGAGACTCTTTCCAGCTAACCCCTTGCAGAGGGGCACACTGCCAATATCCCACACCTAGCATAATGCCTGGCACAAAGTAAAGAACTCCATAAATATCTGGTAAATTAATAAATTATGTATATGTTATTTGTCCTATGACTTAGTTGTGGGAAATGACTTCCAACCTAAGGAAAATACCTGATTGCCTTAATATTAACTTTGCTGACACATCCTCTTTACCTTTAAAACAACAACAACAAAAAAACCTTTTTATCTTGAAATAATTACAGACTCACAAAAATTTGCAAAAATAGTAGAGATTGGTGTACTCATCACCCAGCCTCCCCCAACAGTGACATCTTACATAACAACAGTGCCTTATCAGAGGCAGGAAGCTGTTTGGCACAGCAGTTAGCAGGGACAGCTGACCGAACTCAGATTTCACCATTTTTTGTATGTGCTCCTCTAATTACCTTTTCACGTAAACAAATAAAAATATAAATACTCACATTCTCACCTCAAAAGAGTTCACCAGAATTAAAATACTGCAGCCGTGAGAAATAGAGCAGATCTCTCAGCTCTAAATATGTGACAAGGCATCACCGAGCAGAAAAAAGGACAAAGGTGTCAGCTCTCTCAGCCTTGTTCCAGCTCCGCTCGCCTGTCTCCCCACCATGACTTTATTATTTGATTTAAAAGGTATTTTTAAGACATTAGGCACAACCATAAAAGCAAGTTATCATCAGAGTGGGGTATCATCTAACCAAAATCATTTTGCTTCCGGAGATTAGGCCCAACACCATCTTCACCTGATTAAAGTTTATTTCTACACTGTTAAGGGTCTGTCCACACAGCAGCCTCTCCTCTGAAGGAAGCTGCTTACAATGCTGGGAGGAAATGGGCCAGGACTCTAGAACTGCCACCAAGCAGGGCAAAAGTGCAGTTATGTGGAAAGGACATGAGTCCTGGAGCCAGAAATTTGAGGGGTTTTACCATTTCTTTCCATTTCTAATTGCATATCCTTGAACATCTCAATTTCTCTGAACTTTCACTGCAATGCAGCAAGAATTACTGTTCTGCTTGTTCAAAAGGGATTTTGTGAGCTCAAAATTAATAACATGGGTGAATGGGCTTCACAAGCAGCAAAGAGCTTCATGAATGCAAGTCTGGATCACGCTCTCCAAGCTCTTGGCCAGGCCTGCCCCCTCCCACAAGTCACAGCCTACACGGGCTCCTCTGCTCCCTCCAGCTTGGAGAGCAGAGTCTGAACCTTCTTCCTCTTCCTCTTCCTCTTCCTCCTTCCCTTCCCCTCTTTCCCTTCTTGCAGCCAAAATACTTCCTTCCCCACAAAGAAGGAACTGTTACCATTGTCTCCTTCCCATCTGCTATAGAGATAAACTATCAGCCAGCATCACATTTCAGAAGCACAAAATGATACAAAGTCCCACAATGCCCCTGAGGATGGATGTTTTAAGTGTCCATTCATTTAACCTACATCTACTTATTCAGCATTTTGCCCATATCACTCCAGGTCAGTTCTATAGGCTAGGACCGAATCTCCTTTGTGTGCCACCCAAGGCCCTACGTGAGAAAAGGACCCAACCCATTTCGTAGGTCTCTTGCTGCCAGCTGCCTAGCATCTTGCCCCCAGTGTCTTTATCCCCCAGCACACAATCATGCTGTGTTCTGTGACTCAGTGCCCCTGCTCACCTCTGCTACTTCCTTCATCAGCTAAGATAGGATCTTCTCAAAGAGGAGGTGCCCCAGAGTTGGAGAAAAACTCTCCACTGCCACCATCGTCCCTTGTGTACCTGCGTGAATGCTCCATGTTGTTTAGCCATGATTTCCTTTTGTTTATCTCTCTCTTCCATCTCTTTAAGAACAACAGTACCGTATTAGATTTTGTATCTCCAGAAACTAGCACCATGTCTGACACTCAGCGTTCAAGCAAGAAAGTCATCCATTCATTGAATGCAAGTCATAGTGCTAATTACTTCTAAATATACCATTATCTGATCAACCAAACACAAGAAAAAGAATGCATTCACCTAGATCCGCACTGAAACATACCGGAAGACAAAAACATTTTATCTGGTCCATAAGCAAAAAGGCAAAGAATCTGGTAGCAATATGATTTTCAACTTACACAGGACATTTCAAAATTGTATTGAGTAGGAAGGGAGACAGAATATAATCAGGATTAAAATTTTGATGCTCTGATTCTTTCTTCTGTGTACAAAACTTGGAAACAAGAAAAACAAGCTGCTTTGCACAGAACAAAAGTGGTGATGAACGCCTCATAAATGTGAGGACTGTCAGTGGTCATGACCACACAGCGGAGTTTCTTGTCTGTGAAGTTAAATGCTAAAGTCTGTTTCACAAAGACAACTACTCAAAGAGAACACAGTCCAGAGACCAAATGGATGCTCTGCAATGTCTTTAAACTCATACCTACTATGAAATCAAATTAAGAGTCCCACGATCTAGTCTCCAACGGCCGGTGGTCCTTTGAGGTCCTCTAGGGAGATGCCGTGGTGTTTCCCAAGAGAGCCAAGTGAGGAGCCGCTGCCTCCCCAGTTTCCCCGATGCTGACCTTCAACCCTGATGCTGACCTTCAACCCTGCCAGCCTCACTCACCGCCCAGCCACAGGGCAGAGCAGCAGCCGCTCAGCAGGGAAAATGTTCTACAACACTGAGCCCCAACAAAAGAATTCTAGACCAAGACACTGCTTTGTCCAAGCACATATTTTAGTTTGCAGGAGCAGCAATCATATTAGAGGGAGGCTTTAGTTTGTCTGAAAGGCGCTAACATGTCTGTTTGTCAGAAAATCATGATGAAAACTACTTTGAATGACATGTTTTTCATACCAAGCAATTTCTGAAATAAAGGAGGTCAGTTTTCAACAACAAAGGAGCCTCAAGATTTTTAAATCTGAGCACCAACAATCCAAACACAAAAGCTATAATTTACACATGCAACAGAATTTTAACAGTTGGTCTTTTAAAAAAATTAGCTCATTTTCAGGCTCCATATGCGCAAATCAACTTAAACTTGTAAGAGTAGAGTTGAAAATTTTATATACATGTTTCAATGCAATACGTATCCAAGAATTCCTGCTTTCTCTATAAAACAGGCACTGTTATAATGTGATATGTATGGGTCTGTAGCCCAAACCTAATGATCTGATAAGGCTTGTTACCCATACTGAAACTTTTGTATCTACTAACTTTTCATTTTATTTCAGTTCACATTCCATAAAGAAAATTCCTGATCCATTACTCTGGATGACAAACTCCTGTTCCAAAACTATTTGGAACAAGGATGATTTGGCAAAAAAAAAAAAAAAAAAAAAAAAAAAAAATAGAGCAGAGGGGTCTCCTTCAACTGTGTACCATTAAAAAAAAGCAAAAAACAAAAAACCCTCTACAATTTACAAAATGAAGAACTGTGCGAGTTACATCATAATATACAAATAAATTTGGAATAAGATTGAGACCATCCTTCCCTCCAGGGGCATTAGGAAAAAACCTTAAACACAGAAAAGATACTTACGTGATAGGAACATTTCATTCATACCCTATTAGCAACTCGAAAATGCTGGGCATGTGAAAAGAAACAGTGGTTTTCAGTATACTCATGAGCCTCTGACACTGTCTGTAAACTGACATGCATATATGCAGTTTTCTGTAGAACAGAGCTCATCCAAAGAGTGCACAACCACAAAAAGATGAAGAGTTGCTAATACAGACAATACATGCTGGAAAGTCCCCAAGAAATATGTTACTTCCAAATAAAGTGATCAAGAAAAGTGGATTTTCCATAGGCCTCAAAGGGGGCAGAGTTTCCCAGGCCAAAGCGAAGAGAAATGGTTCATGGAATGGTGGGAGAGTGAGCCAGGGACCAACGCTGTGGCAGAGCGTCAGGCCAGGAAGAACGCAGGACACAGTGCAGGCTGCTCGGGCAAGCTGGAAACACATCACCGAGCGTGACACACAGTCCGAGAATCAGAATGCCCGGGCTCAAGTCCCACCACTGCCACTGAGTGTGACCTTGATCAAGTTTCTTAACTTTGCTTCCCTCTATAAAATGGTGATACCTCGGGCGTGTCATGAAGATTAAACAAGATAATGAACGTAAAGTGCTGAGCACAGCCCCTGGCACCCAGCAATTCTCAACAGCTACCATTGGTAGGACTACTACCATTACTGCAGTGCCACCACTGCGACACCCCCAAGAACGGCCCATTTTTATGGAGAGATGCACTCAGCTGCAGGATGTATCGGAGGCTCCTGGCATCTCACCACACTGCTTCCTTCCATCTGTCCTGAGGATTTACCAGGACACTCTCAGCTTTCTTCCCCCTTATCACCCCCACCTGCTTCACCTTGGATAACAAGAGAGGGGTTGGCTGTTTGCCCCCGACAGGATTCTACCAATGCCTCCTCTCAAAGTGCTCCAAACAAATTTTTGAGCCAACTAAGACTTGAGAAGAAAGACAAGTTAGGTCCAGGGGCTATGTTGGCTAGGCATTCAGTAGCAAATACTAGAAACACAACTTAAAAGACAAGCAGAAAGTGCCGTGTCCCAAGACAGATAGTTCAGAAGATGCGATCGCAAAACTTTCCTCCCAGTTCCACTCTCCTCTGTGTTCATTCTATCTCTTGATAGCGCCAACCTAAGACTCATGGCTGATTCTCACTGGTTCAGTGAACCCGAGGTGATGGTTCTCTCCAGGCCTGGGGTGCATGCCTACACTTCACTCAGCTGGAAGTCTCCCCCCAAAAAAATAAATAAATAAACAGAAGTTAGGAGATTAGGAGATAAATCATGATTGATCTTATAAGTAAATCATGAACAGCATATCCCCCTATTTAGTACCCGACTTCCCAGTTAGCCTTGGGGGTGAAGACAGCCTCAAGCCCCAGTGCTGGGCATGACGGGAAAGAGCCAGTCGGCTGAGAGGTGTCTGCTTCTGAAAATGGGAGGTCCTTCTCCCTAGAGCTGAGACAGCCGTCTTATGACCAGGAAGTAACAAGCATAAAGGGGAAGTCAGCACATGGAAGGCAGATAAACCTGAGCCTTGATAACATCACTGGGAAGCTGAGCCATGAAAAATGAGGAAAATAAATCCCTGTTGAAGCCACTTTCACTGTATTTCTGTTACTTGCAGCTGAGAGCATTCCCAACTGAGCCGGCAGATGAAGGAGCCAGTTTCTTTCTGCCCTCCCTTAGTGTGTTGTTCTTATCAAAAGGGGGAGACAAGTGCTGTAGGGGGCACAATGAGAAATAAAAATTTGCAAAAATAAGAGGAAATTCTTCCCAAAAGTCCTTCAGCAGGTGTCTTGCCATATCTTCAGGGCCAGCGCTACATCATATGCTTACACTTCAACTCAAATGGCAGGGAAAATGGTATTTCAATGATTTACTCCTGAAATGAGGTCACTTTCTGAAGATGAAGAAAAAAAAAGAGGTTCTGCTACTAAGTATACAGTAGACGGATGCCTGGTAGGCAACTCACAGTGCCAATTACACATAGCAATTAACAGACAGCATTTTAACAGTGCTTTTCATACATACATACTTCACTAAAGGAGAAGGTTATGGGTGACAATTTCTTGGTGTACTCTGGCTGCTTCAGTGGGAGAAAAGCAACTGAATACTTACCATCATTTCAAATTAAAAGCATTATTAAATACATATGAGTACTAAGTGTAGCCCCAGAACATGTCATATAATAAAAATGTATCCAAAAGCTAACCATTTAAGGTTGTTTAAAAATATAGAAAAAAAATGCCATATAAAAGGTATGTTGAAGATCTTGTATATTCCTGTTGGGAGGGTACATTAGTACAGCCACTTTAGAAGGCAATTTGGAAGTAGCTACTAAAATGTTAGATGCCACAATCTATGCCTCAAATATTTTACTTCTCAGTATCTATCCTGGAGAAACACTCATCACACGTGCACAGGAAGACAACTACAAGAACTGCGTCATAGTCTGTAATACCCAAACAACAAACCCCAAAACAAAAAGGATGGCAACAACCTAAATGCCCAACCACAGAGGAATGACTAAAACTACGGTGCAGCTACAACACAGAATACTCTGCAGCAGTGAATAAAAACGGGACAAGTATAAATGTCCTCGTCTGTAACAATCTTTAAGATGCATTGCTTTTTTTTTGGGGGGGGGTAATTAGGTTTGTTTGTTTGTTTGTTTGTTTGTTTGTTTGTTTATAGAGGAGGTACTGGGGATTGAACCCAGGACTTTGCGCATGCTAAGCATGCATTCTACCACTTGAGCTAAACACTCCCCACCCAAAGATGTGTTGTTCTGATCATCAAACTTGCTAAAAGACTTTAATTTAATTATTTCAACTACTGAAAAAGAAATGATAATTATGTCATATCACAGAGGTACTAATTATCTTTAAAATGGCAATGATGTTATAATATCTATAAATGTATCAAATTAACATGTTGTACATCTTAAATTTACAGTTACAAGTCAAATATATTTCAGTTAAAAAGGAAATATTCTCTTAACAGCAGGAAGTTGTAAAAGCAAATTATAATAGTATGTGCAGTTTTAAGGATAATTTCCATAAGTAAATACAAATGCACAAAAAAAGTATGAAAAGATATTGTGACTGAGTGAAAATACCGAAACCTCTGAGGAAGGAACTATGAAAAGCGTAGGGTGGTCAAGGAGAATTGTAATGCTTGAACATTTTACTGATAGAAAGTTTCAGACACAAGAAATACATATTTATAATTGAATAGACACACTAGTCTTTCAATCATCTTCCTTTTTAACTAGTCTGACACAGCAGGATCCACCTTTTACATGTAGACTTTAAACATATCTTCCCTGTACTTAATGAGCTGGCTTGCAGAATTTACATAGCACTAAACAAAATAAATATATGCTTTCAAAAAATTAACTTCCCTTGCTGATCCACTATGTTTATTGGCACATACATAGAATGCAATGTTACTCAGTCATACGAAAGAATGAAAAAATGTCATTTGCAGCAACATAGATGGACCTAGAGATTATCTTATTAAGTAAAGTAAGTCAAACAGAGGAAAACAAATATCACGTTATCACTTATATGTGGATTCTAAAAGAAAAAAAAAAGATACAAATTTTATTTATAAACCAGAAATAGATGTAAAGACATAGAAGACAAACTATGGCTACCAAAAGCAAAAAGGGAAGAGGGATAAATTAGGAGTTTGGGATTAGCAGATATACATTGCTATAGATATAAACAGGTAAACAACAAGGACCTACTGTAGAGCACAGGGAACTATAGTCAATTTCTTGTAATAAGCTATAATGAAAAAGAATCTGAAAAAATACATATGTATGTATATGCATAACTGAATCTCTTTGCTGTATACCTGAAACTAACATTGTAAATTAACTAAACATCAATAAAAACAAATAATAATAATAAATCACTTGACTAAGGGAAAAAATATCTTTTTTTTAAGGAGAGGGCACAGGAGATACCACCTTGAGTTTCAGCCAGACTACAAAGCCTGTCCTTTACTGTGTTTGTGTTGGCTCTCTATTGAGAGCTAATGGAATTAGAGGTAGATTTAAAGCAAATCCTTAGAAACTACACCAGGCCTGCCCCCCTTTTTTTTTCTAATGGAAAGTTTACAGATTCTAGAGGAAAAGTGAGACTGCTACAAACAGGTATGGAAAGCTGCTTAAATGTTGGCTGGCATCATGCTTTTAACAAAATGCTGGCCAAAATACTGGCTATTAATAAAACAGCCTGCAACAAAGCCTAAGCCTAAGTTTTAAGTAGTTGTTCCCACGCTGGCAAGTCTCTTGTTATTCCTGAGTGAGGTGGAGTTTTGGAGGATGACATCTGGCCTCATGCCTGTCCCCAAATTCAGAACCACTGATTGACGTGTACCGTGAGCAAGTCACTTCAGTGACGGCCACCATGGAGGGGAAACCTGTGCCTGCGTCCAAGAGCGTGAGCCAAGTTTTCCCCTGCTGACAAATTCAGGCAGAGGCTCTTTTCCATTTCATCAACACTCACCATGGGAATGGAATGCCAATAAAACTGAGGAAGTATAAAGGTCTAAGAATTCGATATGAGGAGGAAAAAGTACAGCAAGCAGAGAGCTGCACACTGCGAAATTCCCCAGAGGCATGCTACCTGCCTGCTGCCGACCCTTTGGGGATGGATGACTGGGCTGCCCTGCATCCTGTCTTTGGTGCAGGTGGGGCCACCAGACTGCCACTGCCTCCGGGTGCTCCCCTAAAGCACCCTGGAATTTGTGGACAACAGAATAGAGGGGAAATGTCTAATAAGGACATTGAAGGCCCTGGAGAGTGATACGGGAGGGGAGCTGGCAAAGCTGAGAAGCAGGAGGAAGATGGGAATGGGTCAGTGCTGGACTCGCCTCTACTCTGGGATGGCCGGAAACAGGTGCTGCCGCTTCACTCTAGAAATCACTCTCCAGAAGGTCTGCATAGTTCCCTCATCCCTAATCAGGATCCTGAAACCCCCTTCCTCCAAGGTTCCCTATCTCTGGGGACATCCACATTGAAGGACACTTTCTACAGTAATATTGTGTGCTGTGGCAGACACTGCTGGTTTGCCCGCCCAATATCCATTTCCCACTTCTTCCTTCCTACCAGTAACAACCTCAATACTGTTGGGGATGATAATGTGCCTAATTTAAAATAACTGCACTTCCTTTCCTCCCTAATAGATAAGGCCATATGCTATAATTTTGGCCAACAGGATCTTAGTGGAAATAGATGGAAGGGGCTGCTGGGAAATTTCTCTGTAAGATGAGCCAGTGCAGCTGGTGCTCACCCTCTGCTCCTCCTCTTCTTCCTGCCTGGAACTCAAGACCGATGCTGAAGATGAGGCAGCCATCTTGTGACTGTGAGGTGACAAAGACCCACACTAAAGACAGCAGAGTGGAAATGCTGGAGCCTGATGACGCAGCTTCATGAAACCACCACAGCAGCCCTGGGGTGCCTACTTCTGACCTCATCACAGGAGGAAAGTAAACACCCAGGTGTCTTAGGCACCACTGCTGGGGATGTGCAGCTGAACGACACACGAAGCAAGGGCTTGCTGTATGGCCAGCTTTGTTCTGATGGAAGTTACCCACTGAACCCTCTCAATAACCCTACATGGCAGTTACCACCTGCATCAGCATTTTCAGCTGAGAAGACTGAGACACAGCCAGTTTCAATAACATGAGCTTCTAGATCACAAAGCTGGGAAGTAGCAGAGCTGGAATCTGAGTTCAGACAGAGTAGCTCCAGGGTTCTGGGAGTGAGAAAGCCCATCCCTTCCCAGGCCTCAGCATCCAGCATTCTGGAGACCCCGGACCCCCAGGTGGCTGCAGGTGTGAGCCAGGTCAGTGCCATCCTCCCATGCCTTCTCCGCCCAGGAGGAGAGCCTTCCAGCCCCAGCAGCCCTCCAGGCAGCAACCGGACAAAGACTGCAGTGTCACGCGGCTCACGCACGGTCCTCTCACTATATTTTTAAAACGATGCCTTCCAGCCCCTCCTTGTCAGTGCAGCTATCTTGTTGGTGAAAATGGTGATTTTATTCACAGACATACCCCCAGTCTTCTTCGGCTACAAAAAGACATGCAAGTTATATATGAATGGAGGTGCCTAGTTTAAGAAACCACTCTTACGTGGAAATAACCCAAGCAAGCAAGCCCTGTTAAGTAAGTAGGTAAATAAATAAATACAATTTAAAAAATAATTGGAAGAGGAATATGCAAATTCAAACGAATGCCCACTGACTTAAAGCGCAATACCCAAATTTATGTCAACACCTATGACTCCTGGCTGTGGCGCCGCTGACGTGGAGACAGATTTAACATTCTATTCCCAAATATCTGCTCTAATCAAATTCACTGAAGTCCCAGAAATGATAAACCTAAAGTCTGACTTGCTGTTTTCTGAAGCAAGGCAAATAACAAATTCATACACAAGTTTTACTTCTCATCGATGTTTCTGAAACGCATGCGGACTCCGCAGAGCAGCACGGCTCTTACTCTCGGGCGGTTGCTACTGAAGGTTAAAAGGCTGCAACCGTGACTTCATACATATCATGTGGCTCCGACACCGCACGTCCTGAACACTGAGAGGCCAGTCAGTGAACAACAGTAAATTCAAGGAGACTACTCACTCTGCTGAGCAGCAGAACTTACAGTGAGAGCAGCACAGGCTGATTCTTGACATTACAGCTCCTCTAGTGAGGAGGTTGGGGGTGGGAGGGAGGGATGGAGGGACAAAGAAAGGGAAGGAGAGACAGAGAGAAGGGGGGAAGAGCGCAGAGGAGAGGAGAAAGTCCATTCAGTGCACTTGCCACTGCAAGTATTTAGGCCAATGTTTAGCAAGTGCAGGGCTGCCCCTGCAAGTCAGGCCAAACCAGACCACAGGGCCCACCTGACAATCTGAGACTGAGGTGAGAGGCCCAGAACAGGTCTTGCTAGATCTTTGGAATTTGTGAAATCAATCTACATTCCCCTCCCCTCCCACCAAGACTACAGTAATGGGAGTCAACTTTTCAGGAAAAACAATCTTGTCAGCTAGAACCAGGTCAAAGAGACACAATGAACTCCAGCCACACCAGTCACTGTTCTGAGGATGGATCTAGTCTGGGGAGCAGAGGTGAATCTCTCCACCACTCATCAAGCCACAAGCCAGAAGGAAGTGGTCCTTCAAGCTCTCTGGGAGGGTCGGGGCAGGACCAGGAAGCACCAGTGCTGCTCTCCTAGGGGCAGCAGGGAGGCAGAAGTGACCTACAACGCGGCGCTGCACCTCGTAAGGTCACCATCTGTTTGGGAAGACAAATTACCTCACTCACATGAAGCAGGAAGCAAATCAAAAGAGACTGAAATTAAGTGCAAAAGTGGGGAGGGCAAGTCAAATATTCTAGCAACTCAAGGGAGAGGAGGAAGACTACAGAAGAGAGAAGGGGAGCCCACATGGCCAGGGTGCGACTTACACATGGCGGAACATGCTGCTAATCAGAGCAGGAGAGGAGATCTTTTCCGTAAGTGGGAAGAGGCAGAGGTAACATGTCTGTGAAGTCAAGTCAGTGTTCTGACTTGTTGCAAGAACTTCACAGGGAACAAGATAAACCACAACCCACCCCTATCCTGTCCCCCATGAAATCCGTTTACCTCCCAGACTCACTGGAAAGGTGAATCAGTCAGTTGTCTCCCCCTGTCTTTTTCTCTCTCTTTCTCCCAACCCCGACCATCCACAAGCCACCCTCTCCACTCAGTGATGTCAAGTTCACCTTTCATTCATTCCTCCATCTCTTAATCTATTCCTTCCTCCCTCCCTCCACTATTTATTTGCTCATGGAGGAAGCTCTGTTCTCCAGGACGTAAGTCTGCCACGTTGACAACAGTTAAGAAGAGAAAGTCATGCTTGTGAAACAAATAGAGAATAAAAAACAGAACAACAACAACAAAAAAATTAAGATACCAGACAGCTATTAGCGAAGCTCAACGAAACTTTGGAGTATGTCAGGAACTCTACAGAACAGCAGGTACTGCCTCCACGTTACTCTGCAGGATGGGCTGAGCACGGAAAGATGTGCTCCCCACTCCCACCTGATCCCAACACAGTCTGATGCTGTTCAACCTGCCGTGAGCCCAGGAAGGCACCGAGAGGGAACAGCACGGTGATGACAGCTTCATGCTCACATCTGAGGCTGTTACACTGCAGTGTTGACTCTGACCACTAAACATTTCCAATGAAGCTTCTTTGTGTGTGCCCACTCTTGGGTTTTGACTAAAACCCTGTAGATACACAGAGGACAAGTGAATGAGAAGTTTCAAAAATAGAAAACACCCATTAGCAAATGCATCAGTTGAGGATATATGGATACTTTCATATGGGTATGATTTTGTCTGCTACTATTTAATATGCATTAATTTACAGAAATATATAACGGAATATTCTTCCTGAAGGGCAAAGCCATGCAAACAGTCTCAGTAATGCTAGAGAAGGAACACCTGTTCTATCAGGACTTCCTAATCAAGGCTGTGCATCAGCCACCCAAGGAGATTCTGCTGAGGGCTGCATGCCCAGGCCCCGACCCCTGCTCCGGATTCCCTGGCACGAGAGTGGAGCTCAGGCACGTCGGCTCTGACAAAGCTCCTCCAACTGGTTCTGACACACGGTGAAAACCTGGCTGACAGCAGTCTTGAATGACTGAGAACATTCCGGGCACTCTTAGCACCCTCATTAGTACTTGTGCTCAGGTCCCATCCTATTCAGAAAAGGAAGCACTTTTCAAACAACAACTATACCAAGCTGGGAGCACAACACTGATTGAAAGTACGATTTTCTGACTAGCTGAAAAAACCACTCACCTGCTTAATACGACCAGAGAGGTGCAGGATATCTTGACAACCAGTAATGAAATCCATTTTTTAAAATTTTAACTATTGTACAGCTGAAACTAATATAATATTGTAAATCAACTGTACCTCAATAATAAATAAATGAAGGCAGGCAGGCAGGCTCAGAAACCACTTACGGTATTGAGATGAAATATTCAGGAAAGGCAACTGTACAGAGACCAAGGGTAGATGAGTGGTTGTCTAGGCCTAGAAATGGGACTAAGAGCCAGCTGTAAATGATCACGAGGGATCTTACTGGGGTGGCGGGGGCAGGGGGGGGATGTTCCAAAACTGGTGATGATAGCTTTACCAATTGGTAAAGTTATTTAAAATTACTGAAAATTGTTCACTGGAAATGGGTGCTACATAAAATGTACCTGAATAGAGTCTGTTTAAAAATATTTACCTATAATATTCAGAAGAGGGAAGGTATAAAGGGAAATATAGAAACACCATTAAGGTGGGGAAGAATGTTTTTCCTTCTTTCTTCCACCTTGACAGAATTTTATGCTCGTCTAAAACACTTCGGTATGAAAGAAATGATGACCTGCACAGAGCAATCTGCCCGGAAGAGGTCCCCCTCCAGTTACATGGAGACCAAACAGTAGGGCCAGCCTGACACCTGGCAGAGCTAGCAGTAAGTGTTTGCTAAATTAAATTTGTAATGCTTGGTACTAAAAATGCACATGCACAATGTCATATGTCAATTATATCTCAATAAAGCTGAGGGGGCATTTAAAAAAATAAGTTATTAAAAAAACATATAAACCATCACCTACAAATGTTCGTATGTCATGACCCTCTCGTTTCCTGAGTCATTGCCAAGCCTCCTGGGCCTGGGTGTCGGGGCTCCTCCCACTTCCTCTGCACTGTCCACTTCTACGAGGGGGAGAGAGAGGAGGGTGCAGGTTACTTAAAATAATAAAATGAAAAAATGTGGAAATCCCAAACTGGTCCATTGACATCTCCCCAAGGTAAGTGCCTATTTATAGAAGAACAGAAGAATTAACGTGATCATTAAAACCTAGTTTAATTAGAAGTAGAACAAAATTCACAAACTCCAGCAGTTACAGGAGGGACTGATTCGCTGCTGCTTTTCCTACTCACCATTTCCACCTAATTAAAAGGCCTGCCAAAGATACCCGCAATATGTGTTTAAGTGGAAAAGCAAGTTCAAACAGTGCATATAAGTCCAAGGATGCTCTCCACGAAGCTCTGAAATCATGCATTCCCCTTTTTCTAGGGAAGGGAAGGGGCCCACAGTCTTTCTGTAGGACACTCATCAGTCATTGTGCTCAAGCCCAGAAAAGAGTCCATTATTCCAAAGAGTTTAAGAACTATTTCTTCAGAAAGAAACTAAAGCTATAAATGAGCTGACAAAAATCAAAACCATATCCCACTCCAGAGAATTAACTGATCTGAAAATAGTACAATGTGTACAAATGGATGATAACAGTGCAAGAGAAATTCATGGGCCAAGAAAATCAGAGAGAGTGGAAAGATTGGAGAAACTAAACAATATGAAGCCAAAATCACAGAAATACTCTTTTTAATTTCTAACAATTGAAGGACACCAGTATATAAATCAGTAAGAAGCAATCTTCAAGTTAAAGCCACTCAAACAACCAAAAACAATGAAACAACCATAACCTAATGGTCAAGTTTTTAAACTGTATTAAAAAAAACCCCAAAAAAAACCAAAAAACAAGATACTCTGTAGTGCCTGCCAAGAAAGATGAGATAACATTTAAGATGCAAAGAAAAGAATCCTTCAGATTTAGGTGAAGAGAAAGAAGAGCTTGGAAGAAAACATGCACAAAGGAAATTATCACCACAGGCCCAGAACTGAGGTAAAACTTTTGGGTTTTTTGAAGAAAGAAGAAAGTATTTCATGACCTAAATGATCTGAAACAATTTATCAACCAGACCAACATCTGAGAAGGTCATAACAAAAGCAACAGAGTAGAAGGGGTTTATGCGGAGACTCATGATCCCCTCAAAAGAATTTAATGTTAGCAAAATGTTGTAACTGAGTCGATTATTTTAAGAAGAGCAAGGGGTTAAAAACGTAACTTCACAAAGGAGTCTGTCACTATCACGGTAGAATATGACTTATTCAAAAAGCTAAACTCTACATCAGTTCTAGAAAAGAGGTCAATAAAAATAAAAGAAGAAGAATTAATTTAAACAATTTTACTACGAATACTAATGGGAAAATGGAAAGAGAAGTATTTCTCTTTTTGTCTATAATGCTACTCAGAAAGCATGATGAAATGCAAACCTCTGACATTAGACAGACACACTTTTGAACTGTGAGGGGAGAGGATTCTAGAATTTAAAAAATCATGTAATAATACTCCCGATCAGCGCCCCAGCAAGTACGGCCTCCTTGGGCTCCAGCATGCAAAGAAATGCCGACTAGCGTCTGAGTTGGGGAGCAGCTACAGACGCCTGAGAAAAGTAGGTGCATCTCCCAAGTTCCTCCCGCCCTTCACAACCCTGTGAGCCACTCAGATTTTCAAATACCATCCGATGGTATTTTCAAATACCATCCGCTGGGTATTTAGAGCAGAAGTGGGGATCAGAGGTGGGAGACCTAAGGACAATTCCAGCAGGCTCTACAGACAAGCCACAGCTGAGGAGGAGAGATGGGTAAGGGAGGGGACACCACTGTAAGAGCAGCCCTTCCGGCCTAACCTCCCAAGGAGCTCGTCTTGGGGGGAAGGGTCGGACAGACCAGGCCACAGTAGCACCAACAGGAGCATCCTCTACTGTTTTTTCCCAGAGTCACTGCTGATATAGTAACACCAGAGTTAAGGAATCTGAGGAAGATTGATCCCTAAATAAAGAGATTGTTGAGAAGGATTCACTACACTACCGAAAGTACACAAATCAAATACAGCAAAGTTCAGAGCTACCTAGATAGATAAAGTATGTATCATAATCTTCCAATTTAGTTCGGTAGAAAAATCAAAGTTTAAGTCCATCCCAGAAGGATGAAAGCAAGAAAATGCAAACACTGTAAGGATAGTGGAGAACAGCACACATTAAGTACATCCCCATTACATCCGGTAGCTTATCTTGTGAAATATCTCAAATGTAAAAGAAAACATAAATAGAATGAACTTCCTATTTTTTAAAGTACTATTGAATTTTTTTTTCATGTAATTGATTGCCTATCAAAAAGTGCACACAGTCTAAAAATTAGGGGATATTCCCAGGTGTACCCAGTGTGTACAAAAACCACTGTCACTGTCACAGCAAGGCCACGCTTCAGAGCCAGCCACAGCAAGGGGACAGCCCTCAGTCTGCTGGGTCCTTCTCCTACGAGCCTACGAGACATGTGACTTGGGGAACTGCGGCCAGAGTCTGAATGTCTCAGCTTCTTCCTCCATCGGGTAAGAATAATGCCACCTAACTTGCAGGGATCCTGTGAAGATTAAATGAGACAAAGTACATAAAAGCAAAGACCATGGTATGTAGTGGGTGTCCCAAACATGCTAGCTATTACCAAATCAGACAAAGAGCCTCAAAGAGCATTAAAGCAAATCTATTTCAAAATATTCTGGTCTAGCCAGCAAATAAGTAAATACAAATGAAAAACTAGCAGCAATGTAAACAAAAGGAGGAAAGCTGGGATGACGTGGCCAGAGGGACCTACGGGAGGAACTACAGACCTGAAAGGCCCCTGCCAGAACAGGATAGCTCGAGCAGACAACGAAGTTCACCTAGAATAACCTGACTGCCACAGAGGGGTGAATGAAATAAAACAAGAGAACACACTTGATTTCCAATTCTAACCAAATCACTTACAAAAACGGATCATGCACTCAGTCAAAAATCTGGCCTACATTAGCAGTTCTCACGACAAAATTCGCTTTTAAAAAACCAGTCTTGAATAATATTAAATATATGAAAACTGAAAACCAAAGTGTCTTAAAGACTGAACCTGGGAAAAATTCATAATATAATAAAATATTTTTTTGGTGGATGAGATAACAAAACACACAGAAAGCTGCTAAGCAGTACAGAGGAGTTCAGTGCTCTAAGACTACACAATTATATTGGTAACAAAACTAAAAGAACTAAAGAAAATTGTAATAAACCAAGCCTCTTAATGAGGAGCTGAAGGAGCAAATTAACAAGCCAAAACTCAATCAGAAAAGGCAAATTCGATAAAGAAACAAACAAAATAGAGAACGAAAATGCAATGAAACTGACATTCAAAAATAGATGATTCTTTAGAAAATAAACAGTCAATGTATAAAGTTAATAGATTTTTTTAAACTAAGACGAATGGACAAAACTATAACTAAAGACATGTGAGTAGGAAATACAGCAATAAATTGGATAAATAGAAAGTCTATATTAAAAAAGAAGAAATTTAAAAATTTAACAAAATTCCATTCCCCAAGAAAGATTCAAGTGAAGGAACTGAAAAAATCTGACAATCTTTCAAAGAATCATTCTTATAATTAAGGTGACCATACAGTATGATGTTTAAAGTCCTCATCTCAGTCAGTCCGTCCTGGTATTCGACCAGGACACTCTATCAAACCCTGTCCTACATTAAATATATTCACATAATCACTCTACCTATGATAAATTATAAAAACAGTCAAGCTGAAATGTTAATTTATCTCAAGAGAAAATATTTAGATCCCAAATATTGGAAGAGAGAAGAATGAGCCATATTCAATTCTAGCCATAGGACTAAAAACTCAATAGCATTTTCACAGAAGGAAAAACGTCATCATTTCTCATATTAACGGGAGATTCCACTATCATATAGTATTTATCTTAGTAGATGGCAAGAAGGCTATAAACCTCAGCCTTTCCAAACATAAACCTTATTGAAGGAAAACAGTGATGTGGTGAAGCAAGTGTCTATCTAAAAGTGCTAATGAACATACACTTACAACCAGGAATCATCCCCATGCCAACTGGAAAAATACTTTGAGCCATTTTAAATTAAAACAAAACAAAATGAAAAACAGCAACAAGGTAAGAATGCCATGTGTCCCCACTCCTAGTTAAGATGATAATAACCACTGCCTTCAAATCATGTAAACCGAGAAAAGAATTTTATTGTATTGCTTACTTCATTGGGTTGTTTGGAGGGTTCAGTGAGTTAATAAGGAACTTGCTCATCACCATGCCTGGCGCAGAGTAAACGAGTAAACTGTCAAAGGAATTCAAGGATAAGTTGTCCAGAATCAGGGTACAGGGGAGGCAGCAGGGAAGCAGGGGATGATATAAAGGAGAAGTGCAGAGGTAAACAAAGATGAACAGTAACGTACTGGTTCTCACATTGCAGGGGAGGACGTTCCAGGAGTGCATATTCATTTACTCTCAAATAAATAAAAGGGGCAGCAAGCACAGACCAACAACAAGAGTTTGTCATGAACCCAGAACTATGACTGATCTAATCATGCATTCGAGTTCCAGAGGGTGGGGGAGGGAGGCTTAGCTACCTTAATCACTCCTGGAAAATGAACGAAATTTCCTAGTCAGTACAATGAATTCAAGTTGAAAAACATCTATTGATCACTCACTATAATTATCAGACACTGCACTCATTCCACAAGATACCAGAAACAAATACAAATACAGTCCTCCGAAGGGCATCACACTCCCGTGAGGGAGAGCACAGCCACACAGGAGGCTGCCGTGGGGCGGTGCTCCCTTAGCAGTGGGGCCCAGGCCAGGGAGGGGTCAAGAGCAGGCAGTACGCAACACTACCGCCATGTCCAACGGATGAGCAGGAAAGGAGAGTTCAGGGAAATGGAGAGCAGGTACAAAAGAGAGGGTGTGTTCAGGGAGATACTTCTAGAAAAGAGCAGTGAGTGATGAGAAGCCACTAAGGAATTTCAGCAGGTGTGGAATGTGGATTTACAGGCAGGTGGATCTGAGGGTGAGCAGGTGAGAATGGGCGCTGAAGGCCAGTTAAGAGGCCCTTGCAGTCGCCTAGACCAGAGAAAATGAATGCCTGGACTGTGCAGTGAAGTGAGGCTGGCCAGGGCAAGATGCTTGGAAAGACATCTTCAGAGGTAGGCGGGTAAATGACTGCCAGAGGCAGACAGACAATGGAGAGTGGGAGCTCCAGCCTGCGGTACACTCGAGGGCGTCAGCCCTCCATGGCGTGCTTTTCTACAGCTGGCAAATCAAGCCCAGTATCCTGATCACTGAGGAGGGACAATCTTTGGACATTAGTAATTGATTGACCAGATGTGAGATAGTCAGACAGGATGTCTCAGATGTTAATGTGCACAGAATTATGTAGAGAGCTTGTTAAAATGCAGGTTTGAATGCAGTAGGTCTGGAGCAGGGCTGGGGCCTCTGCATTTCTAACAAGCGCAGGTGACACTGATGCCACTGGTCATGGACCACACTCTCAGAAAGCACCAGGAGGCAAGAGTAGGAAAAAGAGAAGGAGGGGCAGCAGTAAGAGTTCACTGTATGACGTAAGGTGACTCGGGTCACTGAAGTCGGATGCAGGGGTCTGGTGTGTGAGTCTGGAGTTGGAGAGTTGAGAGTAATTCCTACAAGCACAAAAAAATAGAACAGATGAAATTAGATTTCCCAGGGAAACTATGTTATGTCAAGGCAGAACAACGGATGCCCCGTTCAGCCTGAGTGGGCAATTAATATTGCTCAGAAACCCCATGCTGACTGACACTCAGATTCCAGTTTAAGGCTGCCTCTGCTCAAGAATGGCCTCTCCCCCATATCTCCCGCCTGGATTAAATAAAATCAAACCTCATCTAACATTTCTTCCCCATACAAATGAATTTTATTATTTCCAAAAATCCAAAATGTCAGCAAGAGAGATGTCTGCAGAAACTGGCAAGTTCTTGGAAAGATCCATCATGAAAACCAGTTCTTAAATATCTGTACCTGTCTCAACTACTCTGAATTATAGGTTTTCTTCAAGTTCTGCCGGGGGAGCGGGGAATAAATGACCAGAAAATGAACTGTTAACTCTCTAAATAAAATTTCAGGTAACCATGCATCCCAATCGCGGCCAGACATTGCTTTTCCAGAGCTGATGTCTTTTTCACACGTCAAGTCTAGAACTCACTACCTAACACTTCTGTATCCCTGTAGGAATTCTTTTCTTTATCTCTTGATACTCAGAGAATAAGACAGTGCCATGAACACAGTGTAAGCTCAAAAGTATCTGTTGAATGTTGTTTCCTCAGCTTTTCCCTGTGGAAAATTACTGTTGAGGGGTGCCTGTCCCCTGCCTTCACCATCAGGGCAGCTCTGTGACCCTGCACGGAGGCATTAGTGGCTACAACAATCCATTGTTAGAATCAAGAACAGGCAGTAATCTGTCTCCAGACAGTCTGGTTTTGACTGATCAAATGATCCCTGGCTCTGAGGTGTCCAAATCATTCCATGTGCCTTCTTAGCCAACAAATTAACGTTGATCTGGGAAAGAAACATCTGGAAATAACCAACCAGCCCTGCCTGATCGGTCCACTTAATTTAATCTAAAGACTGTTACTCAGTTTTTAGAACCAACTCTTTTAGGTGGGATGCTAACGCAGGAATGTCTTTCCTCCTGAGGCAAAATCCCAAAACAGCCATCGACATTTTCCCACAGTTGATGTCCATAGACGGGTTGCTTCTATAGTCTATAAATTTTGCTAAATCACTAGACATACCATACATATCTGTGAAGTGCCCTTGGGATGGAAGGTACATTAAACCGCTAAACTGGGTCCTTTTTGCAATAAGCTGTTTTGCTGGGGTTTCAGCATCAATTCCTCTTTTCTGTGATCCTGGCAGGGGAGGAACCTCTTGAGGAAAATACTCCTCTTTCCCTACTGCCTTTGACAACCCCGGAGGGACAAGGGGCAGCCAGGGACTGAGTGTACTGCTTACAGTCTCCAAACATCTCTCCATCCCGGAGCCCCTGTGCGTGCGTGTGTGCGTGCCTGCGTGTGTCACGGAAGAAACCAGAAGTCAGTGAAGCATCCCGCTCCTGGCTCCATCTACTCCCCAGTCCTGGCAACCTGAGTCTATGTCATAAACATTCCCTCTCTGCCTCTGTGGAGCTATTTGGTGTACAGATTCAACCAAGAAGCAGATCGGTAATACTCAGGGAAAAAAAAAATCCAGGAAGTTCCAAAAGGCAAAACTTGAATTTGCTAAGCTGGCAACTATTTAAATAGCATTTACATTGTATTACATATTATAAATAATTCAGAGATGATTTAAAGTATGGATGTTCGCAGGCTATATGCAAATACTACACCATTTTATATAAGGGACTTGAGTATCCACAGATTTTGGTATCCTTGAGGGTCCTAGAACCAATCCCCACACAGTCATCCTAAGGGATGACTTTAATGGGGAACTAAAGACAAGGATAAAGAAACAGCTCACTCTTGCCAGAAAATTTAAAACAGAGCTAAGTCTTCAATGTAGGAATTGAATGTTGCATTAAAGACCTTATGTTATCAAGTCAGTAACTGGCACACAGAATTTCAATATACGATTCAAATTTATGCCTCCATCATTAAAAAAAAAATGTATGCCTCCATCAAGTTACAAAATTTCTAAACAGGGGAATGAGAACACAAAGGACCCACTCCCCCATTTCCCAGGTTAATCAGACACTATTTCCCATTCCTGTATTCCTACTATGAAACTTACATCCTCAATACTCTCTTTATATACTTCTTTCAGCACCTTTTTTTTCTTTTTTCTTTTTTTAATTGAAATACGGTTGATTTACAGTATTACTAGTGTTAGATTCAGGTGTACAGCAAAGTGATTCAATGATACATATTAATTTTTTCAGATTATTTTCCATTATAAGTTATTATATGAAATTGAATATAGCTCTCTGTCCTATAGAGTAGGTCCTTGTTGTTTATGTATAGCAGTGTGTATATGTTAATCCCATACTCCTAATTTATCCCTCCTCCCTTCCCTTTCCCCTTTGGTAACCGTAAGTTTGTTTCCTATGTCTGTGAGTCTGTTTCTTCAGCAACTTCTATAATTAGAAATTTCTATAGCTTTTTTGTATTTTGTAAAAAAGATGACAATGATCACATCTGAGGCCACACAAATAAGTTAAAATATTTAAGTGAAACAATGTAAAATGTTTCCTAGCCAGTCTTCAAAGAAGCATTTTTTCCTGAATAGTGTCACAATTTCAAAAAAAAAAAATTAAAATACAGTAATTGTGTGTATATATTATCTATATTAAAATTTAATCAAATAATGGTAAAAGTCATATACATATATCATGTATAAACCTTATCATATAGACAGACACAACAAAATGACTCTCATCAAAGAATAAAGCAACTGTGCCCATTAAAGATTATGACAAACTACCATAAGTTAATACTAAACACTCAAAATCTAAATGTTCAACAATAGGGGAAATGGTTGAATTATGGTACATACACAAGATAAAATATTATGTTTCCATTAACAACCACAATTTAGAAAAACAGGAGGAAATGTTCACGGTAATAGTAGATTTAAAAATAGAATATCAAAATATAATAATCTATACATAAACACACAAATGCATATAAATCTCAACTACCCCTCAAGATCTACATTAATATTAGAAAAAAGGCAAAACATAACGAAATACATCAACCTCATGTAGCAGGTTGCTGAATTTTCTAAATTTTCAGCATTAGCAAATACTTTTATATAATCAAATAAACATTTTAATGGTGACTATCATACTTAATAATCAAGTCTAAACAAAACATTTTTGTATATCATATGCACATTCTTACTCCATCAGTACACTTCTGAAAATCTAAATTTCTGATGTGCACAAAATACCTAAAACAATGTGAAATTTATCTTCTACTTTCCCCATAAAGAAATTTGGAACCCTTGATATTTCTTTTCTTTCTATGGTCAATATTAGGATTAATGAGATGTTGATGAGAAATAGTCTTCTCTACTCAACATTTCTCGTTGCAAAAATACCAACCTAATGTCAAATCTATTCCCAAAAGGAATAGAACCATAAAATTCTACACCTAGAATAGTCAGTTCCCAAACAACTCCCTATGCAGTTTGTCAATTTCTTTAAGTTAACATAATCAATGAAATTACCTTTCTTTTGCTCTATATTTTAGGGATGAATAATTAATATACCAAAGGTTGGGTTGATGTATACCAACAATTTTATTATATGAAAAGTTCCTGAATCTATTCTCCTTTGTACATGAAAACTAGGTCTGGAATAGCAACTCCCTTATTTGCTTCCTCTGGGTTCTCTATACAAGAGTTACAAAAAGTTTAATAATGGTAATAACAATAAGTTATATCAACATAGCCCACTGTATAGCACGTGAGACTACAATATGGTAGTAGTTTGACCATTAATTCAGTTGATCTTATTAGGACAAAGTGTGCCTCACATCTACACACACACACACACACACACACACACACACACACACACACACACACGCATCACATATATATATATATATATATATATATATATATATATTTATAAATTGAATGAGCTCTCCATTCATCAAAGAAGAAAAATATCTTAACTTCCATAATATTAATCAGAATGTATCAGTAGTATACTAGATACAAGAAATTCGCTTATATGAGCTCTATAAGTTATTTAAAATATTTTTGTCAGCATATTTCATCTGGAAAAACTTACTCTAAGTTTTTATATATATACACACACCCACAAGTACATACACACCACTAGACAGTCACTCATTAGGATCAATGTTATTAATTTCCTATCTCCATCTTTAATATGTGTACCTAGGAGAATATAAGAACGTTTGGCAGCACAAACAGCAAGGCCAATTTGGGTTGCTGTATGAAGTTGATGACTTATAGCTTTATCTTCACACTTTGTAACACTGTATCCTACCCAGTTAGGTTAATCCCCCATTTCAATAATTTTCCCTGAGTACCCCAAGAAGAATTATTCAATATGTAACTGGAAACATGATTTTTAATTATTTTGAAATATTCTGAAATATGATTTTGAACTATTTAAATTCAAGTTACTTACTTCTGTGTAATTAAAGCATGTTCCTCTATTCTTTTTCCCCATTAGCCACTGACCGAGACTAGAAGTCATTTAAAGCTGATTAGCAGGAACTGTTACTGCAAAAACTGAGTAACTCCGCATAACTGGGTGCTTAGTGAATACTTATGAGATAAATGGATGCTGAATAAACTCAACATTTTCATCAAACACTGACAGGTTTAAGAAGAAAACATTAAACATGTCATTACGGGGCTCAACCACTTCCAATCATCCCATATCAGCCTCTGAGAGGCACCAGCAGAATTTTAATGATAAAACAGTTGTCTTCCATGGCTGCAACTTCAAAAAAAGTGTTCAACACTGAAATAATCTTAAGAAGCCCCATTGCCTGTACATATAAGAATATTCTGTCCATAATGCGACTGAATGCAGGCAGTCTCCAAGGGGGAGATGAGGGTTTCTACCTCCCTCCCATCCGCCCTGCCCAGAAGCTATTCTGGTTTGGTAGGGTAGCAAGGAACCGTCATCCCTATTTACTTCAATGAAGGCTAAATCCCGTTATGACTTAAAAGTATCAAATTTATTTGTTGCTCAATAATTTTTGTATCAATATTACACTGAATTAAAAAGAAGGAATTGCCAGATTTTTTTTTTTAAACACAAAGATTGAGTCGTGGAGGCATTTGTGGTAATAGGATTTACCTAAATTACAACAGCATTTGTGGTAACAGGAGTCCCTTCTAACCTGATAGGAAGAGTAAAACCTTACTTAATAAGCAAACAGATGACAACAAGGACCTACTGTATAGCACAGGGAACCATATTCAATGTCTTGTAATAAACTATAATGGAAAAGAATCTGAAAAAGAACATATACGTATATGTATAACTGAATAATTTTGCTGTACACTTGAAATTAACATAACATTGTAAATCAACTATACTTCAATAAAAATAAAATTAAAAAAATAAGAAAACAGATAGCAATTAGAAATTGATTTCTATGAAAACAGGCTTCATAAAATGTAGTGCAGTCTGGAGAAAAAATGACCATACTCTTTAACTATGCATTTTTCAGATTTTCTTCAACAGAACACAATCACTTTCTCCTGGGAAAAAAAAAATTCTATTAAAATATTCTACACTATAAAACCTTGTAAACTGTATATGTTGATTACTCTTTTCAAAGCTGTCTTTGAAAGAAATAATTATATCCTTGGATAAATAGCAAAATGAGTTTTTTCAATATGCTGAAAAGGAAACAATTCTGAAGTTATACAGTTTCCACTTTTACAATCAATTTCACCTCAGCCACATGGCTGACAGCAATTCTCAAACAATTTAGTATTTGTCAATCTGTGAAAATATGCTCGAGCTAAGAAATGTGTTGTGCTTATCTGAACCTGATTCATTATTTTATTCTCAACGAGAAAATTATATTTATTGTAAAGGAGGTATAAAAGTTAAGTCCTAATTGAATCCACATCAAAGGAAAAAAAAAACTTTCTATTTAAATGGACTGAAAGCCTTAAGCATTCAACTGACTTGAGAAAATGAAACTTGGTTACACTATTCCAGGGGACATTTGCATCCTTCCTCAGAAAGCCCTCATAGGACCTTTCATTGCACTAACTTCCAGCCCTCTGCTGCTTTCCCAGTCACTGTGGATCAAGCTGAATATTAATGAGTAAAAGAGGCCAGAATATAGGAAGCTCAGCCAAGAAGACTAGGACAGACAAGAAAAGAGCTCACTATTTTCAAGAAAACATCTTTTAAGAGTTCTGGGCTCCCAGAAGTCAGGCCAAAACAGAGAGAAACTGCCTTTGGATGAGGATAAATAAGTCTGAGCCTTGCCCATAGGGGATGGTAAAAGACTTTTCTTCTCCCTTTGTACCATCTGTTTTAATCAAGTTAAATCTGGGTTACAGCAGAGTCATGCTCACATCAGGATTATTTGATTTGTCCAGAGAGGAGATACAACAAAATGCACAGTGTTTGTGATTAGGAACTTAAAGGAAATTTATTATTTTTTAACGGCAATCTGGAAACCCTGTCAAGTTACTTCTCTCCGCCTGCTCCTGGGAACAATTAAGGATATTCCCTGAAAATATCTTCAGGATGAAAAACATATATATATCTTCAGGATAAAAAGCATTATCTAAAAACTTGAGAATGTGGCATAAGCAAATTTCATTCACCACGAAGTAAGTAATTGCCATATAATAACTTTTACTCACTAACTGCTTAAAATACTGATTATATAACCTTCTCATCCTTACACACAGACTAATTTTTAAATTTTAGCTACTTAGCTTTTTGTACAGAATGTTACACTTCATCACACGAGTGAAGGAGTATTATCAACACTTCAAAGCTGTCATCATTAAGACTCACTGTATTACGACTGTACTCTCACAGAGACACGCAGACAGCCCTATCCTTGAACAGTGTCACCATGCAAATTTCCCCCTTCTTATTGTCTACAGGTGTTACTGTCAATATCAAGGACTTACTCTCTGTATCAAGTGTCTGTAAGTTGTGTGAGGGTGTGTGTGCGTGTATGTGTGTTTTAGTATCTTACAGCGTCTTAGTTCTCATCTGGTCCACACCCTTTTGTATGGAAAAAGACATTCTCAGTACCAAAAGTTCTTTTACAATAAATACAAAGTGGCACAGCTTATCAGCTGTGAAAGGAACCTAGTACTCTGACTTTCAGGCTAGAGCCAACTGAACTTACTTTATCATTTCTTAGTATTTCTCAGTATTTTCATAGCACCTATCAAAATGCCTAGGATATAACAGACACGTTAAAAATATTTATTGGATAATAAAACAAAGCCACCTTCAGTCTTGGGCCCATCCAAGTCCATGGGCTGATATATTATCAGACGGAACTCTCCAAACATATACAAACTATCAGCTTTGCTGGTACCGACTGGTAATGTTTCTACCTGGTAAGCAAAGTTTCCAAAATATTGTAGACCTGTTCAAAAGCGGAATTGAAAAGTAAAAGAAAAATAAAACAGTTCCCCACCTAGCCCAAACCCAGTCTCAGCTGATGACCATTCTTGCCCCTCTTATTTGAAAGAAAATAGAGGCAGTCAGGTGAACACCTTCTGCTTCCAATGTGTCCCCCACCAAACCACCCATCACCACCTCCCCCCAAATACTTGCACCCCACCCTTCCCTCCACCCTTAAAGAATTAAGTGTCCCTTATTCATTGTCACATTCCTCTAGCCTGTGAAGATGTGGCACCCCTTCCTACTCCTATCCAAAAAGATAACCCCTCACACTGTCTGCTCCCACCTCCTCACGGAACGTGGGCCATCACATTCTCACTCTACTATGTAATCAACCTCTATTAATATTTAAATGCTTCTTTCATATGAAAAGTTTTTTAATGGGTTATAGCTAAGCTTCTTAATTAAGCAGTTTAGCTCAATATCACCATCATCTTCCCTCCCCTTCCCCTGAGCAGACTACAAGTTGACCTCTACTTCCTCCAAATAACTGCGTTTGAGAAGACCCACGATCTTCCTCCCAAATCCAAATCGATATCCCTGACACCTTAGCAATGACTTCTCCGGGACTTTCTACTCTACTGACCACTCTCCTCTCCTTCCTGAAACTCCTCTCATGGCTGCATTAACACTGTCTGCTCTTCTGGTAGTTGTTCTCAGCCTACTTTTGGGAATCAATTTCCTCTAGCTATCCCTGAAATTAAGTTTTTGCTAGGGCCTGCACTCTGCCTTTTTCTCATATTTCCTAAATGCTCCCTGAGCAATCTCAGTACCACCATAGTGTCCAGTACCACCTACTCTCTGAGTGTTTCCAAATCAAATTCACAGCTCAAGTGTTCTGGCTATTGGCTACCAACACATTCAAATAGATCCCCACAAAGGTTCTTCAAGCAGTCAGTTTCTTCATTTTTCTCTCAAAAGAGCACCAGTTCCCTGAACAGGCCAGGTGCTCACATTTCTGAGAGCTTGGCATATTTCCTCTCCTGAGACACCCTGCCCTTGACTAGCTATGGGTAGACTACAAACATTCTTCACTTCCTTCTCATTCATCAGCCTAGCACCAGAGATTTTACTAAAAAAAAAAAAAAAATCATAATAAAAAAAAAAGACACTTTCCCAGCCTCTCTTGTAGCCAGGGATTGCCAAGTAGCCCAGTTCTTGTCAACAAGACATGGAGAGAAATCTTCTGGGGGGCTACAGGTGAGACTTTTCTGGGAAATAAAAAAATATTTCTTAGAAGAGAGAAGAGAACATATAACACAGGTTCTCTCTAGCTGTCTGGCCTCTAGCCCTGCCCCCCACCCCATATCCTGCCTTTACTCAGTTCTGTAAAGACAGAATGTCTAAGCAGCAGTTTTCTTGAATTATTGCCTCTGAGTTGCTAAGACCAAAAAGGCAATATGAGATAATATCCCTAATCATACAGCTGACAAAAGACTTGTATCCAGAATATATAAAGAACTTCTATCACTCAATAATCAAGAGACAAACAAGCCAATAAAAATGGACAGAAGGCTTGGACAGGCTCTCCCCTAAAGGACATACACAAATGGCCAAAAGTAGAGGAATAGGTAGTCAACCTCAAGGAAGTGAAAAGTCAAACTACAATAAGATATATCTTCATACGTAAGAAAAAGGTTAAATTAAAAAGAATGGCAATATCAAGTGTTAGCAAGGATGGACAGCAACTAGAATTCTCATACATTCCAACCACTTTGGAAGAATTTGTGGTAGTTTCTTATAAAGTTAATTATATACCAATCCTTGAACCAATCAGTTCCACTCACAGGTATTTACTTGAGAGAAATAAGACTATGTTCACCCAAAAATTTATAAACAAATGTTCACAGCAACTTTATTCATAATAGTCCAGAACTGGAAAAATCCCAATGCCCATCAACAGGGGAATGCACAAGCAAACTTAGGTCTATTCAAACAAGGGGACACTACTCAGCAGTAAAAAGGAAAGAACACCAGTGCATGCAACAGCATGGACGAATCTCAGAGATACTACATTTAGTGAAAGAGGGCAAACACAGAAGAGTAGGTATAACACAATGCTATTATGTATGAAGTTCAAAATTAACACATGGTGTCTCTCAAGGAGGGTGGAGGGCTGTTGGCTGGAAAGGGGCACAGGGAAGCTCAGGTGACTCTTCAGGGTCATGAATATTCTTTATCTCAATTTGGGTTTGGATTATTCATAAATAGAAATTTCCAAAGACTCATCAAATTTTACATTAAGATCTGTGCATTTCAATGTTTGTAAATCATACCTTAATAAAAAGTAAGCTTTAAAAAGTAAAAAAAAAAAAAATTTTAATTAAATTAGGCAAATACCAAGTGCCAGGTGTTGGACAGTTACCTGTGACTCACAATGACCATAAAAGTCAACAAAAAGAAATCACATTAGCTGAGATGTGAGGCATCATTTCCATTTCATCCTCTCCCCCTCCCTTTCTTCATTTTTATATCAGAGAAATCAAAAGTGATTGCAAATTACTTAAGAAGTACTTCCCTTTTCCCTGTTAATCTCCAAAAATCTGAAGTGGTAACAAACTCCATGTTACATGTTCTGTAACATATTACAGACTACAACAACAACAACAACAACAACTTAAGGTATCGTGTTTTACATTTATCCTAAATGACTGTTTTTAAATCATTTTTCAGATTGAGATCCAATTTAATTTACCTTATAAATCATACTATATTGTACTCCCAAATTCATATAAAAAATCATTTAAAAAAAAACTAGAAGTTTAGAGAATCTAATCACACAAATATTTACTGAATAGTTAGCACTTGGCTGTTATAGAATACCCCATTCTACACAGAATGTACATTTCTCCTCAAGATGTAAGACTAAAAGGAGCATTTAGTAATTTATAAAAATACATTCTCTAATTTAATGCTTTCCTATTTTATACATGGAAATTTTTTTTTAAAAAAAAATCACTGAATTGGAGTCATAAAGAGACACTGAAGGGAACATGGAACTTGGATACACCCTTACAAAATGGGCTTAACTTCACAGTAGAGATTAGGAAGAACAACCTGAGCAGAAAGAACGGGACTCACAAAAAGTTTCAAGTAAGGAATAAAGACAAAATACATAGGGCTGTGCGTGGTCTCCCCTGAATGGCTTAGAAATCATGGAAAATTAAGCTAAGGAAGGAAGCGGGTTCCAGATTGTAGGGAACCATGATGTTTAAGAAAAGAACTTCAGAGCCAATCTGGGTAGAGGGCATAGCTCAAAGTGGTAGAGTGTATGCTTAGCATGCTATAAGGTCCTGGGTTCAATCCCCAGTACCTCCTCTAAAAAAAAAAGTAAATAAATAAATAAACCTAATTACGTCTCTCCCCCTCTAAAAATAAATAAATAAAAGGGCCAATCTAATTTTTTTAGAAAATAAAAGGAGAGGTATGGTGATGTTTTAGGAAATTTATTCTAGCAACAATGTAGAGTGTAAAATAGAAGGAGGGTAGGGAGAGGAGCAGAGGAAGGTGGTAATTAGAGGGGAGATCCAGAAGGAGGCTGAGCACAAGGAGAGAAGGGCTGTGGGTCTGGGAGGGAAAAATAATAAAAAGGGAACTCAAGAGTTCAAAGAAAGACACTATAATTAAAGGGTAATCATTCTCAAAGCATTTTACTCTAAGACTCTTTTAAATATTGGATCTGCTTCATAAACGTACTCATCAAACACTTAAGTGGTTATTTTCAAAAGGCTGACGAGCAGGGTATAAGGATAGGTAATCTGAACACATTAGGTAGAAGACATGTCAGAGATGAAAGCAAATCAAGACAAAACAATAGCTAATAAGTGCGATGATGGCTTTTTAAAATTAATAGCAGCAACCATTCATTGAGGGCCCACTATATGGCAAGCACTACACTAGGCATTCTGCAGACATCCTTATTCCTCACAATTCTGAAGATATCATCGTTCCATTTTTTTGTATTTATTTTTTTTGATTGAAGTATAGTCAGTTTACAATGTGTCAATTTCTGGGGTACAGCATAATGTTTCAGTCATATATATACATACATATATTTGTTTTCCTATCCTTTTTCATTATAGATTACTACAAGATATTGAATATAGTTCCCTGTGCCACACAGAAGAAACTTGTTGTTTATTGTTCCATTTTTTACACATGGAGAAACTGAGTTGCAAAGAATTAAGTAATTAACCTGAATGAGGGCACATCTTTAAAACTGGTAGGGCCAATATTCAAACTAAATTAACTTACATGTTTAAAAAACTACATGTATTGCATAAGGTGGAGATAAGCCTGTATTAGCACCTAGTTAACCCTAGGCACACAGCATGCCCTCAAAAATATCAAGGTTAAAAAATATAAAATCAAGATGATGGTGTAATTAGGTACCATTTTAACAGAATGACTTATACTTTTAATAAGAGATAAAACTTTATTTTTAATATTTATATCTATTAGTCATTTAAAAAAGGAAATCAGAAGAAGATAGCACAAAATTTCTCAAGAACATTATTTTCATATTATAATATTTGATAAGAAGCAATTTATTCCAAAGTGTCAGCCAGTCAGTTTAAAAATCCATCTGGTCCAAAACCTGAAAAATTGTAACAAACAAATAAAACAGTGTTTTTAAAAGGGAGATTCAAGTATTGTTGTGTTATTACTACTGCTTTATTTCAAATTCGGATTTTGATTTGGAGGAGCAGAGACTATGAGAAAAGGAAATAAGGTGACAGATAAAACGGCTAAGACAAAAGATAAATTATACTTTTTAAATAAAAAACTAACTGCAAAGTACTATATATAAAAATAAAATAGATAAGCAACAAGGTCCTACTGTACAGCACAGTGAACTATATTCAGTATCTTATAATAAGCTATAATGGATATATAATTGAAAATAAATACATATATGTATAACTGAATCACTTTGCTGTACACCAGAAATTAACACATATAAATAAACTATACTTTAATAAACTAACTTAAAAATTGATAATAAAAAAAACCACCTTAAAAATTGACATGTGTTGAATAGAAAAACAAGATTGTACTGTATAGCACAGGGAAATATATACAGGATCTTGTGATGGCTCACGGCGAAAGAGAATGTGACAATGAATGCATGTATGTTCAGGTATAACTGAAAAATTGTGCTCTACACTGGAATTTGACACAACATTGTAAAATGACTATAACTCAATAAAAAAATGTTAAAATAAAATAAAATAAACTATGAAAAAAATTGACATGTGTTTTCTATATAGGTATATAAATATGAAAATTCATCTTCTAGTTCAAAATTCTGGTTCTAGAGTCAATTAGTATGTGTAGAGTACTCACTACGTCGGGGCAGGTTGAAGGAATTTTACATACTCCAACTCCTGTCACTCTAATTAGCTGATATAGGGGCCGCAGTTTTGAACGCTAAACATCTGAAAGGCCTCTGAGGGCTGGTCAGGAATTCTAGAAGAACAGTTACCTGTCACTAATGAACTCATTGTATGCTTTACACAGGCCCTCAAAACCATAAAGGACAAAAGAAATGTTTCAAGGTCTTATCTTGTTATGCAGTTTCTATTCTAGGAATTTCTCTTTTTGGTGTTATTTTATGATTTGATGATAGGGTGACATAACGATCATTTCCAATAAGGTTCACCAACACCAGCATGATCTAGCAGCAATCCGGACCAAGTTTAGCCATCAAAGCATTCCTCGGAAGCAGCAGGCAGCCTGGACTCTGCTCTGGCCCTTTCCCACCCCTCTGCATCCTTCACTACCCCTCCCTCTGCCAGGAAGCTTCTCCTCCAAGCATCTTCCTCCTCCATTTTGCTTAAAAATGCAGAGGCCTGCTCGGCCTATTTAAAATTATACCCCACTCTCTCCTTGATTTCCATTACCCTGCTTTATTTTTCCCACAGCACTCATGACCTTACAACCTACTATACAATATCCCCTTTCTGCTGTTATTTTCATTGTTTGCCTGCTTCTGTACCACAGTGCAGACTTCCCTACAGCGGGGATCTTGGTCTTTTTGTTCACTGAGATACCTCAAAAATTTAAGAGGTATCTGGCATAAAATAAGTGTTCAATATATATTACTTAAGCTTTTTTTAAAAGAGGAATGAAATAAAGCAAGATATAATCTGAGCAAAAAGGTAAACCTAAAACCAAAATTTCTTTATATTCTTTCAGGTTGGGGGAAATTTTAAATCCAAGCAGTTAGCACAGAATCTTAGGAAAGTTCTCAAGAATCTAAAACTTTTCTCTTGTCACATAATTATAGGAATACAAAAGCCTTTCCAATGCATCTTTCTTACTCAAGCATCTTCCAACTCAGTAATTCCAGAAACACCGAAACATTCTTAACATTCCACATAAATCCCTTGTTACACAGGTTTTCAACAGGGAATTATAAGAAAATCAACTACGCCAATATTTTTAACCCCTAACTCCAAATGATGTTTTGTAAAGATTAGAAACAGTACACTGAAAGACTCAGCATATTATAGATACTTGAATTAAAAATTATCAATGCTTTATGGAATTGGAATAGAAAAAAAATCAGTGACTGATTTTCCACTGAGGAAAAAGTAGGGAAAACTTGACTCCCTCAACATCATCTGCCAATCTGGAATTGCTGGTGTTCTACCTAAACCAGTAAATCCTCGGGGGAAAGGTGCTGACTAAAAAGCTAAATTCATTAATTCAAAAAATAATTTGAGTATGGACTTACAAATGCTAAGATCTGTCCCAGATTCTGGGTTTTACAGTCTTGAGCAAATAAGACATGATTCCACCTTCACGAAGCTTACAATTTTGAAAGAAATGTTTCTCCACACAACTACTTTTGCACAATCACACAGATTAGTACCAAGAGGGAGGGAGTACTGGTGCATTCAAATATCAACTGTCTGAGCCCATGAAGAATTTTAATGAAAACAGAGCATATGACTGCCTGCAAGAAAAAAAAATTATGAAACAGGAGAGTGCTTTGATGTGAATGTTGTCCTTTTCGTGTCAAAATAGTGATGTGCGGTTCTTCAAAGTATCTGGGATGAAAGAACAAGATCTTGGCTCCTCATCTGCCTCCACTAGGGAGCAGCATTCAAGTGTCAGCCTCTCCTTTCTGTACTAATCACTCAAGAAGAGTGAGTCACTGAAGGACCAGTACTGGTTACCAAAATGAATATATTTTGTTCTGTAACTTCCTGTCCCAGGGGCAAAAATACGAAACAAAACAAAACAAAACAAAAAATGGAGCAACGTACAGCACAAAATATTCAACTCAAGGCATCACGCCAAGAAAGCAACAGAAAGTTTTATACTTGAGCCAAAGGCTTCTTGGTTTCTTTTAAAAATTTAAATCGTGACAATTATCTTGATGTTTCTGGATGAATCAGATCTGTCCGCGGAACAAAAGCTTGCTCAGGAGTTCTGTATACTTTGAGGAATAATTATTTCCTAAGCTTATTCACTTTTTTAAGAAAGCAGCTTACCGATTTAGAAGCTAATGTGCTTGAGTGAAAACATTTGTAATCAGTCAACCTACAGAGGCATCTAGCTAGAAACATCAATTGAAAAAAAGAAAAAGGATTCTAAGAGGAAAAGGAACTTAAAAACTCATCCCATTAAAAACAATATTTTTAATGTTCTCTCTTACATTTCTCTTCCAACTTTGTGGTCCAGAGGGCTGCCAAAATTTTCAAAGTCATCACTACTTTATAGAACTTGTATTTAATAACACCACTGAGTGACACTCAAGTCTCTCCAATGACTATTTTATTCTTTCCCTCTTGATGTAACTATATTAGTAAATAGCACATAATACACTGATAAGTCTATTTTAATAGCTGATAACCAATAACTTATATTTTACTTTTCTAGCACATAAATACAAATTATTGCTCAGTAACTATAAAGATGCATTGTTCAATCTAGGGGTGTTTTCATTTATCTATTGCTGCATAGCAAACCACCCTAAAACTCAGTGGCTTAAAAAACAATTGCTGTACAACAAGGACCTACTGTATAGCACAGGGAACTATATTCAGTATCTTGTAATAACCGTTAACAGAAAAGAATCTGAAAAAGACTATATATATATATATATATACACACACACACACAGATATATATGTATAACTGAATCACTTTGCTATACACCTGAAACTAACACAACATTGTAAATCAACTATACTTCAACTTTTCAAAAGCCACTATTGTTTTATTGCTTACAATTCTGCCATCTAGGCTGGGCTCAGCTGGGCAACTCTTCCGTTCAGCTCATGCTGCCAGTCGTCACAGGAGGCTGCACGGAGTTGTCAGGGACCAGCTAGGACACCAGAAGGAAGAGCCAGGCCTCTCTCTCTCCATGTAGTAGTCCCAGGGCCTCTCTCCAGCCACATGCCCTCTCCATTAGGGTATCTGGGCTTATTAAAGCCTAGGTCTGAAATTTACACAGTGTTACTTCTGCTGATTCTGCCAGCTAATGTCTCAAACCAAATCCACGCCTAGGGGGAAGGGCCCACGCCATGGTGTGAATACCAGGAGGGGGAGTTTATTGGGAGCTCCCCAAGTAACAGACCATAAGGCCAGTTTATATTCTACCTTCCAAATAGATGAGGTGGCAGACAGAGTAGAAGGTAAGATGAATATAATCAACCACAAAATAGCATAACTGAACAGATTTGGTGTAAAAATTTGTATCTTAATATACTGTGGGGTGTTTTTTTTAAGATCATTAAACTGGTGTATTGGTAAACTAAGAAGCAGCTTCATAGAGAAGCTTTCTTAGCCATTATTTATTACGTATTACATAATCCTCAAGAAGCTGAACAAGGAGAATGACACACCAGGTTATTGCAGAAAAGTGTAGACACTCCGCCCGCATGGGCCATTAGGATGACAGTCAGGCTAACAAGCAGAATCGGTGGAGAGACAATGGTAGGCAGTGGCTTCTGTAAGCTTCTCCTGGTCCCTCACGGGGAAACACACAAGGGAACACCCTCATTCCACAGGCCATTTCTATTCAGTAGCTTTACTTCCTCAGGTCAATGAAGTCATTCCGAAACTTGGTACTCTACGGATTGTCCATTAATTAGACCTACATATGATATAGATCTTTCTTTCCTTCTATAAGGTCACTGAAAGAAACATGAAATTCTATTTCTGAAAGGTTTTGTGTGGGTCTTGTTTAATTTGAGCAAATTAGATCTATTGTAACACCACTGTTTTACATTCCCTCATATTTTGATAACATGCCACAAAACTTATCTCACAACTACACATGCCAACCAACTTAATGTAATATCCAACATTTCCAAAGGAAAAAATTATAAATTACAACTGACTTTTACTGGCATTTCTTTAGTTTTCTCTAAATGTTGACTAGTCCTTTTCTTTTATTCTTTAAATTTGGGGAGGATATCTTAGAAAAAAGAGAAAAAGTAAAAAGGTTAAGTAGCACAAATAAATCTATTTGAAGAAATTCACAGAATATGTTTTCCTAAATTTAACATATGGAGCATAATGTGTCATGACATTACTTTTCCTTTTTATTTCTAAACATCTACTAAAATGATTTTACTTCTGCAATAGGCAAGATTCTTTCATCAAACCAACTGGTCCAATTAGCATTTACATCATTTAAAATTGTGACACAAGTTAACAAAATATAAGGTCTAAAGTAAAAACAATGAAACATCAACACTCACATCACTGAAACCTTGTCTTCTCTTTCTTGATGCTGTAGCTTCTTTAGATGAAAGGTGAATGGAAAAGGAGTGATTCTCAAGGAAGAGGAAGAATAGTAACATGGTTCTAGAGGAGAACTATAAACTCATCTAAAGGATTTGTTGTCTAACAAAGTTCTATGAAGACAATGGACAGAAATGTCAGTCATTATATTCACCACTGACAACATACTTACATAAGCAAACTTTCTGTTAAGTCAATAGGAGACACTGATCCAAAATCACAATAAGTCTCAGATGCCGCGATACCACTGAACGAAAACTGAGATGGACAGAGAAACTCATGCTTTGCTCCCAGGATGCCATCCCATATATAGGATTAGACTGAATATGTATAGAATCATTTTAAACTTTTGGGGGTGGAGGTTAAAAGATTTTTACCTAAATTTAAAGTAACACAATAAGTATGCTCAATGTCAACACTGCCTTCCCATCCTTCATGTTACCAAGACAGAACATCAGTGCCTAACAGTATCATGTGGTGGTTGACGGTCCTTAAAGAACTTCCGCTTCAGTCTTCTTTGGTTTGTGAAATAAGATTTATTATCTAGTGTTTACATTTGCCTAAAATGTATCAGCCGTACCTCATAGAATTTGAAAGAAATTAATTTATGACTGTATCACAGAACTTTAAACACACCAATTTTCTAAGACATCATTAATTACAAATCCAGACAATAAGATTATAAGTTTCCATTCATATCATTTTTATGAAGATGCAGTTACTAAGTAAGAATAATTCAAGTAAGAACATTAGAACTGGTTGAGACGAAGCAAAAGAAGGGTACAAATACTTGGGAAATACACAGTACGACACAAAGTAGTCATCACCATTATCACTCTCCAAATGATGGAAAACGCCAACTATGAAAAGGAAGACACCCAAAAGTGTGGGTAGAATTTCTAACAGAAAGGCCATTGTTTACTCATAAGTTTCACACTTTAAAAATAGGAACACCTGCCAGATAATTAAATACACCCACATGCAGAGTGTTCCACTGCTTTTTTTTTTTCCTTAATTTTAATTACCACCATTTATTATAATCACCAACAGGTAATTTTCTGAGCAACATAAGATCAGCATTGGAATTGGGGGAATCTAAAGAGTCAAACTTAGTTCAAGCCACCACTCTCGGATGACCAGTTGCACACATGCTGCTCACAGGAAGAAACTGATGGGCGTCAAAATTTCCTCTGCATTTTCTTGCCTGCATAGCAATGCAGCTACTGCAGAGTCAAGAGCAGTGACTGCACTGGGGCACAGATAAATCAGATTGCTCAGTGAAATTAGGGTTACGAAGGTGTAACTTATCATTTCTTCATCCTGCACCCAAGCCAATTTGGCTTTCCACACCCTAGTCCAATTAGGTGATATCTATCTTCAAGCATTTAAGCCCCACTAGAAGCCTCATCTTTAACCTTTTACAAAGTATTGATACTACTGGAAATTTTTTTAATGCCACAAACAAATATAACACTTCTTTCTCAGGACAGAAATAAACTGTGTTTTGAATAAATTTTTAAAGCTAAGATTCTCCATACCAGAAATCCTCAACCCACAGCGATATTTTACATTACAGTACAGCACTCACGATATTAAATCTGCATATATACATGTATTTAAACACAGGTATATTTAAAACACACTAGAATACATATTCATGTAAGTTTCATGAAACACACCTTACCTTTACTATTTATGAGACCCTTCAATATTTTCTATTCTATTTTTTAATCTTTTTTTTAAATTACAGTATAGGTAATTTACAAGGTTGTATTAGTTTTGGGTGTACAGTCTATTTCTTTTTTATATTGCTCACAAGCCCTAATTTGGTTTTCACAACCCACTAATTGGTCAGCAACCAGAGTTTGGAAAACTCTATACAAATACCAATTCTGTAGTTCTTCAGAAAAATCACTCCTGTGCCGATCAGTGTCAGCATGACATTCCCAGCAGACAAGAGAAAAGAGACACTCCAAAAAGGTGACTGATAAACAGGACTCTTTCTGAAAAATGAATGAAACAGGCCACAGGACATCCAGAGTGGATGAGCGCTAACCACACTTCCCTAAAAGCAAATCGGTCGCTTATCACTGCATTGCAAGTACTCCACAACAGGAGTTTGGACAGGAAAATGGAAACTTAAACACAACTATTTTTTTCTCATTATGTAGGCAGGACATTTTAACTGATAATACCTAGTGCTGAAGAGGATATGGGAAAGTGTGTGCATGCTGTTATCAGGACTGTAATTTTGTACAGCCGTTTGTGAGAGCAATTTGGGAGAGCCCATAACTAAATTTTAAACACGCATACCCTCCGGACCCAGCAATTCTTCTAGTAATTTGTGCCAGGCTCTCAGGGATGCACAGAGACACATATATGTTTAAAGACACTGCTCATCGGTGAGGAAATATTTATGGTATAATCACATTTTTTTTTTAGTTATATAAAGAAATGTGAAAAAGGCGAGGTGTTTCCCTATCACTGCTTCTCAATGGGATGCTATTGGCAGTCTGGGTAGGATATTTTTGTCATCAACAGCCCCTACAAATTTAAAAATACTCCCTAGGGGAGTGTGGTATCATTCTTAATTGAGAAAACCACTATTCCATGTGTACAGCAGAGAAAAGAATAAAAAAAAAAAGATGTTACAAGAAAAAAAAAATAAAAGAAAGCACGTTACAGAACCATACACATAGTATGACTGTAACTACATGAAAATAAATCAACCACATCAGTGTGTGTGCACGTGAATGTATTCAATTTGGAGACTTGCGAAGAGATTTACAGATTCTGCTCTATGAGCCCCAATATTGTTTGATTTTTAAAAAGAAAAAGAATTTTTTTCTGTATTCGTGGTTTAATTTTATTCGGTTAACAATATTTTATTTGGGGGAACTAAACTCCATAATATATTCACATACCTTACGTGGCTGTTTTGAGAACTAGGTTTGAGCAGAGCCTATGAGCAATCTATAAAACAGGGAAGGGAAGAGACCAAGAAGAATGCACATGTTTCTAATGACACGCTTGAGTCACAAAAGTCCTATTCCTTTCTTATTAAAGAGACAAGATCTTTCTTTAGTGTGGTAATTAAGCACACATAAAAAAGACAATTAAAATGTGGAAATGAAACACTAGCATTACTTAGTGTTTCAAATCCACACTGTCGCCCTCTTCCCATAAAACCTGTAAAAATATTACTCTAACCTCCATATCCAGCCTGTATTTCATGCTCTCTTTTATTCTGGGGAGCAGCTGGTCTCCCCGCCTGCTTCGCCAGACCGGAAGCTCTGTGAGGCCAGAGGCCAGAGGCCAGGTCCAATCCACTGGTCACTCTCCACTCTCCCTTGAAAAGCTATTGCTTAGTAAAAGGCTGTTGAATGATGATTTTTTTTTTATTCTGTGAAACCATATACCTAAGTCGGCATGAGTTTTAACTAGCTTATAGTTTTGAGACAAGTCAGAGAAAAAAATGGATCATACTCAATCACAATAGTTGAACACAAAAGTACAATTGGCCTTTTCTTTCTACTATAATGAATACTAAGTTTTTTCCATTTTAATAACTTTAGTAACTTTGATAGTAAAAGAATTAAGCAAAGCCACATGATGTACTATCATCTTATGTGAGCAATTATTCAAAAGGATTATATCCAAATAAAATCAGCAGAATAATAATAGCATTCTGGCGCACACAATCCAGTGCCAATCCAGACCCATTCTCTCCTTCATACTAACACAGCACCAACTGCCTTCCAGGGCAGCCACATGCCCAGATAAAAATGCAAGAAGACCCCCTTGTAGCTGGCGGTGGACATACGCAGTTCTCATCAATGTGACGTAGGCAAAAGTCGCCAGAGATTATATCCCCAAAGAGGACTAGGAGAAAGCCTTCCCCTCTTTGCTCTTCTTTCTGCTGTGAGTAAGTCCTGGAGATGCAGCAGCCAACTTGTGACTCTAAGGAGGAAACCCCATGGCCAAGATGGGCCCCCAAAACAGAAAGAGCCTCGTCCTTAATAGCTGTGGTGAGCAGCTGCGTGACCCCGGACTGCCTACCTGCCCGACCTTCTGTTACCTGAGAAAAATAAACGTCTGTTTACCCCAGTGGAGGGGTTTTCAGTTGCAGCCAAAAACCCTCCTAGTGATATGGTATCTATGGGGGCAGAGATCAGCCACACCCTCAGCACTGAATCCTGCGGCTGAGACTGTAAGAGCGTCGAGAATTATATGGGGGAATGGAAGCTCTGGTCCAGGGGATAAAACCACACATAAAGGAGGAGCGCTGGCAGAGGAAGGAGCCCGTGCCCACTGTGCTGACTGATACACACAGGCGCTGGTGATCCGCTTCTGCCACTCACCCTAAAATAGAACCAGCATTCCTCTGATCTGGACTGGTATATGCCAAGGCCTCCCTCTCTTGGCAACTTCTTTTGGAGTTGAGCACGCCGTAGATCATGTCAGTAGCACATCCTAATCAGCCAGCTAAGAAAACATCATTAAGGAATCTGAGGCAGGCTCTCAACACCACAAACTGTCCTGAGAACAACTAAGGAAAACATCACGTTTCCCTCCATACCTTGTTTTAATTACCCATTTCCACATTTATCAGCTGTAACAATTCTCATTTATAGAGGATTTCAGCCTGACTTAATATTGCTTCAGTCTGTATGCACTGTCCTTCACCCTGTAAGCAGACATACACACACGCTCTCTTCCATTTTAGCTCACAGGTGCTGTTCTACTGTTTGAACTGGATTTCCACGCTGACCATACTCATGCATAACTGGGCAATCACACTCACTAATGAGTGCTTCTGAGAAGGCTGCATGATTTACAACCAAACAGCAACAGCAAGGCATCTACATCAAGGTGCCTGAAAAAAAAAATAATCAACACAGGTTTTGTTCTGTCAGAAAAGCACAGTTTACAGATCTGAAGTTTTTGGGGCTTTTTATTGACATTTTAATTACCTATTCCATAATTTTTAAAAGGAATTCATATACATTTTCAGAAAAGTTTTATAAGCAAATTATCAGAGGACTTGGACAACATTAGACACTCGGGGCCAAAGACGACTCCTTATGAAGAGGGTTAAGAAAATCACTCCACTCTTCTGTAACAACTGTAAGTGGAAAGTAACCTTTAAAATTTGTATAAACATTTTTAAAAGAATTTTAATTTAAAAAAAAAGAAAGAAAGAAAATGATGCCACCCAACAAGGGCCAATGCCCTGCTAGCACTGTAGTTCCCGGCATAACGTCAGGACTAAAACCAATGCTTAATTTTTCTAAATAATACAAATTACCAAACATGAGAAAATTTAGATTTCATTCTCGTATTTCTAATGAGAGAAGGTTTATCTCTTACTACATTTGGTAACACATAGAGAAAGATAAGAAACACCAAGGCTGATCCACCCTGTCTCTATGAAAGAATGTCTTTAATTTCTATGTGGAAGTTGGAAGTTTCTAAAATGCCCCCAAACTATCTGGAAATCTAGGTAAAGAAAAAGTCTACAAAGAATTTCAATGAGAAAACTGCAAAAAAAAAAAAAAAAAAAAAAAAAAAAAGAGCTTTAAGACATTTTTGGAAATGTGAAAAAAAAAAACCAACTCCTGAACATATCATTTAAGAAAGAGAATCTAATACAGCAAGCATAAAAATATCTTGGCAAAAATGTTTTGCTACGTACAGTCACCTCCTAAAACTGAAGCCTCTGGCTGTCACTGAGTTCTATCATGGTCTGTACAAGTCCTTCTAACTTTAAATTGGAATTAAGAGAACTTTAAGGTTCTTCTGTATAGCACAGAGAACTATGTTCAGTATCTTTAATAAAAAAAACATGGAAATGTATATATGTATACGCATGACTGGGACATTGTGCTGTACCCCGGAAACTGACACACTATGATTGACCATACTTCAATTTAAAAAAGAGAGAATTTCAAGTTAATTTGACAAAATCTACTCTAGTGACAAGAGGATTTCATGTGGCCAGCAGGAAGGAGAACTTTGAGAATGTCCTCTCTCTTTTCTATTTACAGGTGTACCCTTGTCCTCACATACATCTTAGGTCTACAGCTACACTCAGAGCAAGACAGTCCTGGAGTCCGTCCTCAACATTTACACACTGACAAAGGGAAACAGAACAAGGAAGTAGCTTGAAATCACTCTCATACGTCTCCTGACCACCAGTGAAAGTATAAACAAATTTAAGACATTTCTGAATGGTGGCTGTGAAGGAAAACATTGCTCGACAACCAAAGAGAAGCCACGATAATCTTGGGTATCTCCCACCAAATTATGGATCCGGAGTTGAGAGAATGACGCTCTCACATCCAACAACTGACTCACTGATGATTTAAAGACAGAAGAATTACACAAAAACCCAGCATTAAAAATACTTCATAACACTTTTACTTATTATGTTAATTGAATATAATCTTAAATCAGGCAGGTACATAGCAGGTTAACTGAGAGCCATTTTCCCCGACCACACCCTTTCCAAAATACTTCACTTGTATAATATCTTTCTTTTACATAATACCTCACATTTTCCTTATTCCTTTGCTGATTCAAAATACGACATCTTATGTAAAAAGTCTGCATGACTGAAGACTCCAGACTTCCAGGGGTTTTACCCAGCAGTTTTAACTCCAACTAGCAGTGGGAACCACACCCACGTAATTCCCCTCCTGAGGTAGCACACTCAGGATGGGGACTATGTTTTTAAATCACTTGTTCACTTTTTACATTTCCTCTACCTCTTAATTAGATGATGCTGGAACATCTAAGGTTTCAAGGATCTATAACTTGAGTCTGAGCACAGAAAATTTCAGGCTGATGTGTATCTTAGTACTTCCACTCAAATATTTAAGGAATCAAATGCATAAACTTGATTACACAGAAATGTCTTTAAGAAGTATTCCTTCCTGGAACTCTGGGAAAGAAAAATATAGAACCCCAACCAGAGACTCAGAATGGCAGATTTATTCATTCGCACATAACCTCTTAATTTATAAACACCATGGGAACTACTTTAAATTTATCCACATATTTTCAAAATTCCAATGTTTAATGATGTTTAATCAAAAAATTAAAATGGTTAAACATGCGAAAATTTAAATTTCATTTCCCATATTATAAATTTGCCTTTTATTACATTTGTTAACTGCGGTGAACAGTGATAAGAAAAACCAGGACTGATCTTATGAAATCATGTCTTAATTTTCTGGCTAGAAATTTGAAGTTTCTAGAATGTCCCTGAGCTACATGGAGAAACAATTAAATTTAGGTAGGAAAAAGAATCAAATAATTTCAAGGAGAAAACAAATTTATTCCTAGAATAAGCCTGTTTTTCAAAAAAAGATCTTAAAATAAATGACAGTCCTTTATGTTAAATAAATATAACTTTATGAAAAACAAAAACAGGAATAAGTACCATAGCTTCCATAGTTCTTTTTTTCTGATCTCAAAGTTTTCCAGATTATCATTAAGTAATGTTACAAGTATAGTTTAATCGTAATCCATATAAGAAAAATTCAATTTAAGGTCACAATATTACTCTTTTCTTACCAGAGAGACACACTAAGGTACTAACAGAGATGTTACTATCCTGGTCTTTGGGAAACCATTGTTTTGAACTGACAGTTGTTTCATTTGTCATTGTTTGGAATTTTATGACAACATACCATGATCTGATGTACTATTCTCCATCCCCCCAGGCTTGGGGTTGGGGACAGTCCTTAGTCTTATGTACTGTATTATGGTTCCTTTAATGGAGATTCATAGTCATTTGACTCTCCTCCTCCCATCTTTTCTCATTTCAAACAAACAAGTGAGTCACTCACGAATGCTGCAAGACTGGCTACTCATATTTTGGATGCTTGAGCATTTTGTTCAAACAAGCATGGGTATATGATGATTATTAATATATCCTAGTAGAATCACTAATAGGCTTAACAGGTTGAACAGGATCTTATGCAGAATATTCAAGACTTAAGAAAAAGCAACCTCTCCTAGAAGTGGGGGAAGAAAACCCCAAATCAGTCACATGCCTGTACATGGCTTAAGAACACCTTTCATGGAACTCTCCTACACCACTGGAATTAATATATATTTGTAAAACATTTCTGGAGGGAACTTAGGTAACATAACAAAAACCTCCTTTAAAAATACAGCTGGCTATCAGTAACCCAGAGATTCTACTTCTAACAATTCATTCTAAGGAAATAATGGCCAAGTATATAAAGATACATGTGCAAATACGTTCATTGAGCCCATGTTTAAAATAGGAGGAGGAGGGCGAAAAGGAAGGGGAGAAGAGAGAGAGATTAAATGTCCAGTAATAAGGGGATGGATTAAGTAATATATATTTCCCTGTAATGGAAGACTATGCAGGTATTAAAATAATGTATAGTTAATAAGAGCGAAAGATGTCATGAAAAAAGAGCAAGTAACAAAACAGCATGTGCAATACGCTATCACTGCATATAGCTGAGTATATTAAAAGTTCTAGGTCAGTCTATACAAGAAATGTTCATTTTTTTGTGGGGGTGATGAGGTTATAAGCATTTCTTTTTCTTTCTTGATGCTTCTATGTTTCCTTGAAAATGTCTCTATGAACTATTTTAAAGTCCAGCTTTATCTGGCCATGACTGGTAAAGTCACATCTGAATAAATATTTGGCAAATTGAAAAACAAAAAAATACTTAATAGGAAATAGTTCGCTGTGGTATCCAAGCGACCAAGATACATTTCACACCGGCCATCTAGTACCAGACTATGACCCAGAAGATGCTGTCAATGTGTTTGCCAGCCTCTCTGGTTCTTTCTGGTCACACTTACTGTTCATTTTAGTGCATTTCCTTTCAAGTTCTTTCCAATATCAGTCAGAGCTAAACTCTTTCCTTCAACAGAAATATAGTGACAAATTCAGCCAACTAGCTGACTAGCAACACAAGCTAGTAGGAGCAAGTCCTAGGTCGCAGGAAGCTCGCAGATTCATTTGGGGAAACAGGCACACATGCCTAAAATTACAGTAACGTGGGGCTCAAGAGAGGCACACACAGACTACAAACTGAGCAAGAGTGGAATCGGAAACTGCCCTGAGAAATGGAGAATTATCTGTCAAAGGACTCAAAACTTCAGGATGAAGCTAAATGCTAAACAACCTCAATAAATAGAAAATACAGCTTGACTCTAGTTATGCTGAAATCTGTATTAGTGAGGGTTCTCCAAAGAAACAGAAGCAATAGGGTGTGTGTTGGGGGGGGCACATGTGCACGTGTCCATCCGTCTATCTATTTATTTTAAGGAATTGGTTCATGCAAGTGTTGGGGCTAGCAGGTCTGAAATCTGCAGGGCAAACTGGCAGGTTGGAAGCCTAGGGAAGAGCTGATACTGCAGGCTGGACAAAGAACTGCCCCTTCCACTGGGGACCTCAGTCTTTTTATCTTAAGACCTTCAACTGATAGCATGAGAACTTTCAAACACATCATGGAGGGAACCCAGCTGTACTCAAAAGTCTACTGATTTAAACGTTATTCCCATCTGAGAAATATCTCCACAGTAACATCCTGACCGGTGTTTGACCAAACATCTGGGCACCACAGGTGCAAAGTTGACACATAAAATTAACTACCACAAAAGCCAAGTCAGAAAAGTACAGTAAGAGACAGATACAATAAAATTAGGAGTTCTTCAGCCCCTCATCCTCATTCATTTTATCAATTTTCCATCGTCTCTTTTCTTTCACCTAAATTCAGTGTTTATTTCTCAGGCTTCCTCTCTACAGACCTAGCGTGAGAGGAGGAGGGCTTTCGAAATCCTTACCTTCTGCACCATGTCGCAACAGAGAGCAACTTAACCTTCTAACAACACAGAATCTAATTCTTTGCAACATTTTATTTCTGTGGCTTCAAGTATCACCTCCATGCAGATTATACCCAGAATCCATTTCAAAAGAATTCACATTGCCAACAGTATTCTGCTGAATATCCCTCTGCAGTCAAAAAGCTAACAAGGCTGTCCAACAGAACCAGTTCCTTCTTCCTGGCTTTGCAATGTCTGGACTGGCATCACCATGCTACAGGTCACCTACTCTCCAAACCTGTTCAGCAGGCCTGTCCTTTGTCCCTTACCACCCATGCCTAACCCACTGCCTGGCACATCACACCTACGAGCAGGTGAATGAATCAATGAATGTTGGACCCAGTCAGCTATCATTATGACAAATTCTATCCCAAAATATTGTCTCCTTTCTTTCTCTATTAGCATTTCACAAATACAAGCCAGACTCCATTATAACCTTACCCTTATTTTTCAACTCCTGTCTCAGTTTCCTATTTCATCACAAACATTACAACACTGAATCTCCTTAATGACAGGTATAATCCTACCACCTCTCTACTCAGACACCATTAGTTCCCCCATCCCCCACTGAGCTCAGCACCAAGTTTTTCCACTGAAGGACCAAGTCCCTCCCAATGTAAGCCCCAGGCTCTCTCTACTGTATTCAGTCATTCAGTGTTTAACAGTGTCAAGCTGGGGATGAAACCATCTGTAAAACAGTGCCAGCTCTCAAGGCACTTGATCTGCAAGGACACACACAGTAAAGAAGGAACACGACAAGACGTGCAGATGCTCTGAGATGAGTGGGTACAGGGTGCCATGAGAATGGGGAGAGAGGGGAGGCATGGGGAATGGGGAACAGGACACCCCACAGCTCAAACACCACCTTTTTGGAAGAGTCAGTAGATTTAGCCAGATTGACAAACTGCAGGAAAGGCCATGCAGTTAAAAATGGCAGCAATTCCAATTTGGGGGGTAAAAGTCAATGATGGATCAAAATATGTTTATATAACTACAGATACGGGAAAATCATCTGTTATCATCAAACACAACTCAAACACCACATCTAGTAGAATGTCTGATTACAAAATAAGGAGATGAATTACATACACACATACACACACACACACCCGCTAGGAATTGCTATATTCAGATCAATACCATCCTTTGAATATATGATCTTGAGACATTTATTTCAGACATAAGTCTGGAAACTCTCACTTTATGTCTAAATTGGAACACCTGATGATCTTGAGCACACACCTTACCACCAGATTTTTTTTTTTTTTGCCACAAAATTTGCCAAAAACAAAATCTACACTCCTCAAAGGACAGTTTCACAATAATGCCAATACTGCTCCACAACAAGGTGGGTACAAGGATTTTCACTGCATCGTGGCTTAAAATGGTAAAAATTGAAAAACACCCCAAATGTCTATCCATAGGAGAATGACTCAACAATGTGAAGGCGGCTGTGAGGACAGACACCAAAATGTTGTCTGTGATTAACTCTGTAGAAGGGAGGAGGACTAGTGAATGTGGGAAATAAAATTCTGGAAACCCTGGAATCTTTTCAACAAGAATATAATCATACAACTAATACAAGAATACAAACCAAAAATATAAATGTGCTAACAGATTCCAGATTCAATTTTTTAAAAATTCAACAATGTTTTTAGCAACACCAACAACACTGGATGAAATATATACTCTCTCAACATGACTATTATGAAAAGAATGCTTTCATTGACATATACAGAATATTATTTTTGTCAAGTTTTTTAAAATGTCAAATTGCATCTTTCAATTTGCAACCATTAGTGTTCCAGAACTGCGTTCCATGGGAAAACGTGGAGCCCTCATTACCACTGCTGTCAATATTCCTTTAAATATGGCAATTCCTTAGCCGAGGCAAAGATCTAGAATTGCAAACCCAGACAGAGCTCTGAATGCAGGAACAGGCAAACAGAGTCCACTTCTGACCTTAGTTAACAACACATCAGAATAAGAAAAACCAAAGGAGAATTTTAAAATGCCTATTCCTGGGCTGTTTCAGAGTTCCAAGTCCAAAAACAGTCCTGCAACAGTCCAAAAACAGAGTTCCAAGCCCAACTAATTTTTTAGTTGAAAGCCTTTTGTAGGCCAGTAGAAGGTATGTTCTACCATATAACAATGTCCTTCTCACTGCAATAAAAGAATATTTCTTTCTACAACTGGTCAATAGGAAATAAAAGGAAAAAAAGAGTCAAAAAAACAATGAAGCAACTTCTGGCATCGTTAAAAAAAAAAACAGACTGAAATAATGGAAAACTTCAACACTAAGAACTTCTTTCTAGTCTACATCAAAATTTTAGATTTTCATAGGTTATGTCATCATGTGAAATAATGCAAAAGTCATCTAAGTGAAGCATCTGTTCTGCTGTATATTAAAAATTAAGGAGGATAGCATGACCATCACTCAACACAATATAATTTGTCTTGGAAAGAACTGAATGGAAATGCATATACTTGACACATTATTCTAAAGATCAGGGAAAGAAAAGGCAGATAAAATGTCAATGTTTGGTCAACCACAATGTTTTCAGTTCTCTTCTAGAATTTCATTCACTCACCAAATCCCAAGTAAGTCGAAACGCAAAGCAGCTAACAGAAAGAATTTCAGACCCTTTAATTACCTGTTCAAGGAATGTATTTCTATTTTGTTCATTGTCTTCTCTACTTTCATATCCTTTCCATACTCTCATGAACGTTAATTTAGAAAGGGAAATATCACTGAAGTATTGAAAACTGAAAATACCTGTGATCTTCCAAACTCTCAGTTATATACCAACTGCCAATCGTGGTTGCATCTTGGGGAATTGGGCTATGAAGAAAGTTCATTACCTACGGAGGTCTATAGTTTTAACAGTTAATATTTAAGTATTCCTCTGAAATCAGAAAAACATTCTAATACCTCTGTTACAGACTGTATGAAAAACCCAGGATCACTAAGAAAGAACTCATTATAATGGACACATACCAAATATTAAACCAGCATGGACAGACTCAACTTTTAGCAACACTCCAAGGGAAATATAATTCCCCTTTATTATCCAGAATAAAGAAATGTCAGCTGCATTCAATGACCAACGTCATAGTATATAATGAAATCACCAGAAATTCTTACCCGATTTGTCCATTCTATCTGATGTCAGTTCACAGCATCACAATGTGCGAAGTGGCTTAGGCATTTAAAGACAAACGAACACAAAAACCCTCTTTCTTTACTTTGGATTCCAGAGATCAGGTAATCTCATTCACCTACGTCTCAAATGAGGAAACTGCAGCGTAGAGGTGATGTAACTTGCCCAAGTGTTACAGTGTCAAGCACTAGAACATAAATCTTCAAAATTCCAACTCTTTCAACTTTACCCAAGGATACTACACTTGCATCTCTGTCCGAGCATCTGTGAGTATGTACACGCGAAGAATCTCAAATGGCACAGGCAGCTTCCATTCTTAGGGAATCAGCCTTTTGGTTGGACTTCAGAGATACGTAACGTGAAAAGCAAACCACTTTCTAATTTTTACTATTATTTAAGTAGAAAAGAGAGATATTTGGGAAGAAAGGGATTTTTAACTCAGCCCAGAAATACAGGTACCATTTTAGATGGATAGGGAGGAAAAGGCGGATCATTCCAGGATAGAATATAACTAGGAGCCTCATTCACATGTTCAGTTCAGCAGAGACACCACGCTTGGGGCCCTGGCCTATCAGAGCAGATGTCAGTCTTAATCTATTGCTGACCCAGTTGCTTACCGATTCTATATATGACATAAACAAAACACGTAGGGGCAAAAATAAGCAAGTTAGAGTCAAGGAGCAGTAACAAACAAACTAGCCTAGCTGGGGGGGGGGGGCAGTTAACACTAAAGAAAATAGGAGACAAACTTAGATATTTATTAATATGAATGAGAGTGTTAGATCTTTATAAGACTTTCAGCTTGAAAAAAAATTTTTTTAAGATTTACCTCATTTGATCATCACCTAACTCGGAAGCTGGGCATTACAATCCTCCCATGTTGCAGAAAGGAAAACCAGAACAAGTGATGGGACTTGGTCAGCAAAGAGATGGAACTAAGAAGCCCATCTGCTGACCATAGGCAGTCATACAGTACATTAGAAAGTGCTTTTTATGTCAAGACTTTAGACTTTATTTTAAAGGTAAAGAGTTTTCAACTAAGAAGTCTGTTCTAAAAACATTCATCTGGAAGACAAGTGCAAGTGAACTTGATGAACCACGGAATGACTGAAGAGGGAAGACCCTTAAGAGAATGCTGAAACAACGTGACCCCAAAATGACAAGGCCTGGGTGAGGATGACAACGGGGCCCGTGTCTGATTATGATAGTGTGACAAGAGATGTATCTGTCTGGCCTTTGTCCTGGGTCCTGGCACAGAGCTTCCAGGACCCTTGGAATTTCCAAACGGACCCAGGTGATAGGAGTATTTTTTGATATTCATAGCAAGCCCCTTTCAGCCACACCTGAATTTACCTTAAAGGTGGGGGTTGGAACTACCCTGTGATTAGAGGGTTGCAACTTTCAGCCCCACCCAACTCTCCCACCCCACCCATCCCCTACCTTGAGGGAAGACAGAGGGACTGGAGATGGAGTTCAATTAATGATGACCAATGATTTAATGAATCATGCCTATATAATGGAACCTCCATTAAAAACCCTAAATGAGGAAATTCGGAGAGCTCCTGGTTGGTGAATGTGCCAGGAAGGTAGCACACCCCAACTCCATGGATACAGAAGCTTCTTCCACAGGATCCTTCCAAACCTCACCCTGTGTACTACTTCATCTGGCTGTCCTTCCATATCCTTTATTATAGCCCTTATAATAGACCAATAAACATAAGCAGGCATTTCCCTGAATTCTGTGAGCTTACAGCAACCTGAGGAGGGGGTGTGGGACCCCAATGTATAGCCAGTTGGTCAGAAATACAGGGGACAACCTGGGACTTGTAACTTGTATCTAAATGGGGGGTGGTCGTCTTGTGGAGCTGAATCCTTAACCTGTAGAGCTGAGCTAGCTCCAGGTAGTTAATGTCAGAATTGCTTAATGTAAGGTGAAAACTCACATGTGTGGTGTCAGAAGTATTGTGGGTGGTCATCCAGTCTTGGTGGTGATGTGGCACCTGCTCATGACCATTCAGGGGCTTTCTCTCTTCAATCAGCCCTCAGTAGAGTGCCTGCCCCACCCAGAAGACACCACATAGCCTTGAAAGAGAAAGAGAACCAGAATGCCCAGCTCCTATCTTTCCTCCTGGGACCTGTACCACATTTCAGAATGGTTTGAACAGGCTGTTAATCCAGCCTCTGTCCACCGTACTACTTTCATGGCCCTTCCAGGAACATGGTGGCCCTGTGATTCAGGCAACAGAATGAGAGAGAGCTCATTCAGGAAGAAGTTGTTCACTGGTTGGAGATGTAATGGAAGTGGGAAAGTCAAAGCTGCCCTTCAAGTCCTGGTCTGATGGCTAGAAGAATGGTGGTACCCCCAATAAAACAGGGAAGGTGCAGGAAGGATGGGGGGACTGCCCTGTACTTGAGAGTACAAAAACATACACATAAAAATGTCCAGGGGCTCCAGGCAAAGGGGGTGAATTGAATGCAAGCATCATATCTAGATCTCTCTCTCTCTTAAAGCCCCACTAAAACTATAGCCAAAAAAAAAAAAAAAAAAAAAATTAAGAAGATGAAGAGAGTGGGAAAGAGGTGATGAGAAAACTTTGGAAGCTGGAATACAGAAGGTTGAGCAGTACCGGATACCAGACTGGAGACTTGATAAGGCCAATCCTGAAGCCACTTGGGGGGAAGTTAAGGGCCCACACTGTTTTCTCCCAGCTCAGGCACTGGTCCTCAGAAGCCCTGCTGAAAGCAAAGGCGAACTGATTTTCCTGGGAAGGGGGAACAGCTAAGACAAGGACTGGTTGAAAATGGCTTAAGCAGTCTAAACCTGACATTCCACCATCCAAGCTACTAGTGGCCACCCCTCCCCCACCCCGGCAGAAGGCTGGAGGTTAATTCTCAGCAGAGGTTAAAAAGGAAGGTTTCTGGCCTGAAAATACAAGGCACAGTTGAGAACCTACCAAAAGCAGAGAGATTAAGTAAACAGATGCAACACAAATGCTCAGACCCCAGCCTTCTTTCCACACAGTTTCTGAAAAGCTGAGAGCCTTACCCTCCAGCTAAGAGATTAGAAGAGTTTTCTCTGGAGAATCCGACCAGCCTATGATGACCTAATGTGACTGACAGCAGAGATTCCCCCACTAAATCTGCCTTCTCGGTTGACAAGCTCTGTCTAAACTCTCAGACCCTCAAATCAGCCTTTTCATTCCCCCATGTGTAAATGAGTAGACAACCAAAGACTACCAGACAGCTCAGAAAAACCACTAAAATAAAAAAGATACCAAAACAGAAACAGAAAAACAAACAAAAAACCACTTGCAAGAAATACCATTCAAGGTGAATAAAACTTTTAAAACTCATTAATATTCTCAGATAGATAAGAGGAGAGAATACATCAATAAACTAAGAGCAGGATGGTATATAAAGGAGCACGCAGGATAATGACACAAGAGCCCTTGCAAATTAAAAACCCAAGCAGAAAGGAAAAGCTCACCAGAAGAACTGGAAGAGAAAGAATAAGAAATACCTCAGGAAATAAGAGAACCAGAGAATGACATGGAAAAGCATAGAGCAAAGTTAGAGCTTGAGAATCGGTCCACAAGATCTAACATCTGAAAATATAAAGAAAGAAAATTAAGAATTAATTCAACAACTTTTTTCAGAACTAAAGCAAAATATCTTCTAGATTCAAAGAACTCATCAAGTACCCAACAATATTAATTAAAACACACTCACACAGACATACACCCCAAAGGATACCACTGTGAAATATCAGAACACTGGGATTAAAGAGCTGACCCTAAAATCTTCTGGAGAGATTAAAAAAAGAAAAAAGCTAAATGCAAAGGATCAGGGATCAGAATGTCTTGAGCTTCTCAATACCAACACTGAAAACTGGAGACTAAAAGAACTCAAAGGGTAGTGTCTTTAAAGTAGAAAAAGTAAAGGAGTTTTAACCTAGAATTCCTATCCAGCAGAACTATCAACCAGACGAGAGGGCTGACATGCAAAAAATTTGCCTGACTTTCTTAAGAAGCCACCAGAGGCCAAGCTCCACCCAAAGAAAGGAGTAAACCAAGAGGAAGGTGTTGTAAGAGACAGACATCAACCAGAAAGAGAGGAAAACTCTATGACGGTGGTGAAGGAGACCACAGGGTGACAGTCCCATAACAGCCGCAGAGAAAAATCAACCCAGATTAAATGAGATCAGAGAGCTCCAGGAGAAACGTCTTCAAAAAAGAAGATACTGCTAGAATTCTTCAGATAAAAAGAAGGCATTGATAGAGTTTGAAGCAGAGATAGAAACAAACACACCAAAAAGGGCCATTATCAATGATAGGAAAAACAAAAAGTACACAGAAAAGGAAAAGTAATTGTGTTTGATGACATGATTCGGCTGTGAATAGTGTTCGCTGTCATAATACTGTAAACACTGAAGGCTGAACTAAAGAAAACTACAAGACAGGTGTAGGGAGGATGAGGGGGCGGGAGACACACGTGGGTAGTAGGGGGTGGACAGAGGGAAGAAAAAGGGCTAAACCCTCACCTGACAAAGTCAAAAGATAATACCTAAAGCTAAAAAACCTTGAAATCACAAAACCACCACGGTGTTTAGAGATAATGGAAGTAAGTTTCTTAAAAATCAGCTCAAAATGTAAATGACTACCCACATCCATGGGATTTTCACATGAGCCAATCCCCACTGCTCACTTCTACATCCATGAAGCCAGCTCCACATTGAAGCAAATGTATACAGCATGAAATGAATCACCATAAATCCTCTACAGTCATAGGGAAAAGTCAAAGCAGGTAGTTTAACAGTCCCCTGGTAGTTACATTACTTTCAAATTCTGCAGTAACTATTAGCCAATAGAGAATTTTATCACTGCCTCCTCCTTATGATCTTCTTTCTCCTTCATAGGTATTCCTCTGACCACCTACCACTCAACAATAAGATTTAAAAATTAAATCATTTAATTATTATCTCTCACTCAGGAAAATAAAAACCCACAGTATATTAATAGGATACTTCATAATTACCTCCCCCTAAAATAAAAAAAATAAATAATAGGATACTTCAGCTTCGTCTAGACCCACAACACCACCTGATAGGTGATACGGGCTATTTCTAATATAAAATGGTTACAACAAAAATATCTGAACAAAAGGGGCACCATAAGGAATTCAGAACTCTTTCCAAGTCTTCCTGAAATAGTCACACGGGCTCAGCCTAAAGTATTATGACTCTCAAAACATGAAATATATTCCTTTTTAAGGATCTTGTATAGTAAAAATATTCCTAGATTATTCCTATTACCTCTTCTCCATTAGCCCAAATAACCAAGATAAAACTGAATACACCACTTTGATTGGAATTTCACCGTAAAAGCCTTAACATTTCTTAATTACGCTAAATATTAACTTCTGGCTCTTCAGATGTTTTCAATGAGAAAGTCTGAGAAATTTGCAAAGTGATTTCATAAGAAAAAAAAAAGATTACTGTTATTTGGCCCTGCCCCTTTAATATAAACAGATGTTTACGTAGCTAAGATTTAAATGACTAGAACAGTTTCCCAGACTCAGCATTTTTTACCTCTTCTTTTCTTTTTCTCTTCATTTTTATAGCTACAAAGGAAACTGTCAAGATTCATTTCTGGCTACAGACATGGGGAAGCCCAGCTCCAAATAACACAATCGTTGCACAGTTCTGAAAGCTTTTCATCGAATTTTTTTCAAAGTTCAAGTTAAAAAACAGAAGTTCATTTTCACTTTGGAAATCAAACTTGAAAGAAAAATGTGACCTCCCAGAATTTAATTCCTTCCCAAGGAACTCCTTCAGGAACATAAATTGTTAAGACATGGCCGCTTAGGGAAAACATTTTCAAGTCCTGTTTGACATGCGAAGCTACATGGAACTTGACAGGAATAATTTTTTTTAACAAGCTCAAGTCTGTCTTTTCTTTACATGTTCAACACAACTTGAAAACATGTACTTTACCGAAAGCTTGTTGGATTCTATAAACAATTCAGATCATTTTACAGAGACTGCAGGGTGGAAGTGGGAAGGATCTTTAAGGCTTTACACACATATTGCTTATTAAAAAAAACACACACACAATCTCTGAACAGAAATCAAATGTAAATGCATGCTCATATAAAACAGAGGTAAGTAAAAGCAAATAATAATAATAATTATTATTATTATAACAAGAGGGCTTTTAAAACTGATAAAACTGTTGACCCTTATCCATTTAACTCTCCTAGAAAAAAATGTAAAAGAGCACTATAAGCAACCGCCTACTTAAACACTCAGATTTAAATGCTCTGCATACAGCTGCCAATTGCCCCACAAGAACCTGCAGGCTACTGGTGGCTTCACCTTTCCTGACCTGGCCTGGGACTCTCACCTGTAATGAGTGCCCACAGCCAAGATTCTGCTAAGCACAAGACCTAAAAACTGCTCAGTCCCATACACTCTAGCATCCTGGGAACCACCCTATCCCCTGCTTCCAAAGCTTCATACTCACATCTTGCTATCACAAAATCATTAAGTCTACTTCCCCTCGCCTACGAAAAAGGAATTTGGAGGCCTGATTTGTGCTATAGATGAAGCTAGGGTCACACAGCTTAGAGAAAGGGTTGGGAAGACAGGAAAATATGATCTTGTATCCTGGTTTTCATTCATAATCCATTTTCCCACAGCAAATTCTCAATGTGATGATTGGGCCCTGCGGCGCTGTGGGTCGGGGTATCTCTTATTTCAGGTTGAACAGGATTTTGGGGGTTGCCCTGTGCCTGGTCATGCTTTGGAAACATGATTTATAAGAGGAAATGTATTACAAGTTCAAAAAAACTTACAAGTTAACTTTTGTGATTTGACAAGTTTCTAAATTAGAGATTACGTGTGTAATAAAACCAACTCTGGCACTCAACAAACCAAAACTAACTAACTTGATTTTATCCGATCTCAATTTGAAAAGAGGAAAATGACATCAAAACAAACACATCAAAATGTAATCAAACATCATTTTTAGAAAACATGCTAAATGAAGTTAATCCAATATTCCAGACATTCAGAAATGAATTATTGTGATACCCAAAACAATGATCCTGAGTCTCACAATTAACTCAATTATCAAATCTAACTATCAGCTACCTAGAAGACCCAATTAACCAGGACACAAGCATGCTCATTAAGAAACTTTACACTATTAGAGTTCAATCAAATAATCAAGTCCAATCCTTCATTCCAATGTTAAACCTAGTCCTTTATTCCAACATCTTAACTTTCACTTAAATTTTAAAATACACTTAGAAAAAAGAAGTAAAAAGATTTTTTTTTAAAAATCAGTAAGAGCTATTTGAAAGCATCCATCAGCCAATATTTATTGTTCATTATGGGCCCAGCACTGTTCTATATATCTTCTTTTATCTGCCACAACAACCATTAACACAATGCCCATTTTACCAAGGAGAAAGCATAAGCACAGAGAGGTTAAGTAATTTACTCAAGGTGACACAGTCTGTCTCTTTACTATGCTCTGCAGCCACTGTCAAACTGCTTCAATTATCTTTTACCTCCCCAAATTATAGTGGATTATGTTGTACTAACAGATAATTTATGGACAGATTACATTAACAAGAAAGTAATCATGGGGAGGGTATAGCTGAGTGACAGAGTGCTTGCCTAGCATGCACAAGGTCCTGGATTAATTTCCCAGTAACTCCATTAAAAATAAATAAATAAATAAACCTAATTAACCCCCCCCCAAAAAAAAACAAAATAAAAAGAAAGAAAGTAATCAACTGAAAAGCTGAATTATATTGGGTAAAGCAAAATAGGATTCCATTACCAGCAACAGAAAACCAACTACTCAGTATGTTCATGTTTGTATATTTTTCTCATGTTTATTTAAACGTGTACATCCCATCCACAAGTAAAGTGTCCCAAGCCTCCCTCAAGTTTTCCTAGTTACGTTTTTTATTTCACTAAAATATCGAAACGGGGGGCTTTATGTAATCATGATTTAGGAAGAAAAATACTCTTCCCTCCAGATTTTGTTTAGAAAGTATGTCCCTACCCTGTGATTGTGGTGAGTCACCTCCCTGCTCTCTAGATGCTGTTTAAAGTTCCTGGGAAAAGGGAAATCAGAGAGGCCGTGCTCAGCTGGGAGGATGAGGAACAAGCCCAGGGGGCAGGTTATTAATCTTCAAATGGCGAGCAAATGTGCCTCTAACGCACAAATTGGCAGGATCCAAAGACTCTTAAAGCAAGACTCTCGTGGTATGGTAACGAAGCATGTATTCATAAACCCGAATTGCCCAGGACCAGGGGTAGAAGCTTTGTAAAGAACCCCCTCGGGATTTAGCGCTGGCAGCCCCAGTCACAGCCCCAAGCACAGCACAGGTCTCAATGCAGGTTCACTCCTCTGGCCCCAGGCCAGCTGATACTGCAGAGGTGGTTCTCCACCGCCGGCATCAGAATCACCTGGAGGCCTGTTAGTAACAGCAAATTGCTGAGCCCACCCACACTGATTCTGATTTAGAAGGTCTGGGGTGGGGCCAAGATTTTGCTTTTCTAGCAAGTTCCCAGGATATACTGATGCTGCTGGCCCAGAAATCACACTTTGCGAACTGCTGATTTAAGTTCATGGTTAGGGGTCCCAATTCTCATGGCCGTATCCACCAGCAAGCACCACGCAGTTAAAAGTATTTTCCATTAAGGCATGTAAACGTGCTAGAGAGGCTCAACCAGCTGGTCTCATCATTGCTTCTCCTCCGTTGCTAACAAGTAAACTAAACCATTTCCTTGAGGCATAGGCTTGAGATAGCATTTCACAGCAGTTGCAGTATTTAAATACAGCAAACTTGGAGAGAGAAGGGAAAGAAGAGAATTTCCCCTCTAATGTATCGCTAAATAAAAATAAGCCCGAAATTGAATTTGTTCCTATATCATCTCTCTTTTGACAATGATCATGAATGTCTGGCAAAGGAAAAGCAGCCAGATGACGGGAAGCATTAACAAAAAGACTTAGTATTTGGAGGCAAACTTTTTAATTCTCTACAGAATCACAGCAACACTGTCACATGCGTGGCTAACTCACCTCCACGGGTCATGCCAGTGGGCTAGAGGCACAATGAGTGAAAATACCTATCAAGCCCTAATCAAATTCAGAAGTTTTCAATAGTAAAATGAACTTAAAAGTTCACAAAAATTAAAATTATCCAATAAAATGTTCAAACACAGAACTCACCTATACCGTATTTTGTCACTGACCAGTGACCTTGGGCAAATTACCTCTCTTTGCCACTCGATAAAATCAGTAAAGTGGAGGTGGTAATATGTCTCTCTCGTACAATTTTTATGAGGATTAATGAAACTGGCCCATAGTAAGTACCCTATCAGTGCTGGCTACAAATGTTATCCCCTAAATGTTAACATACTTATTATTATTAAGCAGCCCTTGCAATTTGCAAGCAATATAGATTGTGTAAAATGTACTAACAGTACTCAAAGACATTTCTCCCATCCATTTCACACCTTCATCCCCTGCCACCTTTATCATGCATGAATTTGCCCTGTACCATTTTATTCTACAGACTATTAGTTTTTCAACCAACATTTAGAATAAAAGGAACAAGCTTAGTCCTCATCTTTCCACAAACCAAGAACCAAAGCTGCAGCAGGAGACAGTTGACAGACCCTTGTTTTTAAATCTTGTTGAGCTAAATCTAAACAGATCCCGTGTGTTGCCAAGACCAGGCGCCAGCCAAGGTGAGAAACCTCGAGACAGATGTCTGATTGCCATTTTGGTGAAGAGGGAAGGGAAATGTTTGTTTTTTTAAGGAAAAAGAGAAATGTAACTTCAGAAGAAAAACAGCAACATAATACTTTATTAGTACAACAGGAACTCTGCTCAACTAAAGAACCAATAAGGAAGGAAGGAGGCAAATATCTTCTGCCTCAGTGATCTGCTGTTGTGAGTAAATAATCTTGGACATAAAATATCGTTAATTTTTCCAACAGATGGGGATAATGGCAAAGACTTAGCAATCCACTGGGCTAATTGATAGAACTCCAACACATCCTCTCCTAGACATTACTTCATGAGTGCAATGGACAGGTTCACCAATAACTAAACAAAGAGAAGAAACTCTAGGAAGTGCCAGGAGAAAATAAAATTCTGCTTGCTTGATAACTCTTGTGTGAACACACTGTCCCCTGGGAACATTATAAGAATATCACTTGGGAGCCAAACCAAAGTAAGAGATTGTCAGAGACATGCACGCCAATGCTTCTGTTTAAAGCAGCCTCTGGACACCCATGACCTGGAAGAAATTCTTACAATATAAGCTAGATTTTTAAAAATCAGGACAAAAAATATATGCAGAGAGTGATGTCCCCTATTTTCTTTACAATGCCATCTATTACTATACTTACAGATAGATCCATACATATATGTTAGCAAAAAGAGGAGATGGACACTCTCTTGGTTGTGATCCTTTCACTTCTTTATATTCTCTGTACTTTACAGGCTTGAAATGTATGATGAATATGTATTAATTTTATGATCAGAACTATTTGATGACATACTTTGCAAGACAAAGCTTTTTAACATTTTTATTTACCCAAAACTGCACGATAGGCTGTGTAATTCAACGATTATGTTTCTGAGTCTACACTCAAGAATAATGCTTTAATTAGTCACTTCTACACTAATTCAGTACCAACTTTTGGTCTTAAGTAGACTAACAACCAGGAAAAAAAACTCAGATGTCCACAGTTGCTTCATTCAAATGTCACTCTACACTATCCTCTGCAGTCAAGGTAGTTATAACCAACTCAAGGAAATTAAATTACCAAGCAGACCTCCTGATCAAATGCATTTATTCAGCTAATGAAGTTACTATTTCATAGTTAAACATTCCACACTAAAATTCAAATGCAGCCCTTTATCAGTTATACTCTCCTCCCAAGTCAGGAAGTAATTCACTTTCAGCATGCAGGATAACCAGATGGAAGGAAGAAAATGTCCACTTTTAAATAAACTTAACTTACCCTGTGTTGTTACAAACATTTAACACAAGTCCTCTCTTCCCTTTTCCTTTCTTAATACAGGAAAAGCTGAATCATCTCTTGAGATGCTCATATTTAAAATGTATCTAAATCAAAGCATTCATTAGCAATTAAAAAAATTAAGAAGGTGCTTAAATTAACAATCCATGTCAATGCTAATTAATCTTATTTTTCCCAAATCAACTGCATTCTCTGACCAAAATAAGTTAACTGTGATTTCACAAATAGAGAAGAAACTGGCTAAAAGGCATACAGAAAGATAACAGAAATAATCACTTTGAGTCATATATACGAATAAAGAAGAGCAACAGGACAATCCAGAAATTATGTATATAGCAAATGGAGGGGAAAAAATCAATATTCTTGTGTTTGCATGAAGAAATTCTGGAAGAATAGAGAAACTAATAAAAGTGGTTATTCTAGTAGGGGGAGGGGAGGACAAGGGAGACAGGGGGCAGAAGCAGGAGTAAGATTTTCAATGCCTAACTTTTTACATATTTTTTCCTACAATGTAAGTGTATTGCCTATTTAGTGACTTAAATGAAAAGTCCTGCTAAGATTATTTGGGCTGCATCATGATTTTCCACCAATCTTACTCCTCATGTAATGCAGAGGTAAAGAATCCCGGCTGTGGAACCCGGCTGCCTGGAGCTCCCTGAGATGCCACAGTTAGCTAAGTAAGTCTGGAATATCCTGAGAGATGAGGGGACAGTGACCTCGCCTAGACGGTGCTCACAGCAGCCAGATCGTCAGCTGGGAAACTGCAAGTACACCTCAGCAGTGGTCCTCAGATGCCAACATACTCAGGCATAATTTAGTTACTGCACAGCATGGCCCCTATGATTCCCTTTGCTACACACCATGCTCTCTGAGTCCGCAGAACATTTTATCAGATGTCTAATACAGTCATGTAGAAAGCCGCCATTATATTTCATCATGCGTTACTGCGATTTTAATCAGCCAGTTACTACACAGTCCTCCACCCAGTAATGATAACACCTTTACCAGCTTTTAAACCAGAGGAGTAAAAAGTAGAGGAAGGAATAATCGAGGATTTCCCTGCAGAAATAACCTGAGACAGTTGTTTGTCCTTCCAAAGCAAGACAATGCTTTTCTATGTGGAGGGTAATTTCTTGTAAAAAGAATCAGAAATAAATGAAAGTAAAAGAATACTAACAGAAGAAAATTTCTAGCATCCCACAGGAAAAAAAAAATCTTATTCCAGAAGGGTTTATATTTGTGTTTTAGAATATAATTTTTAGACATAATATGCCATAAACATTTAAAATCAGTATTTTACATGTGTAGGAGGGCCCCTGTCCTAAAAACTTACAGGCAGATCTTATAAGTGAGATAGCTTCTAAAAATCCAATTTAAATTGGTAATTTGGAATTCAGAACAGATTTTGCTCCTAGAAATAATGTTATCAGTAATGGTTAATTCCATTTCTTAATATTTACATACTGAATCATCCACACAAAACAGTAAAGTACCTAAGAAGGACCCTGTCTCATTCCTCTTTTGCACCTTACAACTCAGCACCAGCAGAATAACCCCAAATCTACTTCATGAATGAAGGAATACCCCACCATCCGCAATGGACCAGATTCCTAACACACAACACAGACTCCTGTTTCCAAAACGTGGTTAATCAGAATCACCTGGGGGTACTAGTCAGCCAGGCGTGTTCCTGGCCTCACCCCAGACTTGCTGACTCAGAATCTCCAGAACCTCCGAAAATCTGTTTTAAAACAAGGCCCCGGTGCATCTGATGATTCAGAAAGTGTGGGGAGGGCGAACTGCATGAGATCGTGCTCACTACTGCCCTGGGTCCCGAGACGTCCAGGGAAAGCCTGAGGTCCCCGTAGAGCCCCTCAAGTTCTGAGTGGGAGCATGAAATCGGGGAGCAGCAGGGTTTAGGCTCTGACAGGTCCCAGGGCAACTAAGGTCAAGGGGCAGCTCTCAGAGCTGGGGACCCATTGGGAGCTGGTCCTGGTCTGCAGTTCCTAGAAGGAGAAAGGAGGAAATGCAGGTGATGAGGGCTCCAAGATACCTGCATGAAGGCCCCAAGAGAAGGGCTGGTTCACCCAACCCCAACGCCGCCAAAGCCCTGCGAGGCAGAAAGAAACCACCACCCTTCACACACTCCTGTCAGGAACTACATGTACTGTAAGTCCCCTGGGCAGAACTCTCTGAGTTTTAAATGGGAAGTACGTGTATGTTTATCTCTGACACAAGATCCATCTTCTAGGCTTCGGTGAGCAGCCTTAGATGGACTGGGCCCCCTGGGGTGGTACCCTGACATCCCTGTACACACAGAGGCTCGCTCAGTCCTTCGCTGTCAGCGGAGCAACAGTCAAGGTTAAATACATGTGAGCTGTGTGCCAGGCCTTGTGCTAAGTACTTTATAGGTGTGTCTCAAATGTCTTGGCCATCTGCCAGCAGTTTGAGAGGTTTCAAAACAAAAAGAGAAGGAAAAGGGAAAAAGACCAAGAGATTTAGGGGTTTTTTTCCCCCTCAGATATTTGACAAGCTTTTGCCATATCCCCTTGACATCAGTTTTCCTCATCCGAGTACAGTGTCATGATTTGAGGAGAGACAGTACCACAGCACGAAACGAAGGGCTCTGGAGACGAGTCTGCCTGGGTTCAAACCCCAGCTCCATCGCTTGCCAGCTGTGAGTGTGGACAGATTATTGTGCCTTAGGTGCATCACCTGTCAAACAGAAGTAACAACAGTATCCACCTCACAGAGCTGCTCACATAGTAAAGCATCCAGCCTACGGCAAGGGCTCTGGTCTCAGCTGTCCGCCTTATCAGGCAGTGCAAAGTCACCAAAAAGACAGCCCAGGACCAGAAACTGAAATTGTGCTGCTGCCTAGAGATACTGATGTTACTAATGTCATTTTGTTGTTGTTGTTGGAGTGATGCTAAATGCTTTCACAGACATGACATTTAATTCACAAGGAAAGGGACTGAGGCTGGGCCCTCCGAGGCCTCTTCTCAGAAGAGCCCTCATTCAAAACCAGCAGTGCCACCTCTTTTACTACACTTGTCTAAAATGCTGCTAGTGCATTCTGAGACGTACAGACCACAAATGTAACATGTGAAAGCAAGATGGCCATTGGCAACACCCTGTAGATTTTGACCTTCAAATCTTGCAAAATTCATTCATTTCAGGATATAAACCAATTTGAGGAGAAACAGAATTAAATAAATTACTAACTGCCTAGTTAGGTGCAAACCATTTTATTTGATGCTTAAAACTTGATTTTTAGAAGATGTTAAAATGATAGCCAGAAGAAAACACTGCGTTTTCTGTTTCTGAATTGTCTTCCAAAGTATGAAGAATCTCAAAGATCTCTCTCATTATGTAAGGTTTTTTTTCATTTGCTAGTCCCAATCTTCAAACAATCCATATAGATGAAACTTCAAGATTGGCTTTTCCTCTAATACAGAGGAAAAGTAGGTAATTGCTAAAGAAATCATTTCAACCTAAATGTAGATAGCTTTTTAAACCAAGTAATTGTATTTTCAATATCCAAGAGTCAATCAATAGACTGATGTTTTGGCTTAATATATGCTCATAATTTTTTTAAAAAACTCTCATTTTTAGAAATCTAAATGCATTTAAACAATTCTCTTTCCATAATGATGTTATTAGCACTTTTCAAAAATGAAGAGGAAGCTATAAATGGACTGTGGGCAGGATACACGCAAATGTGAAACAAGTACCTGCCTGATCTGTTTGGAAAATGTCTGACCCCTCAAGACGTGAAGTTCCACGCACTCTGTGTGGGTAAAATAGGAGTAAAAGAATCCATACTGTCATAAAGAATTTATTTCAGGCACAAAGACTTTGTTTAATCCCTAACCATAAGAACCAGACAGAGATTATTGATCAAAGTTGTATCAAAGGTCATCTGAGATGTTATCAAACAGTAACCCCTCATTAGAATCACAAAATGCCAAAATTGGAAAGGCCTGGTACTTTAGTCAAAGTCTCTATTTTACAGATAAAGGAAATTAAGGCCTGGAGGTTTTGAATAAATTGCTCCAAATCTGCATTAGAATCCGGCAGAGGTGAAACCAGACTCAAGACTCCTAATCCTCAACCCGATGAGCTTTCCAGTCTATTTCAATGCTCCTCCAAGCGCTCTGAGAACACAGGGGCACTTGTTAAACATACTGGAGACTCTGGCTCACAAGGCTTTAGAAGGGTCTGGGAATCTGTAACTCTAACGAGAGTTCAAGGCAATTCTTAAGGGCAGACAACTATGGGAAACGCTGCTTCATCTCAAGTGGCCTCCTTAACCTGAGGTGCAGTTTGGATGCTCAGCTGTCGGTTTCCATTAATACAGTTAAGAGACCATCCAGGGATCAGAGGTGGGTGGCGACACATTCCCACACCAACAGCCTCCTGTGTATATAGTATGTTTCAATGAAAACGCTCTTATGTCAGTTTGACCAGAAATACACTTATCAGCAGGCAGGCAGGCACAAAACCGAATCATACAACATGTTCTTAAAAGTGCAGTGAAGTTCTGTCTTTAGAAGTCTGACAAGCACCTTGCATAAAAGGTTCATTTGGAAAAGATATTCTGACATCAGCATCAGCCAACCCTCTGGCTGGGTCAGGGGAACAGTCCATTGTGAGGTAGGACAATGCAGCCTGTCACCTAGAGCATCACCCAGAAAGTATAAGGCTATAGTGTCTGCCTAACACAGACACTACAAACTCATACCTTGCTTATGTAAAAACAGTGCCCATACAATCGTTCTGCCAACTAGCTATCTTGAACACCATTTATCACACCTATAAAAATTACATACATTCTACCAAGGTTATCATGTACAGGTGCACAGGCTGAGAACCACACCAGTTCCATGGGTACACAGTTAATATACACTAAGGTGTGAATCCTGCCCTCTATAGTTGTGCAACACAACAAACCTCCCTGAACTTAGTATACTTTTAGAGTCGGGGGAGAAAAATCTGCTTTTCTGGAACTGTAAGAAAAAAAGCCAGCATATCATCCTTTTTCCTACTCTATTTCAACAATTACAATTCGTATTCACTCAGGAAGCAGTTTTAAGGTGAAGTTCGGGACTAGAAATCAGAAGATTCAATGTCTGTCTATGTAGACCTCTTACTAGTTCCAAAACTTCCATCCTTTTGTCTATTAAAATGAATATAATACAACCTGGACTTCCTGCCTCACAGGTTTTGAATTAAATAATGAACACATTCTTCCAATTATAAAAGTGCTACATAGTACAGAGTTATTATTAATTATAAAAAGAAACAAATCACACAGGGCTTAAAAATAAAACAAGGCTATTAGGTTAAGTGTCTACTGATTTCTGTAGAGCAAAGTCTGTTTTGATTGTTTACAGAGCCGAGATGTAACTACCCACATTTCTGGCCATTGTCACTATTTTCAATGGGAACTTATTTTGTCAGCAAAATTAATGAAGTTTGACTTTTACAGAAAGGAGCCTACTGGTGGTTAAGCTCATAACCTTAAAAGGGGAGAAAGTTTACTTTTTCATTAGTTTTTAAAGTAACTGTCTTGTTCATGTATATTTGCAGCAGTCAGGTTTTCATAGTTATTCTTCCTGACACTGAGCACCAAGAAACTAAACATTAGTTCAGTTCAAATATCGATTGAGCTATCACATTCCAGGCACTGTTTTAAACTTGGGATAAACACAGATGCAGGCATCCTTGACCTCTGGAGTGCGCAATGTAGCAGAGGGGAGCAGAAATGAATACACCATGTCAGCCCATGCTGGGAAGCGCAGAGATGGAGGTACATAACAGATGCCCACACTGGATGCCACGGGAGCCCTCCCTCCAACCTGGGGTTGTCTGGGAAAGCATTAGGGGAGTCTTTAAGGATAAATAAAAGAAAAGGAGTAATGTGTGTCCCCCCCAGTTATGACAAAAAAATTATTTTGGATGACTATCTACCTATGAGATTTTGAGGAATGGCAAATGTGATGAAATACTTGTCAGAATTATTGAGGCAGGGCTGGCCCACAGGACTAAAATACGGTTTCTGCATTGTTAAGATTAAAAAAATGACTTTAACAGTTCCACTCACACCGCTGATTATGGTATTGCCCCATCAGGCAGTGAGAGAGGCGCACTCTGCCGCTGCGCTCTGGCTTCTGGTAAACAAGTTCAGTTCTCTTACTTACTCCTTAGGAGACTCATTAAAAGTTTGTCTGACAAGTAGGATGAAATTAGCAGTCATCGTTATCCTTGGGACTGTTTATGGAATGTATCTAACCTTTGTTACCCATTCCCACATGACCCTAAAAAGGAAGGGATGGATACATGCAGTGGGACAGCAGGCAAGCCGATCAGAAGGTCTGGGCTCCAGGCCCAGCTGTGCCATCAGCCCACTGCCTAACCTGCAGTGAATCAATCACCTCAACTCCCTTGGACCTGATGTCCTCTCCTGTCAAGAGTTACTGAAATAGATGGCTCTTACAGTCAGGTTCAAGTCTAAGTGTCTACTCGTCCATTCTAAGTGGAGCATGTTACTCCCTAGACCTGCCTAAAAAGGGACCAAAGTGATTTTAAAATGTAGCTTTTACACAGGAATAAGGACATTTTACACAAGAACAAGACTTTTTTTAAAAAAGAATTATAACAGAGTCTAAATAAGATGAATGCATACATAGATGCTTCATGACTTTTCAGCACATAAAAAAGTTGTGTGTGAAGGAGAAAACCCAGAAAAACTAAAATCTTTATAGTTCAGCTTTCTTCTCTATGTGTGTACTTTTACTCTCAGACATAACTGTATTCAATAAAAGACTTCCTTCTCCATCATAAAAAAAAAAAAAAAAGATGAGCCAGTTTTTCTGGTAGGAAATTAAAGCCATTTAAGATTCAAAAAAACTTGTGAAAAGTTTTTTTTTTTTTAAGGAAAGTTTTAAAAAGCGTTATTTCAGTCACTAATTAGGACAACCTTAGTTAATTCATTGGATCTGGGGGATTCTGACTACGAACCTTAGCTCTTGGTGCACATGTATGCAAAGAGAGAAAAGTGATATGTTTAAATGTAAAACAAAACTAGCGAAAGAATGAGGTTGTGTCCTTCGGGGAGTTTTTTCTTGGTTTTCAATTCCCACAATAGATCAGTTCACCTAGCAGTCAGATCTGCCTCATCACAGCATTCCACAAGGGTGAAATTCTTGTTCATCCACACACAGACACTCTGCACAGAAAGGGCATGGAAGCAACCAGTGACTGCTGAGATGATCATGACATTCCACTAAGACAGTATATCCTGATGCATAAGGTCATTATTCACATTACGTAGATATATTCTGTTTAGGTCCAACAACTTTATTAGGCCACTTCAATTTCTTTCCCCTCTCTGACCTTTTTTGGGGGGTGGAGGGGAGGAGAAGCTGGGAACTCCTGGGTAGGGAACTGCCCACAACTTGTAAGGATGTGTTGACAGCAATATCAAAGAGATGAACTGTAAAATGCAAAACCATCACATGATAACTTCACAACTTGGAGAAAGATGTATTATAGCAAACAATCTCAGTGGTATTAAAGCACTAAAAACTTGAACTCTTCCAGTTGTAAGGTAGTAAAATATAGCTAAACTTTTCTAGCAAGGAGGAAAAAAAATTGAAAACCAGCTATTCAAGACTGCATATGAAGTGATTCTAAGAGAGGCAGTATTTCATCCAGAGCTGCTGAAATCTAGGCGTGTGTTACACCAGCACCTCCCCTCCCACTCTGCAATCCATCAACCATCTCCACTTTACACTTAGGATTATGATCAAGTCCATGTACTAAAACGGGAGAAACCACGCAAACATCACACTGAAAGTTTCTCTACTTTGGGCCAGCAGGAAATTCCAGTTACTTCATTCACTGGGGCTGGGTAAGCTGCTAAAACGAAATGGGTGCTTAGAAAGATCACTCCGTCAGGACAGAGACTTGGTTTTCAGGGTTGGAGGAGGTCAAACAAAGACGAATAGGATTCTGAGTCTCAGGACAAGGTCAAGGCCCCTTGAATTAAAGAGCTGGTGGGTCAGTGAGGGGGCTGGGGGTCGGAAAGCGGCAAAAATTAACACCAAAAAAGAAAACCCTGAACTAAAAGCATACTTTTGTTTGAAGGTAAGAGCCCCAGTCAGAGGGGGTGACGAGCAGCCCCAACGCTCGCTGAGATCCTCAGGGATTTTTTACAAACGGATCCTCCTGAAGTCTCAGGGACTGGAATCATTCTAAATCCACATCTACATTGTACCTGGCTTCTCGAACCGGCCACCTTCCTCTGACCCTTTTCCCACGACCTTGGCTCCTCCTCTGTCTACAGCGCCCCCGGGGCTCCTCTCAGCCTCCCACACAGACAGAGAAGGACAAGACAGAGGGACGGGGCCAGCCCAATTCCCATACTCCATCGAGGCGCCCACTCCATCGAGGCGGCCAGGAACCTTCGCAACCCGAGAGTGGAAGAGCGCCGCGCGCACGCACCGGCCACCTGCACGACCGCCGGGTCTCGGGTCCGGCCGTCCCCACCCCAGAGCCGGACCCTTGCGCGGGGTCGGGGCTCCGGGCTCCGGGACTCCGCGCGGATGCGCGAGGGCCGGCCGGGGGCCGCCAGGGGGCGGGAGGGAGCAGCCGGCGGGACGCCTCCCCACCTCGTTCCCCTCCCCGGAGCCGTCCGCCACTCACGGATTTTCACTCGGCGGTGGTCGAGGCGCGCGGCAGCGGCGTGCAGGGCGTCGAGGCGGCGGTGCAGCGCGGCGGTGCGGCGGCCCAGGGCAGCCGCCTGGCCCTCGAGCTCGCCGAAGATGTCCCCGGCGCAGCGCGACAGATCGGCGAGCTGCGCCAGGAGGCAGACCAGGGCGTGCGAGCTGACCTGCTCCAGCGAGCGGAAGAGCGGCGCGCCCGCCGCCCCGGCCGCCTCGGGCGGGCGCAGCCGCGCGGGCTCCACGGTCCTCTGGTGGAAGGGCATGGCGGGGCCGGGCAGTGCGGGAGAGCGCAGCGCTCAGTCCGGCCCCCGTCGGCCCGGGGCGCGAGTCCGCATCCAACACAAAGAAAAGTCCGGGCAGCGGCGGGGCGCCGAGGGGCAGCCGGGCGGCTCCTGCCCGTGGGGAAGCGGCGAGGCGGGCGGGCGGGACTGACAGACGGGCGGGCGGGTGGCGAGGCGGAGGAGCGGCGGCCGCCCAGGGAGCCGCAAGGGCTCCGGAGAGTCCGAGCGGCGGCCGCCTGGCGCCCGGAGGCGTCCTTCCAGCCGCCGGGGTTCCCGGGCCGCGCGGCGAGAGGAAGTTCGAGGAGCAGCTCCCGGGCGGGGGGCGCGGCGGGCGCGGCGGCGAGAGGAGACGCGAGTCCCGCTGAAGTTTGCAGGGAGGCAGGAAAGAGCCGGCGGCTCCTTCCCTCCCTCCCGATTGGAGAGGGAGGAGGAAGCGGGGGAAGTGCCGCCGACACCGGGCGAGAGGGAGGGGAGGCGAAAGAAAGGAAAGGGGGAGGAGAAAAGGGCTGGCCCGGGGAACCACCTGCGGCTCCCGCGGCCGCCGCGCCTAGCGCCCGTGGGGAGGTGGCCCCGCGCCTCCGCGAACCCTGACGGGCCGGGCACGGCTGCCCAGTCTTGGGGCTCCCACGTCGCCGCCCCACTTCCCGCCAAAGCCCCCGGGCGGTTGAGCAGAGGCCTCGCCCGCCCCTGGGCCGGGCGCAGAGAGGGGTGGGGCGCCGAGGGGGTGCGGCGAGCATCGTTCTGGCGGCGAGCATCGTTCTGGCTGCTCACCTGCGCTTCTGCCCGCGGGGCGGGGGTCAGCGCACCCCGCCCCCTGGGGACGCCTCGAGGGGGGGCCTCTGCGGTTCCCGCTGGGCTATCCCAGTCCCCTTCTAGCCAAGGCTTCCGGGCTGCTTCGGTGTATCTAAAAGCGGACATCGTTAAATTCTACCAGTGGCTAGGGGTTCTGTAGCCGCCTAGGAGTCCGCGCGTCCCAATTTGGGGGACGAGGAGAAGGGGACTCTAAGGACTTCTTTCTGAAGGGGTTTCAAATGAGTTTCTCTTAGCTAGATGGCTCCTCCTGTGGCTCCCTCCCCTCCAGCTGGAAAGATCCTGGCTGAAAGGTGCCGAATGGGGGGGGGGGGGTGTTGGGAAGGTGGAGGATGAGGTGGACCAGACCCTAGAACCCCGAATTCGGTGCGTGGAAGACGTTTAATCTAAATACTATTGAGATCATGGTCCTGGGACACCCCACTAACTCAAACTTTCTTGATCAAAAGTATTTGAGGAGACTGAGTCCAATATCCTGAAGCTAAAATCCCACTGGCCTCATCGCTATGTTTGCTCAGCAAAGGAATCTTGGTTCTTTGGTTTCTGTCCCCCAAGTGACCCGAATTGCTATGCTGCTTGGTTTGGGAGTCAGTCTCCCAGAGCTGTGCCGATTGTACTACAAAGTAGATTCCCTCTCTCTGGAGACTCGAAAGATGCAAAACACACAGGCCTGCGAGAGCACCCTCAAATGAAAGTCAGGAGACAGAAATGGGTTTTGGTCTTTCCCCGGTTGTACAGCTGATCATTTTTCACGATATGGGCAAATAACCGTCTCCTGATCACCCACTGACCACCTTCAGGTCGTTAGGAGACACAAAGGAACTGCTGCTGTCCGTGAAATAAAAATACTCTGAAATTTATGAAGTGCCATAAAAACATCAACTATGGTATAAAAGTGTGCCCATTCCTTCAAGAAGTATTTGTTGAGCACCTGTGTATGAGGCACTGGCTAGAAATAAGGTAATGGGTGAAGCTGGCTCCACCCTGGCCATCACAGGGCTCCCAGTCCAATGGACCACAAATAACATTTTTGAATTCAGAAACCATAAGATGCACCTAGTTAAAGTGTACCATTCAGTTTTTTTTTTTTTAGTATATTCACAGTGTTATTAGGCAAACATCACAACTTTAGAACATTTTAATCACCTCCTCCTCTATCCCATCCCCCCCCCAAAAAAACAGTTCTCTTCAGTACTCACTCATGTCTCACTGTCATCACTCTGATCAGATCCCTACCTCCTGCCTTTGAATGTAGGTCCTGATGGGGTGTCTGGAACTGCGGCAGGATCTTGAGACTATGAGAAGTGGACCAGGAGAATGAACACCATCACACTAAGACTGAACTCACCCCATAAGGATGACCCCATGTGCACTTAACAGGTAAATCCTTGTGGTCTGGGGAGTAGGAAAATTAGCATCACTTGGCATCTTGTTAGAATACAGACTCTCAGGCTCCACCTCAGACTGATTGAATGAGAATGTAGCTTAACAAGCTCCCCAGGTGATTCAGATATATTTTAGTTTGAGCAGCACTAACTCAAACTCCTGTTGGTTGCATTTTTCCGTTACTTCAGTCAAATACATAGGAATTTATGAGGGGAAGAAGTAGTGGGTGATCAAGGGATTGAGAGAATTAAATGAATCTGGAAGGATGAGACCAAGAATACAAATGAAGTTGCCAGATGGCCTAGGTCTCAGTAAGGAGAGAGCAAAAATCATCTGTTTGGAGTGGATATAAGAAAGGGGAAATGGTGGAGAGTTCCTTAGCAACTCAGCAAGTGGTGAATAACAGAATTACTGGATGACAGCCCAGGTGAGTTGGACAGCTTGAGTAAGAGGCACACAGATCTAATTTTTCCTGCACTCTAAAAGCCCCAGAATAGAGATAGCAGTTGGTTGCAGATTACCAGAGTGGGAACTTCAGGGGGATCAAGGTCATGATTAAGATCATCATTAAAGAAAACTCTAATTCCAAAAGATACATGGACCCCAATGTTCACAGCAGCACTATTTACAATAGCCAAGACATGGAAACAACCTAAATGTCCACTGACAGATGACTGGATAAAGAAGTTGTGGTATACATACACAATGGAATACTACTCAGCCATAAAAAAGAATGAAATAATGCCATTTGCGGAAACATGGGTGGACCTAGAGATTATCATACTAAGTGAAGTAAGTCAACACAGAGAAGGACAAATACTACATGATATTGCTTATATGTGAAATCTAAAATATGACACAAATGAACTTATTTATAATACAGAAACAGACTCACTGCTTGACATAGAAAACAAACTTATGGTTACCAAATGGGGAGGGGATGGGAAAGGGATAAATTAGGAGTATGGGATTAGCAGATACAAACTATTACACATAAAATAGATAAACAACAAGGTCCTACTGAATAGCACAGGGAACTATACTTAATATCCTACAACAAACTATAATAGAAAAGAATATGTATGTGTATGTATATATTAATACATATATATGTATAACTGAGTCACTTTGTTGTATACCAGAAATCAACACAATATTGTAAATCAACTATAGTTCAATTTTTAAAAAATCATCATTAAAAGGCTGACTATGGAGTATGAGGTGGATTAAAGAATGAATGCTGGAGAGTGGAGAAAAGGGAACCCTCCTACACTGTTGGTAGGAATGTAGTTTGGTGCAACCATTATGGAAAATAATGTGGAGATTCCTCAAAAAACTAAAAATAGACTTACCATATGATCCAGCAATCCCACTCCTGGGCATATATCCAGAGGGAACTCTAATTTGAAAAGATACATGCACCCTAATGTTCATAGCAGCACTATTTACAATAGCCAAGACATGGAAACAGCCTAAATGTCCATCAACAGATGACTGGATAAAGAAGCCATGGTATATTTATACAATGGAATACTACTCAGCCATAAAAATAAAATAATGCCATTTGCAGTAACATGGATGAAATTGGAGATCATTGTTCTAAGTGAAGTAAGCCAGAAAGAGAAAGAAAAATACCATATGATACCACTCATATGTAGAATCTAAAAAAAAAAAAAAAACCCACAACCAAATGAACTTTTATATAAAACAGAAATACTCACAGACATAGAAAACAAACTTATGGTTACCAGGGGGGAAGAGGGTAGGAAGGGATAAATTGGGAGTTCGAGATTTGTATATACTGACTGGTATATATAACATAGATAAACAAGTTTATACTATATAGCACAGAGAACTATATTTGATATCTTGTAGTAGCTTACAGTGAAAAAGAATATGAAAATGAATATGTGTATATTCATGTATGACTGAAGCAATGTGCTGTACACCAGAAATTGACACAATATTGTAAACTGACTATACTTCAATAAATAGATAGATAGATAAAACAATCTTATGGTTACTGGGGGGAAGGGGTTGGGAAGGGATAAATTTGGGAGTTGGAGATTTGCAAATATTAACTACTATATATAAAAATAAATTAAAAATTTCTTCTCTATAGCATAGGGAACTATATTCAATATCTTATAATAACCTTTAATGAAAAAGAATAAGAAAATGAATATATATCTGTATATGTATGACTGGGACATTATGCAGTACACCAGAGACTGAGAAATTAAAACTGACTATACTTCAATTAAAAAAAAAAAAAAAAAGAATGTGGTGGACAAACATTAAGAACATGGCCTGAGTTCAATGGGAGAGTTTCAAGCATGCAGTCCTGGGAAGGTCCAAGAGACTGTTCAGTGGCTGCTGAGGAGCAGAATTAAAAATAATCAAGAACGTGGTGGTTAGAGAACGGGCCACCAAATCTGAAATCCCGGAGCTAGAATGATGACTTAATGATTATGTGAATTAAAAAAAGAACTGTTTTCAATGAGAAAGGAAAGCAGGCTGCATCAAGCAACCAGGGGATGTGTATTCTTAATAATTACCCAAAAGGTAAAAATTTATATCTCCATTTAATGGAAGTAAAATATTCATCCCATTTGAAACAAAATATTTTCTATGGTGCTCAATAAATCTTTTCTTCTTCCTATATTATTCAGTAAACCTGAATGACTCAAACTGTAAATGATAATAGGTATGGGCCTTCACCTCAGGGCTGATGATAAAAATTGATGTCAACTGTATCAGTTTCCTGAGGCTGCCATAACAAATTACAAACTGGATGGCTCAAAACAACAGAAATTTACTATCTCACTGTTCTTGAAGCTAGAAACCCGAAATCAAGGTGTCAGCAGGGCCCTGCTCTCTCTGGCACCTGTCAAGGAGAATCCTTTCTTGCCTTTTCTGGTTTCTGGTATTTGCTGACAATCTTTGGTGTCCCTTGGCTTATAGGCTGAAGCATCAGTCCAGTCTCTGCCTCCATTGTCACATGACCTCATTCTCCCCGTATGTCTGTTTCTGTGTCTCTCCTCTTCTTATAAGGACACCAGTCATATTGGTGGGCCCATGCTACTCCAGTAAGACTTGGTCTTAGTTTATTATGTCTGCCAAGATCCTAATTCCAAGTCAGGTCACATTCTAAGGCACTTGGGGAATAGGACTTCAACATACATTTTTAAGGGACACAATTCAACCAATAATGCCAACAAAATGAGATGACATAATCAAACTGTTTTTAGGTTAATTATTTAGACCAAGAGACTCTTCATGCCTGAATTACTACAGGCAAAAAGCAATGGCACATTAAACTCCCAGGTCATGGTTCGGGACCTTACTGGGTGAGGCAGGGGGCTCTGGAGAAGGGAGAGGGGGTAGAAACATGGGGTCATGCTTGTATTATGGGCTCAGTCCCAGCATTCCTGTCATTTGTTCCAGAGCAGCCATCACCCCTCTTCCTCCATTCATAAAGTCAGCAAGGGACTGGGCTCTGCCCTTGACTCTCCTGGATCAGCAGTCATCAAGAATTGAAAAAGCAAAAGAGAGCCCTGAGGTCCGAGCCTACACACATATGTGAAACCATGACTAGCCCTCTGTATTCGCACTTTTTCCATTAACTTACCTGAAGAGAGAATAAGGAGAAGTCCTGTTAAATCAATTCCAGGACCAAAGTGGTAGAAGTTTGTATACTTTGTAAAGACTCCTAAAACGAATGGCAGGTAAAATCAGAAATCCTGATAGAGTGTATAGTATTTGTCCAACTTTTTGATATATAGTACAAATTGTTATTATATTAAAAGTCTAATGGTTGATACATTGTTAGTATCATCTTACTCAGAAGGGGGGAAAAAGCAACAAATTATTATAATGTGAAAAAAAAATAGACACTGTTGGGTATAGCATGTAATATTCTGTCCATGAAATACTGTAGTTCATATGCTGTATTTGTCAAGCGATAGAAATTTGTCTAGTCAGTCTGGAGACTTCTATAAACTCCAGAGTCTTTTCTGCTTTTAACAGACACCGTGGTACTTTCCCCCAAATTAAAAATAACACTGGTCTTTGATTAGACAGAGAGATCTTCAAATGCAAATCTGATTATGGCCCTCAGCTCAAGAACCTTCAAAGCTTCTCCAATACCTTGAGGATTATCCCTAATAAGGGGCTTAAAGCCTGAGGGTGCAATCATGCCTTTCTCTCCAGCCTCTATTTCCCGCCTCCACCCTCCCCATCACCTGAGACTCCGGCCACACAGACTCAGTGTTTTCTTCAGTTAAAACAATCTCTCCTTCCTCTTCCTCTCTCTCTTATTCTCTTCTTCATAGTTACCTTGGCCCCTCCTCCATATGTTCATTCACATGTCACTTCCTTGACTAAACTTATCCTCACCTCCCCAGCCAGGTCAAGTCCCCCCATTATCAGGTCAAGTACTTCTCCTCAAACATATGAGAGTTTTGTATTTATATATTCATACCATTTTAAAATTAATATCTATATTAGGGCTCTGAAAGGAAACAAATCAACTCAGATGGTTCAATTAAGAGAATTTAGCAAAGACAAACTGCTGCAGAGATGTGAGCAGGTTAAGAGAGTCAACAATGGATGCTGAGGCCCCCACCCCCAGGACTAGGAGTAGTGGGAAGGCTTTAGGCCCTCTCGATTCGAAGGGTGTAAGGGGAGCACCACCTTGGTTCCCCCCAGGACTGACCTCACCCACCAGCAGTACTGGCAGCCAACAGGTATTAGCCAAATCCCTCTCTGGATCTTGTCCTCCACAAAAATGAACTTCCTCACTGAAGACATGCCCTTCTCCAGGGGCAACCACACCAATGACTGGTCTACGCAGGTCTGGCCCACTTGCTGCAGTGACAATAATTGCAGGGCCATCCCAGCTCCTTCTGCCCAGTCCTGCTTCCCTCACTTTCCCCACCCCAAGTTGCGACCCCAAGCACACTCCTCAGCAAACCTCCTACAGGCAGGGTATCAGAGTCTGTTTCCCACAGAACCGGATCTGGAAAAAAAGTCCAGGGGACGGAAGTGTTATCCAAGCACCACAAGAGCTAGTGCTGTGAAAAAGGAGGGCACCAGTAAACCTGAAGAAGTGCATTCACTGCCAAAAATGCAGCCCCTGAGCAGGGAGGGAGTAAGGAAGAAACAGGCCCACCTCGTCTCTCTCCTCTTTCAATCTCTTGCCTGTACTTAACACTGGTGGAAGCCACTACGTTTCGTCATCCAAAGGGATCAACATCCTGGCTAGAACAGATCAGATGATAGATGCCGGGGGCAGGGGCGGGCGCAAATGGAGGTTAATCAGAACAGCCCGCATGTTTTGCCCCTCAGCATCCATTTTTGCTCTTCCTTCAAATGGAGAAACTCTGACCCCTAATGTGTGGGAAACACCCCTGGCTACTGTCAGTCACAAGGTGATACATATTCTGAGCAGAACCTAAACTGTAATGTTAACTAACTCCAGAACCTCATACCAGGTAGCAGGAAAGGGAGAGGATAGAGAAAATAATCAGTTGGCATAAGTTATGCACCCACCTCTATAACTAGTCTTGGGGTCTAAGCTGATAATCATAACCCCCTTCTTCTACCACCCATTTCATGTTCTCTTTACTCTGGGTCAGCACCTGTTGGAGTAAACCAAAACTTAATTCCTACGGGATCTGATTCATAAGAACAACAAATTTCCATTGACTATTTTGTATAATAACAGCCAAATTTCTCCTTAGTAAGCAGCCAATACCTCCAGTGGCAAGAGGAGCCCCAATTAACCAAGAGGGTGGTCTTAGTTTCCAATTTAATGGAACCATGGGTACCTTCTCTAGCAGAACATAGGCTACTTTTCCCACTTGTGAACAAGGACTTCCAATGAGAGGCCAGCTAGCAAGGGAGACTGAGAGATGCTGAGAGAGAGGAATCAGCCTTCCCGAGCGTGAAGGATGGAAGAGAGGATATACAGCAGATAAAAAATAACCAGCACAATGAAAAGGAATGGAAGAAGTGGCAGCCACCAGGGAAAGCAGGGGCCAGGTGGAGGGGTTTGCCATCAAAGATATGAAAACGATCATAGGTGAGTTGTGAATATAACAAGTTAAAAATACAAATACTCATACCCATTGGCAGATGATCCAGGAAACATTCAGCAAGTAGACAGAGCTTAATGCTCAAGTGAAGAGAAGAGGAGGCTGGAAAATATGCTTGGAGGAGGTGCTCACAGGGGTGGTAAGTGAAGTCTGAAGTAGATGAGGTTTAGAGCCAACAAAGACTGATAGAGCAGCCTCCCGGAGACCTCCTTAGAGCCATCTTCATCCTCACAACACTGGTGTGTAGAAAGTAAGGTTGTCTCCCATTTTTTTTTTGACATGAACAACCAGATTCAGAAAGATTAAGTGACCTTCTCAAAACCGCACGGAGGCAAGGAGCCTGGGTCTCTGGGGATCTCACCAAGGGAGAGAGAAAGGGACAGGGCGTTGTGCTTCTGAGCACCTCTATGTCGCAGGGATTGCGCCAGGCATTGTGGGCAGATGATCTCAACTAATCCTCATGCAACCTGAAGTCAAATTTCATTGTATCCACTTTAGAGGTGAGGTAGTTGAGAAGCTCAGTGAAATTAAGTACCTTGCCCAAGATCACAAAGCTAGGAAGCAACACAACCAGAGTTTGAACCCAGGTTAGGCACCAAGATCCCTAATTGTTCAACTGTGTCACACCTAAGTGGGGCCCAGAATACATTTAACTAGTGACTTTCAGTTACAAGAAAAGACTCTCATTGAGAAGACACTCAGAAACAAGATCCAGAAAAATAGAAAAAAGTTCCTCAAATAAGACTGAGAAGGTCCAAAAATTACCTTGGATCTTGGAAGTCAAGGAAGGGGAGACATTTTCACTGGGAGAGGATACAGCATCATGGAAAACACAGTGGATTCTACTAGTTCCAGAAATGCTACAAACTGGCTGTGAGACCCAACACCAATCTCTTCGCTTATCTGGGTCACTGATTGCTCATGTTGGACAGAACAGAGGCTTCTCCTCTACCTACAGACCTACCTGTATACGTACACATCACTACCTCCATTTCCAGATGGACATTCTACCTGACTGGGCTGGGAAGGACTCCATCTGTTCCTGCATGTCCAACATCTTGCTCCTACAGTTATCCCTTTTTTGAATCTTTGATCTCTCTTTCTCCCCATTTGCTGCTTGAGCATTTAAAACACACTCAGATCTCTCTCATTAAAAGATAAAAACTCTCCCTTTCATCCTGTTTTTCATCCTTTCTCTCTCTTTCCCTTCACAGTCAGGCTTCTAGAATAGTCTGCATTTGGGATCTCCTGGTCCACAAACCAAGTGACCACAATCTACTTTTACAAACATCCCTCCTTTGAAACGACTCTGCTGAGGTCATCCGCGACCTCATGCTTGCTTTGGCCATTGACTTTCTTGCTGCATCTCATTTTTTGACCATTTCCACTTTCTTAAAACTGTTCCCAGGATTTTGCCATGCTTCTCTTTTTTTACTCAATCTATATCATATTTTCCTAATTTAGGAGCTTAAAAGCTATGAACATACTCTTTAGAAAATGCACATATGCAGGAAATGTGGCTTTTATTTCCCTGTAAACCTCTAAAGGCCAACACATTGGTCCTTGAGGAGTTAATGTACCTCAGTTCACAGAGGCTCCTGGAGCAACTCATTCAGGCCTATGACTTTCCCTATGGCTTAACCACCCAACTCTCCATCTTTAACCAGGGTTCGCGTCTCCACGCTTACCACTTACCAGCTGTGTAGCTCTAGGAAAAGCAGTTCTTCTCTTATATCTCTGTTCCTCACGTGTAAAACAGAGATCATAACAGGATAATCCTTACATGGTTGCTGTTGAGTTACAACCTGTAAAGTGCTTAGACGTGCCTGGCACATAGTTTGTTGGTACTTAATAAATGTTTGTTATAAAACTAGATCTTGAAAAAATACCATATGATATCATTCATTCCACATATGTGGAACCTAAAAAAGAAAGAAGGGAAAAAGAGGATACTAATGAACTCATCTACAAAACAGAAACAGACTCACAGACATAGTAAACAATCTTATGGTTACCGAGGGAAAGGGGGTGAGAAGGGATAAATTTGGGAGTTTGAGATTTGCAAATTCTAACCACTATATACAAAAATAGACTAAAAAAACAAATTCCTTCTGTATAGCACAGGGAATTATATTCAATATCTTGTAATAACTTTTAATGGAAAACAATATGAAAACAAATATATGTATATATATGCATGACTGGGACATTATGCTGTACACCAGAAATTCACACTTTGTGACTGACTATGCTTCAATTAAAAAAAAAAAAAAGCTAGATCTTGATTTCTCTTTTTCTTTCTCTCTTTGTATCTCTTTCTTCCTTCCTCTCTTCTTTCTTCCATCCTCTTCTTTCTTTCTTCCATCCTTCCTTCTTCCTTCCTTTTCTCCTTCTCTCTCTTCCCCTCTCTCTTTCTCCTCCCCTTCCTCAAATCAATTTACTCAGCTGCTAAAGGACAGTTTGACCTGAGAGTCTCATATAAATGTCCAAAACTGAACTTGTCTACTCCACCACCCAAACCTGCTTTTCCTTTAGCATTTCTTCTACGCGGACTACTTCTTACAGCACACCAGAGAGTCCTCCCTCCAGAACGACACCCATCTATCAGTCCACATTTTGGGGATACAGATGTTCAACTGGCTACAAATCTGCCACCCAAATTATATTCCTTCATCGATACAGGAGTCGATCAAAGGCCTTACTGAAACCATGTTGCCATTCTGTTCTACAAGTAACCAATCTCAAGTAGTAGTGAAGGAACTGTGATTCAAAGAGAGAAAAACAGCTATAGAAAATGAAATGCACCCAATAAATAGCCTTTTGTCACCTCAACCAGAGCAGTCAGAAATAACTTCTTTACAGTTATTCAACTATAATGCATGAATTTTACAAAGAACAAGGTAAATGAAAACCTGAATCAGAATCAGGGTAGACACATTTCTTCTCCACATCTTACTGAAAAGAAATTGGAAGTTACCAGTATTATACTACATATTATTTTTAGCTTGTTGCTTTCATATTTATACTTTGGTTAACTGTTTAGTAAACTGTATCAAGTTCTTTCTACAGTATGGATTACTCCTCCCTGCAGAGCTGTTTTTACCCAGCGGCTTTTAAAAACTCAGCTGGTCTTCATCAACTGACAATACAAGAAACAGCTTATAAGCCCATTATTTTTGTTTGCTATGAATATTGTTTACTACAGCTTCATTTGAAAAATTCCTTTTAAAACTTATGTTAGGAAAAGCATTCCTTCCCAGAAGAAATGAGCTTTTCTCTTTCTCTCTCTCAGAGTTAATTAAAAAAATTCTAACGGACCAGGTCTTTTTTGGTTTCTATGAAGCTTCAAGATAAATTTATTGTTTTATTGTAGTGTCTGTGCCCTCCTGGCCAGGATATATGTGTTCTATTTGCACCCTCTCTCATCACCACAATTATTAACTTTCTACTCTATTTTCCATGACCACACTTTTTAAAAATCCTATTCCCATTTATTTACTTTTTTACGTGTGTTATCTGGTGAGCTGCTTCAAATCCTTGGTTGAAAAAGGTGAGATATGCATTAAGTTTAGAGTAATTATGAATTAAGTATTTCATATGAGTGCCATCATTCCCAATTAACTTGATCCTATTTTATTTTTTCTGTAAAAAAATTTTGTTCTTCCAGTTTTATTGGAACACAATTTGCATATAGCACTGTTTAAGGTGAAGGTGGACAGGATAATGATTTGACTTACATACACCGTGAAATGACTACAGTAGGTTAACACCCATCATCGCATATAGATACAATATTAAAGACATAGAAAAAATTTTTTCTTGTGACACAAACTTAGAATTTACTCTCTTAACAACTTTCATCTATAACATACAGTAGTGTTAATTATATTTATCATGCTGTACATTACATCCCTAGTACTTGTTTATCTTAAAACTGAAAGTTAGTACCTTCCTTCTTACTATTTTTAATGTTCTAAGGTTGCAAATATAGTTTATGCATCATCAGAGGGAGGTACCTGTACCAAATAAGGTCACTTGGTAATGACAGTGACCACCCTGCTGCCCAGACTGGACAGACTGAGCAATTCCTGCCCTTTCTAGATGTGCCAAATCATCTTATCCACACAAGAGGCTCTCTTTTCTAGTGTCCATGCTCTAAACATGGATAAGATGATGAGTTGGATCAGATGAATTTATTATTTAATAAATTCATATTATTTTCCTTCTCCAGCTTCCAATTGAGCTCCCTCACTTGACCATTTAATTATGTCATCCTTCATCTTCAAAAAGAAGACATGGGAAAAACAGGACCAAATATTAGGCTATTAAAACTGTGTACCTGAGAAAAGAAAAAAATTGAGAGACCAATTCCTTAGAGTCAAAATGGAAAATTAAGGACATTCTTATTTCAGGAAGCTCTGAAAAAAAAAATTCTTTTAGAATTACCTACAGAGATTGCTTGTATTTCCTACATGCAGTATATCCCTAAATTGTCCATTTCTTTATGATCATGCAGAGCTAAGAGGCATGGTCAGGGAAACTGTTCTTTCCCCCTTGTGGACAAGTTAAGTTTAGGTTTTTTGCTTTTCTCTTTTTTTGTTTTTGTTTTGTTTTTCATTTTCAAACACTGCTTAAACCTAATATATTAATGTAACATCCCTTAAGAAAATAATTCTGTAAATACAAACAAGGTATAATTTTGTTGTGAAGTCTCTAGAAGAAAAATACACCGAGGGGGGAAAAATGCTTTCAGATATGTATAATCCCTCATTTCCATTTTCCTCACATCTTGTGAAAGGGCTACTTGTAATTCTGGCTATTTCTTCTGAAAAATGCAAAGTAGTAGAATTTTTAATTGTTGTATCAGCTTTCAAAAAATAGACATCATAAGGTAACACTCTCAATAATAGAACAATTCATCATCTTGTGCAGGTAGTTGATTATTTGTAATATTACCCATCCTCAAGGATCAAACCCAAAGAGCTTTTTCATGAGTTTGAGAAACTGGAGCATTCTCAGAAATTTTCACAATAATATATATTTAGTCAGGGGAGAATATACCATGAAGGTAACAATGCTGAATCCTCAGGGCTCCTCATTTGATTTTCCCTTGGCCCCGGGAGGGCACATGACCAATGTGTTCACAGGGTCACATATTTTTGTAAAGTCTGCAAAAGTCAATTATTTGGTATTCTTTTTTCTCAAAGAGGGACTCCAAAATTGCATAAGCTTTGGGCTGCAAAGCTGATGGATCTAAGCCTCATCTCAATGGAAAGTAATCTAGCAGTCTGCTTTTCTCCAAAGTAAGACTGTAACTGTATCAAACCAGCTCTCTTCCATAAAGTACTGTTTTAATTGCACAAGACTGAGGAAAAGAATGTTTGCCTATTTGGATCATTTATATTATGTTATTTTTAAAGTAATATGTAAATACAATTTGAAAAAATGCTCTTTTAATATTCAAGTAAGTTCAACTGCAATTTGAATAACTAGTTTTTAACATCTATTAATGATTTAGCCATAACTCGCACTTTCTAATAAACTAGGAGAACTTGGTAGTAATTCAATATACAATTAAGATTTCACAGACATGATCAGATATTTAAAAATCTGTGTCCATAAAGAGTTGAAATAATACATCTCCCCAGCATTTCCTCTTCCAGAAAAACTGTAGTTTTTAAAAAATTGAACATAAAAAATTACATGTCCATTATAACCTATTCTTAAGGAAGTGAATATTTTATCAAATCAGGACATTTACAACATATGATAAGTATCTTTCATCACAAAGCACTCTTTCTGTCATTTAAATTCAGCAATTATAATCCTAAACTATGCTTGTTAATCTTAGCCATAAGGAAGTTAGAAAAAAAATGTAATTCATAAGACAGCTCAGTACCCCAAACCACCTAGATTCTTGCAGGCCATAGTCAACAACTCAAATTATACTGAGAAACAGCCAGGAAGATAAAGGGAAATGTAGAGTACAATTCTGAGCAAGTTATAATTTTATTCCTTGAAGCTTGTGCCTCTCAGCCAGCAAGTGGCCCAACTATGCCTGATCTGTAGCTTTCAAAAGGTCCTTCAGAGTGTGTTGCAGACATCCAGCCCCAAGCTCACAGAGGCCACCTAGTATAGTGCCCCAAAGCTCTCCTGAGTTCTCTCCACAGTAGGTGCTCACCCTAAATATCTGCTTTAACGTGCCACGAAGTTGATGGCAAGCTTGAATTGATGATCTATTGTTCAGGTGACCTTGCCCATAATCCACACCTGAGTCAACTTCCGTGCCCCTTCCACAAAGTCACTTACACCTGCATTGTGGTCCTGATCCCATAGTCAAAATAAAAGATTCAGTGATGTCTTTCTGCTCCTTGAGAGTGAAGAGGTTAGGTCAAGGCCAAGTGTCTCAACCTGAGGGTAGGGAGGAAGAGGAGAAAGCTGACAGTACCAGAAAGTGTCCTAATGTTGGAGTTACAATAGTGACTTCCTCTTTAAAAGTTATTGACATTTTCGAGGAACATACCGTGTGCTGGGTATTATGCTAAGGGCTGTGCCTGCATTATCTCATTTAAATCACTACTTACAGGCCTGTGAAAGTTTTATTTTACAGGCAAGGAAATAGCTTCAGAGACTCTGGCTTTAAATTCAGCCTGTTTGACTCAAGAGCTTGGATTTGAACTCATTATGCTAATGTTTCCAAAAGTTTGAAACAGAATCTCTAGCAATCTGTGATAGGATTATTTGGTGCACAGATGCTTCATTAAATATTGAGAAAGCCATGTTCTTTTGAAGGTCTTTCGATCCCTCTTTTCCCATTGAAGAGAAAGGCTCAGGTTGGTGCTGAACTGTCAGTATCTAACCTTCGCTGGTCTCCTTTTGTATAACAATGAGACCGAGCCACAGGCTCAGCCTTCGGCAGGCAGTGGTGTCCAGCTGGAATTTAACAAGGATTTTCATAGTATTTGTTTTCATATATTTTATATTTATGGAATGTGATACAGGTCTTTCACCATGATGTAAAACAAATTTTTCTCTTTCAGTAAATATATTTAAATAGTAAGCATATTTAAGAAAATATTAAGTACATGTGATGTTCAGCTTTATGGCTAGGCTAGCATCCCTAATTATCCCATCAGACACTAATCTAGGTGTTGCTGTGATGGTATTTTGTAGATGTGACTCAAGTCCATCATCACTTGATTTTAAGTAAGGGAAATTATCCTGGATTATCTGGGTGGGCCCAATGTAATCACAAGGGTCTTAAAGGGAAAGGAGAGGGCAAGAGAGTCAGAGAAGGAGACATAAGGACAGAAGCAGAGGTCAGAGTGATGCAGCCAGCAAGCCAAGGAACATGGGCAGCTGCTAGAAGGAGAAAAAGGCAAGGAATGGATTCCCCCTAGAGCCTCCCAAAGGGAATGCAGCCCCCTGGACACCCTGACTTTAGTTCAGTGAAACTGATTTTGGACTTCTGACCTCCAGAACTGTAAGGGAGTAAATCTGTATAGTCTTAAGCCACTAAGTTTGTGGTACTTTCTTACAGTGGCAATGGGAAACTAATACATTAGTCTGATGTTTGCTAGGTCACACATGACAGAGTAAGGCAGATGGTGCTAAGTTACAATACCTACCTAGAAACCAAGGTTTAGAGAGAATAGCGATCTTCTCCTCAAATTCTGAAATACGTTAGTTTATGCCTGTTAAAGGTTATTGGTGCACAGTAGGTGCTCAGTATCCACCTGGGGAGTGAATGGATGATGAAAGGTGAGGGAGCAAGGGAGAAATGTTCCCCTGTGAACATGCTTTGGGACTTGCTCTCCTCTGAAAGATCTGTGTTTGCCACGTGAGGAAGGCCACTTACCTCAACAAGAAAAGTAAAAAGGTTGCCTGGGTCACTTTCAGGAAGCAGTCTTAGGACTGAAGGTTTGCTGCTGGTAAATGAACTGCTCCGCCAATATCCACCTCCAGGACTTTTGACACTCTGATCTTTCCATGGTTAGTTTCAGGTCCAACCACCTGGTGGCTATAACCCTCTGGTATAGCAGTTGCTTAGAAATTGTTCTTGTTCCTGACTTATGACTTCTTTAAGCTAAACTTCTGATTTTGTCCTAATCTCTGTTTCATTATCTGGGTGCCGGTTTCATTCTAGTCTGGACCTTCAACCCTTATCTGAACTCATCGGTGTTACTCAAGGATGATGTTTAACCCACCTCAAGCTCAGACTTATGGTCATGCCACTGCAGCTCTTTTCTGGACTTCAACTTCAGAACCAAAGATTGTTTATTTTCTTATTTTTACATAGTATAGAGTAGTTTATTTTAATAGTATTTATAAATAATACCTGCAAATCTTTTTTTAAAATTACATAGTACAAAAGAGTATTTAACTCATCTTGAACCCGTTTTCTTCTCCAGAGGTAGTTTTGTGTGTGTGTGAGAGAGAGAGAGAGGAAGTTAAAGAGAGACAGAGACAGAATTATTCTTTTTTTTCTTTTTTACTTAAAATATATAATAATAATAATAATAATACTTCTTAGAGTTGTTGTGAGGATTAATCAGTTAAACGTTAGTTCATCCCTTGGTACTAAATGAGAGTTTGTTAAATAAAATATATAGACTCTTTTAAAATGAAATTTCTAAAGACTCTAATAGATATTATTTAAAATCAACATGTTCCATGATTAATTTTTATTATTTAATATTCTTCTAAAATAATATGTAATAAATACATTTTATACTCCTATAATCAATATAAATTTGCAATCTTGATTCTTTTTAAAAAATTATTTATGTAGAGCTTGCCATTAATAATTCAGTCTGTAAAACCTTTTAACTTTGTATATTCTAAAACATATATGTCATAGTTTGTGTAATCTGTTCCCTGATGTAGAGCATTTGTGCTATTTCTGAGATTTTGCTATAATATAGAGCACTACTAAAATAAAAGAATCTAAAAATGAAGAGGGGGTCTTAGAAGGTCACATTTTCTTAATACAGATACACTCAATGACATTCCATATTGCCCAGCTGCTGCTGAAGCACATCTATTGAAAGTCACTGCTTCACAGAAGATTCCATTCTATTTCTCCATTTTGAACTCTTCTAATACAAAGATATGGGGTTAGTGTATCTTTTACCCCATAACTTGCTCTTATTCAGGCCTAAATCTATCCAATCCTGCACTTCCCGTCTGACCGCTAGATCTGAGGTCAAGACTCTCATCCTGTGCCCTAACCCCTAGGCACCCATGATCCAGCAATGACATGGACTTTTAAAGTAAAATGTCTAGTTTTAATGGAACATCTTTTTAAAAGACTTATAATATGCTTAGTTTTGATGCATTTATATTTTTATAAAATGTTGGACAATTCTATTTTCTAGCTAAGCAAATGTAAAACAAAGCTACACATTTATTTCTGATAGGTACCATGGGAAAATTGGTCAAAAATGTACATATTTTCAAATTGCCTTCACTTATTAAACTAGTACTGGGTAATCCAGTTGGCAAAATAATTGTTGTCACTAAGTGAGCCATATCAACTCTTCAGAATGAAATTCTGACACAAAATCAGATTAAAGAACTATCAGCTACTCTTCTAAACAAAGTTCCATGGACACATGGAAGCTGTCAGCTGATGGTTCACTTAAGAACAAATGTGTTACACAGTCATTACAACATATCAGAAAGTTGTGAAAATTAGACATGTTTCTCTGTTTTTCTGATGTTTTTTGAACAAGAACTTTTAACCTTAGAATGTCCAAAGAAGTTTGAATGAATACTAAAATAGCAATTGAGTAATTCCAAATTTCAAGAAGGGAATGGAGAAAAGTCAAAAATAATTTCATAAAGCTTACCTAGGATTGAAAAGGAAAATGTTATCTTGGGGAAATCTAGGCAAAATTCTAATAAAACAGTGATTGGGAACTGGATGCATTAAATGGGAGGTCCCATGGCTGGATGACAGACTCCATGAGGGCCCCACACCAGTGTTCTCTATCTCTGGGACAGCCCTTTCGCCCAGCAACAGAGCCTGGCCCATCAAACAAACAAACAAACAAATCAAACAAAATTCTAATTAAAAAATAAGACATTATTATGCTGAAAAATACAAATGTAAACATGAATAAACATACACTCCACATTCAAGCCCGTAATAAATTAACTAATCCTAAGAACAAAAACTAAATCATTTTAACCACAAACTTCATATTTTACTGAGACATACAAAACACTGAAAGAATTCATCACCAACAGGCCCACGCTTTAAGAAAGATTGAAGGAAGTCATTTAGGCAAAAGAAAATAGATACCAGATGGAAACATGGATCTAAATAAAGGAAAAAAGAACACTGGAATAGTAGCTAAGTGGGTAAATTATATGACTTTCTCTCTCATTATTTAAATATTTTTAAATGATAATTGAATGTTTAAATACATACAACAATGTGTTACAGACTTAATATTAGAATATATGACACAAATAGCATAAAGGCTGGGAGAGGAGAAATGGAAATACTAATATAAATTACTTTAAAAATGTAAAGTGATATAATACCACTTGAACCTGAATATTCAACTTCTGATAAATTAGATGTGTATACTATAAACCCAAAAGCACCCACAAAAATAACAACACAAAGAGTTATAGCTAACAGGTCAATAATAGGGATAAAATGGAATCACAGATATAATACTCAGCCTTAAAATAGAAAAAAAGTGGAGGGAAGTATAGCTCAGTGGTAGAGCACATGCTTAGCACGCACAAGGTCCTGGGTTCAGTCCCCAATTCATCCATTAAAAAATAAATAAATAAATAAACCTAATTACCTCCCTCCAAAACAAAACAAAAGTAAAAACAAAGTCAAAAAAAAAAGAAAAAGAAAAATGGAAAAAGAGAGAAAGAGAAAAGGGAACAAAAAACAGATGAAACAAATGGAAAATAAATAGCAAGATGACAGACTTACACCAAGCATATCAATAATCACATTAAATATAAATAATCCAAACATTCCAAAAACAGGCAGTGACTGTCAGGTAGGATTTTTTAACAAACAAAACAAGAATCAACTTTATGCTGCCTACAAGAAAATACTTTCAACATTACTAGGAAAAAAGAAGGTCATTTTATAATGATAAAAAGACCAATTCATCTAGAAGGCATGCCATAAATGTTTATGCTCTTAATAACAGAGCTTCCAACTGCATGAAACAAAAACCGACAGAACTACATGGAGAGAGAGACAAATCCAATTATAGTCATAGATTTCCACATCTCTCAAAAATTAATAAGAGTAGACAGAAAATCAAGAAAGATATGGAATGCATCAGCACTATCAATTTGATTTAATTGACATTTACAGAATTCTTCCACAGCAGTGGAAAACATAATTTTTTCAATTGCACATGGAACATCTACTAAAACAGACCATATTCGTGGCCACACACAAAAAAATTGTCAATAGATTTTAAAGGATTCAAGTCATACAAAGTACGTTGTCTCATCACAATAGAAATTGTGTTAGAAATTAATAACAGAAAGATCTCCTGAAAACCCTCAAATATTTGGAAACAAAATAACATACTTCTAAACCCATAGGTCAAAGAAGAAATCAAAAAGAAAACTGGAAAGTATTTTTAATGGAATAAAAATTAAAACATAATTTAGTGGGAAATTTATAGCACTTAACAATTACATTAGAAAAAAAGAAAAAAATACCAAATCACTGAACCAGCTTCCACCTTAAGGAATTAGGGAAGGAAAAAAAAAAAGCAAACGAAAACCAGAGCAAGTAGAAGAAAGGAAATAATTAATATTACAGAGGAAATAAAAGAAATAGAAAACATGAAAACAATAGAGAATATCAATGAAATTAATATACAAAGGTCAATTACATTTCTAGATACTGGCAACGAGCAACTGGATATTGAAATTTGAAAAACTTTTACAATAGCATTAAAAACATAAAAAATACTTTGGGATAATTCTGACAAAATATGTGCAAGGCCTCTATACTAAAATCACTATATTGTACACCTATAATTTATATGATATTGTACAGAAACTATACTTCAATTTTAAAAAAGATACACCATTAAACACAAATATATTCTCAAAAAAAAAAGAGTTAGACAAAAATATAATACTTTAGTTAAGTAGTCCTCTGTAAAAATAGAACCAAAAGTATCAGGATAGTAAAAAGAGTTGCTCAAAACCAATCTGTTAAAAAAAAAAAAAAAGACTACTGAGAGAAGTTAAAGGAAATCTAAATAAATGGAGACATATCTCATCATGGGTCAGAACACTTTACATTGTTAAGATGTCAGTTCTCTAAAAATTGACTTATAAATTCAATGAAATCGCAATCAAAACCCTAGCAGGTGATACACGCTACATTAATGACTCTTGAACACATTATGCTAAGTGAAAGAAGACAGACACAAAAAGGCAAATATTGTGCGATTTCATTTACATGAAATGTCCGTAAGAGGCAAATTCGGAGAAAAAGAAAATAGATTAGTGGTTAGTAGGTGCTGATGGGAGAGCCCTGGGGACTGACTGCTAATGGACACAAGGTTTAAAAGAAGCCTTGTGATGGAGGGGGTGATAGAAATATTCTGGAATTAAATAGAGGTGATGGTTGCACAGCTTACACACTTTAGAATGGCTAAAAGAGGAATTGTATGTGATGTGAATTTTATCTCAATTTTTAAAAATCTACTTAATAAAATCCCAGCAGGCATATTTGTAGTAACTGACAAACTGATCCTAAAATTCATATGGAAATGAAAAATCTGACAGCCAAAACACCTTTAAAAAACTGAACAAAGTTAGAGGGCTAAGTCTTGATTTCAATGCTTACCATAAAGGTATAGTATTCAAGACAGTGTAGTACTGAAGTAAAGATAGACAAATAAATCAACAGAACAGAGTAAAGACTTGCAGAAATAGATCCACACATAAATGGACAACAGCTTTTCAACAAAGGTGCGAAGACAATTTAGTGAAAAAAGGATCATCTTTTCCATAAACGGTGCTCGAAAAATCAGATACCCACATACAAAAAAAATAGTAATACTAAACTTCCATTCATACCTTGTACCATATGCAAAAATTTACTCAGTTGATCATTGACCTAAATGTAAAACCTATTAACTACAAAGCTTCTAGAAAATGACACAGGACAAAATCTTTCTGACCTTGGGATAGGCAGAAATTTCTTATATACAACACTAAAATCACAACTCTTAAAAGAAAAATGTTAATTAATTGGACTTTAAATTTAAAACTTCTGTTCTTTGAAGGATATTGCTAAGAGAATTAAAAGGCAAGACATGGATTGGGAGAAAATATTTGCAAAGTATATATTTAATAAAGGACTTGTATCAGAATATAAAGAACTCTCAAAGAAAAGAAGTTGAAGTAAAGGAGGGAAACTGAGAAGCAAAATGAGCCCTGGCAGCGGTCTGGCATCACACACAGACTGCCCTAAGATACTGCTAGACTGGGCCCTTCCCCACAGTTTGGTTAAATGAGCCCGTAAGTTACCCTTTCTGTCTTAGCTGGTTTGTGTAAGTTTCCTATTCCTTGTAACCAAACATGCATGTTTAGTATGAGTCATTTAGAGGAATGGAATGACAGTCTGAGAGAGAGGAACCGGAAGAAGGAATGTAAGAATGATGTTCTTTAAGTGGTGAGAAACCAAAGATTCCATGTGATCACAAGGAATTAGTGGTATATGGCCATGCACTAGGCTCTGAGTTCATACTTCAGTATCTATTAAAAAATTTAAAGCACACATACTTCAACTCAAGAAATCAGCTGCTAGGTATCTGTCTTAGAGAAATGCAGGCACATGTATACAAGGAGAAATGTATAAGGATATTCACTGCAACATCACTGTAATAATAAACAATTACAGACAACTGAACTGTCCATCAGAAGAGTATCAAACAATCCATCGTAGAGCCGTATCATGGAATACCTGGCAGCAGCTTAAAAAGTAAGATGGATCTGTAACATACTGACATGGAAAAGAGCTCAGAAACAAGTTACGAGAAATGAGCAAACTGCATTCTTTAGCACATTTCTATTTTAAAAAATAAAACGTGCAAAGCAAACTTCTATATTTCTATCTGTGGACATGCATGTAGGTAAATGCATAAAAGAGAATTGGAAGGTTTCACCTGCAACTGATAATTGAATTCATATCTAGGGAGGCAGTGGGCATTGGAAGGAATTAAAAGGAGCCTTTCAGTTTGACTATTTTGTCTGAAGCTTTTACACATGAGTAAATTCCCTAGAACTTGTTTAACTAAAACAAGTGAAAAAGTATGAAGAATTTTTTAATGAGCATAAGTAGTGTACTAGCTATTATGGAAAATAAGCAAGGTCCCTAACAAATGGAAATGTCTAAATGTACACAATTTGTGGGTCAATAGATGAGGAGTCTAGGTGCAAACTTCTAATAATAAAATGAATACACAGTACTAAGAAAGGTAACTTTTTAGAAAGGTCAATTAGGATAAAAGGAACATAAAATGTTTTATATTTATGAATAGAATATCTGACTTTCTTTTTAAAATTTTTTTATTGAAGTATAGTCGGTTTACAATGTTGTGTTAATTTCTGGTATACAGCATAGTGATTCAGTTATACATAAATGTTCCTTTTCAGAATATCTGACTATCTAATGGATTGTTTTTAAGACTGATTTCACCTACAGGTTTCTTGTTGGAAACTCGGTGCACTTTCCTATGGAAAAATGTTTAGATTTTCTAGTTAAGTTACGAAATCTATTGTATCCATGTTCTTTGATAGGAAGCATCAGAAATACCCTGAAAATGAAGGCAAAATTTATTGAACACTATGGAGAAGCTCACAGAATCTAAGGAGCTATGAAACTACAGCCCTCATAAAGAACAAGTACCAATCCTCACCAAAATATTAGCAAACAGAATCCAACAGCACATAAAAAAGATTATACATCATGATAAAGTGGGGTTCATCCCAAGGACACAAGGGTGGTTCAATATACGCAAATCACTCAATGTAATACATCACATCAACAAGAGAAAGGAAAAAAACCACATGATCATCTCAATAGATGCAGAAAAAGCATTTAATAAAATTCAACACCGATTTATGATAAAAAACTCTCACCAAAGTGGGTATAGAGGGAACATATCTCAACATAATAAAAGCTCTATATGACAAACCTACAGTCAGCATAGTACTCAACGGTGAAAAACTCAAAAGCTTCCCACTAAAATCTGGGACAAGACAAGGCTGCCCACTGTCACCACTCCTATTCAACATAGTCCTTGGAAGTCCTAGCCACAGCAATCAGGCAAGAGAGAGAAATAAAAGGGATCCAAATTGGAAAAGAAGAGGTAAAAGTGTCACTATATGCCAATGACATGTTACTATAAATAGAAAACCCTAAAAGGTCCACACAAAAACTACTAGAGCTGATTGAAGAATTCAGCAAGGTAGCAGGTTACAAGATTAACGTTCAAAAATCAGTTGCATTTCTTTACACTAACGATGAATCAACAGAAAAAGAAAGTAAAGAAACTAATCCCCTTTAAAATAGCACCCAAAGTAATAAAATACCTAGGAATAAATCTAACCAAGGAGGTAAAAGAATTATACACAGAAAACTATAAACCATTGATGAAGGAAATTAAAGATGACTTTAAAAAAATGGAAAGATATCCCATGCTCCTGGATTGGAAGAATCAATATTGTTAAAATGGTCACACTTCCCAAGGCAATCCACAGATTTAATGCAATTCCTATCAAATCAAAGGACATATTTCACAGAACCAGAACAAATCATAATAAAATTTATACAGGAACCACAAAAGACCTAGAATTGCCAAAGCATTACTGAAGAAAAAGAAAGAGCCTGGAGGAATAACTCTCCCAGACTTGAGACAATACTATAGAGCTACAGTCATCAAGACAGCATGGTATTGGTACAAAAACAGACATACAGACCAATGGAATAGAATAGAGAGCCCAGAAATGACCCCACAAACTTTTGGTCAACTAATCTTCGACAAAGGAGGCAAGTATATACAATGGAATAAAGACAGTCTCTTCAGCAAATGGTGTTGAGAAAACTGGACAGCAGCATGTAAATCAATGAAGCTAGAACACTCCCTTACACCATACACAAAAATAAACTCAAAATGGATCAAAGACTTAAACATAAGACAAGACACAATAAACCTCCTAGAAGAAAATATAGGCAAAACATTATCTCACATACATCTCAAAAATGTTCTCCTAGGACAGTCTACACAACCAATAGAAATAAAAGCAAGAAGAAACAAATGGGACCTAATTAAACTTACAAGTTCTGCATAGCAAAGGAAACCCTAAGTAAAACAAAAAGACAATCTATGGAATGGGAGAAAATTTTTGCAAATGAAACCGACAAATGCTTGATCTCCAGAATATATAAGCAGCTCATACAACTTAATAAGAAAAAAACAAACAACCCAATCCAAAAATGGGCAGAAGATCTAAACAAGCAATTCTCCAAGGAAGACATACAAATGATCAAAAAGCACATGAAAAAATGCTCAATATCACTAATTATCAGAGAAATGCAAATCAAAACTATGATGAGGTATCACCTCACACCAGTCAGAATGGCCATCATTCAAATGTCCACAAATGACAAATGCTAGAGAGGCTGTGGAGAAAAGGGAACCCTCCTACACTGCTGGTGGGAATGCAGTTTGGTGCAGCCACTGTAGAAAACAGTATGGAGATTCCTCAAAAGACTAGGAATAGACTCACCATATGACCCAGTCATCCTGCTCCTGGGCATATATCCAGAAGGAACCCTACTTCAGGATGACACCTGCACCCCAATGTTCATAGCAGCACTATTTACAATAGCCAAGACATGGAAACAGCCTAAATGTCCATCAACAGATGACTAGATAAAGAAGCTGTGGTATATTTATACAATGGAATACTATTCAGCCATAAAAACCAACAACATAACACCATTTGCAGGAACATAGATGTTACTGAAGAATGTCATTCTAAGTGAAGTAAGCCAGAAAGAGAAAGAAAAATACCATATGAGATTGCTCATATGTGGAATCTAAAAAACCAAAACAAAACAAAACATAAATACAAAACAGAAACAGACTCATAGACATAGAATACAAACTTGTGGTTGCCAAGGGGGCGGGGGTGGGAAGGGACAGACTGGGATTTCAAAATGTAGAATAGATAAACAAGATTATACTGTATAGCACAGGGAAATACATACAAGATCTTATGGTAACTCACAGCGAAAAAAAATGTGACAATGAATATACATATGTTCATGTATAACTGAAAAATTGTGCTCTACACTGGAATTTGACACAACATTGCAAAATGACTGAAACTCAATAAAAAATGTTAAAAAACAAACAAACAAACAAAAGCAAAAAAACCCCAAAGAACATGTACCAGGGTGGCTCTCAGATCTAGGCTACTGATGGACATCTGAGCCATCAGTCTTCCCTGGAAATCAGAATCTTGAATCACATGATACAAGAATACAAAAGCATTGGCAAGTCCTCGAGTCTGTCTATTTCAGCCTCCTAGATACCCGAAACGGCCTGTTCAGGTCCTGGGAATTCTGAGGTTCTGAAGACTTTCTGAGCTGACATTCCAGCTGTGTTACTTACTAACTATGTGATTTTGAACAACTTACTTAACCCTAACTATCTTCATCTGTAAACAAAGGGATAAAACCACAGCTAGCTCTGAGAGTTTTTGAGAGGCTTAAGTTATTTAATACATCTAAAATTATGAGCCTAGAGAATGTATACAATTAACATTGGCTACTATTAGCACATTTACATATTAACATTGGCTATTATTTCCTATTCACAAAGAGAACTACATCAAAATGTTAAGCATTCAAAATAGTGAATGTATGAAGGTTATCGTCTCTCCGTTTACAAAGTTTCTCTAATGACACCGTTTTACTCAAATTGTAAAAAGAAATATATTTTAATCTCTGAGTTACAATAATCTGATGACTAGAATTATAGTAGTAGCTGCTACTCAAATTAGATATTTTTATTATCAATCAACTATGCTTAGATGTTTTTAGTAAAGTTAAAGAACTACAGTGTGAAATATTACCCATGGAAATTAAAAAATCTTTTGCCTCCAAAGAAAAAGATAACACAGTTCTTTAACTGGAACTGTCTTAGCTCAATACAGTCAAGTGAATTTCTTGTTCATTTGTATATATCATTGTTTGCCTCTTTTTTTTCATATGTTTGTTAATCATGATGGTCTTGTTTTGGTCTTGAACAAATAAACAGTAGAATATTTTAAAATACTGAACTGTCTGTCCTGGCAAGAAATACATCCCAAATGACTAAAACCAAAAGGTCACAAGATGTTTCCCCTCATTTTGTCATTTGATCTTAGATATGCTGCTCTCAAAACACAAGTTACAATAAGTAGCTATTTAGAGACAAGACAGCCCAAATCTATCATTTAAAAGAGGAAATAAGTGGTGAGGACATTGCATTCTTAAACTAGAACTTCTGAACTGAAAACTTTTTGTTTGCTTAAAATAATTCCACATGACAAGGAATCATTAAGAGAAAAATCTCCAAATCAGTGGTGGCAGATATTCTAAGCTGGCTCCCTCAGCACCTATTCCACCACCTTTCCATCCGACTTCCTCTACTAGGATGCAGGTTAGAAAGGGAGATATTTGCTTTCCTACCTTTCTTGGATAGAAGTCGGGTGGCCACGTGATCCAGTTCTGGCCAATACAGTGTCAATGGAAGCCTCTGCTTGAGGTTTCTAGAAAAGCTTTTTAAAAGACTGGGCTGGCAACTTCCTCTACACCTTGTCCTTCCTTCTTCCTCCTTCTTTTCCACTTGTAACTAACATGATGCCTGAAGTGAAGCTATCTTTCACTCATGAGAACGAGAGCCACACAGCTTTGCTAAGCCCCCATCCCAGCTCTGAAAACTTGCTCCCAGATATCTTGTTGCCTGAAGCAAATAAATCCCTTACATGTTTAAGCTTCTCTTTCTTGCCTTTTCAGTTGCTTGCAGGTAAGCACCTTTATACCTGATAATAGTAATACACCAAGGAAAACAGACTCTGACATTAGTAATTTATTTTTCCAGAGACAATAAAGGACCTAAGAAAAGATGTTCTATCAAATTGCACTAGGAACACCTGAGAAACTTGATTTACATGATGTGCAATGTGAATTTTGTGTTCCTGAGCTTATTACCAGAATCAACTTAATGAAAATAACAAGTACAGTTAACATTTAAAAATTTTTCATTTTCATATGAAAAAGAATACATTTATATGTATGACTGAAATATTATGCTGTACACCAGAAACTGACACATCATAACTGACTATACTTCAATTTAAAAAAAAACTTTTTAAATACAAAATTTTAATCTTCATAGAAATGCATTTATAAAGAGAATATCAGTAAAATTCTGGCATGTGGATATACATTACAATCAGTCTTTGCAGTTGTATTTTCCTAAAGAAGTTAAAAACATTCTTCACTACTAAGTTGAAGTATCACAACATAACAGTTACATTATATTTTTCATTCTGGGACTGGGGTCAGGTAGAGGAAGTTGGGGCAACTCTCAGAATCAGAGTTGTCTGAGCTGCACCATTCCCTTCCCCCAGCCCCTACCATAGGATGATGTGAACTTTGGAGACAACCAAAATTCTTTTTGTCTAACTTTTATAATCAAAGTGACATAAGTGGCCAGAGAAAATTTCTGCTATCTAGATGAGGTCAGTCTCCTCAATTGGAAAGAGAGTTTTGAGCTCTAGGCGAGGTTTAGCTGCCATGAACGTCTCAGCGTCCACCTGTGGGGTGTACACTTGAAGGCCTCTGGAGACCAACCTGATTAGAGTTCTCATCCCGCTTGGATTAAGTTTGAGATTGGTCATTACATGTATAATTCAGGGCACAGAGTTCCACTGGAGTCAGTCAGGGACGACCTCGCAGAGGAAGAAATGCATGGAGAAAAAAAGGACCTTGTAAGTCCACCCCCGCCCCCACACCATCGCATTTGAGCCAGAGCTGCTGTGCTTTAGGTCCTTCTGCGTAGGGGGCTTTGGAGTAAGTTTCCATTTATAGCAAGTTTACATTGCTTAAAAAAAAATAACTGGGTTAAGGTTATCCTAGTGCCAGTTACAAATGCAAATATAATACTTGGGAGAGTCATTTAGTTAATTAATCATCAGAACCATCCATTCATCAGCATCCCCATACACATTAAAATTCAGCTGAATTAGTAAATTAGAGCAGTGAAACAGTCCAGAACTATTCATTTGACCCTCAGGTTGCTAATTCTTCAATTACATTAAATAAAAATTAGTGCAATCCATGAACCTATGTTCACATCCCAACAAGTGTTGAACCAATCAGTCACTTAATAGTTTCATAAATGTGGGCAAGTTAACTTCTCTAGTCTGTTATAATGAAGCTACCACCTCACCAGGTGTTAGGAGTGGATGTGAAGCACCTAGAAGCACAGAAAACCTCTGATCCCATGTACCCTGAGTACCTAGTGCTGTCAACTTCTGGAGCAATGGAATATTAATCAGATATATTTCCAAATTCTGCATTTAGCTCTGCTGAAGTCTTCTGGACCTCTCTCAACACTTACTGCTATACTTAGAACAACTATTTTAGGGACAATATTTTTTTATTAGCAAATCTGAGCCTGTAGCCAGTTTTTATTGCTATCCTGCCTCACCATAGCATAGGGTCTCTAGAGAGATAGGACAGTGAGCTCTTTCGAGGGAAATGCAAATTCGCTATTCCTATGACTAGAGTTTCTGCCTGATATTTCTCTCCTACACTGTGAGCTGGGCCAGACAAGACAGAAACCACAAGTATGTCCTCCCTCTAGGCCCAGAGCAGAGCCAGACCATCTTTTCTCCTAAGCTCCGAGCTCTGAGAGTGAAGTCACAGATCAAGAAGAAAGCAAACCCTCTTAAAGTTCCACAGAGGGAGAGGGAAGATGACTCAGCATCAGAGAAAGAGTATGTGGATGCCTTTGTTCCTCCAGAATTGCAGCCCCATTGTGTTCCTCACGCTTTTGATGTGTCCTTTACTGGCAGCCAGAGTGAGATTAGTTAGGTTGGGGGGTGGAGGACTTGTGGCCAACACGTGCTTTCAAGGCCCACTGTAGTTTCAGCTCCCTCAAAACCACAGCATCCACATTCACCCTTTCCTCCTGTGGAGCCCTGTACCGCTCACTCTTCCATCCCTTGCTCTCATTTGACAGCTTTTCTTTTTATGTAAATAGCTTTTCTCCTTAGGTAGATTATAAATTCTTTGAGGACAGGATGAAAAGATTAGTGGCAGATTGTCAAAACAACAAGCACTAGATAAATGTTTGTAATTGATAATCAAGGAAAGAACCCTCTAATTTGGGAAAAGTATTTGATGAAAGAGAAAACTCCTGCCTGGGTGAGAAGGCATTTGGAAGCCTTCCTCTAAATCAAGAAATGTCAAAATAGAATGTCTGGAGGCTTCACCGGACTCGAAAGTGAGCTTAGAAGCACGAGAAAAACAAGGCACTACCAGAAGAGGAGGTGGATTTGGAGGCGAGGGGTAAGGTCAGCACTGCAGCCACAGCAGGGCAAAACCACAGAGAGAAATTCCAGCCGGGAGGAGTCAACGTGTCCACTAAAGCCCAAGACTGGGGAGCATCTAGGGGGCAGACCCACATTTGAACCATTCCTCGGGGCCTCTTATGTGGCACTGGGGAATACCCACTGTAGGACTTGAGACCACTGCGATTTGTCTATTGCAAAACAGATGTACATAGCTGTTATTTATCACTAAATAAAACTTGGTTTTACTACACTGCAATTGTTGAACTTGCAAGTGGAGTTCATGCCAGTTTACTGCACCAGCAAATGGATGGTTTTCTTGGGTTTTGGCTCATGCCAAAGAACATGATTTTGGACTCAACAAAACTCTGCCATTTAATCTTTCTGAGCCTAGTTTCCTCTTTTCTGAAATGAGAATATTTCTCATCTTAACAAGTCTTTGCTCCTAGCACCTTACCAAGCATAGAGTAGACATTTCATGAATATTAGTTTCCTTCCTTTCTTTATGCCATAAGCATATCTGGCAAGATGATTATAACTTGAAACATTAGTGCATGTTTAAGCTATAATAAATGTTTCCTGTAAGAAAGCAAAGGAAACAGCCTGAACTTTCAGAATCACTGAAAAAAACCCAAGAAGGCATTTAATTACTTCAGTCTTGTTCTTCTCTTAAGTAGATTACATGTTATAAAAAGCAAACTGTCTTTCAATTAAGTTCTTTTTGTTTCATGATGCATTCAGTTTTCATAAAATCAACTTGAGGAATTAGTCTACTTCCTTCTGAGAAGGAAATAATCTTTCAAGGAGGACTTACTCTTTTTACTACCTTTCTCATGCATTATGGCCCTTTAATATCTATAGCATACCTGATTTTAATTTTAAATGCTTTTCACAAGTAATTTAAAGTGGAATTTTCACTGGCTGACTCTTACAAGCTTGAAAATTAACAGACTTTTCCTGGCTTGGTACATATTTTAACTATCCACGTAGATACTCTTCTAAGGACCCTTAGCACATCCAAGTGATATGTAAATAAATAATTTGTAAAACAAACCTAAGAAAAACCACAACCAACAATTTGTATTAGTCCTAAAGAGAGCAAACACAAACTTAACTTATCACCTTTCTACACATAACATTATGAACACCTTTTTTGGTATAGTTAACAGACTGATGAAGTTGGAGGACATAAATTATATATACATAATTATATTAAAAAAGGAAATGTCCATTCATGTACACATTACTACCTATTGATCAGTAATAATCATTAGTAAATAAGAAAGCAATGTACTTCAAGCAACAAGAATTTATTGAGCATACCTTAGGTGCCCAGCACTGTGTCAGGGCCTACAAATCTGGCTGTGAATGAGACCCCTTATGTCTTACTAGTTACACTGTATATATTTAAGGATACATCAAAGAATAAAATCACGTACATTTTAATTTTTTTAGTGTGTTAAAATACAAAATTAAATCTTAATGTATTTTAAAATATTAATTTCATCATAAAAATAAATCCACAAAGAAGCCAGAACGTTGAGCCAAAATGGAAACTCAGCTGTAACAGCAACTGGATTTATGGCCATTAAGCTATCTGGAAACTATTCTCTTCCCTTAAAATCCAAACTAGCTATAGAAAGCCCTCTCACTCCCACAGGGCATGTTAGCAATAGAATTTGAGATCAGAGGGCTGGAGTTGTAGAGACTGAGTTCGGACAAAGTGAAGCCATATGTACTAGATTGGATTATTGTTCACAATTCTTCCCTCCATCCCTCAGCCATGTAAACCTACAGCACGCTAGAGCAGATAGGTGTATTTCCTAACTCTGTTGATGTTGCACCACGTTGCTTGCTCTGGTCAATGGGATGTCCGTGAATAGGACGTGCACAAAGGACTTAAATGTCTCTGCATTTTTTGGCTCAGTCTTTAGCACTCCTCTGATTGCCATAAAGAGGCATGTGCCAGCTAGCTGCTGCCCTTTGGTCTGGGTCCTGGAGTAAGGTACACAGGTAGTTCTACACTTGACCTAAAGCCAAGAGCCAAGACCAGCTAACCTGCAGCCTAATGCAGAGCCTCCTCTGCTAACCTGCAGGCCTGTGAGCAAGAATATAAATGCTTCAAGTTATAGGCCATGGGGTTTTTGAGATCTTTGCAGGATTTGGGGAACAATAAGTAACTAATACACACCATTCCTGGTTAAAACAAGTAGCACAAGTACAGATTACAGTAGCAGGAGGACTTCATGCAACTGCAGACAAAGAGGCCTAACAAACTGTGCATTAGTTTAAAATCCCTAACAGAAGTAACAGACCACACCAGTGAAGGGGATCATAGGATTCAAGTGGGAGCCAGTGGATGGTGCAGAAAAAGGGCCACAAATGAATGAAGCCAGTCTAGACCTCATAGGCTGGCCTACATCCTGAGAGCTTGCATGTCCCAAAGGCTGACACAATCACCACACGTGAATCTGTCTCCTGTTGAAAACACAAAGCTTTATTTTCCATTCATGGTTGAAAAATATTTTCATAGATCAAAGACTTTGGCTTAAGTAATTTAATAAAATAAGGCTCTAACTTGATATCTATATAATTTGAAAGTCAAGCACAATGATATTCTTCTTTGTTTTAGCAACTGAGAAAAGAGTCTGACTTATTAAGTAAATTATAAATCTCTACCAAGGGAAGACTGAATCACAACAGCTCTGTGAATGAAGGTTTTGCAATAGTTCGAATAGAGAAAAGCAATGAAGAAATGATTCATGACATAGTACACACCTTATGTGTAGGACACAAAGGTGCCCAGAACTCAAAACAACCCACAACGTATTAGCCAATGCCACAGTCACGTTGGGAAAGAAATTTCGTTTCAGTAAAACAACAATGTCTATAACATTGTTGATTTGAACTTTTCTGGTTTGGCAATTAAGTTGGCATCTCATTTTAAACTTTGTTTTTGTTGTTATAATAAACATTAGAGGTAAAAGGTTTTGCCTTAGTTAGTACCCTGCTGTTGTGAGTGACAGAGAACCCAAACTCCAACTCATTTAAATAGGAAAGAAAATGTATTTATTCATGTAGCAGAAAAGCCTTGGGGTTGTTTAGTGTCATGAGTGGTTTGATCCAGGAGCTCAAAAAATGTAATCAAAATTCAGTTTCTCGTAGCTTCTTGGCTCAGCCTTCTGCTGTGTCAGCTTCATTCTTAAGATTCATGTGGTAGCCTCTGGCATCTCCAGGCTTACAATCTTGTCCTTATTGCTACAAGTTTCTGCAGAAATAGAGAAAATAGACCCTCTGCAACTGCAGTACTCACTATAATTGAACCAATCACCATAGCAAAGGCCATACCTTCAGTAGCATAACCTGAAACAGACAGACTAACAGTTTTCAATGCGAGGTAGAGGTGGAGAAAAGGTTCCCCAAATAAAATTAGGGTCCTATTAGAAAAATGAGATGGGACTATGGGTGGAAAGGAATATTAAGCATCTTCTATAGCAGAGTTGGCAAACCATGGCCCAGGTGCCAACTATGTCCCACTGCTTGTTTTTATACAGCCAGCAGCAAAGAATGGTTTCTACATTTTTAAATAGCTGGAGGAAAAAATAAAAAGAAGACTATTTCATGACATGTGAAAATTATATGAGATTCAAATTTCATTGTCACCAAATACTGGAGGACAGCCACATTCATTCACTATATGTACTGTTCACAGCTGCTTTCATGCCACAATAGTCACAACAGAAAAGACACGGCTCCCAAAGCCTAAAATATTTGCTATCTGAGCCTTAAAGAAAAGCTTTGCCATAGTTTTATACTCTATAGGTATACACCTATAGTTTCACTTTAATACATTGTTAAGGTAGCATGATTGTTAAAACAACTGAAGTCAAGACTAAGACTCTCCATCTGTACATGTCCTTTTAAAGTAGATCACACTCAAATCTGAGAACTTCAGCTTCATCTATAGGATACTGAAGAGCGAAGATGTAACATCAATCAGGATGTCAGGTAAAGAGAGGACACTGAAATGGCCATTGCCCCCCAAAATGCACATTCTGATAATGACAAGTAAATTTTGAAATGCCCCCGTGACGTTGCCTCCAGACGTTCATCCCAATGGACAACAGGCAGTGCTATGTGGGACAGCTGAATCACATCACGGTGAGACATTTTTGTCCATAAGGGAAGAAGAGTATGGGTGCCTGGAAGCCAGGCATTGACTTGTTTTAGACAAGCCAATTACATGTCTCCCACGTCCAGTGTCTTTTCAAAGGAAATAACCCTTTCCACAGCCTTACTAATGACCCAGTTCTATGCACTCCACCCACTGGTGGCCAATCCACAGCCCAACCAATGGCCTAGGAACAGTAAAAGCCCTCAGAGATGAGCTGGGGTATCAGTTTCCTGTACTTGCTGTAACAAATTACTATAAACTGGATGACTTAAAACAACAGAAATTTATTCTCTCACAGTTCTACAGGCCAGAAGTCTGAAATCAAGGTGTTGGCAGGGTTGGTTCCTTCTGGAGGCTCTAAAGGAGAATCCACTTCATGCCTCTCTCCTGCGTCAGATGGCTGAGTCGTCTTGGCATTCCTCAGCTTGTGGCTACCCTCTAATCTCTGCCTTCATCTTCACATGGCCCTTCCCCTCTCTGTGACTCTATTTCTTCTCCTTTGTCTCTTATAAGAATGCTCATGATCAGATTTAGGGCTCACCTTACTCTAAGATGATCTCATCTTGATACCCATAACTTAATTACATCTGCAAAAGCCCTTATTCTAAATAAGGTCACATTTTGAGGTTCTGAGTAGACATGAATTTGATGGGGACACGATTCAGGCCACTACAGCTGGGTCAAATAAAATCAGGAATTTGAAATGGGAGAATACAGATGAGGCAACTAATGTTGAGAGCTGAAGTTCCCAAGATGTCCTTGAAAGAGCCAGGAGCAAACCAAACTTATGAGTAAGCTGAAGGCATTAAAAATCAGAAATTACAGATACAGAAGAAACTATGAGGAGGAGAAAAGGTACAAAATAGACTGTAAGGATGCCAGTAGGTATAAAAAGAAAGGAAAAGACACCAAGAGAAGCAGAAATCAAGATGATCAGAGTCTTAAATCAGGGCACCCATAACCCTATGTGACCACACACAACTGTCCCTGTACAGCCTTGGACATGTTTCAGATTCTGAAGATATCCAATGGTCTTGAGTTCCTTTGAGATTCTCTCTTTTTGCCAATTATATTTTTATAATAATTGCCATTACTAAACTTTGCTAAAAGATATCTCTTTTACTTATAAAGAGCTTAGTATCTTGAGTATATTTAAAATAACTGCGGAGTAAAATATATGTGGTACATGTTCATAGTGAGGTCCTAACAATTCTAATTAATCTTTTTGCTTTTTTATAGACTCTTGAGTTAAAGAACTCCTTCAGGTAATTCTTTAGACATCTGAGTGAGATGTACCCAGCTGATTAACTGCAGTCAAAACATGACTGTCAGCAGTCATCATGGCATGTGGATGAGCCAGCTTTTACTGGTAAGGTTGCAGTAACAACCCCCAAATCACAGTGGCTTAAACAATAAAAGATTATTTCTCATTCACAATGCTTATCAGCCATGGGTTAATTGTAATTCTTCTGCCAGATGTTTCTTCTTTAATATCTGAGCCATGCAATTCTCACAGCAGAGGGAATAGAGAGAGCAAGTTGGCAAAAACACACAATGATAATCAACACTTCTATTTAGACATAATGTAAGTCAGATCTGTTTGTATCATTGGCCAAAACAAGCCAAATGGCCAAGACCAACAGGAGGTACTGCAAGTTATAAGGGATATGTAATCCTCTTGTAGGAAGGGGTATGTAATCCTCTTGTAGGGAGGGAAATTATTTAGAACGGTGATAAAATCTATCAGTTTATCATGTAAACTGTATCAAAGAGAGAAATGTGTTACTTTATCAATATGTTCTTTTCTAGACGACTTGCAACTTTTTATGAAAGCACACTGAAAACTGTAGCATAACGTGCATTTTTATATTCAATCATGCATATATATTCTTATACATAAACTATAGTTTTATCATCATTATCAAGCATGCTAGAAAACATGAAGGTATAAAAGTTGTTCCACTAGAGGAATTTAAAACCAATGGGAGTAATTGTTTTCACAGCACACGTATTAGTTTTGAAGCATTACAGATATATTTAAAACAGTAATAGATGAACAAGCCAATGGGAAGCTTCAGAGACAGTACTATATGCTATACGTACACACACACACACATACACACAAATTTTGTATATGAAAAAAATGTACTTTAAATCAATGGGAGGAGGATAGATTATCAAATAATTGGTTACCTTTTTGTGTGTGTGACCATTTTTTTAAGTTAGGTCCTTATCTCCTAACTTGTATCTAAGTAGATTGCACGTGGATTGAATATTTGAATTTTCTTAATCATAAAAATATTGGAAGAAATGTAAAACATGTGTTCATATATCCATGGGGTAGAGAAAGACTTTCTCAGTATTACACCAAAGATAGAAATCATAAGGTTTTGATAGATTTGATTGATGTAGCAAATACTTCAAAAGGTGTCCCCCTCCAAAGGGGAGTCTACTTAGCTCATCAGCCAACAACCCTGCCCCTTACCATGTCAACAGCACTGCATTTTCATCAATAATGTTGTAACCACATGATCCTGCTCCACTGGCTCAAATATGTCAGACTAGCAGGAGACACCTGACCCAAGCTGAACCAATCAAATTGAATTTCAGGGATCCTGAACTTGGAACAAAGAGCTTTTGGGTCAGTCTGGTTACCATATTGAGTAGAGAACAGGTAAACACAAAAGACATGGATGGTCATTTCCCACTCACACAGCATTTGTGAATCAAACAAAGCTATACTTCCAGGGCCTGGAAATGAAGCAGATGTCCAGAGAAAAGCAGATATGGAGAGAGTACCTAATGGAATTTGGAGTATTTGATTTCAGATACATTTGTAACTGGCTGCATTGTTACCCTTGGGTCCCAAGAGCTCTGCCAGCATATGCACTGGAAACCTTTTGTGTACACCTCCTTTTCTCACATCTGATTGTGATACAAATGATTCCATACAGGCTTCTACTCTTTTTCAGCATCTCACCTCGAGTGGACCGCACACTCTTGTTTCCTGTTCAGGGTTTCTTTGGCACTGTGGTGTAGGACAATGTGGGAGCCTGTTGGTACTGACACAGCACACCCAGAACTGCACACAAGCAGTGGATGGAAATGCTTCTCAGTTTGTCCCTTTGACAGAGGTCTGCAGAAAGGCTCAGCAGGAACAAGCACCAATCTCCTAATAATGCAGCCGAGGGTTGCCTTTGTCTCCTTCCCTAGTTTACTTTCCTTGGTCCCTCCTTTCTGCTTCTTTGAATCACATCCCAAATAAACTGCTTGCATGCAACCCTAGACCCAAGCTCTGCTTTTGGGCAAACCCAGAATAAGCAAGTTGATATCAGAAGTAGCCACAGAAAGAAAACCCTCAAGACAGGATTCTAAACCTGGATCACCCACTGGTCATGCAGCAAAAAGAACCCCACTGTTGGTAGTCTGTGAGATGGCTATAATCTCTGGTAACAATAGCTTCACAAATTGCAATCATCCATGTTGGACAGGAATGTGGTAGAAGCAGAAGGCGTAGCAAGGGTTATGGGGTAATTTGGGACTGGAACAGATGGCAACAGTAATTCCAAGAATTATAGAATGGTTTGGCTTCTGTTAACTGCTTTTAAAGTCTCGATAAAAGAAAACATACTCATGTCATCCAACTATAACTCAAATCCCACTATAAAAATAAAAAGTCTTTCATATCAGTGTCTTTTCCATAACTGGTGCTGGATCCACTGATATCCATATGGAAAAAGTGAACTTTGACCTCTGCTTTATACCATATCCTCAAATTAATTCTAGATGGATCATGGACCTAAATGTAAATGGTAAAACAATAAAGCTTTTAGAAGAAAACAGAGAAGAACATATTCATGACCTTGGGGTTAAACAGAACATAAAGAGCACTAACTCTAAGGGAAGACTGATAAACTGAACTTCATTAAAATTAAGAACTTCTGTTCATCAAAAGACACCATTAAGAGTTAAAAGGTAAGCCAAGAACTTGGAGCATGTATTCAACCAAGTATTCAGATTCAGAAAACATAAAGAATTCTTACAAATCAATAGGAAAAAAAAAAAAAAGAAAGAAATTCATAGAGCTGGATCTTTAAAAACTGCTTGCAAAACCCTTTCCACGAGGATAAACAAATGGCAAAATGCATATGAAAAGATGATTAATGTCATTATTCATCAAGGAAACATGCATTAAACCTACAATCTGATATACTACACTCTCTCAAGAATGACTTACAGGAAAAGAACTGTCCATACAAAGTAAATACCTGGTGAGGATGTGAAGCAACTGGAACCTTATGTGTTGCTGATGGGGACGTTTAAATCAGTACAACCACTTTGGTTTTTTTTTTTTTTTAATAGAGGTACTAGGAATTGAACCCAGGATTTTGTACACACTCTCTATCACTGAGCTATACCCTTCCTCCCTTTTTTTTAAACTCCTTTGGGGGCGGGGGGTAGTTAAATTTGTTTGTTTGTTTCTTTGTTTATTTTAAATGGAGGTACTGGGGATTGAATCCAGGACCTTGTGCATGCTAGCCATGCACCCCATCACTGAGCTATATACTCCCCACAGTACAACCACTTTGGAAGACTGCTTGGCAGCATCTAACTAAAGTCCTATGAACATATAGCCAATAACTGAGCAACTTTGCTCTGCGAAAATTCTATTCCCAAAAGAAATGAGTACTTATGTTCACCAAAAGTCACAGGTAAGAACATGCATAGCAGTTGTATCATAATAGCACAAACTGGAAACAACCCTAATGTCCATCACCAGGGGAATGAATAAATGAACACAGTGACTATGGAATGCCACATAGCAATGAACAAGAGCTACTGCTGCACCCAGCAACAGGAATGCCCCTCACAGACATGATGGTGAGCAAGAGTACAAGCCATGAATCCACTTATATAAAGTTGAAGAACAAGAAAATGCATTTATGATGAAAGAGACCACACAGCGACACCTTTGTGGGGAACAGTGTTGACTGGGTGGGGACATGAAGCAGCCCCTGGAGTGCTGGCAGTGGTCTGTATCGAGATTAGGTAGCAGTTATAAGGGTGTATGCAAATGTAAACATGTATCAAGCTCTACCTTTAATATGTGTTTACTTTGCTGTATGTAAATTATACCCTGATTTAAAAATAAATAAATAAAAAGAGAAAGGGGAAAAATAAAAAAAAAAATTAAATGGCCTTCATTTCCCATAGCTGTAGGGCAATTATACTTAAAAACTCAGGCCCCAGATTTAACTGGAAGGGTGGCAAAACTGCAAAGGAGAGTGAAGGTACAACCTCAAAAAATCTTCAATATCGAAGTCGGGGCCCTGATAGGGAAAGTTGTTTCTTGCCATCTGGGATGGTGACCTTGGGTGGATATACCAAAATATCTTGAATCCCCAAGTTTCCATGAAACACCTGCCAGAAGCAGCAATCCTTTCCCCCTTGCTAGGGGGAAAAGTTCACAATGGCTGGAAGCTTTGCAGAAACCTCACCTGAGTCAGGCACTTTGTAAGACAATGCTTTTTCTGTTTAAGATCTGCCACCACAACCTTCACTGCCTCTGGAATAACAAGGGTTTACTGGGAAAAAACATTTCCTACTCTGGAAGGAAAAAGCTTATACAATCAAAACAATTTCAGGACCGGAATAATAAACGCTGGCAAGAAGTGGAAGAAGGCGTGTGGGAGTGTGTCTCAGGAGTGTTCAGACAGGGTGGCGGAAGGGCAAAGGACATGCATCTGCAGAGCGGAGGTCTCGTCCACGTTGGCGCACTCTCCTGTGACTTGGAGAGATGCCTCCTGGAAAGGAAACCTGGAGTTCACCTAACGTGCTGCTGAGATGGGCTCCTGAGGAGCAGCCATCTGGGTGCCTTACTGTACAAACGAGGTTGAGCTGCCAGAACTACTTTGGCAGAATACTGAAGAAGGGGTCATAAAGCTCAGTGAGGTGAAAATGTTAAAACAGACTTATCACACTTCTTACATATGATCTGAGAACCGCTATCTGACTACATTCCCCAGGAAGCCCCAGAGGTCACTGGCTTCCCTGAGGGAATAAGGAATGCACCAAGAAGCTTGCAGTGGGATCTCTGAGAAACTCAATGACACATTTCCTCTATACATTGAAGAGATGCTGCCTTGAAACCAGACTTCAATAGAGATGACAGGACTCTAGAACAGCAGAGGCTGGGGGATGGCACCTGACAGAATCTACAGGGACGTAACTACCGTAACAGACAGCAAGGCTGGAGTGGCAGACTTAGTGTCTTTACAGAAAGCTGTGGGGATGGGTAGTAGATTACGACATTTCTAGAAGCAGGACAGATGGCTACCCAATCAAGGTGCTGCTTATTTGCCCTGGAAAACAAAAAAACAAAATAACAAAATAACTGCTGAGAAGACTGACATCTGCAAAACAGAAAAAATACCGCGGTCTCTCCTTGAGTTTTAAACCAGTGCATAGAGCAGAGCCCATGATTAAAGGGGGGTATGGGTCTCCTTGAGGAAGAGCTTTATATTATCTCATCAAGTCTGCACAATAAATATTCCCTCAATCTTCCTGGAAAAGCTCTTGCAACCATTTACTACAGAACCTGTACACTGGAGAACAGAGTCTTCCTAGACTTTTTGAGGACTGTTACATAGTAGGGTCTGAACAGACAATGAAACAATCAAACGCAAAATGCCACCATAGACCTCTGGGTAGAGAAAGGACTGATGGATGCCAGGTGATAAGTCCCTAATGCCTGGCACAGGTCCATGTTACTGTGATCCCCCAAATTCTGCAGAATAGAATAGAATCCTGAAGATAGGAAATAAGCTATTCTGTGGTTATTTCCCCAGTTCCCAAGTGTGAAGTTGGAATGAACACTCTTATCATTTGGCAGAATTTTCACATTCTATGACCTACTATGTAAAACTTATCATGGAAGAAGGGCTATGAAGAAATTCTTGAAAATATCCCCCGACCATAGTCAGTCAAAGTTGCCAAGATAGTAAATCAAATACATCCCAAGAGGAATTTCAAGAATTCACACAACTCTTGAATAGTTAGAAGAAGCAGAGGGTTGCTTTCCCTGTTAATTTACCTGTGTGACCCTGCAGAAACCAGATAGATCATGTTGGTTAATGGTGACATATTAAATGTAACCACTTCGTAGTTCCAACTGAAGCTGATGGGCTGGATGTGGTATCTTCAATAGAAATAAGCAACACAAGCTCTGGCATCTTACTGGGTCTTGCCCAACAATAAAGAGGAACAAACAATGTATCTTTACATGAGAAGGACAGCAGTACATTTCACTGTCTGGACTCAGGGCTTTTAAACTCTTCTGCTTTCTTTACAATATTATTGGTAAAATTCTTGATCATCTTGACATTCTCCAGAAAAATCAAGCTGGTCCACTACAATATCTGGCTAAATAGACTTGGTGAATAGAAAGTGACAAGTACTCCGGATACCCTAGAAAGAACCCTGCCTGCCAGAGGGTGGGAGATAAATACGACAAAGATTCAAAGGCCTGCTACTTCCATGAAACTTTTAGAGGGCCAATAGTCTGGGATGTCACAGACAGGCCACCTAAGGAACAGGACAAGTTTCTGTCCTTGCATCACCACCCCCAAGGGGCACAGGGCTTGGTGGACCTCTTTAGATTTTAGAGGCAGTATATACTGAACTTGGGACTATTGCTCCAACCTATTTATTAAGCAATTCAGAGGGCTGCCAGCTTCAAGGGGGCCTTGAGGAAGAGAAAGTATATCCACAATTTTAAGTCACTCAAGTCACATGCTAATCAAGAAACAATGATGTTAGACATATCCTTAAGATTTAAGGATTTAAGGATATTTAGGGTCACTGGAGAAGCTCAATAGGAGAGTTACAACTTAGACCCTAGGATTCTGGTGGAGAGTGATGTCTTTGGCAGCAGAGAACCACTCGTCATTGGAAAAGCAGCTCCTGGTATACTAACTACTAGGCCCAGTGGAAGCTGAGTTCTTGTCACAAGACATCAAGTGACTGCTACCTACCCATCATGAACTAGAGACTAAAAGATTCATTCAACCATAAAATCAGATGGGTGTAGTGGTAATCCATCATAACAGGTGAATGGTACACACAGGATAAGGTCCAGCATGTCCGCAGGGCTCAAGTAAATTACATAAACAGTGGTCCCAGCTCCTGTATCTCCTGCTTTTATTGCACCGATGCCTCACTTTGCACCTATGACCAAATGATGGAGGAAGATAAAATGCAAGCTTGGTTGTCAGACAGGTTCACTCAGTATGTTAATGTGAGCCAGAAATGAAATGCTGGGACACACAACCCCACCCAGGAGCAGCCCAAAAACATGGGGATAAAGGGAAATCCTCTCAGAGGAAGAGCTGATATATGCTAACAAAATCTAGCATTTTCTTTGATCATGTATGTAAACAACAAACCACACTAATATTGATAGTACCTGTGACATGGGGATGAATAGAAATCATAAGTATTCTCATTATTGTTTATGGCCAGCATTACTTTGAAATTATCAGTTACCAGTCATTACATATTTTAATTCATTAAGAAAGAAGCATACCTTTTGTAATTCCATATATTTTATTTTATGCATTTAAAAACATATTTTGAGAAGAGCCCACTGACTTCACCAGACTGCTACAGAGATCACAGCCCAAAAATGATTGCAAATCCTGTCCCAAAGACACCCATCCCACGGCATCTATGGGCATACACAGGGATAGACATGCCAATGTTTTCTATCACAGAGGGGAGCTGGTGGCAAGCTATGTGTCCATCATTAGAATGGCGAAGTTAAATGCTGAAGTTTTATTCCATGGCATACTATAGACAAACATACTAAAACATGAATTCACCTTAAAATCACAGCAAGATCTCAAGCACAGTATAGTCAGGAAAATTTAAAACAGCTGCATACAAAATAACAGTATATATATTCCTCTACCTGTATGATTAAAGGATATATACATATTCAAGGACATATATTAATGACATCACACTTTGGAGTAGAAGCCCAGGGCCAGGGGTAGGCAGAGCAATAGGACTGGAAGAGGAGGAAAATGGAAAATAGAAAAAAATAGCTAACATATATGAAGGCCATTAAATAAAACAGTGACAAAGCTGTGCCATAATCCAAGGAATCTATATAGTTCTTCCCTCTGATTCAAGGTCAAATGAACAAGCCAAAAGACCTTACCACGAACAAAATGCAAAGGCAAAGCAAAGCTAGGGAAAATAATCACTAAAAAAAAAAAAAAAAAAAAAAAAGACAATGGGCTAATGTCTTTAATATAGAAGTTTTTATCAATCAATTGGGAAAATAGACAGATATTTTTAAATGGACAAAAAAAAATCAAAGCAGGCAATTAAAAAAACTTACAGGGACAGCAGCATGTAAATCAATGAAGCTAGAACACTCCCTTACACCATACACAAAAATAAACTCAAAATGGATCAAAGACTTAAACATAAGACAAGACACAATAAACCTCCTAGAAGAAAATATAGGCAAAACATTATCTCACATACATCTCAAAAATGTTCTCCTAGGACAGTCTACACAACCAATAGAAATAAAAGCAAGAAGAAACAAATGGGACCTAATTAAACTTACAAGTTCTGCACAGCAAAGGAAACCCTAAGTAAAACAAAAAGACAACCTACGGAATGGGAGAAAATTTTTGCAAATGAAATTGACAAAGGCTTGATCTCCAGAATATATAAGCAGCTCATACGACTTAAAAAGAAAAAAACAGTTTGGTGCAGCCACTGTGGAAAACACTATGGTGATTCCTCAAAAGACTAGGAATAGACTTACCATAAGACCCAGGAATCCTGCTCCTGGGCATATATCCAGAAGTTACCCTACTTCAGAATGACACCTGCACCTCAGTGTTCATAGCAGCACTATTTACAATAGCCAAGACATGGAAACAGCCTAAATGTCCATCAACAGATGACTAGATAAAGAAGCTGTGGTATATTTATACAATGGAATACTATTCAGCCATAAAAACCGACAACATAACGCCATTTGCAGCAACATGGATGTCCCTGGAGAATGTCATTCTAAGTGAAGTAAGCCAGAAAGAGAAAGAAAAATACCGTATGAGATCGCTCATATGCAGAATCTAAAAAAAAACCAAAAAACAAAAATACAAAACAGAAAAAAACTTATAGACATAGAATACAAACTTGTGGTTGCCAGGGGGACAGGGGGTGGGAAGGGACTGGGATTTCAAAATGTAGAATAATAAACAAGATTGTACTGTGTAGCACAGGGAAATATATACAGGATCTTGTGGTGGCTCACAGCAAAAGAGAATGTGACAATGAATGTATGTATGTTCATGTATAACTGAAAAATTGTTATCTACACTGGAATTTGACACAACACTGTAAAATGACTATAACTCAATAAAAAAAAAAGTTAAAAAAAAAAAACTTACAGGGAGAGGGTATAGCTCAGTGCTAGAGTGCATGCTTAGTGTGCATGAGGTCCTGGGTTCAATCCCCAGTACTGCCACTAAATAAATAAATAATCCTAATTACCTCCACCCCCCAAAAATAAAATAATTTTTAAAAAAGAAAGTAGCAGGTTATTTAAAAAACTTATAAATATACAAAAAGGAACTATTTAAACTCATAAGCAATGCAAGGTAAAATATCTACTTTTATCAAGGGAAGGGAAAATCTAACCTTTCAAACACTACTGGTGGGGAAAAGAAAGGTGGTATCAATTTTCTGAAGGGAAATTTGACATATGTTTAAAATTCCATGAAAATCTGCTTTAAAACCTACAAATCCTTGGCATAGCATTTTCACATTTAGAAATGCAGCTTAAGGAAATAATGAAAGTACATGGATATTTAGTTACAAAGACGTTTATTGGGGCATTGTTTCTTACAACCAAAATGTGACAAAAAGAAAAAAGTGATTAGATTAGATAATGGCAAAATAAATTGTAATATCTCTGTATTACAGAATAGGATGACATCACTGAAGCAGCATCAACAAGATGGGAATATGTTTAAAATATAGCATAGAAGGAAAACACATAAAATGTATGTAATATGACTCATTTTGTGATTTAACATTTACATAGCATTGTTAATCATAAAGGTTTCACATTCATGAAAATAATTTGGAACACAAAGGTCAAAGAACATAAAAGTCACCCAAAATTTCTCCAACCAGATCTATTCACTGTTTATACTTCAATGTATGCTACATGGATAAGAGTCTAATGTAAACAAATGGAATGGGGAAAAAAATGTTCTTTGGGAACCCAAATGTCAAATTTAATTTCTAATTCAAATGTTCACAAGTGAGTAAATCCCATATGTACCATTTTCTTTTATGATGAATTACTGCTATACCCATCTGAACTCTGAAAAAAAGCTAATAACTCAGAAAAGCTTAGAGATGCCAACTGGGTAAAATTTCCAAATTCTGATCAGGAAATAAATCTGATTGGAAAGAAGTAAGAAAAATGAATGAAACAGGAGCCACCGAGAGTTGATTTCTTTTTTTTTTTTTTTTTTTTTTGCACTTGTACCTAAACACCACAGGCTTGAGGTATGAAGGATTTTATGATAAACCACTAGGATTGCAGAAGTTAAAATTCAAAGCTTGGGTTCTGGAGAATGGCTGCCTAGGGTTGAATCACTGCTCCACTACTCATAAGTTCTATGTTACTGGGGAACTTAATGTTTCTGTCCCTCAGTTTCCTTAGAATGGGGATAATAGGCTCACTTATGGGGTTGTAGGTGAAATGAGATCATATAGCTAAAGCACTTAGAACTGTACTTGGCTCTTAACAAGCACGCTGCAACTGTTAATTCTGGCTTTGCCAACATCAGTGAAGCAAAGGAAGCACATTTTTAAACAGCAATCTGAAGCCCTAACCATCACGTACGTTGAATAAATGACTTGCTAGGAAGTGACACAAGTTACCTCCTCCCCTTCAAGTTTGCTCAGGAGAGCTGTTTAATACCAGCATAAATACTTAAGGCCACTATCAGGACGAGTAAAGCTGCGATGACTGCCCTGTGTAGATATGACATCTAAAATCAGCGTACAGATTCTTAGTGGGTTAACTCTCTCCTCCCCTTCCTGAATTCTTAGAATTGGATTTTGACACTTTCTGTGCTCAAGATCTTGTTATAATGTTGGTCTATAAAGATATTTAAGGCTTGGTACCCATCTTCTCAGAACTGAAAATCACTTGAAAGGATGATGTCAAAATACCTAAAAAAATAACTAAGTAATCCTAGTTTTTTCTTGTTGCTGTAACAAATTACCAGAAACTTTGTAGTTTAAATGATACAAATGTATTATCTTACATTCTGGGAGGTTAGGAGTCTGCAATGGATCTTACTGGGCTAAAATCAAGGTGTCACAAGAGTGCATTCCTCTAGACAGTCTTGTAGGAGTATCTGCGTCCTAGCCCCATCTAGCTTCTGGAGACCACCCACATTCTTTGGCTTATGGCATCCTTCAGAGTCAGCAATGTCAGGCGGAGTCCTCACACTGCATCCTTCTGGTTCCCTACTCTGCCTCTTTCACTTTTAAAGGACTCTTGTGATTACACTGGGCCCATCTGGATAATCCAGGATAATCTGCCTACTTTAAAATCACCTGATTTACAACTTCAGTTCCCTTTGCAGTCTTAATTCTCCTTTACCATGTAACCCAACATACTCATAGGTTCCAGGGATTAGGATGTGGACATCGTTGAGGGGCCATTATTCTGCATTCTGCGCCTGGCACATAATAATGAGCAAGTGAGGTAAAGAAATGGTATGTAATAGGGTTTCAGTGGAGTTCAATGTCACGGCAGCTAGGGATGGTCAGTGAAAGCTTAAAGGTTTTAAAACGTAGATCAATTCTGGCCCTTAAAGCATGGTTTGAAAAGTGGGTGGGAGGGGCCCGAATGAGACAAAGAATAAGAAAAGGGTCTGGAAAATATAATGAAAGGGAACCAGGGCACAAAGGACAGAATATTTTGGTTACAGGAGAAGGTGGAGCGGCTGGGACCCAGAATGAGAATGGCTGAGGAGTTTCATCTCTATCCTTTGTCCAAGCTAACTGACCCCAGGATGCTTTTTAACATTATAATATATTCATGGATGACCATCAGGAATTAAATGCTTTTTAACATAGTAACATCTCAATAAAACATCATCAGAAAAATCAGTAGTTACAGCTCCTCCCTGAATTAAAGCAGGCAGCCAAAAATATCTCCTCAGATAAACTAAAAGAAATGATCAAAATAGGATTTTTCCCATTTTTAACAGACCCACTCATAGAAATCAAAACATTTCATTAAGAACAAATGATACCTAATGTCAAATATCTCTCATTTTATACTTTTAATATACAAAACAATGTGCAAAAAATATTTTTAAATGAGAAATGGGCCCTTTTCTTTCCCCATAATGTGGCCACTTGATGTTAGTTTGAAGGTCAGGTCCTCGTATCAGGTGCTACATCAGATCTACTCCTTCACTTTGTTTTCACAAAACAAAACGTCACTTCACAAGGTCCATCATAGCAAAGGGTGTACTGCGTGTTTTGCAACATCCAAGGACTTTTGAAATAGGTTCTTCCAAAAATTACTATCTGTTTTCAATAGTTCACCTCCAGATAGTTTATTTCAGTTTTTGCCTTTTTAAAAAGTGCATTATGTATACTGTGAAGAAGAACATCCAACTGCACAAAAGGTCAAGAGTGAGAGCCAGTTTCCCTGCCTCCTCCCCTTGAGGCATATTAGCCTAGTTTGCCTCCGTGGAGACAACCACTGCTTGCAGTGACTCGTGTCTTTGTAGAGAGAATCTTTACACCCAAATGGTAACACACTCCATAAACACTGCTCTGTATTTGCTTTTGCCACTCACCTGCCAGCTTTTCAGAAACTGCTGGCACTACTGTTTGCCATTTTGAAGTGTTCAGAGATTTGCTTCTATAATCAGAAAGTGTGAGAAACCCAAGATGGCTTTTTTTTTCTTTTTTAGTTGGCTTCTTTCAGCCACAGATTCATGGAGAATGATTGTGGTTTAAAAAGGTCTAATTTATTAAAGAAATGGAATATCATAAATATGTGTGGCAGCCGGAAGAGAAACCACCACCACCACCACCGATAACAAATCCGAAGAAAACTAGTGATTAGAATGTAACCGAGTTTGAAGCTCTTGCCAGACAATAAAGATAAAGAAATTACACAAGATTTCATGCAGAAGGAAGTGCTCAGAAGGAGTACACAGGAGCCAAGTTAAGAGCAGGGAAAGTGTCAAGGGGAGATCTTCTTGTAAGGACCTAAGTCTTCACTTCTCTTCCCTTTAGAGACTCAAAAGAAAATCCAACTTGCAAAAATCTCCTGTGAAGCGGCCCCAAACCTCCACTAAAGCCATTTGCACAAACCTGTACAGCCTGACGTGCTAACCTTGGAGAGACAAGGGAAGAGACCAGGAGGAAGAGGAACTGTACCACCTCATCTCTTCCCACATTCCAGAGGAGAAGGGTACCGAGATTCAAGGTGATAACCACAGGTGAGCAGTAGGTGAACCAACGTATAGCTGGGGTGGTGGGAAACACACCTGGTGCCAGAGGGAAAACTCAGAACAAATCCAAGAGGCGGCCCACCAGGCACTAAAACCCCTGCCAGCAGGCCGGGATTTGAATCAGCACACTGCCATTTCCTGATCTTGAGTGAGTTACCCTCTTTGGAACTCAGTGTCCTCATCCATGAAATGAGACTAACTACCTTACAGAGACTTAAGAAGACTGTGAACATGAAATAACAAAATAGGTCTAAAAAGCTGAGAATGGTGCAGGGCATACCATGGGTGCTCAATAACTGAACAGCCCATGGATTGGAGCAGTGGTCTTTGAAGTGGGCTCAGGACTACCTAATTCTAGGCACCTGCCAGACTCCCCACCCCACCAGTGCCATTTCCCAACTTCACCAGGAATTCTTCTGCATCCAGGTCTTTGCACCTGCAGCCTCTAGGTCTCCCCAGCTCTGCCCCAATGCCTGCGGGGCTCATTCCCTCACCACTGGGGGTGGGGCTTGTTCACATGGTATCTACACCAGAGCAGCTTCCTGACCCCCAAGAATTTCTCCTGCCCTCTCCTCAGCCTCTGCTTTATTTTTCTGCAGGACACATCTCACCATCTCTCATACATCGTATTTTTTTCTTTTTTTGTCTGTCTCTTCTCCCTAGCTCTCCTCATCCTGGCAATAAAATGTAAGTTCTGTGAGAGCAGATTTTTTTTGTTGTTGCTGATGTATACCCAGTACCCCAAACAGCCCTGGCATACTGCAAGTGCTCAATAAATATTCACTGAATCAGTGAATATTTCCCAATATAGCCATTCCATTTAGGCACATTTAGACACGTGTATTGCTTCCGATTCTTGCTGTTACAATGTTGCAATGATGATTTTTGTTGTCTGTTTCCTTGTGCACATGCGCACGTACCTAGAAGTAGAACTACTGGATCATGAGTTAAGCACATCTTTTTAAATTTACTAGATATTGCCAATCAACTCTTCAGAGTGGTACTTATTCATATTCCCATCTGATGTGTATGAGAATCCTGTTTCACATTCTTCACAACACTTGACAGTATCAGACTTTTTAGATTTTTGCCAATCTAAATATGAAAGGTTGTTTTGCTTTAGTTTTAATTTGCATTCATCTGATCACTAGTGAAGTTGAATATCTTTTCATGACTATTGATCATTTTGATTTTCTTCTCTGTGAATTACCTGTTCCTATCTTTTGTTCACATTTTTATATGTTCTTGATACCAATCTTTTGTCAGTTAAATGTGCAGCATGTAACTTCTCCAGTCTGTTATCTTTTAACTTTTTAAAAGTGATTTTTTGGAGCAAAGTGTTATGGCATGATTGCATTTTATATGGAAGTATGTGATTTGACCAGAGTTTGGAAAAAGTTATGAAGCACGTTAGATAAAAACTCATAATCCCTCAAGGTAGAGATGGCAAACAACAGTATGATAGTTGGCTGATGAAGATCCTTGGACAGAATTAACTGAGTGTTGCATTCTTATAATATGTTCATGTTCTTCTTTGAACACAGGCCTATTACTCAGAAACAGAAATAGTAGTTATTTACATTCTTCTTCATTGTCTCTGGTTAGGTAGTGGGATAAAATTTTGTATTTAAATTGGCTACATTTCTGTATAAAAGTGGTTTTTGAGGCACAGAAGTTGGCATTCCATTTCTTAAAGGCAAATTATCCCATGTTAATCATTTCTTAAAAGTGTTTAGAGTTTTTCTTACATGTATAGATTAAAAAACACATTTTGGAATTCTTTTCCCCACAAGTTATCTATTTTCCAACAAGATCTATTACTATCTCTTAGAATAATAGTGTTCCATAGAACAGATTTGGGGAGACGCTTCTCTAAGAAAGAAGGAAGGACAGGAGGCTTTTGAGCAAGGTAGAGACGCAGTTGGTAGGGAGTTTAGGAACAGAGAACACTACTTATTTTTCCCGTGCTGTTTTATGTGGGAAAGTGTGCCTCTGCCATCTTGAATTCACAGAGTTGTTCAAAAAACCCTGACTGACTTATACAATGGCTAAATTTATCATTCCATCTGAAAGTCTTGTTTTATCACAATATTTTACTAGGCTGACATCATTCTGCATGTTACTCTGCCAAGGAGCTTCGTAGGTCCTGGGAAACTTCCTTTCTGAAATACTTTATTGGGAATTCTGTATACCTAATTTCATATTTGAAAGGCTTAATGTAGCTGTAATATTCTGGTTATTCTAAAAGATTTAACATTCTGGAATTGAAGTGATGGGATTCAGTCAGATATACTCATTTTAATTTACCTAAATGCCTAATGATTACCAGTCATTAAATGCCTAAACTCCAGTGTGACCATGGAGACTTTGAGCCCCAAGTTCCTTTCCTATGATTGTCAAGGAAACATTCTAGAGCCCTTATCAAGTTTGAGCCTTTAAAGATAGAAACAGTAAGAGGCTCCTTCTTGTAACTCAATTCTGATCACCTTCCTTCTCTCTCAATTACAGTCTCAGGTAGACAATGCTGATAATTTAAATGATGTTTAATTTCCTCATTGTTTCCCATCTTCTATTCTTCTGACTTCTAGTCATCTTAACGTATTTCTAAAATCTAGATTAGGAGTTAATAGTAAGGTTGTCTAGGCATTGTTAGGTGAATAATAAATATAACTTGTAGCAACAAAAAATATGCCATTAAACATAAACTAATTTAATATCAATAAAGACCATTACTTTTTCAAATATAGTTATTAATAATCTTTGATGAAAGGAATTACTGAACAATTTTTAAGTAATCAAAGCGAGACTATTAATATGAGAAATTATTCAGGACATGAGAGGAAAAAAAAAAACTAAAGACATAATTTTAAAGCATTCAGCCTAAATGCCTATAGCTCCACATGTATATACAGGAAAAATAATTTTATAGTAAATTAACTAATGAACAAACAAGAGCAATGGTTTGGTTTGTTTCATTGTAAAAAACTTGTTTAAATATTTATGGAGAGCATATATGTAGCATGCAAGAGGTTCAATCCCCATTACTTCCATTAAAAAAATAAATAAATAAATAACCTAATTACCTCCAACTCCCTTCCAAAAAAACCTCCTAAACTAATTTAAAAAAAGAAAACAAAAAATATATATTTTATCACCATCCTATAAACCCCTCTCTTTTGTGTAATAAAATTACACAAGCTATTTTTCTCTGCTAATGGATTTAGCTACTAAGAGATTCAGTATAAATTATAAAAAGATCCAAATTACAAAGTTAGTTTTAATACTACTGCACTTCTTACTCCAGGAACTTGTCTGGGTCTTTGAATTTCTCATCATCATGTCCTAATGATGATCACTCTCTTTTTTTCCTGTCTTACAACTTGGGGCCCAGTCTTTGTCAGCCTGGATTGGAAGAATCCTAAGGGCACTCCCATAACACAGAGAGGTTACGTGATCACTGGGAGGGATGGTTAAGACCTTGTAAAGAACATCTGGAAATTCTTAGATGAGAGGGATACTTTACTGAAAACTTCCCACTGAAAATTGAAAAATTTAACAAACTTAGGAGTCTGATGAATTACCATTAGGCCTCAAAAATTTTTTTTTCTTTTTTCAGACCCTACGAAACAAGTCAATCTTGCAAAACTAGAAGAAAACAAAACTAAAACTCTTTGATATGAAAGCACAGATTCCTTTTCTTTTTGCATAGCATCCTCTTCCAGTGACAAAGTGAAACAGTGAGATTTATCAGTATGGCTGCATCATACATTTATAAGTGACACCAACTTTCAGGAGGAGCAAAGTATGGGAAAGGGGAGAGAGTCAAAGTTTTATAAGAAAGGGTATAAATAAAATATTGGAGAAGTGTGCAGAAAAAAAAGAAAAATTAAATTTTTGACAGTTCTGACTGATAAGTAAGGCCACAAATATAAGATAGTATTGATTGAAAAAGAGATGTGGAAATCACAAATGTGTCTAATTGTTTTAAAAGGCTGTGATATGGGAATACTTTAATAGCATTACAGCTTAAAGAAGCTATCAGGTGATCCGCCTTTTCAGAGTTGGTAAAATAAACCTCCAGCCATCAAGTTTGTTATTTGAGGAAAACAGCAAGATCCTGTTTACCCTCTTTTGATCCAGTGTGGATTTCTCTCCTTTCTGGTCTGAAACTCACATTGTTAGAGCCACACTTTTCAATTACATAACGAACCCAGGTCATTGGCCCAGAGGACGCAACTGCACCCAGTGATGGTGAAAACCCTTCCTCTCCTTAGCACGGATGCTCTTGTCGGATCATGTCGCCTATTTCTTTCAGGCAGTAACTTAGACTCTGGCTGGAAAATAAATAAGATCTAATCTTTTTCCTTTAGGAGCTCACTGCCTGGCAGAAGATAATGTACAAATATAATACAACATGATACATTTTCTACTAGAATTGACAGAGATTGAAAATAATAATAATAAATAATAAAATATAATATAAAAATATAATAAAGGTTGAAAAGAATAATAATCAGCATTAGCTAGAATGTAAGGAAACAGAGCACTGAAACATGATTGCTAGGAGCTCAAATCGATAACAAATTTTCTGGAGGGCACTTAGGTGCTATGTATCAAAAGCATTAACAACAACAACAACAAAAAGTGAAAACAATTTACCTCACCAACAATGACAAAAAGTGAAAACAATTTACCTCAGCATTCCAGCTCGGGATTTAACCTAAGGAAGTCAGCAGACAAGTTTACAAAGATGTTTGCACAAATATGTATACAGTAGTACTTGTTGTAATAATGGAAACACTACAGTGTCCAATAATAGGTGGTGACTGGTTAAACAATTTTGCTACAACCAAACAACAGAATACTATTATCACCATTAAGAAGGATATAGATTTATATGCAGTGAGTAGAAAATATGTATTTGATACATTTTTGAGTGAAAAGTAGGTTATAAAGCATAATATACATATGTTGAAAATGGCATATAACCTCCGTGGTCTTCCTCTCCAGAGCCTATGTCCCCATGAGACATAGAAATCATGAGAAAAACACCAGACAAATTCCAATAGTGAGGCATCCTACAAAATCACTGACCAGTACCTCAAAACTGTCAAGGTCATCAAAACAAGGAAAATCTGAGAAACTGTCACAACCAAGAGGAGCCTAAGGAGACATGAGAAATAAAAGTAATGTGGGATCCTGGATGGGTTCCTGCAATAGGAGAGGACATTAAGTTAAAACTAAAGAAATCTGAATAATCTCTGGACTTTAGTTAATAATAATGTATCAATATTGGCTCCTTCCCTGCAAAATGTGTCATACTAATATTAGCTGTTAATTATGTGGAAAGTGAAAATGAGAAGCCTGTACTAACTTTGCAACTTTCTATAAATCTTTAAGTGTTTCAAAAAATAATGTATATTAATAGCAATCATACATAAACTTTTAAAAGATACATATTTACAATATACATGCATAGGAAAAAGTGTGATAGGATATACAGCAAAATGTTAATTATTTTCCAGTCAGGTTTACTGATGTATAATTTTTTTTATTGAAGTATAGTTGTTTTATAATGTTGTGTTAATTGCTGGTGTACAGCATAGTGATTCAGTTTTATATATATGTATATTATATATAATGTTATATTATATATATATTTATATATATACCTTTTCAGAATCTTTTCCATTAGAAGCTATTACAAGGTATTTAATATAGCTCCCTGTGCTATACAGTTAGAAATTTGTTGTTTATCTATTTTATACATAGTAGTATCTACAAATCCCAAACTCCTAATTTATCCTTCCATCCCCCCTCCCCCTGTAACAAGAAGTTTTTTTCCTATGTTTTGAGGTATAATTTATATGCACTTTTTACTGTACAGTTTTATCAGCTTTAATAAATATATACAGTTATGTAGCTGTCACCACAAACAAGATACAGACCATTTCCATCAGTTCTAATGCCCTCTGTAGCTCAGCCTCTGGAAACCACTGTTTCCTTTCCCTACAGTTTTTGCCTTTCCCAGAATGCCAGATAAATGAAATCATACAGTGTGTAGTCTGTTGATTAAAATTGTCCTTTTCCCCCAGAATGTGGGACTATGGATAATAATTTCCTTATTCTTGCTATCTTGCTTATTTATATTTTAAAATTTTTATAGTAAACATTACTTTGCAAATTACAAAACTAAAAGTAAAAAGTAATTGTAATGGTTATTATTCCAATAAGCGAGGAGCCAAAATTATTGGAGTATATACGAGGAAATTTTTGTTTAAGATATTTAAGTTGCAGAAATATTTTACTAAAGACCATTCTGAGTGGCAACAAAGTTGAGAGGTGGGCTCCAGAATTAGCTAGAGCTCAGTAAACATTCCGGCCGCGCTCTTGACTAGTTGTGTGACTTTGGGGAGGCTGCTTAATATCTTTTATCCTCAACATCCTCATTTCAAAAATAGGGTTAAAATCTGTCTCATAAGGTTGTTAAAAAGATCAGATGAGACTGCATGCAAATTTATGCATAACAGATTTCAGCTACTAAAATTATCTGTATAACCATTTGACTATTTTCATTCTCACAAAGGTATTACTATCATTGTTGAGCTCTGGAAAGGTGAGCACACATGCAAAGGCATCCTAGACCAAGGGAGCACAATGTGTGACATCAGAGTTATTGAAGTGTCTCCAAGGACAGAGGCAGGTAGGGACAGAGGAAAGGGGTGTGGAAATCCTAGAGGCAGATTAGGAAGGACCTGCCACCCAGGCCAGGGAGTATGGTCCTTATACTTAGTCCACGAACAGAAGCTGTCTTATTTAGCCATTTATATACATATAAATTGTTGTTATTACATACAATATATTACATGTATTATATATATTTCTAATTGTCTTTCTTATAGTAGCTTCACCTTTCATGCCAGGTTAGTCTTGCCTTTCCCCCATCCCCCTCCCCAAGCTCCCAAAGCATTCCATTCCTATCTCTCTGTTATGCATTATTTATAACTTGGCGTTGTAATCACTTGTTTACAATCCTGCATCTCCAGTTAGACAGGAGCTCCTATAGATTCTGTCCCCTACCTCCCCCTATATTACAAAGAGGTAGAAAATCCTTAATAAATATTTAGTGAATAAATAGCTACATTTTCGCATGACAAAGAAGATACTGTGAGAGGATGCAGTCCATGGTAGATGTGTTTCAACATGGAGAAAAAGAAGAAACCAAGAACTGAATGATTAGAAGGAGAAATAGGATGAAAGGAAAGACAGACCGAAAGCTCTGGCAGATGCAGTGGTGGGGGCGTCTCCAGGCAAGATCACTTGAAAGGTCTGACTAGAGTAACCTGGGCAGCTACCATGCTATCAATCTTAATATACTACTACATCTAGAAAGTGCAAGTTCTGTATATGTCACTATGGAAGAAAATCTAAGATCTATTGTTTGAGAAGAGAAAGTGGTAGAACAATGTGCATATCCTAAGTGTGTGTGTGAATACATGTGTGTAAACATAGACGTATATTTATATGTTGTACACGCGTGAGGTGAGACCAAATACAAGGTCGTCTCCTGGAGCAGAGAGTTCCTTTTCATCTTATAACTTTAATTATCTTTTATTTTAATATCACATACATGTATTTATCTACTCAAAATTTATTTTTAAAGGAATCTATATAGTGAAATTTTAGAATGCATTTCTAAGTTAAATTTTAAAAAAGGAAGCCATATGTAGGCAAGGAATAAAGGTCTGGAATGACAGATTCCCAAAATGTGGATGGCATAGCCATTTTCTGTGGGTATTTTTAATTTTCTCCTTGTCTAGTATTTTCTGTCTTGATTTTCTAATTTTGCCAGGACCTCTTTTCCCACAGCTCAGTCCTCAGGAGTTTTCTCTCTCTGCATACCCATGGTGATCTCATCGAGTCTCATGGCTTTTGATACCAACTATAGGCTAAGCAAATTTATATATCCAGGCTAAACCAGAGCTCCAGACTTAAATATACAACTGCTTACTCAACATCTCCACCTGAATGTCTAAACATCATTTCAAACATATCTCAAAATGAGCTTCCTGCCATCCTTGGCTTCCAACACACACGCCCTCCCATCTTAGTCAATGGCAAATCCTTCCCTGCAGTTGCTCAGGCCAAAAACTTGGGAGTTGATTCTTGACTCATTGTCCCACACCCCATATCCAACCTCTCAGTAAATCTCTTGTCAGTTTTACCTTCAAAATGGATCTAGGTTTTGACCACTTCTCACCTTCACAGCTGCCACTCTGGCCCAGGCACCATCATCTCGCACATGGGTTACCTGTGATCTCCAAACTGGTTTCCCTGTTTTCCCTTTTTACTCCCACAGTCTATTCCCAACAGCAGCCTGAGGTAGTGATCTATCAAAACGTAGGCTTGATCATGTCACTCCTCTGTTCAAAACTCTCCAGATGCTTCTGTTTCTCAAAGGGAAAAAAAAACCAAACCCTAAAAATGGCCCACCAGGCCCCATACAATCCCCACCTCCTTCCCGCCCTCCCATCCACAGTCTTCCTTTTCCCACCTCATCACTTCTTGCCCTTTCCCATGCTCAGCCCTCTCAAGCCAGTTTGACCCCTCCCTCTACTGGTCGTTACATACCAAGCGTGCTCCCACCTTATGCCGTTGCACTGGTTCCAGATTTTCTCATGACTCATCCCCTTCCTTTCTTCAAGTCTTTTTTCAGAATTTACCTGCTCAATTAGGCCTTCCTGTACCTTCCTATCTAAAACTGCAACTGTCCTCACAACCCTACTCCCTTTCCCAGGTCTGTTTTTCCACATACTTATTCCTTCTATTCCACAGAAGTGATTTGGTTATTATAGCTATTTTTATAATCTGCCATGCTTACATCCGTAAGAATGGGGATTTTTGTCCGTATTGTTCACTGAGCCTAGAAAAATATTTGCCATACAGTAGATGCTCAATAAATCCATGTTGAATGCATAAGCTTATATTATTTGTGTAATAAAGAATAATTTAAAAATAAAAATTACTATACTGAATGAAGGCTACAAGTATCTACTAATTCATAATTTGAAAGTTTTTTGAAGGCACATAAACAGTATATTTTGCTTTTAAAAACCCTTCCATTTTTGTCATCTTAGGAAAAAATATTTCTGGGTTTTATTTATTTATTTTTCCTATTTATCAGGACTGACGTAGAAAAAGGCTCTATTTTATTTTCACTCCGGGTGGGGGGAGTAATCCATTTTGTTTCAGGGGTTGCATTTTCTACCGCAGGCAGCGCTGCAGACGAAAGAGCAACAGCAGTTAGGGTTAAACGACAGGGGTGCCCATCTCCACCCCTGCACTCGCACTCGTGTGCTTCTGGACAAGAACCTTAACCTCTCTGAGCCCCCTTTTCCACCTCTGCAAAATGGGAATGATACCTACCCCACAGAGAGGATTAAACAGGATCAGCGCTAATATTTGCTGGGTGCTGACATCACAAAGTGGATAAAATCATGCCTGTTTTCACAGCTTAGGAAACAGGGACCAAAGGTCATCCAACTAGTCAGGTGGCTGAGTCAGAAGGCTGTTCCCCAAACAGTTAAGTCTGGGATTCTTTCCCCTCCAGCCTCCCACCTCTCATCTCTGTGGGAGAGGATAAAAAGTGGACAGTGTCTGAAGGCAACTAAGTGGGGACTGGAGTTTGGCTCTTCCTTTAGCACATGAGAGACTGTCACCCTGAGCAAGGCCTTTGGGAAGTGCGCTGGCCACAGCTGGGTCCTGTGTGAACCACCTCAGGTTATCACAACTCCGAGCGAGTTACACAGAGTCAGCAGTAATTCAGGGCAACATCTCTCCCACTTCCCCTTTTCTTTTCATGTAGATAATTATGCAAAGTCAAATTCATCTCCCTTTGACTTTTATTCTCAGGTCTCAGCTCAGTTACTTCCGCTCCAGAAACTTCTTTGTCATGCCTACACATGTATACTCCTTAATTCTCTTCCACCTCCCATTAACTCTCATCCAGTTACCTCAGGTAAATCTTTCTTCCTCTTTCTGACATTCTTTGTTGCACCTATAAACACCATAACAGCTCCATTCTGGTTGGTAAGCACAGAAGCAGTATACAAAATACACCTCACTTAGGGCGAAGACCAGCCCCTTCCCTTTGAACTTTTCGAGGCTCAGTGAACAATGCAGTGTCCACTCCTGGATGGTCATCAGATGTCCCCTTCCGAATCTTCTCCCGGGGCTCACTGACCTCTTTCAGTACGCCCACGCAGCCGTGCTGTGCAGTGCCTGATGCGGCTGTGGGCTGGCCCAAGCCCCAGTTCTGTTACTTCCTAGCTGTGTCACTTTGGGCAGCTGTTTAACCCTTGCCCCGCTTTCCTCATCTGTAACGTGGGATCATAAGAAAATCTACCTCCTAGGGTTACTATGAGGATTAAATGGATTAACTCATTTCAGTTACTTAGAATGGCTTCTGGGACAGAGCAGGAGCAAAATAAACATGGGTTACCAATACTTCTTCCAACATGAATATTCAAAGTTTAAAAACTTTTTTATTTCTCACTCTTTAAAATATTGTTATCATAACAACTTTTAAAAGAAAACCTGTTTTTAACTAAAAATGCAGTGGTTCAGTCCCATAATTAAATATACTCTTACTAGGAAACCTGAAGATGTGACTACCACTCAGTGTTGTTTCTATGAAAAAACTTATTTTAAATTCAGAAAGATTTATAAGTGACATTTTGAAGTGCATTTTATCTGGAAGATAGGGAATGCTTATATTAAAGATGCAGATGTACATAAAACTATGACATCGGAATTAATTTACCAGAAAATCCTTTACTTTTTTGAAACAGGATTTATTTCACAAGCAATTCACCTATTTCTGTTGCCACAGCTGCTGTGGCTCAGGCACCTCTGAAAAGTATAAATCAGAGCTGATGGGGTTTAGAATCTCCTTGCTTATTTACGGTTTGGTTTTTGCAACCAGACTCAATTTAGGCTCTACCATCTACCCTTGCTCGCAGGGTCAGTTTCCTGAAGATAAGTTACTCAGCTGGGGCACTCTGATCGGCAGAGGCAGAGTACAGGGAACAGCAGAGTTAGACTTACAACAAGGAAGCCGACCCTACCAAACTACTTCCTTTTCATCCCTCCGAAGGGAACACCGCTGGGCCCTGTAGACCTGGGGGAGTTCTGTTTATTTTGGAATTAATGACAACCACAAAATATCTGTTGGTAAGATTGCCAGATTTAGCAAAGCAAAATACAGATGACCAGGCAGAGTATTTTTGGTTTATCGGAAATTCAAATTTAATTGATCATCCTGTATTTAATCTGGTCACTTTATTTGTTGGAAATGAATTATCTGGACATATTACTGCTCTCTCTCTCTCTCTCTCTCACACACACACACACACACACATGCAGAGTTTCCATACTTTAAGGAAATAACATGTGTTCTGTAAACAAAGTACACCAATTTGTATTTACCATCAAAGTTTTGGAAACTGCTTGAATTAAAGAATGACCACGGGGGTGGGGGGTGGGAAGGGATAGACTGGGATTTCAAAATGTAGAATAGACAAACAAGATTATACTGTATAGCACAGGGAAATATACAAAAGATCTTATGGTTGCTCACAGAGAAAAAAATGTGACAATGAATATATATATATGTTCATGTATAACTGAAAAATTGTGCTCTACACTGGAATTTGACACAACATTGTAAAATGATTATAAATCAATAAAAATGTTAAAAAAAAAAAAAAAAAAAAGAACGACCAGTAATTCTCATTTGTTTTCAAATTGGAGAAGAAATCTATAATCACATGTAAGTATATTTTATTTCTTATTTTGGCTCTGTACAATTACAGAAATACGCAACAGAATTGTTTATTTTAATTCATTTATGTTTTCTTTTCTCAAAAGTTAAATGGAACCCGGTCTCAAGCAATTTAATATGAGATAATACTGCCACCTGGAGATCAGAGGTAGGTATGACTAAGAATCAGTGTAATTTCTAATTTGAAAATTAGTCATGTGAGTTAAGGTAACACCTAATTTAATTAATAATACCATTCTGCCACTTGCCATCATATAACTCTAGTTTTCTCCTCATTAGTCACTCATTTTTATGAACATTTTCTAAGTTTCTATTCTATGCCGGCACCATGCTAGACCTTGGGAATAGAAAGTTATATAAGACCCAGTTCCTTCCTTCAGGTAGCTCACAGACCAGTGGAAGAGACCAGCGGATTACCAGGTGTCATCCCAAGTACCTTAACCTTCAAGGTTAAAATGAAATTAGTATAAACCTCCAATCTTCATATGGTGGAAAAGTCATGTCTTGCCCTCTTTCTAAGATTATAGGGTAAACTATGATTTGTAATTTTCCCGTTCACCTTGGACTCTAAGCTCCTGCTTCATGTGATGTAGCTCAGTTATGGACTACTCTACTGTTTCATACATACTGCCCTTGTCCTTTACCAAATCTCCAGAAGATGCACAATACAACACTTGTCCCTTGATTTCCATAATGATTCATCGACACAAAGCCTGTAGGACATGTATTCTGATGTTTAGAAACATGGAGGACTTGTGTGTGTGTGCGTAATTAGAGCCACACTAACAATTATAAATTGAATTCATTGCTCTTTGTTAAAGTCCTTCTTCTCACCATCTTGACTCTTTCTCCCTCTGCTCCCCCGACAGTGGACAATTTCTCCCACTTTATTATACAGAAAAATTCAACTTTCTCAACCTTATATTCCCAAATTCAGCTTCCTGCCCACTTGTGCACATCCTACTCTCATTATTGTATTATGACACACATGGGCCACCTGCCTAGAATCTCATCCTTTTTCTTGCCCCTTAATAAAGATTCATTTCCCCACTGTCAGGCATTATGGTAACTCCTTAAAAGGCAGAGTGGTAACAGCTTAAGTTTTAAGTAACATTTTAAAATGTCCTTGTTAGAGATATAAACAGTGTTAGGAGAGCCATTCTTGCTCTTTACCTTCCTCCCTCCCTCCCTCCTTCTTCCCTTCCTTCCTTCCCTCGTCTTTTTTCTACTATTCTGCAAGCTATCCCTACAGGTATTTCTTAGCAATCTTGTGGTACTCCATGATAATACTGCTACTTGAACTAAAATTCAACAAAAGGAGAAAAAAACTGATGGAAGGATTGTAATACAGTATCGCTAATTTGCTGGCCCGTGGTACATTTTGTTTTCTGGTTAAGCCTAAACACAGCCTTCTTTGAAAGCTGGGATGTTCCAATGAGAAGAACTTGGAGAAAAGATATTGGAAGATTGAATCATCCTCATATCTTGCTCATAATCATTCCCTAATCTTGTTAACAACTCGTGGCCTTAAAAAGGAAGTGTGAATATGAAATTGAATTAAAACATTAATTTTGTGGAATCACATACTGAAACTATACCAAATATTAAGTTTTTAAAATAATCACTCAGGCAATAGGCAACAATTTCGCTAAGCTTCAGGATTAGTTCCTTCATCAGATCCCGTGGTGTGAAGGCTTGGGTACCAAAACACAAATTGCCCAACTGAAAAAAAAGAGCACTTGCCTGGGTATTAGTGATGCCATCTGACTGGCATTATGATTGGGCCTAGATCTATAGATTTGGGGGTTAAAGAGAGATTATGTGAATCACTTACTTTCATAAATAAAGTCAGAGAATTTCATTCATAACACATACACTTATTGAGCACCTAACTTACGTCATGTTCTATGTAATGTACAATGCAATGGTCTTAAGATACAAAAATTAAAACATAGTATCTGCCCTCAAGGAACTTAAGGCCTGTTGAGGAAGACAAAATCATCAAAGGCCATATATGTGAGAATTTTGTATATGTCTAACTCTAACTTTTCAAGTCTATTATTTACCCATTGTTTGTTTACTCAAAGCAGTTAGCAAAAAGATACTTACAATTATAAAGACCTCTGTGTTTATTTTGAGACCCTCCACTAATGCTTAAGATGCACATCTTAGAAATCCAGACCATCACACTGATTGGCATTCTTTCAGGCCCCTGAATATGACAAGCTCATTTCTGCTTTAAGGCTTTTTTACTAGCTGTTTCCTAAGCCAGGCATGCAAAGCAGCGTTGAATCTGATCTACCTTGACCTAGGCATTCTGGCACGGGAGGAAAAGGTGGTGGAGGAATACTTAGCAAATGATGAATAGGCTTCCAAGTTAAAAAATCAAAAACCAAAATCTCTTCCTTAAAGAACCACAAAGGACCAATAAGGGGGTGACTCTTTTCCAGGAACTGAGATAGAGAAGCCATTTGTATCGGGTTGACATCCCTGCCTTTTCCTTTAGAGTGTCACCTCCACGGGAAAAACGATGCAAGTTTGTAGCTCAACAAATGACGATGTACAACAGTGGCTTCCAAACCCATTCCTCATCTGAGGACTTCACAGAAAAGTATTTCTGATTCAATAAAATGTAAAAAAAAATTATGATGCTTGTGATGATATTGGAAATTTGAACACCGACTACATATGTAATAATATTAAGTAACGACTGCTGTTTTAGAAATAATAGTGATCTTGTGGTTAAGTTTTTAAAAATCTATTAGGGATCCATACTGAAATATTATGGATTCAGTGATGTCTTGGATTTGCTTCAATGTATTACTGGAGAGGGGAAAATGTCAGGGGAGGGGTATAAGTGAAACAAGATTGGCCATGAGTCAACAGCTAGATGATGGATACATAGGGGTTTATTACATTATTCTGTCTTCTTTGGTATATGTTTGAAATTTTCCATAAGAAAAAATATATTTGAAAATATCCTATAGAGTACGTTAGTAGTGGGGAGAGGAGTGGTCTTGTTGATCACAGCTCCTATCCTGGAAATACAGACTGTCTTTAGGAAGAAAGTAATTAGAGTAATTCACACAAGGTGTGCACTTAACAATCCGAAGCAGAGATTTCTGCAGTATAAAGGAAAGTATAGTAAGTCTCAAAGACAATATTTCTTTCAATAACTCTAGATTTCAAATAAAAGAAATCACACTCAAAATTGTACTTCTATAACTATCTCATGGCGCTCTGTTTCTAAATCAGTACAATCCAGCCACACCCACCCCTTGCTTCCTCAAACGTGCCAAGCTCAATCGTGCCTAAAGATCTGTGGTTTAACCATATCCTTTGTCCAAGGATGCTCTTCCCCCAAAATATCCCAAGGCTGGCTCTTGTCTTTTATTCATATCTCAACCCCCAGAGTTGCCTTTTCAGGAAGGCCTTCCTGGCACTCCATCTTCAGTAGCCCACTCCTTACAATAACTCACTATGACCTTAAGCTGCAAGCTCAGCTAATCCAGATAAGACAATTCAGAGATGAGTTAAAAGACACTGAGAAAACATATTGAGAAGATTGTACCCTACAGCACTGTTTGTAACGGTGTAAAATGGGAAACAACCCAAGCATCCATCACTATGGGAATTCTCAAATAATTTGTGGCAAGCCTATTTGACAGAATACTATATAGGTAAGACAAATGAAGTCCAGCCATCTGTATCAATGTGGATAGATCTCAAAAACATAGAATTAATTGGGTGAGAAATCAAGTTGTAGATCAATACACAAAGTATAATCGCATTTGTGTAAAACTTCAAAAGCCCAAAGCATTCTATATATTGTTTACAAATACATAGTAATAGGGAAAGTACAAGAACCTAGATTAGCAAGATGCATGTCAAATTTAGTTGCCCCTCCGAAGGGAAACAGAGTGGCACTGAGAATAGGTGGCACCCGCTTTATCCGTAATGTTCTATTTCTTTCATTTAAAAACATAAAAAGGCAAGACGTATGATCTGTTCATTCTGGATAGTGGGTACACGAATATTTACTCTGTTTTTCTTTTTAAAACATTTCAGAATGTTTTAAAAATGGAGGGAGGTGGCGGTATATGAAGATCCCATACTAGAAACCAGGATAACTGCGTTCGTCCTTGCTCTGCCCCTCCGACACTGATAAAATCTCTAGATACAGTTTTCTCATTAGCAAATGCGGGATAAGTATGTGGTGCTCTCCAGTCTCTTTAGTCTAACGGTCTGTGAACCTAAAACCTCCTCACCCCCAACCCACACACGGGGAAGGCTATCCAGACTAGGGAATAAAAACATGGATTCTCCCTTTATTTAGGATAGTTCTCTCTCTCTCAACCCTCAATCCCTTCTTCAGAGGCAGTTTGTGTAGTGAGTAACTGTCTCGGCGACAGAGAGACGTGAATTTATTACCCTTGGTGAGTGTCAGATTCCTCACTTCTAAAACAGGGATTCTAACACCTACCTCATAGAGTGCAGTGAGGTTTAGAGACGTCTGTCAAGTGCCTTAACAGTAGCTACTTATAATAGGAGAAAAAGAATTTCATTTAGGAACTCAGCCTCGGGGGTCGCTAAACAGAATCATGGTTTTTCACGCTGCCTTCCAAGCTAAAGTTGGTTTACCTTGCTAAATCCCAGCGATGCATTGGAAACAATCCGGAACAGTTGCTATGGCGACACTGGTTCCGCCTCCAAGGTTGCTCGAACGGCATGCTGGGAACTGTAGTGCGTGAGACCGTACACTCGCGGAGGGGGAGGGGCAGCTTGTGGAGGGGGAGGGGCAGCTTCCGGAAGGGGTACTACATTTCCGATTCTTGCCTCCATTTGCAAACCTTACCCTCGTCGCCTCTGAGCCAAAAGAGCCTAGAATAAAAGCCCAGCTATGGGTCCTCCTTTCCACGCTCCTCGAAGGCACAGCTGAAGGCAAGACAGGGGAAACAATGCGGTGTCAAGGGCGGAGACGGGAGCGGCAGTGGTGGAACCGGAAGAGGAAAGTCTCCCGCCTAGGGCACGGAGGCTCCGCCTCCTTACGTCACTTCCGTAAACAAAGGGCACTGTGGAGGCGCGGGGTCCGGGATGTGACCCCGGCTCAAGCTGCAGTGGTAGCATCGACGGCTGCAGGTGCGGCCGTGGCTTCGGAGGCCCCGGGATCTCTGCAGACTGAGGAAGAGGACCCCGATCCCCTTCTTCCTCAGGTATGAAGGGGAAGCAAAGGCACCCCAGCAATGTCCCCCTGTAGGCCGCTCCCACCACCGGTTCTGGCCACGACTGGATTCTGGGCAATGAAAGGTCACCGTGTCGGCTGATTGTTTGGAGAAGGGGAATGAAGCGAAGTCAAGAGGGACTCCTAATGGTCCTGCTTGGATTCCTGGGATTGGTATACAAGAAGGATTCCAGTGCTCTTGTCGAGATGTTACCTCCCAAAAAAGGATGATTTTCGAGCCCTGGCCCCTCAGAACATCTTAGTTTAGACCACTATTGGTTTATTTACATTACTTTACTTCCTAGACTTTTTTTCTTGCATCTGCAGCTGTGTATAAGCATCATTGAATTCGAAAACCACTGTGTTTGTGTATCAAACCACTGTATACCACTGTATAAATTTATACAGATCCTTGCCTCTTTGGAAAAGTGAATCCTCCTTCTCTATTTAGTTATTTTTTAAACATTTAGTTTGTGTTGCATGCTGAAACACCCCAAAATGTCTGTTGCTAAAAATACTTCTTAAAGGAAAATTTTTTAGCCAAGATTTAAGTGGGTTTACCTTTTTTTTTTTTTAATCTGGGATTAAAGACTGGGCAGTGGAGCCTTTCCTTTACAACCTTTGGTTCTTTGGAGGTATCATACCTCTAGTTATGATTGTCTAAAGTCATTGTAAGCCAACTGAGCTCAGTGGTTTAAATAACAGTGCTAGTAGCACCGAGTCCAGACAATAGCAGAAAAATCTGTTTTTATGGAAATTCTTGTGTAATTACTTTAGGAGTGACATCGATGGATTTGAGCTTTTTTGAATGGTCATAGCAGGATTAAATTCAACACAACATACAATAAAAGGCCTAATGGGCCTTAGGCACTTTACAGTCTAATGAGGTGAACAGCTATATAAATTTCTCATCCTGGGGGATGGGTGTAGCTCAGTGGTAGAGCCTGTGCCCACAGGGTCCTAGGTTCAATCCCCAGTACCTCCATCAAGAAAAGTAAAAAATAAAAAAAGTTTCTCATCTTATGATGCATGAAACAGTATAATTTTATATTATTCATAAATAAAAAGGAAATGTGGAAGGATATTTTTAGATGTGCTCTTAGGAAAATAAAACTGGTTAATACATAAAGTAAGGGAAAGCACTGGATAAATAGAAAACCTTCACTATATTCTGCATAGAAGGACCAAGTGTAACTTCATAGAGTAACTTTCTTGATAGTGGCAAAACTAAACATATATAATAAAGTTTTATGTTTCCTTGTAAACAGGTAGAGAAAGTAAATTCAAAGTAGTCATGGAACAATCTTAATTTTACAGTATTTAATTTTCCTTCACTTGATCAAGAAACTAGAGTCAGATGACCTCTAGACAAACTGAATTTCTACTTGGTGGTTGAAATAAGGTTTCTACTTGCTAGTTAAAATTCAGATCCCCATGTCAGTTATACATCTATTTGAATCTAGTTGGTTTTTTAAAGAATATATTTTAGAAAGGAGACTTGAAGGCCATTTAAAGCTTGAGGCAGGCTGGGAATATCATGTGGGTGAGTTGTTCAATGTTTATGTGTTGCTCTCCTATACCGTCAGCTTTTTGAAGGCAGGGACTCTGTCTTGCACAGTACCATTTCCCCAATGCCTAGAATAATGCCTAACATGTGAAGAGAGCAAATATTTGTAGGATGAATGAATAAAGAAAATGGTGAAAAAATTTTTGTTTGCCAGGCCATTTTGCTTAGGACTTCTGTGTATTTAGTACTGTAGATTGAACTTAAGGGATCCTTAGTCTAACTTTCTCTAATGACCTCTGAAATTCTTGATCCTCTTTCAGCCCATAAAGTGGGTCTTTGAACCCCTTTCATTTCAGCATACTGTAGCTATGTGTATAATTGTGCTGTGTTTCCTTAGGTCGTAAGAAGCTGGCCTTGGTGCAATAAGGAACTTAAAACAATGGAGGAGCGCAAAGTGAAGAGGAGGAGTCCTAAGTCTTTTAGTGCCCATTCTGCTCAGGTCGTTAATGCCAAAAAAAATGCCATTCCAGTTAGTAAAAGCACGGGATTTTCAAATCCTGCATCACAGTCAACTTCACAGAGACCAAAGTTAAAAAGGTGAATTCTTTTCTTTCATGTTATCTCAGGAAAATACTATTAAACTCAATACTATATCCACTAATACTTATAATATTTTTTCTCTTGGCTTAACTTTTAAAACAGTTGAGGCACATATTATATGTCATTTAGAAAAAAAATTATGAAGATTACAGTGTATAGAGATTAGAAAATGCAAAATGAGTGATTAGTTTTAAGGCCCTTACTTTGTCTCATATTAAAATACACAAGCAAGAAAACTTGTAGACAAGTTGATAAACTAGCCAGAAATGGAAAAAGGGATACAGGTTTGTTTGTTTGTTTGTTTTAAACTAAGCTGAGTGTTTGTACTTTGGTAGTTTTATTTTTTTTAAAGAATGAATTCATTGTTTTTGTGGAAATGATTTGTACTTATTGTGAATATTTAAACACAGGAAAATTTCAAAGAAGAAACATAGAACAGTAAAATCCCACCACCCAGAAGTAATCATTATTAACATTTGGTGAACGCCATTTGTCTTAAGGCTTTAAAGGAAACAGGAGGGACACGTTTAAATGTGTTACACGTTACTGCTGCATGTATGTGAGTATTTTGGAGTGTTAGATATTTAGAAAGGAAGATGGTGTCTTTAGAGAAAATGCATTTTATAATCTCAATCCTCTTCCTAATGATGATTAAGTAAACTTCCAAGCTCATCATGAAGAGTCAAGTAAGGAAGTGATGCTTGTAGCACTCAGTAGCCACCACGTTTACACAAAAGAAAAAAGACTGCTGCCTTGATGATGATCTCACAGTCTCTGAGGAAACAAATGGGGCATAGTGAGAGACACTTGGAAAAGAACATCCCAATAAGGACTAAGTGATAAACAACAAGATTTATGAAGGTTTCTTTTGACTACAGTGTCAGATTGCAAAGGGGTTTTTCCTCCTGGAGGAGTTTAATTTAGAGTCAGATTTTGAATGTGGTTTTAGTTAGTGGAAAAAAACCCAAGCGATTTTAAAGGAAATCACTCTTTCTTCCAAACTTTTGCATCTGTTTGCTCATATCTCATGGTCATTTTCTACCTTGTACTTTTATTTCTCTATCCTCTTCTAGAATGTAGTCTTCCTGAGGGCTGGGGCTTGTGTGCCAGGCAGGACTGAGAGTGGGGCTTTGCATATAGTCTAATTTCAGTGAATTCTTTTTAATTGTTGAATTGGTTTAATAAAGTGGGGCAGCGGGGCATGATCAAAAACACTGAAGTGGGAAGAAACAGGCTTTTATTTTTATTTTTTGAGAGGGTTGTTAAGTGATGAACTGATGCAGAATAGGTACTTGGATAAAACTTCCAATTTGAAAGATAAAAATATATTCGCTGTACTGAAACCTGAGGGTCTGTAGCAGTTTATCTCAGATTTTAGTGTGAATACGGCTCTCTCAGGAATCTTTTTATAATGCAGGTTCTGAATCAGTCAGTCCAGGATGGACTTCTGTTAAGCACTTCTAGTAAGCTCACAGGTAATGTTGATGGTACAGGTCTTGGACAGTACTTTGAATATCAAGGTACTAGATAGTGGTATGAAATCTAATATGTATCTAAAATTACAGAGCTTGCTTTGTGAAGCACTGTTACTGACCTGCTGTCACAGCCTTTATGCTCTAAGCCTTGCCACCTTCCCTACTCTGCACCCCCACCGTATACCCCATCTGCCTTACCGTATTGTGGTGAGTACACCTGTGGGGAAGACGTCTTCACGCAGCATTACGTAGAAATTAACTGAGTACTGAATATAAGTGTACATCAGGATCTGTGGTACATGTTGGGGTTATAAAGCAACACCCAAACCCTTCTCCCATTTTTACCCTTAACTCCTACTTAGACTTTAACTTTCACTCACACATCACCTTAGGAAGTTTTCTCTGCTGCCCTTCGATTGAGTTAACTGCTCTTTTTCTCCATTTCCGTATCACACTGTGTATAGCAGCATCACTCAAGTGTCTGAGAGCCTGGCATGTGCTAGACATGTGTGGTAAGAACTCATACAGTCTAGGGGTCCTGAAAAGGCCTTCCAGAGGCAATAACATTTAAACTGAGACTTGAAGGATGTGTGGGAGGTAGCCTGGCAAAGATGGCAGTGAGGGGAAGGACGCTAATGTAGCAGAGGATTAGCTGTAAGTAGATGAGAGAATGGATTCCTAGGAAGCAGAAGAGATTCGAGATGTCTAGAGCATCGACAGACAAGAGAGGAGAGGATTTCTTACGGATATCGGACTACTGAAGGGTTTGAATTACGTAAATCATTTCATCTGATTTTACTTTTTAAAAATTGACTTGGTTGCTCTCTAGGGAGGGAATGGGACTCAGAGACAGCACATAGAGGCCGGGAGACCAGCTGAGAAGCTGTTGGAGTAGTTCGGTCAAGCCGTAGGATAGTGGCTGTGGAGAAGGAGAGAACTCGCAAGATTGGACATCGTTACGGGTATAATCAGTAGGACTTCATGTCTGCATGTGAGGCCTCCAGAAGTTGGAGGCGTCAAGGATGGTAACAGGTTTTAGCACTGTGTCACATGGTGCTTATGAATTTATATGTCTGTCTTTCTCCTTGGACTGGGCACTCTTCAGTGCAGTAACTGATGTCAGGTGCATGTTTGTATACTGAGTATCTGGCACCGTGTGAGCTACAGATCAGGGGCCCATAACCACTTGAACAACCCATAGTTCAAGGAATAGCCTGAATAAAGATGAGATGGGAAAGGCGTAATATGTTTACTGAGAAATGAATATGAAACATAGGCTAGGAAAAAGACTTAGTAATTCTCTTTTCAGTTTTTTTTGCAATCCAAAAAATTAGCATATTGTAAAAATATGTTACTTAAGCTTTTTATATACCTTACTAAGTTATATTTTATACATTTATTTTGAGATTTTTCACAACCTGTTATTTTGGTGTCTGGCTTGAAATTATTGGTTTTATTTTGTATTGATTTTATTCTGATATCTTGTTTTTAATGGAAATTCCATTTAGTTTACTAATTTTGCTTAATCTAGAACACCCTGAAAGAATATAATTATCTCTTTTTAAAGATAGTTATACACAATTACTTTTTTATTGCATCCTTTCTACAGAGTGATGAAAGAAAAGACCAAACCTCAGGGTGGAGAAGGCAAAGGCGCTCAGTCAACCCCGATTCAGCACTCCTTTCTCACCGACGTCTCCGACGTCCAGGAGATGGAGAGGGGGCTTCTCAGCCTGTTGAATGACTTCCACTCTGGAAAACTCCAAGCATTCGGTAATTCATAGGTGTTTTTCTTTTCAAGATGTTTGCACCCTATTTTCTGCATGTGTTTTGCAATTCTTTTTTAAAGTGTCATTTTCTTTAATTAAAAAAAAAATGTCCAGAGGCATAAAACACAATCACCCTAGATTTCATTTGTCACAGAATATAATTTGCCTTCTAAAATTTCAGGAAAAAAAATTTTTTTTTTTTTTTTAAAGAGGGAGGGTTAGTTGAAATGTTCAAGTAGGATTGCTATTATGGAATAAGTATCTTGAAAGTGTAACAAACAAAAGAGACACTCTTTGTCAACTAAAGTATTTTAGACTTAGTGCTTTAGTTTTAGAAAGACTCAGGATCACTTTCCTTTACCCTTTCAAGCCTAAACTTATTTCTTGCCCAGGATTCCTGGCTTTCAAATATTAATGAGTCTGGTTTTCTCATTCTTTCATGAAGACATAAGAACAGTGAACTGATTGTTCCAGTAAAAACTCTGAATAGGTATTTTTGTATGTGAATTCGCAAAGTGTAATGTCAGATTTTTCATGTTCAGCTTGCAGCTTACTTGATAAGCTTTTTCTAATAATAAAATTATTTACCTGCATTTTAAAGGAGTAATTAAAAATTATTGAATGCACACATACGGAATCTCACTCAAAAGCATAAATGTCATCAACATAGATATTGCTTCTTTTTTTAAGTGTTGTCTTTCCTTCCCCTGCTTTTTTACTTGGCTTCCCTATCCCTTCCTTTACCTCCTCTACTTCCCCTGCCCCCCCAACCAGTTAGCCATGTGTGTATATATATATATATACACACACATATGTAAACACACACACACACATACACAAAGATTTTTGTTTTCATTATTTTATACAAATAGTGTCTTGTAGACACTTTTCAATGTCTTGCTTTCCTCACTAACCAGTATCTGGTGAAAATCTGTCTATGCCACCTGGTATGGCTCTAATTCACTCTTTTTTCCAATGGCTACATAATCTCCAAGTTGTGAATGTACCCTGGTTTATTCAGCCATTTCTCTGTTGAAGGGCATTTACTTTGTGTCCAGTTTGGATCACTAAATTCAATGGTGTGGTGGACATCATTTTATATATATCCTTATGTGGATGTTTTTATTTCTCTAGGGTGGATTCCCATGAGTGAGATTGCTGGGTCAAAGCATATATGTAATTTTAATTTTAATAAAAGTATCCAGATTGCTTTTCAAAAATGTTATTGCACTTCTAGTTTTCATAGCAATTTATGAAAAAACTCTTCCCTGAGGAAATGTGAGATATTTTACTGTGAAGAAGGATGATTTTGAAAGAGCTGCAGCTAGCTTCAAAATTAGTAGTAGTCCTTAATTTAATGTAATATAGTCAGTTTACGAAGATGTTATAAAGCTGGCCAGAGGAAAATATAATTTATATTAATTCATACTGATTCCAGCTATGTACTTCACCTTTGGCTAAACTATATTATATTATACCTTTGAGGAAATCAAAGTTTTTTTTTGAAAAATAAATAGTAATATGGAGAGCTTACAGAGGCTGTGTTTAAACTGAATGAAAATATATACATTAGTTGGTCTGGGCAGATAATGCTACCTCAGAGGACTCTAATTGAGACAGGAGGGAAGAGGACAGGGCACAACCCCTGGAGGAATGACACAGCAACTGAGGACAGAACAAACTGGTTAGAACCAAGATGGTGGAAGATTTGACTTCCAGTAGACCTTGAGCCTCTTGGCAAACCCACAGGCGCCATGACAGTTCCTAGGCTGACTATAAAAGTTCAAAAAGTGGGCAGGGGAGCCCAATTCCTGGAGATCCCTGCCCCTTCCCCAAGGTAGTTAGAATAATCCTCCCACTTGTTAGCATATGAAATTACCGAGCCCATAAAAACTTAACAACTCTGCATCTCACGGTCTCTCTCTCTCTCTCTCTCTCTTTCTTGCCTTCTGAGACAGCCCGCACTCTGTCTGTGGAGTGTGTATCTACTTTTACTTTAAACACCCCACACCTCTCGGCCTCTCTCCCTCTCACCTTTGGAGACAGCCAGCTTTCTGCCTGTGGGAGTGTGTATCTCCTAAGTCACTTTCCCTTCTGAGTGAGACAGACCCCACTCTGTCTATGGAGTGTGTCTCTCTCTAAATAAACTTGCTTTCACTTTAACATGCCTTGCTCTTGAATTCTTTCCTGTGCTAGGCAAGAACCTATTCTCTAGCAACATAATCAACAAATAATGCTAAAGCAGTAAGTTGTCTTTAACTATTATTTGTACATTGTGTTTCTCATGCTTCATAACATTCTTCATGCTTCGTAAGTATCTTTTATATTGCCTAAAAGAGGAATATATGGTTGGTAAAATGATTGATGACTGAAGTTTTTATAGGACTCTTAAATTCACTCAGATTATTATAAAATGTTGAGTTACTCAATTCTAATGGCAGTTGTCAAATAGGAGATGAATAGATGGTGTTAAAACTTCTATAGATGATATTGAAATTTTTTTTTACCACCTAAGGGGTGACTTTATTTAAAAATTTTCTTCTATATGATTTTTTTAACGTCCATGATCAGTTTTTAAATTGTTGTTTTCCTGGTCAGAAGTTTGATTTATAATTATACACAGAAAATATGCAGTCATTAACAATGTAATTTACAAAACAAAGAAAACCGATTTCTTTTAAGCACCTAGGATTTAGAAGTTTTTCAAGACAGTTAGTTTGACCTATCCTAATCTTTATTGATGTCCTGGAATGTTCCCCCAGGAAATGAATGTTCCATTGAACAGATGGAACATGTTCGGGGAATGCAGGAGAAATTAGCTCGCTTGAATTTGGAGCTCTATGGGGAGTTAGAGGAACTTCCTGAGGATAAGAGAAAAACAGCCAGTGACTCCAATCTGGATAGGCTTCTGTCTGATGTGAGTATGGCTCTCTTTCTTTATTCTTTTCTTAATAAAATTTGTATTGAGATAAAAGTCACCATTTTAACAATTTTAAAGTATACAATTCAGGGATTTGTAGTATATTCACAATGTTGGGCAGACATCACCACCGTCTAATTTCAGAACATTTTTATCACTCCAAAAAAAAACCCCTGCCCCTCGCAGTTCTCCCTTGCCATCCCCTAGCAACCGCCAGTCTGTTTTCTGTCTCTGTAGATTTGCCTATTCTGGACATTTCATATAAGTGGGAATCACAAAGTATGTGGCTTTTTATGTCTGGATTTTTTCACTTGGTGTAATGTTTTCAAGTTTCATTGATACTGTACTTTATATTCTTTTTTTAAAGAAATATGTTCAAAGGAAATTATATTTACGTCTAAGCATATTTTCTGAGATACTGGCAAGTCTAAAATACTTGCTTCTGTACCTATATAAGATCTTAAGTCATAGAAGGTAGTATGTCAAAAGATCCTGGCATGATTGATACATTTTGCATTATTTACTCAGTGGTGGTTACTTGTACTATGTTTGGTGTTTATGGTAATTTCGTAGGTTGTCATAACAAAGTACCATAGACTTGCTTAGGCTACAGAAATTTATTTTCTCACAGTTCTGGAGGCTCAGAGCTGGAGAATCAAGGTGTCAGCAGGCTGGTTTCTTTTGAGGCCTCCCTTCTTGGCTTATAGAAGGATGTCTTCAGATCCACATGGCATGCTCCCTCTATGTGTGGGTGCCTATGTCCAAATTTCCTTTTTGTAACAACACTGGTCATATTAGATTAGGGCCCATTCTAATGACTTCATTTTAATTTAATTCCCTCTTTTTAAAAACTTATCTCCAAATATAGTCACATTCTGAAGTTTTAGGGGTTAGGACTAAAACATAAATTTTTGGAGGACGCAGTTCAACCCATAATACCATATATGATTCTTATATTGAAAAGTGTTAATTAAATTTGCCTCTTGAAATCTTTTTTGGAACAAAAATAAATAAAAATTGAATTCAACACATTTTAGTTTCAGAGTCCATATTTACCCATAACAGAAATGGTTAATTTCTCTTGCTTTTCTCTATCTTTTGAATAAATAAGAGAGAAATTGTATGCCCATACTTTTAAAATTTTGAACCTATACTTGTAATTGCACTCGTGGTATGTTGAAAATGGAATTTGAAACCAGAAAGTCTTTGTTTAGTTCAGGATCTGCATAGAGCTGTATAACCTTGGGCAATTTAATATTTCTGTAACTCAGGTTTTTCTCTCTGTAAAATAGGGATGGTTAATTCTATCTCATACTAAAAACTGACTATCATGTGGAATCTTATTCTAATCCATAAAGTTTTTTAAAGATTTTGATCATTAAAATGGTGACTTTTTTCTTTTAAAAGCTATAATTAGAGACGATTATAATTAAGCAAGTTTTTAATACTTAGAAAACTTCAGTTTTTATTATACAGTTTTAATTCTCTTTTCATATTCTTATGTCATAAATACTACAGCTACTTTAGTATTATTTTGCATAAGTGAATTTCCCAGTCTGGAAATTTTTTGGAAAGTTTTTTCTTTCTAATTTGCTTTTTTATTTAAAGAAAGCTTAAATGAGAAATAACTTATTTAATAATGTATTTTTAACAATTATCTATTTATGATGTTTATCTTATAAAAAATAAAATTAAATTTTTTTCTTTGTGTTACAGTTAGAAGAACTGAATTCTTCCATGTATCCTTTGCTTAACATCAAAAGTGAAAAGGTTACAAATTATAATTTCTGGTGACTAGTCCCAATCTAATGAAGAAACCTACTATTATTTACTGGGGCTCTCTCTTTCCCTTTGGTCTCTAAGTGGAATTTCCTAGTTCTTTTGTTTGCTGAAATTTTGTTTGTTTATGGTTTGCACTTTACCTTGTATTGTTTTTGGAGTTTTATGACAAAATTTTTTAATTTAATCAGGAGAATTATAGATTAGGCTAGTTGCCATATAAATTATTTTGAACTTTAGATTCTTAAGATAAATGGAAATTGGATAGCAGACATACTGTACTATACTAGATTTAATATTTTTGCATAGAGTATTTTAGATGCATAAAAAAGTGTATCATAAGATTAGCATAAAGGAAATCACCAAGGCACATGTGAAATACTCAGGTTTTGACATTTCAATTTAGAGCAGTTATTTCAGGAACTTTTCAAAATGTATTTTTGAACACAGTGATAGGTACACTATGAGATATATAAAAATAATAAGAAATAATCCTGCCTATAAAATAATTTGAGAGGTAAGACATCTCTTTGAACCAAATAATGAGACACTAGAAAGGATACTGGTTGTAGAGTTAAGAGATTTGATTTTTGAAATTTGGTTCCACATTTTGCTAATGTAACCTTCAGCAGATTAACATCTCAGAGTGTCTTATGTGATACGGGGTAATTGCTACATATAATGATGAGTATATGAAAATTTCCAAACCGTATAGAATATATATAAAAATTGCTATTATTGCTTAACATATATACTGTTATTAATTGCTGAATTGTGCAATAATAACAGTTAAGAAGTATGAAGATATGAATAAATCCAGTAATAGTCATTAAGAGCTGACCTTTACTGAATTCCTACTATTTGCTAAGCATTATACGAAGGGATTTACATGCATTACCTCATTTGGGCCTACCCTTGGAAGTAGGTGGTGTTATACTGCCCATTCTACTGATGAAGAAAATAAAGTTTTGAGAAGCCACATAAACCGTAGGGAGATGTTAATTTAAGATATCATTGCCAAGAAAGACTTTAATATGAGGGTAAGATAGAGTTATTTAAGGGGCTTTTCTTAGAAGTTCCTGGGTTTTTTTTTTTTCTTTGTATTCGTTTTAAGCTTTATATCCTTTCTATGCTTTTGACATTTACCGAACTCTAATCCTCTCATCTGAGTTTTTGTTAAACATTTAGACTTACTTGTCTCAACACTTTCCTCGCTTCAGTCACCACAGTGAGATAAGGCATGATGGTAGAATCCAAGAGTGTTGGCTTTGGATGACTTGGTTTCAAATCTTGGTAAGCAGCCATGTCACCTTGAGCAGAGGCTGGCAACCCTAGTTTCCTCACCTGTAACGTCCTCTCTGTAATCATACTTTCCCCCCTGATTTTTCTCGCCATCATCAACGCCCCTACTATTTTAATCTTCAGGATTATTTAAAAATTCATTTGTGACTATAGCAGACGTTAGTCCTGGCACTATCTGCCATTTAGCCGGTACAGAGACACGAAATGATTTGCCATCGCTTAATTACATAGTTGTTGGGCATTATCAGTTCTATCTTGTGTTCTTCCTTCATTCTCTACCCTCATCACCTAATTCCATAACCTTTCAAATTTCTGTTCTCTGGAGACTGTAGAGCTGCACTGTTCAGTATGGCAGCCACTAGCCCAGTAGCTCCTGAGCACATGAGGTGTTGGCTGGCGTGGACTGAAATGCGCTGCAGATGTAATGCGCACACCTGACTTTGAAGTCAGCTAGTATGAAAAGAAGAATGTGAAGTATCATATTTTTTATAATGATTATGTGTTGAAATGATAATTTCCTGATTTGTTAGTATAAATAAAATGTATTTTAAACATTATATCTGTGGCTTACATTATATTTCTATTGGACAGTGCTGCTGTAAGTTTTAGACACTGCCACTAAATTATTCTTCCTAAAACATCACTTTCATCTTGCCATTTTTTACTATGTCATACTGTTAAAGGGCTCTCAATAATTTGATTACAACCTATATATCCTGAAATATTTTTCATTCCCACTTGGTGGTTCTCTGGATGCCCAAGAGCAGATTATTTCCATGCTGACCTTAACACCTTCGTTCAGGTTGTACATTCTACCTAGAGTTGCTCTGGCCTCCCCTTTCTCCTTATCAAAGACACTCAAGTGGACCACTTCCATAAAGCTTTTTTGTTTGTATCTCAAACTAACATTCTGCCTTATTTCATTATCTGTTGATTTTTATATGTGTTAAATCTCAGCCTTCCAATTGAACAAGAATATCCTTGATGGCAGAGCTCATGTCTGTACATTTTTTGCAAACCTCTGCAATACATGTATTGCTAGCATTTAGTTGTCCTCAGTATATCCAGACCGTTGTTTGAATTGAGGCTTGAAAAATAGGTGGCAAGTGGATCAGATAGATGAAAGAGGAAAATGAAAGGCACCAATGAGAAGGGAGTAAATTATGTAAGAATTCCATCCTATTTCCAATCTTCTTGAAAATTCAGAGGATTATAGGAAAAGTTTTAGAGCTATGATGATTTTATGTTTTGGGGTTTTTTTTTGGATTTTTACAAAGAAATTGTTTTTCCGAGGATGATAAAAGGATGTTACCTTCTCAAATGAATTTTTTAATCCAGTACATTTTATGTTTTAATTAGCTTCTTACCATGAGAACTGTTCTTGCTACATTAAAATAATTCTGTGCTCCATTAGAACCTGGAACATAGTCTTGATATAGTGATTTTTTTTAAGTCTACAAATTCTAGACATAGTATAATTACTTAACTACATTTAAAAATTATCCTACCACATCCAAGTTTCTCAATAACAACATAGGCACTTTCCCTTTAAACATATTTATTTTTTTAATATCTCTGTCTCTCAGCTCTTGAATGTAATTTCCAGAAATTTAAAAGAAGTACTCATTATAGAATGAAAATCTTCTTAACTGATGAATTCAGACAAAAACTCCACTTGGCAGATGCACAAGATGTTCCAAATACTTCTACCAGCTAAAGTGAAACGTAGGTTGCTGTCTCGTGGTTCGAAGAAAAGCGGTGTTCTTTACTTTTCCAGCTGAATCCAGTAGCAGAATCATCTTCCACAATAAGGAATTAAAAGTAATTAAAGTGCAGTGACTGCTTTCACATCCTGCTTTTAGTAATTTGCCCTAAGTCACCGTGACTGGAGGCCTAGGCCTTGCTGAAGGCTTGATCAGGAAATGTGATACAGAGGTTTTGCTGCTCCGCGCTATACTGTTGCCTTATGGGTTATACTTGAAATGCATCATGCTAAGTGTTGTTGAGAGGGCTGCAGGATTACCCCTCCTGAGCTCACCAGACTTCGCCCCCTGGTGATCGTAAGTTGATGATGCCCAGGCTTTTTGTGGCAGCCCAGCTTCAGTTTACATTAGACAATCAGTACACACGCCTGGTGTGTTTGCCAATGGCCAGTGACAACAGAATGTTAAATGAGTATCTGTGAAATTTGCTATTTTTAATAAAGTGATTGTTTTAGTCTGTTTTGGAGAAACCTGTCGTCTTCAATCTGGGAATACAAGGGTTCAATCCTCAAAGGTAAACTGTTTATATAATTTGAGGTTCTGCAACTTTCTTGCAAATCTTGCACCTTGTGCACATTTAAATATTGGCAAAATGAAAAGAACATGGGCTTTGACTTTACTTAGATCTTGATTGGAAGCCCCATTCTGCCTCTTAGCTTTGAGTTCATTTATGTTTACTGTTTCTATCTTTTTGTTTTTAATCTAGAAAATGAGGTTAATAACCAGCTTGTGGTGATGGTTATGAGCAGGAAGTTAAAAAGTGCACATAAGATGCTTAGCACAATAGCTGACACAAGTAATGTTCAGCAAACAGTAGCTTATTAACATTACCATTAGCTTTTAAACAGCTTTATTGAAATAATTCATATGCTGTAAAATGTACCCTTTTAAAGTGTGTAATTCAATGGTTTATGGTAGATTGACACGGTTGTGCATCCATCCCCGTAATTTAATTCTAGAACATTTTCATCACCTCAAAAGGAAACTGATCAGCAGTCACTCCCTATCTCTCAAACGCCTCAGCCCTTGACAACAGTAATCTATTTTCTGGCCCTATGGATTTGCCAGTTCTGGACATTTTGTACCAGTGGAATCATACAATACATGATCTTTTGTGACTGGCTTCTTTTACTTAGTATAATGTTTTCAAGATTTCAGGGTTCATCCACATTGTAGCATGTATCAATACTTTTTTTCCTGGCCAAGTCATAGTCCACTGTATGGATATACCACATGTTTATCCATTTATAGCATTTATTGCCTTCATCTTGGAGAAGACGCCCATGCTTCTTCCTCCTTGTTTCCAGGCCACAGTAACAAGCACCTATTTGGAAATGGGGAGGGTGGGGGACCCATTGAACAACATAAAAAAAACCTCAATTTCAGTAATTTTTGGCATTCGAAGTTCAAAGAATTCTGATCAGTTTCTCTAATCAGTCTTTTGTATACCCCTTTTAAAAATAAAATCACCAGAACATTAAATGCAACCTTCAAAACTTTTCTGTTGGGTTGAGAGAATAGGAATTCCAGGGGGAAAAGCATTTAAGGTCTGACAGAGCAGAAGAAAACTTCGCCATTTGACATGTTTTTCTTGGATGAGTCTTGAGATAGAGTAACGCAAAAGCTGTTTCCTGTGGATTCGTGACAGAGCGGCAGATCAGCCTTGTTTATTCAGCTGGTTCATTTGTCCTTTGTGTCAAGGAACCCCATGTAGGTCCCAGGTAACAAATTTTTAGTTTATCTAATTTGTATCCTTTCACACAATTTAAGCATATGTTAAAGGCAACAAGAAAAAAAGAGTTGCTTAGATTAGAATAAAACGATTAGACTAACATTTATTATTTATTATACAGATGTTGCATATTTATAGTAGAAAAATTTTAATTACAGATGACTAAAAGAAGTTTGTTAATGTACTTCCAGGCTTCTTAAAATAGACATTTATTTATAAAAATTAGATAGTACTATTCATATGGTTTTCTAACATGCTTTTCATGTTGTGACCATCTTCCCATGGCGGTAACTATTTATCTACATAAAAAAAAAAAAAACCTTACGGGCTTCACAATAAATATGTAGAAGCATTTTGACTAGAACCATTAGAAACTAAGAAGGATGTTGATTTGGTTTTGGTACCTCCTGTGTAATGTGAAAATTGGCAATAGTAAGTATTAAAATACTCTGAGGGTTTGCTGAAGATACGAAACGCCACAGCCTTAAAATTCCTGGCTTTGAGACCAAGCAAATGTTGGCTTCAGTATCCAAGTCTCTTGGGTCTTTCCCCTCTGCTCCGTGCCTTCAGGGGCTTCTGGGACCTGCAGCGACGCCCAGGATCCCATCGCAGACTCCCTGGAGAATGACAAAGTCACGGGGAACCAGCAGCAGTGGAGAGGGAGGTGTCGGCCGGTGCAGCACTGGCGCTCTGAGCGTGGTCCACAGGCGAGCAGGTTTCTGGCCCTCCTGCGGGCAAGGCGCGGGTGCCGGTGACTTGGAGCTGTGGGCCCGCGGGGCGGGGCGGGGCGGGGCCGTGTTGTCAGGTTTCTATGGAGACGAGCCGCTGCAGGCCCTACCCCCTCCCCAGGCTGCGGCTGGGGGTCCTGCGTTCTGCGTTCCAAAGAGCAAGCATCCGTTCGGAGCCGGGTCTCTCCACCAGCTGTCAGAGGTAAAGCTCTTGGCTTCTCGGCCTCACAGCTCTTGCTTGGGGCCGTCGGGGCCCGGGGCCCAGTGCGCAGGCTGGTTTAGTTCCCGTGCAGCCGCGGGAAGACCCTAGGCAGCGCCCTCACTGGGCTCCCCTGGTGACCTTGGAGAAGCTGAGCAGCTCCATAATTTTCCAAAAGGCTGAAGTGGCGCTTGGGAGAAGAACACTATCCCTGCCCTAGGGTCAGGTTTGAATTGGGCTGTGACCAGTAAACTCTTATGTCCTGCAGAGCGCTCGGTTGGGACAGAAATGGAGTTAAGTCACTGAGCACTGATTTTCATAGGTTTCCAAAGAGGCTCACACGGACTCCCTCCCTCCTGCCAGTTCTCTCCCTCTTTCCTACCGTGGAGTCCGGAGTCCGAAACGTGGGAAGTGGGGTGAGGGGTGGGGAGGCAGTGAAGCAGAAATACAAAGACTCTACTATGAATACAGTTTGTGGTTAGAACTGTGTAGCACTGAGAGTTAATATGCCAAGATTTGATGAACTGGATTATATTCATGAATAGCTCAGAGATCAAGAGGATGAAATCTTAAAATCATGGTACTTATGAATATTCATCTTTTTAAAAGTACTCATGCTCTGCTTATTAATAAATCTTGCCACATATCGTATCAGAATATCCTGACATCTCATGTATTCAAGTTCAGAAAACCTGAGAAATCGTTTTCACGCCCATCTTGACATTTGTGTACCTCAGGAACCGCAAAAATCATGCTCTAAAACCAGTTATTTCCATTGGGAAAAAGGGGGGGGGGTTGAAACTTGAAACTTTTAGAACAACAATAACTGGTTATTTTTCTTGAATGTAAATAATATAGTCGCTTCTTGCTATTATTTTAATTTTATAGCAATTTTAATTTTAGCCAGCATTTGAGTATGTCCAGTTTTGGCTCACAAGGATGGTATTTCCTATCCCCTCTCATGCTTTTAATAGGGTAGATTTCTTCAAAATATGCTATTACTTTCATTATTTATTATTTATTTGTACATTTAATAAAAATTATCTTTCATTTCTATTTTTTCACTTATCACCCTCACTTCTCCTATACTCTAGTTCTTTTCTGCAATCTAGAACCACACAACCTCTGAGGAGGCATATTTAAGGAGTTAAATTTTGGATAATAAACGAATCATTGTACAACATGCATGAGTGAATTGCAAAAGTACTCAAATGTAGGTACCTTTGTGCCAAGGAACAATGTTTTGTTTTGTCTTCACTCCCAAGTCAGTGTCTCATATGGTGGAGCAGGACGAGACTAATTTACATTCCTCCGGCTGTGTAACCAGTCATCTGTGGGAACAGTTAATAACAACATGGTTCTGATTTATTCCAGTGATGATTTAGCTCTCTGTATGGACTGGCAATTGCCTACAAATTTCACCCCTTAATCTGGCTTTGGTTGTCACACAACAGGCACCCCACTTTTTTCCCTGAGCACTGAGGTGCCAGTGGCAATGGCTGAATTCCTCCTTGATATGTCAGTGGTAAAGAATAGTCGGGCACCAAATAGAAATTGTAATCCCAAATTAACCCATAGCGGTCATATATCCAGTTCAAGTTACACTCACACTTTTAGAAAAACCCAGTATAATTTTCAAACTTGATAGCCAGTTACTACTTGTGTGACCTTCTGGACAATTTTCTTTACTCTGTTCTTCTCCTCTGTAATCAATCTCCCAGGGTGAATGGGAGGATTAAACAAGCTCAGGTATGGGAAAGAGAATTACTAACACTTGCCAGTCAGAATAGCTACTCACAAAAAAGTAGGGTGTTAAATATAACATCTATTACCTGCTCCCTCCCACTTTGATTTTGTTACTAACCATGCTTCTTGGATCCAGTTATACATGAGAAGAGCCACAGATTGGGGTCTCTTATTTTAGTGCTTTTTTCACCAAACTTCAGAAGCACTTAGAGCCCTTGTTTTATAGAGTGAGGGAAGAAAGAGGTCTCCAGTTTGTGTCACTCATGCTGGAGTTTCGATTCAGTGGAAAACTGGACAGTAAGCAAAGCAGCAACAGGCCCTTTACTCTTCCAAGAATGGATACACTGCTTTGTGTAAAACACGAGAAATCCTAAGTGATCAAAGAAGAACTTTGTGGTACAGTAATTGGGCTTTTGGAGAAAGGATACTGAGAAAAGATGAAAAATGGATGAGAATTTGGTTTTGTACATTTATGTTTGGAGTGTCTGTTGGTATTAGAAGGTATTGTAACTCCCCTGTTGTAAACATTAATTCACAATAAGTTTTCTTGCCCCAGAGTGAATTCTAATCTCAAATAAGTACCCTTTCTTCCAATTTGCTGATGTCATGAGAGAACAATCTGTCAGATCTACGTATGAACTTAATTAAAAGTTTATATTACCATGTAACTCATTTGACATAATGGTGGAAATTAACTAAGAAGATCACACAAGTTGATAAATTGTCACAGTTGTGACGCAGTTTTCAAATCCTAATAATCAGTGACGGAATTTGGCTTTTTCTTGGCTAGCAATTTGTTTTTCAGCCCTTGAATTTAGAAAATTGGTAGACGTGAGCAATTATTCATTTACTCACTCAGCAAATATTTGCCAAGTCCCCACCTGTCGGCAGGCACTATGGTAGCAGCTTCTAGAATGGCTCCCACCACCCTAGCTTCCTGGTATTCATGCCCTTGTGACTCTCCTCCCTCAAGTGTGGGCTAGACCTGTTTCTAATGCAGGGGTTGCCAAACTTTTTCTGTAAAGGGCCAGAGAGTAAACAGTTTTGGCTTTGTGGGCCATGTAGTTTCTCTCCCAGTCACTCAGTTCTGCTGTTGTACCACAAAAGCAACCACCGACAGTACATAAATAAATGTCATTAGCTATCTTCTAATAAAACTATTTACAAAAATGGGTGGTGGCCCAAATATGGCCTGCTGCCCCAAATATGGCCTGCTGCCCATGTTTGCTGACTCCTGCTCTGACTAATCAAGAAGTGAGTATATCACTTCTGAGACTTTGTCACACAGATTCTGGCTTCCTTGACTGCCCTCTCTTGCCCTCTCACTTGCTTACTTGGGTGGAAGCTAGCTGCCACTTTGTGAGCTAAGCTGTGAAGAAACCCACATGGGAGGGGAGCCTTCAGCCAACAAACAACCTGCAAGGAACTGAGGCCCTTGTGCCAGCAGTCAGGGAGGAACTGAATGTTGCCAACAAGCCTTTACATGAGCTTGGACGTGGATCCTTCCCCAGTCCAACTTTGGGATGACTATAGCCCCAGCTGACACTTGGATTGTGAGAGACCCTGAGCCAGAGGACCTAGTTAAGTCATGCGTGACCCCTGATTCACAGAAGCTGTGAGATAATAAATGCTTATTGTTTTAAGCAACTAAGTTTTGGGGCTGCTTGTTACATGGCATTAGATAACTATGATGATACACACATCAGATAATCAGTACACACCATGATAGGCTCCTATAACAATGAACAAGGGAAATGCTGAATATTATCTCCTCCTCTTGGAGAGTCACCGTGAACATCAACACACTAAATTTCCAAAACATCCTACAAAAAAGAAATGGTTTTAGTTTTGCTCAACCAATCATTTCCCAGGCATATTTAACAATGGATCCTGTTTTTCTGGGAAATACTTACTAATTTCTTATGGAGCTACTATTTGGAGAAATGCTGGACTATGAAAAGATCATACCATTTAAAGAAGTAGTGGTTGCCAGCATGCCATTTCTCCCTGGACTGAATAACTAGTCAGTAATGTTGACATCTTAGAGAATGAATAAAATCCTGTGGGAATTTGTATCTTTATATTTATGTCTATATATGATGTACTGTACTCACACATTTAAGTCCACCAGCAGAGATAGCAACTATTCTTTCTGTAATGTTTCACTCATTTTGTAACTCAGTAATCTCTTAACACAGAGGATAATAACAATTTTGAGAACTTGCTAAATAAAAATCCCTTATGTTGGCTCTTGGAGAGATTTCACATAACAACAGCTGGGCATCTTATGAAGCTAAGGATTTGTCTTGGTTTAATGTTGATTCAGAGAGAGGTATTTAATTTTCCACATTGCCATCAGGTTTTTATCTGAACAACAGATTATTATCCTGCAGTTTGCCAAGACACATCTCTGCCTTGCTTCACACGTGAGGAAACTGAGGCTCAAGGATGAAATTACTTCTCAAGCTTCAGTTTGGGGTGATCAGAGCAGGGGTCCACATCTGGTGCTCAGCCATGTCATGCTGCCCTTCTGTAATATTTCTAAAATGGTTCCTAATATGGTACATACCTTTCTGAGATGTTCTTTTTTAAAATGCGCTTCTATCTCACTGAAGTGTAGTAAGAGTAGAGGCACCACCAGCATTTGTCTAATTCTCAGATTCTTCTGACTTGCCCGTAAAGTTTCTTCAGCAACTCCAGACTGAAGAAGTTTACATTGTTCCCTCTCTTAGAATTTATAGCAATAGAGGGTTGCTTAGAAACTTACACATTTCTGATGCTTGAATCTAGCTAGAATTTCAGTAAAAAGCGGTCATCCAGTTTGCGTTTTAATGTCGTCTGGGATGGACATAACCTCCTGAGACAGCTAGTGCTGCTGAAGTGACTGTTTTCCCACTTAGACTGAGCCGAAATCCATCTCTCTGACATCATCCATTGTTCTTAATTTTGTCTTCTGGGCATTCACAAACCATGTGTAATTGATTTTGTATATAAAATAGCCCCCACATAGCTGATGTGTGTGTGGTACAGTGTTAGAAAGGGGACCAACTGCTTTTCTGTTTTTAAAATAGATACTCTGTTTTCTATAAATGGAAACATCTCTCTCTTCCTCTTTGATTTGTCATCTCAGAAGTGCCCATGGTTGCATGAGTCTATTTTGGACTTTCTCTTCTGCTCCCCTCTTTTCATTGTCTGTCCCACACTAATACCAGGTCCTCATATCACTGCGCCTTTAATAAGTCTTGATTCACATCTAAAGTCTAGAAACACATCTCTGTCCTTTGTTCTTCCAGACTGTCTGGAATACTTTAGCCCTTTAAATTTCCAAAAATATTTTAGAATCAGCTTTTCCAGTTACACGCCCGCCCCTTCTCCACAATACCTCTCTAGGAGTTTTTTGAGATTGCATTGACTCTGTAGGTCAATTTGAGAAAATGAGTCTCTTCATTTTTCTGAATCAAGCCTATCTCTCCATTTATTTAGGTTTTAAAATTTTTTTTTCAGTTAAGGTTTCTAATTTACTTCAGAAAGTTGCACTTTAATTTTTTCTAGATATTTAGTAGTGTTTTATTGTTACTGTACTACTGTACAACTTAGTAGTGTTTATGTTATTGTTTTAAAACTTCTGGATCAAAATAGAAGATATAGAAAAATAGGCAAATCATTAAGTGTAGCACCCAATGAATTTTGAAGTGAACTCACCCAGGCTCCCACAGCTAGATCAGTACGTGCACTCCAGAATCACCTCTCACATCCTCCCTCCTAGTCACTACCTTCTCTTTCTCCCTAAAGATAACCACTAACCTGACTTCTAATACTTTAGCATAGAACTTTGTATAAATGATACAATACAAAATGTGTTTTGTTTCCACCTTCATCTTACATGTGTAATTCGTGCACATTGTTGTGTGTAGCAGATCATCGATCTATAGCATTCTATTGCATGAATATATGACAATATATTTATCCATTCAACTGTTGATAGTTGCTTAGGTTGTTTCCAGTTTGGAGCTATCCAATGCAGCTATGAATTTTCTTGTTGATTTATTTGGCCCACAGGTGCATGCTTTCTTGCTGGGTCAAGTGTATGCATATGTTCAACTTTACAAAATAATACCAAACAGTTTTTCAAAGTACTTATACTAATTTACACTTTGACCAGCTGTAGATGAGCATTCTAGATGCTCACCAAGGCATGGCTTTGTCAGTCTGTGCTGGATAACAGTCCCCAGATTTAGCAGCTTGAAACAGGAATCATTATTTTTCACATTTCCATGGGTTGGCTGGCCTCATCTGGGCAGTTCTGCTTCCTGTTGTAGGCTCAGTTCACTCGTGTGGTTGCATTTACCTGGGAGCTCTGTTAGAACTGGAGTACCCAAGATGGCTTCATTCACACATCTGGTGCTTTGACTGGGGTGGCCGAAACAGCTGGGGGCTGGCTCAACCTCTGCCTTTCCATGGAGCCTCTCCTCACTCAGTCACCTAGCCCAAGCTTATTTACATGGCAGCTAGATCTCGAGATGCAAAAAGAAAAACTGCAAGTCTTCTTAAGGCCCAGGCCCAGAAGTCATATATCATCACTTCCAGCAACCTGTTGGTTAAAACAAGGCAGTGCTAGTGCAGATTCATGGGGAGGAAGGGCAATTAGACTCCACTTCTTGATGGGAAGGCTGGGAAGGGAGCAATTATTCCTGGCCATATGTACAGTCAATATACCAACAGTTCACAAGCCTTTCACATGCAGAATACATTTACCCCATCCCAAGACACCCAAAGTCTTGTCAACTGTGGTGTCAGGCCAGGCTACAAGGAAGCTGGGGCTTCCCTCTTGTGTGCCCTCTCGTGCTTTTTCTTTTGCTTCCTGTGATGGAAGCCAGCTGCCATGTGAACTGCCCTATGGAGAAGCCCATGTGGCAAGGACAGCAAAAGAGGCCTCCAGCCAACAGCCAGTGAGAACCGAGGCCTTCCACCCAGCAGCCCATGAGCACCCGAATCCTAGCCACAGCCACATGCGTGAGCTTCAGCCCCTTCAGATGAGACTGGGGTCCTGACCAACACCTTGGTTGCAACTTACAGGAGAACTTGAGGCAGAGGTACCTGTTAAGGACTGAATTGTGCCCCCCCCCATTCATGTGTTAAAGCCCCAACCCCCAATGTGCCTGCATCTGGAGATAAAGCCTATAAAGAGGTAGTAGAAGTTAAGTGAGGTTATAAGGTTGGGGCCCTTCACCCAATAGGACTGGTGTCCTTATAAGAAGAGGAAGAGGCACCAGAGTGCCTCCTACCTCCACCCACTGTGTGCTCAGAATAAAGGCCTTGTGAGAACACAGCAGGAAGGCTGCTGTCTGCAAGACAGGAAGAGAGGCCTCACCAGAACTGCCCTGATGGCACCCAGAACTGTGAGAAAATAAATTCCTGTTGTTCAAGCCACCCAGTCTGTGGTATTTTGTAAAGGCAGCCCTAGTAGACTAACAGTACTGTGCCCCACTACATTGTGCCTGGTTCTTGACCCTCAGGAACTTTGAGATAACAATAAGAGTTTCGTGTTTTGAGCTTTTATATTTTAAGACAATTTGCTATGTGGCAATAGATAATATATTAGTCTGATTTTTTTCTCTATATCCTCTTTTTCTCTATATCTTCCACTTACGTCCTCAACAGCTAGGCAGTGGGGTGCCCTCTTTGAGCCCTTCAGATTCTTGCTTTCCAGGGAAAGAGAGTCAGTATTTATGGCTGATAAGAATTGCTGAGTCATTTTCCCAGCAAAGTTAAAAACAGCTCTAGTTTGGATTCCCATTTGGGTGCAAGTAGTTGAGGAGAGAATACTCGCAGTGATTTAGAGTTCATGAACTCCCTGTGTATATTTGTATGGACATCTATATATATCTAGGTATAGATAGATATGAATTGCTCTAATTTTATCTATATAAACATATATATATATAAATATATAAATGAATTGTTGCAATTTTATTATTCCTGTAAGAACAACACTAATATGCTGGATGTTCTAGGTGGGTTTTAATTGAACATCTATTGAAATGAACCTGTAGTTTCTAGGACTGGACGAAAATAATTTGCTGAGATGTCAGCTGGGAATTCTCCCAGGGAAACCCTGGAAATGGAGAGCTTCCACACAAGATTCAGTGCTTGGACACCTTTTAGCAACAAGTCATTAAATCGACAGGTGAGTCACACCCTCTAGTATAAACCAGGGTAAATTTCTAAGGTGAATTTTACTTTGATATTCTGGGTCTTATGTTGACACATTTAAAATAAAATAAATACTTGTAAAGAACTTGGTTTTTTTCTTTTTTGGTGGGGGGGTGGAGATAATTAGGTTTATCTATTTATTTTTCATTTATTTATTTTTTAAATGAAGGTACTGGGGATTGAACCCAGAGCCTCATGCACGGTAGGCATGCGCTCTACCACTTGAGCTATACCCTCCCCTCCTGTTTTTGTTTGTTTGTTTTAAGAACTTAGTTTCTGAGTCACTGTAAACAAAAACAAACCTACATTTGCCTGCCCCAAGAGACAGTCTCTTTTTACCCCAGTCCACAACTCTATTCTTATGGGAGGTGCAGATCTGCCTCCACTTTTGCCCTCTGGGCACCTCCAGAGGCAAAACGGAAACCTCTGGGACCCACGCTGGCTGCTGGAAGGGGGAGGAGACAAGAGAAGGTGCTTTTGGTGGTTTTTGGTGTGGAGACTGTTGATATGTGTTTCTTTAATTCTCTTTTCCCTCCTGTGCCAATTATATAGTTCATGGAGCCTGGGAATGCCCCCTCCTTTGAAAGGTAATGGGGCAAGTGGTCACTGAATGGCCCAGGCAGCTCTGCCAGACCTTCATGGAGAAGGCTGCCTGGGTCCCCAGAGCGCATGCGTGGTCTGGGCCTGTTCAGAAGGGAAGCAGACCAGCCGGGCTGGGACCAAAGCCTGACTAGTAATGTGAGCTTATATGTGTCATCTGAGTAAAACTGGACTGAAACCAGGTTTAGGGGGACGCTGTTCCCTGGTGTATGTTTTCCGTGGAGACATTCCTAACAATGACTATTCAGCAATATTTACTAACTTCCACTCTGGTGGGTGCTCTGAAAATATAGGACTGTAGGTTAGTAAAATCATACCTACTTCAAAAGGCCTTGTTTTCACAATTAAACAAGTGAACTGTATGTGTTTTCAAGATGAGATGTTTGGGCTCTGTTTCCCTGGCCATATTAGCTTAGGTAGAACAAGAGTCAGGATTCGTGACCTCCCTGGGCTGCCCTTGGGCACTTCTGTAATTACATCCCCACCAGCCTTCCCCACCAGCCCACCCAACTAGCCTGGGCTCATCTGCATCCCTGGATAAAAGCATTTTAAGCGAAGGGAAAGACCCTTCCTACATATGTGAACGTGCTTTGTGAACTGTAATGTGCTATGTAAATATTAGCTGTGAGGTTGTTACGTTGCCAACAATCGCTTAGTAACTAAGAATGTGTAGAACTATAAAGGAAAATGTCACCCCCTCTCCTTACAGCTCTTTCAGGAAAGAGTTGCTCTTGTAAGTCATTGGTTTGACCTCTGGACTAACAAGCAACGTCAAGAATTCTTATTCACGATTTTTTTACGATGCAGTAAATCACAATTAAGGTAAATGTAGCCTAATGATGTCATTATCTTAAAGAAAATACCATAAAGTGTTCATATAACCTTTAAGAGTTTCTTTTTTTTCCTCTAGAAAAAAAAATAAAACAATCAATATTTAAGGTTTATAAACAGTCTTCTCTAGTGCTGCTTTCTCTCTGAGGATGAAAGGGAGCCTTGGGGGGGCTTGAACACCTTCATACCACAGCGGGTTGTTTCATTTTGCAAAAAGTTATAAATGGCGTCAGTCAGTGAACTTTTAACATTCTCTTGGTATATTAAATTCTCCTTGGAACTATCAGACAGACAAGATATATCAAATGATATACTATATACAGGTAAGTACTCTGAAATATTTGTTACATGAATGGATAGATCTGAAAATTATCTGAGAAGTGACCATAGCAGCAACATTTAGGAATCTGGGCAAGACTTGTATGGCAGTGGTCTGATTGCCAGTAAGTCCTGGCTCTTATTCTTTCCCTTGCATCCTATTATGTCTGTAATTTACTTTAAAAATACTCCAGCATGGATGGTGTGACATGAAAATTGTTGGTTGAACTTACACTCAGGGGCTGCCAGTTTTTGTATCAGGAGTTGGTACTCCAGGGGTGGTTAGTTAGCACTGTATTGGAAAGGTCACAGTGTCTCAGTTATTATCAGGTACTTTGCTAATTAGCACACCAAACATTGGTTATTATCAGAGCAACTAGTGGCTTGTTAACTTGCCAGATGAATGCTAGAAGTGGACTGTCTTTGATGAAATTAAAGGTATTCAGATATGTGGACTGATCAAATATTCTAGACAGCCCTCTAGCATGCCTGTACCTGGTTGTAGAATCCAGCCAGGCCAGTAGGTGCTTAAAAGGATGGGTTCCCATGTTTTGTCTCCAAATAAATGGCCTTGTCAGACTGGGGGATTTCTGGCAGCATGAGACCAACAACAGGGGTCATAATGGAATCCTATTTCTGGAACACTGTCCTTTCTTAATTGAGTGAACATTTCACCCAAAGGGCAGAGAGCTAGGATGTCATCAAGTCTGCAGAAGAGACCATATGAAGTAATTTGGGCTTATTTACTTAAGTTCATTCAGTGGACCTCTGGGTAAGGGATCATTTGGTGTTGCTTTCATTACAACCAGAAGTAGGATGCTCTTGGAGGGAGAGGCTAACCTTCAAACTTCTTAGGTAGTTATCAAAAAGTATCTGAGAGCTGTGTGAGACCAAATCAGCTCATTTGTTTACAATACCTGCCTCTCATTTGCTTACACTTCTGCCTGCCTGTCTCTTTCAATCAGCCATTTCATCTCTCCTACCCACAAGCTCACCTTTTCTGTTGTCAGCTTTCTTTTGCATCCGTGGGCTCATAGTGGATTGTCCCTGATGGGGTCACCTAGTCACCGGTGGGGAGACAGACATCTTCTAGTTCTGTGTTGAAAGAGGCTGCAAAGACAAGCCACAAAGAGGCTCTTCAGTCAAGGCTTAAAAATCAGGGAGAAGGAAAATTTTTATGGTGGTCACTGGCTAGGTTTTCTTTGGCTCCAACTTTGTAGCTTTCATGATAAAATAATAGATCAAACCCCATACCTATAATTACTCTGTGGGGCATGGTTGTCTAGTCTCCTGTATTACAAACCAAGCAATTTTCGTTGTGACCACTGGAGGTCGTTAGGGATCTTGTGGTGTACATTGAGGCTCATTAACATTAGGCCTGATGTTTTTTTTCACTGAAAACTGCATCCACTGTCTGGTACCTGAGTTCTTCTTTCTATGGAACAAGGACATGTAAATAACTAACCTGGTTCAGTGAAATTACTTTGCTTTGTTGGATAGCGGCTGTGTTTCTACAGAAAGCTGTATGTATTTCATAGTTCCATGAAGCTGTCATTACATGTTTGGGGGCTACTGATTTCAGCGGAAGTTATATGTCACTTTCTGGTCTCTAGATTTGGCAACCTGAAACCATCTTTAATGTGTTGTGGTGGTTTTTGTTGTTGAACATCAATTAGTTCATTCCCCAAAGTCTGGATGAAGTCTTTCTTATACTGCTTCCTCCGCATCTCTTTCCATCAGCCATGTCTTCTCTCTTACCAACGTCTGCAGACACCAGGTGCAGGTGGTCTAATCCAACGTGAGCCGAGCTTGATTTTAATTAAATCCAAAAGCCCAGCTCATTTTCATTTTTAGGCTAAAGTTAATACAATAACATTTCTAAGCATCTTTATTGTGACATAATTCACATACAATAAAATTCATCCACGTAAAGGGCACAGTTCAGTGGATTTAGCACATTCACAGACTTGTGCAACCATCACCACAATCTAAGTTTACAGCATTTTAATCACCCACAAAAGAAACCCCTTATCCATTAGCAGTCATTTACCATTCCAGTCTGCCAGCCCTGTGCAACCACAAACTTCTTTCTCTATAAATTTGCCTATTCTGGACTTTTCATATAAATAGAATTATATAATATGTAGCCTTTTGTGACTGGCTACTTTCATGCATTATAATGCTCTCAGGGTTCATCTATTTTATAACATGTATCAATACTTTCCTTTTATTGCCAAACGATATTCCATAGTATGGATATGCCATATTTTCTTTATCCATTCCTCAGTTGATGGACATTTGGGTTGTTCCCACATTTTGGCTACTGTAAGTAATGCTGCTATGAACTTCTGTGTATAAGTTTTTCTATATGGATGTTTTTATTTCTTTTAGGTTTATAACTAGAAATGAAATTGGTGGGTCAAATGGTAACCCTGTAATGAACTTCTGATTATTAAGCATTTCTTTCCTATAGTCCCTGTTTCCCCCATAACTGTGAGTAAGCTTGTGAATAAACAAGAGAATTTAGCATGATTTGAATGCCTGAAATCTTTGTATGTAAGTTCAAGCGTCTTTGTGCAATACCTTGTTCTCCAGGCAAAGAAGCCATTGTTTTGGATGCTTTGTTTTATAATTTCTGAATAACTTTGTTTTGACTCAGGCAGTTAGAAAGCTTGAACAGAATACTGTGGTATTGGTCAGAAATATGCTGTCACGATGTTTGTTAAAAGTTTCTTCTTAATCTCTACAAGATATGTTTAAATATCTAAGATTTTTCTTTTCTGTCCTAATAAATATTCCATATGGTTAAGGTTTTGGAAAATTTCTTAAATGGAGATTTATGATATTTAAAACATTTTTCAAAGGTTCACCTTCTTAAACCATCCCTCTGGCAATTTCTCCCTCTCACCTCAACTTAAGTGCCACCCTCCCCTGCCACCCCTCCCCGAAGCCTTTCCTGCTCATCTTTAACCCCCAGCAATTTTTCACAAACCTCTGTCATGGCATTTCCCCCCAGATACTGTGCTTGTGGCCACATGTCCAGGGGTGTTGTCCCCCTGCCGCTTGACTAGGCTGACCTTTCCTGTGACTCCTTAAAGGAAACTGGGTTGTTTGTGTCTGTCACACTTGGAGAAACCTATTGAGAAGTTTGAATCAGTCACCTCATCACACTGGTGGGACCGGTTTCAAATTGCTTCTGTTCATTAGCAGGTAATGCCTCCTACAAAGGCCTTTCCTGCTGGGGCTGGAGCTGTTGAAACTTGTAGCTTTTCCTGGTGGGTGGGGCAACATTCATGCAACTGCATTCCCAAGAGATGAATGGATTGGGGGTGTGTGTCTGTGTGTGAATGTAGGGAGAAAGTAGGGTGAGGGAGATTACAAACAGGCAAGGATTAGCTCTCGTCACTTGTCTGTATCAGAACCAAGTGGAAATGGGGTTGGAGGGCAGAAAAATGTACTGACTAGTGTAGAGTCAAGAGAACACCGGCCCCGACTCTACGTCTGTGCACACACCGCCTGTTCATAGGCAGCCCCGGGACGGCTCAGTTGAGGATGTCTATCTCAGCTGTCATCTGTGAGGAAATCTAATGCATAAATGTTTCAGAGACAATATACTTCTAGATGAATCTTAAAATATAAGAACAGCCACATCACTATGAGATACTGACGTCCATCTGAAAGGAGGATGTTTCTGTGTGCAGGTGGTGGAGAGGAGAGAGGAGTGTTCAAAGGCATACTGTTTTCTAGATATCCAAGACAGGCCTGAAAATGTGGGTCATCCTGACTCTCCTCCCCTCGGTGCCATATTCTGGACATATTTCTGTCCTTTCACATAGATCAGAGGGTCGTGGGCAACCACATGAAATATTAGCATTTGTTGTTGGGATGGGTTTTAGGGGTGGATGAAGCTGAGAAAGAGAATCCTTGAGTTTAAAAGGAAAAGAGAAACCAAAACCCGAAGCTGTTTTACTGGGCAGGGGATGGAGACAGAGGAAAAGTGGGTGGTGGGAAGGCCATTGGCTTCCATCAGGCAAAGCCCCCGCACTGGATGTCCTCACTTCCCATTTTGTAAGTGGTGCCAGTCCCCTGTATAATGTTTCACTTCTCTTTACAGCAGGTAGCTCCACCTGACACTGCATTGGTCATAGTATATGCTTATTTTTTTACCCTCTGCCTATTCTGCTAGAAGATTGCTTCATGAGAACAGGGGCTTTTTTTTTTTTTTTTTTCCTGATAACTATTTCTGTCCCTGGCACTTAGAGCAATACCAGGTACATAGTAGCCACTCAATAAATGCTTGCTGAACGAATGAAGATGTGTAAAATTCTCCTTATTACAACAATAACAAAAAGATAATTGGAAAAAAATTCCTTGGATAGTTCTCTAGGAGGAAGGAATTTTTCGAGATACTACAAGTTTTAGAATATAGGGTATTACTACTACTTGGCTTCATTCAAGACTTTTCTTTAATCAATTCAAGATCTCTGTAAAGCAGTTCCCAAATGAATTATGCATAGTACTAATACCCTAGGGTGCTATGTTGCACACCTCTAGGGGGTGCTATTTCACACTGTCATCTGTGTGAGTGGATTGAAAGTTGTTCACCGCATGACTTCTCAAATATAGCAGCCCTGGTAATACAGCCATTTATAAGTGACGTGATATTAGCTTCCAGATCTACCAAGTGTCGTTTCACCTTCTGTGTAGGAATAGTCAAATCAATAGATAATTCATTGGAAAGTGGAACCAAGGTGCCAAGAGGCCGTTAGTCTCTGTTCTGCATTTAAAAATCTCTTTAGGAACTTTCCAGGAGGGTTGTGGCAGAGTAAGAGCAGAAGGGGCTGCCATGAGACCCCCACTGGCTAGCACGTATTAGCAGAAGTCAGATGCTCTTAGTACACAGCAAGTGTTCAGTGAGAGTGCGTCATCTTTCCTCCTGCCCTCTGCTGGGAGGGTTCTCTTCACTCTCAAAGGGACCTCAAAAGAAACTTGAGGAAAGGACATGCTCTCTTCTGCCCTGTGGCCTCTGCTGTGTGCGGACTTCTGCTCACAGTGGTCTGTCACCTGGGAGCCACCTCGGGGAACAAACTTGAGGACCAAAGCAAACCATCAAGGCGGCAGAGTGAAAATACAGAAAATCCTTAACCCTTGATGACACTGAATCTTTGAATTCACTGACCTTGGAGCTACCCTGATTTTCCTTATTGATTAAAAGTGCAAGGAAGATAAATCGGTTTTAAAATGGTCCATAACAGCCCATTTTTTAGTCGTCACTTCTCATAACTCTGAGAATGTAGCTGAGAACCAGCTAGATTTGGAAAAACAAAAAAGCATTTAGCAGTCAGACAGATGTCCTTTACACATAGAAGAGAGCCCCTCAGAGCCTCATGCAGAGTCTAAGTATTTAATTAATTCAGGGCTTCAAAAAGGATTATACATTCTCTGATGGACACCATACATGTATTTAACACTTTGTACTTGACTTTGGCATAAGCATCAGGATCTGCTAGCTGCCTCTTCTACCAACGGAAGGTCAAGTTCACCGATGTTAGGCCGGCTAGGCCCAGCAGAGTCACTAGGAGTTTGTGAAAACACAAACTGCGAGCCTCATCCATAGACATTTCAGCTCAACACACCTGGGATGGGGCGGAAAAGCTGTTTTGGCTAAGCTCCCAGGGTGATTGATCCGCAGCCAAGTGTAAGACACAGAGCCTGGGTGACCTGAAGGCCTCAAGGCTTCATCTTCCTTTTGATTCTGCTCCTTCTTGGAAGCAGGAACACAGACCGTACGAGAGTCCTGTCCTTTCTAGTCTCAATTAACAAAAGTACTTGCTCAGGTTTTGTCGGTTTTTCATCTTTCACTTGCGATGCTTCTTAGTGGTTTTAGAAAGTTTCATTGTAAGTAACCTTAAACTTGACACAAAAATAAAGAAAATATTTTACTCTCATATAATTGGAAAATTCAGAGGTAGGTTTGGCTGCAGTTGAAGCTTGATCCGGGAGTTCAGTAATAAAACCAATGACTTATTTCTTTCTGCCCCTCTGCTCTGCCTTCAGCAGTCATGGCTTCATTATGGTTCCTCAGTTGTGTCTAGAAGAAAAAAATGTCCTTGGTTTCACTCTGAACTAGTTTAGGTCCATGCCCACTTCTGCCAAGTGCTGTGGCCACGGGATTGACCCACATGAATTGAATTAGCCTTAAATCATGTGCTTGACCCACATGAACTGAATTAGCCTTAATCATGCACTTTTTGGCATCAGGAGTGGAGTCAGCTCTTATAGAACCACATAGACCACCAAATAGGAATTGAGGTTATTTTACCTAAAAAAGGGAAAGTGAACGTTGGGTGCCAAAAGCTAAAGCCTATTTATCCAGCACTGAACAAACATTCACTGCGGGTCTGCTGTGTACCAAGCGTTGTTCTTAGTGCATCGGATTCAACACTACACAGAGTGTAAAAGACTCCTGCTCTCTCAAGTTCATACTTCAGGAGACTAAAAGTTACCCTAAAATGGGAACTGTGAGTACCCACGCATCTCACTGAATATCTGACGGCACTCTATAGCACCACTGGAAATATCTAGGGGTGTTTTACATGTCTCAGAAGTTAGGGCAATGTGGTAGACTGGATAATGGCACCCAAGTAAGTCCACGCCCTAACCCCTGGAAACAATGAGTGTTACCTCATATGGCAAAGGGGCCTTGCAGTTGTGATTAAGGGTCTTGTGTTGGGGAGATTATCCTACATCACTGGGGCTTCATTTAATCACAATGGTCCTAATAAGGGATGCGAGAGACATCAGAGTCAGAAGAGAAGACATTGTGATGATGGGAGATACAGAGAGATTTGAAGATCCGGGGCTGCTGGCTTTGAGGATGGAGAAAGGGGACATGAACTACGGAACACAGGCAGCTACTAGAACCTGAAAAAGGCAAGGAAACACGCTCTCCTCTCAGAGCCTCCAGAAAAATCCAGCCCTGCCAACACCTTGACTGTAGCCCTGTGAAACTGATGTCAGACCTCTGACCTCCAGAACTCTGAGAAAACATATTTGTACTGCTTTAAGCCACTAAGATGGTGGTCATTTGTTATAAATGATCAGGAAACTAATACAAGCAGTGATTTTTTTCTCCTCCTGCTTTCCAACTTCTTTTTTTTCATCCTTTATTCTAATTTACATGTATCTATTTACCGCCTGCTAAGTTACAACTACCACACCAGGTGCTGGGGCCAGAGCAGCACCCAAGACGGCCACCGTGCCTTTTCTGTGGGGCTCACAGTCCAGGGGAAGAGGAAGACTTCAAATGGTGAATGAGTCCAAAAAATGACTAAATTTGAGGGTAAGCAAGAATGGAAACACAAAAATAGAGCCTGAGTTAGACTACAGTGCACATCTAAGTGTACAGGATTCAGGTTGCGGCAAAGGATGTGAAAGTTAGTTAAGCAGGGCTCCGTGAGCGACAGGAGCCTCCCAAGGGGAAGTGCTCGAGGAGCAGGAATAGTCAGCCTGTTGGGAAGGTGAGGGGATTCTGGCAGAACCCCAGAAATATCACCCTAAAAACCCACTAACATCACCGTATATGGTTACCTATACGTTGCAAAATTGCTTTTTACCAGCCATGTGACTTGAATCCACCATGCTGCTCCCAGAGAAGGTTTCTTGCTCCTTCCTCAGGACTGTATTGCTTCATTAGACACAATAAAGTTATATAATCATAAGAATCGCACAAGGGAAGTCAAGTCCATGTGCACGCTTTATCCTTTATTTTCGACAATCCAAGGGGAGGCCTGGCCAGCCCAATAGATAGCAAAGAAATAGCTCCAACTGTGCTAAGTGACAAAGGGAAAGCATTGGGGACCTCACCTAGTCCAGGGGATCAGGGAAGCCTCCCCTGAGGATTGGACATTTAGGCTGGAATCTGAAGGATGTGTAGGATTTAGACAAGCCAAGACTTGGAGGATGAGTGTCCCACCTAGAGGGGACAACTTGTGTGAAAGCCGTGGGCCCTTTTTGTCTATTCAACAGTCACACTGGGCTTTCGTAGAAGCATTGGAAAATGTGCATAAGCAAAAAGAGGAAAATACCAATTACCTGTAGTTGCACGACCTAGATTTAACCTTCTCGTTTTTGATGCTTATGTGTATCTATTTGACTATTTATGAATCAGGGTAAACAAATTATTTTTAAATCTTAAAAAAAAAAACAACACAACACTTCAATCACTCTTATTGCTGTACCCAGACCCTGCTTTGCTCTCTCATTCACTGGAGATTTCAGCATGCGGTTCTGCATTTTGTGTACACTCCAAGCCCAGCTGTTACTTGGTGTGACACCAGCATCCATTGGAAATCCACCAAACACAGACCCTTACCATACCATAGAGTGTTTGTAAAGCTGCCAGACAAGACTGAGGGTGCTACCTAGGCAACTAGATGACAGGGACCTCCTCCCAATCCACTTGGCCATCTCCGGGCCACCTCTCCAAGCTGCTCCCCTGTCAGTTCATCACAATTTTGGCAGCTTCTTTCTACTTCTTACCAGAAATTTTGGAGCAGAGACTAAGCCTTGTTATTTTTGCAAAGCACACATTGTGTATTCAGTAGCACGCTGCAAAGCATTATCATGAATTATTTAAATGAAGCTATCCTTGTCACAACAAATGAGCAAAGCACATTTTGTTCATTGTCTCCTTACATGTTGTTATTTCTTTTCACGGATTTCTTACTTCAAGACATTAACTAAAATGCAATGAGCCACAATGTCATTACTGCAAACTACCCTAGTTCTCCGCTCCTCACGTACTGATTTTTTTTTTAATCTAACTGAAGCATTTTCTTTTCTTCTTGCTTAAGATTCATTATATTTGAGTGTGTCATTGTAGCAGTGTAAATGAGGGACAAATATAAAACTTGTATAATTAAGGTTGACTTTAAAAAGTAACTCAGATTCAATTCTCTTTTGCTTTGCTGGAATGGAACAGTAGATGCTGTGGGGTGGAATGGAGGATGGGGACAAAAACTCTGAAGATATGAGACCTGTCTCTGAAGAGGAGGCTGAAAATATTTCTGTTTTTGCATCCAATTTTACTGATCTGCTTGAGAATTCCAAATGAGAGTAAACTGTTTCTCAGGGGCCAGTGAAATGATTGTGAAGCCTTCCTCAGACAGTGAGGAGTTAGGTCAGTGATCCATTAGGATTAACTGTTCTTGGTGTCACAAGCCTCACTCAGTTTGAATGTTAATTTCAATCAATACTGAGAAGATCCCTAAGGGACACTCTGTCTTGATACTTGGTGCTCCCAGCGCATGGACAACTCCATTCCTTGCCCCCTTCTTACACCCGCACCCTAACCTTTCCCCAGACCACGGTCCCATTGTAAGCCATTCTATTTTGTCTCTGGTCTGGTTGTGACAAAGCTGCATGGATGGGGATCAAGAAAAAGTAGCAATTTAAAATAATGCCAGGGCAGGGGGAAGGTATAGCTCAAGCAGTAGAGCGCATGCTTGGCATGCATGAGGACCTGGTTCAATCCCCAGTGCCTCCCCTAAAAATAAACAAACCTAATTACCTCCTCCCCACCCCCTACCAAAATAAAAGAATAAATAAAAATTTTAAAATAAATAAATAAAATAATGCCAGGGGAGTAGAAACACACAAAAATAATAGACAATCATTAAAACTTGGAACTGAAGCAACTAGCTTCTTCTTTAAAAAAACAAAACAAAAAACACACACTTCTTTACAATAATTTTTAACTTAGAAAAGTTGCAAAAATAGTACAAACAATTCCTTTAAGTTTTTCACTTGGATTCCTCAATTGTTAATATTTAGCCATTTTTGCTTTATTATTCTGAATATTTGAGAGTGAGTTGTAAACATAATGCCCCACTAACCCTAAGCATTTCAGTATGTGTTTCCTCAAAAACAAGCAGACTTGGCTGAAAAAAATCACAGTACATCCTCCAATATCAGAAAATCCACATTGATTCAGCACTACCACCCAATGCACAGACTCCATTCAATGCAGCTGATTCTTCCAACAATGTCCTTTATAATCATCCTTTTCTTCTCAGTCCAAATCCAATCCAGGGTCACCCACTGTATGTAGCTTTCACATCTCTATCTCCACCTTCAATGGAGCAATTCCTCAGTTTTTCCTTGTCTTTTCTTACATGACACTTGAAGAGGACAGATCTGCTACTTTGTTGAACAACCTTCAGTTTGTGGTTGGCTGGTATTTCCTCACGATTACATTGAGGTTGTACACTCTTGGCAGGAAAAACACAGACTGGATGCTGTGTTCTTCTCATTGGGTCATTTTGGGGGCAGAGCATGTCAATTTGTCCCACCGCTTGTGACTTTTATCACTTGGCTAAGATGCTTAATTATTAAGTATTTTATATTTATTAATTTATAAATAACTAAAAAGGATTTGAGTGATTAGTTTTAAATTAATTAAAAAGTATTTGAATCTATGCAAATATCCTTTTCCTCAGCAAACTTTCACCTACTAGTTTTAGCGTCCATTGATGATTCTTATCTGAAACACTTATTACTATGATAGCTGCCAGGTGGTAATTTTCTCATTACTTAATTCCTCTACGTGTATTAATTGGTGTTCTGTTGCAAGGCAGAACTTTTCCTTCTCCCAAGACTTGTAAGTGAATCTCTAGTTAAGCCAGCAGTTTGGTAAATGTGTGGTCCAGACTGCCTCTGGGTCTAGTGGATATTCAACAACCTGGGGGTGAGGGTACCTAAGGTCTTTTTTGTTCCTAATTGGAGGTGCCATTTTCATTTCACACTGGGACTTTCTGAGGCTTGACCCACTCTATGGGAATTTAGGACCAAGAAGACCCATTGCAGGATGAAATCTGTTCAGAGTCACAACTTTTCTTTCACTGAGTTAATCTGTGTTCATTAGGACCCAGTAACAGGGCAGCAGAAGCCACTTAGCAGTGAGGGAGAAGTCTTGGAGTCTCAGTGGCCTTAGGTAAATGAATTCTGGTAGGTTCTTATTACCAAAGTTTCCAATCAGCTGTGAAACTAGTCACAATTATCTGTAATTCTACTGAGTTTGGAGGAAATCAGGAGTTCCAGGGAAGAGTCTCGATTGCTATCTGGTGGCTTGGGACTATAGCAGATGTTTATTGCTAATATCTAAAGAGGGCAATCAGGTATTAAATATCCTTTTTTTTTTTTTTTTGTAGTTGTTAGCTGCAGGGCCAGCAGTGCAAATGTCTCTTTGGTCTAAGGTTTATATAGCCCCCAAGATGACCACTTTGATAGAGCCTTGGATTTTATATTTATTCAAGATCTATCTGTGCTTAGGTAGAATGCTTGTAAGAAGTTTTCTTGATAGATGTCATATTAAAAAATTATTATTGAATTTCTTAAGGTATGATGATGGTATTATATATAGTATATATATTTTAAAAATGTTTCTTATTATTTAGTGAGACACTGAAGTATTTATGGATGAAATTATATGATGCCTTGGATTTGCTTTAAAACAATATGAGAGTGAGGGAGTAAGAAGAAAAAGGGGATATAACAGAAACCAGATGGTCTGTGAGATGATAATTATTTAAGTTAATTAGTGGAGTCATAATAGTATAACAAATATTAATGTGAAATGAAGACATTTTCAAATAAAGGGAAACTGACAAAATTTGTTGTAAAGAAATGCTGAAGGAAGTCCTTTAGGCTAAGGAAATTGATAACAGAAAGAAACTTGGATTTATAAGCAGGAATGAAGAGCACAGAAAATGATAAATGTGTGAGGAAATATAAAATTTTGAAGTTATTTTAAGATAAACGACTATTTAATGCAAAAAAAATGTATTTTGGAGTTTATAACTTAAGTAGATGCAATAGATATAATAACAAAAGCATAAAGGATGGTGATAATTATACTGTCACACTGGCCTTTAATTTTACATGAATATTAACTCTAAGTAGGCTATGAAAAAAACAGATGCATACCATAGTTCCTAGCAACAACTTAAAAGAGTAGTGTAAGAGATATCCTAAAAAGCCAATAAAAGAATTAAAATGGAATATAAAAGAATTTATTAACTCAAACCAAGGCAGGAGAAGAAGAATAAATGTCCATAAAACAGACGGGACAACCAAACAACAAATAACAAAATTAAGACTTGGTTTCAACATAACAATAATTATATTAAATACAAGCAGACTAAACCCTCAAATAAAGGCAATGATTGTCAAATGAGCTTAAAAAAACGCACTGTATAATGACTATGAGGGATACACTTTAAACATAAAGGCACTGATTGGTGAAGTATAAGGATAGGGAAAGATACACTGTGCAAATAGTAAGCATATAAAAGTAGGATGGTGCACCCCAGTGTTCACAGCAGCACTGTTTACAATAGCCAAGACATGGAAACAACCTAAATGTCCACCAACAGATGACTGGATAAAGAAGCTGTGGTATATTTATACAATGGAATACTATTCAGCCATAAAAAATAATAAAATATTGCCATTTGCAGCAACATGGATGGACTTGGAGAATGTCATTCTAAGTGAAGTAAGCCAGAAAGAGAAAGAAAACACCACATCACTTACATATGGAATCTAAGAAAAAAAAAAGACAAATGAACTTACTTACAAAGCAGAAACAGACTCACAGACATATAAAACAAACTTATGGTTAACAGTGGGGTAAGGGGGTGGGAAGGAATACACTGGGTGTTTGAGATTTGCAGATACTAACTAATACATATAAAATAGATAAATAAGTTTAAACTGTATAGCACAGGGAGCTACATTCAATATCTTGTAGTAACTTATGGTGAAAAAGAATATGAAAACGAATATATGTATGTTCCTATGTGACTTTAGCATTGTGCTGTACGCCAGAAATTGACACATTATAAACTGACTATATACTTCAATAAAAATATAAAAAAGTAGGATGGTAATATTAATATCAGACAGAATGGACTTCAGGACAAGGAATATCACCAGAGAGATTGAGAGGGATGTTTTATAATGAGAAAAATATCAATTTATGAAGAAGTCATAACAATTACAAATGTTTATGTACCAAATAACAGAGTTTCAAATTACATGAAATAAAAACTGACAAAATAGAACCAAACGAAAAAATCAGTAAGAATATAGAAGAACTGAGCAATATTCTCAACCACCTTGAACTAAAATTTGTAGAAAACTAGACACAACTATTTCCAAAAATGTGTTCTTTTTATGAGCGAACTCACATTGATCAAGATACATCACTTCCTGGTCCACAAAATAAGACTCAATGCATTTCAGAATTGTTGAAATCTTATTAAGTATATTCTTTAACACAATGCAATACATTTTGAGATTAATAAAAATAAAATATCTAGAAAATCCCCAAATATTTAGACATTAGCATCACTTATAAGTAACCTATGGTCAAAGAAGAAATCACAAGGGAAATCAGAAAATATTTCCAGTTAAATGATAAGGAAACTACAACAGGGCTAAGCATGTGGGATTCAGCAAAAGCACAGCTTAGAGGGAAAATATCATGTAAATGTTAATGTTAGAGAAAAAAGGGGTTTAAAATTAATGACCTAAATTTCTATCTTAAGAAACTAGGGGAAAAAATAGCAAATTACACTGAAGTAAGTAGAAGGAAAGAAATGATGAAGACTGGAAATCAATAAAGTAGGAAACAGACAAACAATAGAGAAAACCTATGAAAACAAGAGCTGGTTTGTTACAAAGAGTAATAAAATCTATAAACTCCTAGCAAGAGTAGCCAAGGGAAAAAGAGAGAAAACACAAATTGTGACTATCAGGAATGAAAAGGGGATGTTGCTCTAGATCCTATAAGCACCTAAAAAATAAAATTGTCAACAATTTTATACTAACAAGTTCAACAATTTTAATAGTTGTATAGATTCTACATACATGGTACATGAATTGAGACCGTTTTACTGCTCCCTTTACAATGTGTATACCTTTTACTATTTTTTCCTGCCTTGCTGCACAGGCTAGGACCTCTGTTCCACGGTAAATGGAAGTAGTGAGAGTGGACAACCTTGCTTTGTTAGGGGGAAGGCATCTGCTATTTCACCACTAAGTATGATGGAGCTATAGGTTTTTATTCTAAGTGCATTGGGAAGTCATTGTAGCATTTTACTTGCATGAGTGGCTTTATCTGATTTACATTTTTAAAAATCCCTTTGGCTGCTGTGTGGAGAATGGGCTCTAGGAGGGCTGGAGTGGAAGGACGGGGGCAATCAGGAGGCGGCTGCAATCACCTGGGGGTAGGGGAGAGGCGTGGAAGCAGTGCAGGCAGAGAGAAGTGGCTGGATTGGGGAACATATCTGGGGGATGTATATTTGTAAAGCTGACAGGACTTACTGATTTTGGGGTAAAAGAAAAGAAAAGAAAAAAAAAAACCAGACATGTCTTAACTGTTTATTTCAGATTTTTTTTCTTGTGGATCTTAGATATATTTTGTTATTCATCTTCCTCTTTAGAATGGATCATTGAAAGTAGGTACAGTATTCTTAAAAATCTATCCTTCAGTTATTTAGGATTTAACTTTTTAAATAGGTAGAACATTAGAGAAAGAACAATGACCAATATTTATACTGGATTTGTAATCAATTTTAGATATTCGTATTCTGAACTAAAGTTTTGTATTTTGCTTTCTAGGGTTGTCCAAGAGTGGTTTTCAGAAAGGATGCAAGTGGCCAGAGTGGATTTCTCTACCGTGTTACCACGCTTCATTTCTCTCTATATTTTTTCCTTTCTGAATCCGAAAGACTTATGTGCAGCTGCACAAGTCAGCTGGCCCTGGAAGTTTTTAACTGAACAGGTTTACTATTTGTCACTTCCCAGTAACAGGGTCCAAATGCAACTGTCATCTGTAATGAGGCAACTGGGGTAGTTCTCCTCCCTGAAGATAATAACTGAGGGTATCTGACTCATAATTAACTTACCCTTAAGAGAAAAAAAAATGGGGATGAACTAAAAATAGTAGTTTATTTTGTAAGTCAGGGGATATACACTATTCTAATAATTCATGCAATTTTAATAATCTTTAAATACTGAGTTATTTAGAAAATAATTTGTCTGCAATAAAGAAGTCCAACTTTTTGTGAAAAATCATTTAAGCTTTGGTTTTTAAATAATGTTATTTTATTCACCTCAATAATCGCTATACAACCACAACGCTAACTGATCCCTCTTTGGTTAACATCTGTTGAGGAGTATAAATCTCTATCTTCTACATCCTCTGCCATTAATTCTGCCTCTGGACTATCTGTCTCCTGGTAGACATTAAATACAAGTTAATAAGTTACTCCTTTAACTCGTACAAATTTTCCAGGATGAGTTTGTGCTGAGATTCTGATCTCAGAGAATACCTGCGGGGCCACGTGCAAGAGCCAACTGTGAGCCCTGGATTTCTAGCATGTACGAATCCAGGCTTAGTGTTCCTGTGCTCTGTGGTCTGTCTGTCTTACTTTCAAACTTCCTGTGTCCTTATATTTAAGGAACACATCTTGTAAACAGATTATGGTGGTAGTGGTTTCCTTTTAACACTTAACAATCTTTGACTTATAGCTGGGGTAATTCAGTCTGTTCACATTTATGTAAATACTGGTATGTTTGGGCTCAAGTCCACCTTTCTACTATTTTTTTTTTTTTAAATGGAGGTACTGGGGATTGAACCCAGGACCTTGTGCATGCTAAGCATACCAATGAACTATACCCTCCCCTCCCCAGTATTTTATTTACTATTTTATATTTTGTTGCTCTCCTTGTCTTCTTTCAGGGTTAACTTAAACTTTTTTGAGATGAACTATAAAGCCTTTAGCAGTTCTTTTTCGGCTAACACAGCACTTATTACAGCACTCATCCTAGGGTTATTTTACCTCCTCCAAGATAATGCAGGGAGCATAGAACTCCTTAACTCCATTTGCTTCCCTGCTCAGTTTTTATGCTTTGGTTGTCAAATATTTTAATTATACACACACACAAATATAAAATACACAAACACACATTTATATATATATATAAACCTCACAAGTCTTTACTTTTATTGTTTGACAGAGTCAATATTTACTTATGAGTAACTCTTTTTGTTTTCTTCACACTTTCTTGCATCTCTGAGATTCCTTTTGGGATCATTTTTCTTCTGAATTCTCTTTACTATTTCCTAGACTGCAGCTTGCTGCTGACAGATTCTCTTAGTTTTTGTCTGAAAATGTCTTTATTTCACCTTCAAATTTGAAGGCTATTTTCACTGAGAATTTGAGCTCTGGGTTGGTAGTTAATTTTTCATAGAGCTTTGAAAATTTTCCATTGTTCTCTGGCTTTCATAACTTTTTTTTTTTTGAGAAGTAGGGAGTTTTATTATTGTTCCTTTAAAGGTAATATTTGTATTCTCTAACTGCTTTTAGGATTTTTTTCCTCTCTCCTGTTTTTTCTGCAATTTTATTACAATGTACCTAGAGGTGTTTGTCTGTTTTGTATTTTGAAATGATTTTTCAATTGGAGATAAATGTCTTACCAGTTTTGCAAAGTTCTCAGATGCTGCCTCTTCATATATTGCTTCTGCCCCATTTTCTCTCTCTTTTTTCTGGGATTCAATACACTAGATTGATTCACCATGTCTCATATGTTTCATATTCTCTTATGTGTCTTTCCCGTCTTTTTGGCCTTCAATGTTTCAGTCTAGATTTTTCTTCTGCCTAGTTTTCAAATTATCTCTTTAGCTGGATTCTAATTTCCTCTTAAACTGGTCCATTGAGTTCTAAATTTCAGTTATTTTTCAGTCCTAGACTGTTGACTTGATTGCTTTGCCAAAATTTTCCAGCCATTTAATTTCTTAGGCCTATTAATTAAAGGTTTTTTTTTTAAGTTCATGTCTGACAATTACAACTTTTGGCTCTCCTGAGGGTCTCTATTTACTAAAAAAAAAAAAAAAAACTAAAGAAAAAACAAACAATTTTTATCTTTTTGTGTACCTGGCATTTTTGATTGAGAACCAGATCCTGAGTGTCAACACCGATGTGAGAATTTGAGTCTCTCTGGGTGATGTTATCTTCCTCCAGAGAGAATTTGACTTCGCTTCTGGCATTTGGGTAGGCTAGAAATAGATCACTTAAATCTAACCAGAGGATGGGCTACTTAAAGCTAGTTTCAGTCTAATTCCTTATCATCCTACTGAAAAAGATCTCGGCTGAAAGCCTGGGGTCATCACCAGGGTGCTTCCCCTTAGCGAGCCCTGAATTTGAAAATGCCTTAAATTCTTATCAACATCTAAGTCTTTCAGTCACAACTTTCTACCCTGCTTCTCAGCTTAGGCTTTACTTTGGATCCGTCAAATTCCTTGAAGTGAAAAGTGAGGCCAAATCAAAATATTACCTCTCTGGGTTTCCCTTCTCTTTGGGGTCATGGTTGCACAAGTCCTTATTGCATCAGTAGCTCAAAGCATTGCTTTATAGTATTTTGTCTAGTTATTTGATTAATTTAAACCACATGAAATTTGCTGTTTTCATATATCAAAACTGGTTGCATATTGGCAACATGGTGTGGGTCAAAGTTGTTCCCAGTAGGAAGGTTGGTCTGAAACAAGCTACCACACCATTGCTAGAAGCAGAATTCTCAGAATCTGGGGTTAAAGTAACCAAATGCTACAGGAACAGTGGATAAGTGTACAAAGATGACTAATACATATATTCATATACTATGCATGAATATGTAAATACATGTTCATCAAGGAATATTTTTCCTATGGAGTAAGGTGTATCTCTTACTTCTCAGAGTCAAGCTTAGATGGCAAGTCAACTGCACTAGGCATCTCAATGTAGTAAGAAAAAATTACGTGTCCCTGAAAAGATTACTACCAGGAAATTGTCCTTGCAGCTCATCTTTCTCATTTCTTTTTTGGAAGGATTGCTTATGGATGCCCAAATGCATTAAGTTTGGCTGGTTTCTGCCCTATACTCCAACAGAAAATGAGTATGGTGCTTGGAAGCACCATTACATTGCTTGTGTGTCCAACTTAGACTGGCTAACCCCTAGGGAAGCCGCTGCAATGTATGGGACTCTGAATGAACCCAAAACAGAAGATGAGGAGCTACAGGAAAGGCAAAGAGAAAAGTGCCTAAGGAAGATAATCTGGGAGAAAATTGCACTACGTAAGAGTGAGTGGCATTTTAAAACTTTGTATCTTAGCCAAGTATTGTTGAAACCAAGGGATTTACATAGAGGAGGACAGTGCTGTCTTTCTGAAATAGCCCGTAGGTGACATTCTCTAAAGTATGTTCAGGACAAGCTCTTTTTTTCTTCACTATATATTTCAAGTTAATCAAGAAAAACAAAAAGATTTCTGATGAAATGTATAAGGTTAAATATCCATGCCTCGTAAGACCAAAGATGGGGAGAGAGGGCTATGAACACAGGCAAAAACAAATAAATAGGTTCAAAACAAGAAGGAACAGGATCAGTGGAAAAGAAGAAAAATGAAAATGGAAATGGAAGCAGGAAGAATGACATCAAAAAAAAAAGTGGAAAGGGAGTAGGGATGAGACATGCTCTCAGCTAAGCCTTCTGATTCGCATGGTGTGTAAAGGTAATCAGCAAACCTGATTTGAGTTCTCCCATCTTTGTTTTGTTACTGACTCACCCTCTGCAAGATCGTAACAAATGGGAAATTACTGGAAGCCGAGAAGAAGGGCAAAAATAGCTGTGAAGCCTATAAACTGATGAACTGGTTTCCACAAGAAAAGAGTTGCTTGTTCTCTGAGTTTTGTATCTTGACCTGAAATGACTGGTAACTTGCAGCCACAGAGCTGAGAGGATAAGAGATCCAAACAGAGCCTGTAACACTGGCTGTAATTACTGCCATCTGGAACACTGCCCTGGTTCAGCTTTATATCTGATGCTTTATCTGTGCAGACTTGGCTGGGAGCAGCATGGAGTCAACAGCTGAGCCTGCTGCTGTCTGTTTTTCAGAGTTGTTGTTCAATGTTCGACCCCCTTGGGTGAGTGGAACACGCTGCTCTAGATTGTTAAAATCCAAATGCCAACCATGTCTCTCCCAGACCATGAGGGATCGAGTGGGATTCCATGAAACTTTGGAGAAACAGCTGATTTTGGCATCTTTAGACGCTTTGCCCAAGCGGTAAGCAAACCTCCATCTGCTGAAGGCTCAGGACTGTCCCATGATACCAAGAAATCATTCTAGAGTAATTTAGTCAACATGCAGGGATCTTGTATAATTATACAGCTCTTATCCTATGAAATAGCAATAGAAACAGTTCCTAAATCTTCAGTAACAGTAGCCTTTAACATGCTTCCCGAAGACGGAAATATGTAACATTCAAAATTTACATTTCAGATATTCTTAATCCCACAAAGAGCCACAAAAAATGGATGTAGCACATTTTCTGTATAAAGTTTTTGAGGAAAAATAAAATTTTTTCAGAAATTTTTTTATGGGGTAAGCATATCCGAATGGTATTGGGATTAGGGGTGGCTGGGGAGAGACTGGACATTACTCGGAAAACCAGGAGGCCCGGATGATGACGGAAATTTAAAATCTCTTGGCTGCTCCTTTTACAAATGCCGTTTTGAGCCCTGAAGTCTGTCACTACATTGGCTTTAAATGCCCTACAAAAGTAAGTTCCAAGAGCCCTCTTTAGCATCCTATGAACGCAGAGGGAGAGGCCCAGAGGGCGGCACTGGTCCCATCCAACCGGGAGCCCTGTTTGCTGCTGTCCCTGAAAACCACAGGGAGAGACTAAGGTCCTGAGGTCGCCTACCTTGTATGGGATAACTGATTTCCAGATAACAAACTGGTTCTCACTTATCAAAGTCAAGTTAAGGGATAATAAAAACTTCACTTACCCCCCCTTTCCCCTGCAGAAGCAGTGTTCCTGGATGCCATTCCTACCCTTTCCTACCAAAGAAAAATTGGCGGGGAATTTATGAAAGTGATGTCAGCTCTTCAAATGCTCTCCAGCCGCACTTCATATTAATATCCTCTCGGATTCCTGCATACGAGGTACCCAGTGTGTTATAAGGCCAGCCCCTTCCTGAATGGGTTTTTTTTCACCTCCCATAGAGGGGACAGATGGCAATCTTTTGGCCACTATGGGTATGAGAATGATTAATCTCCTGCAAGGAGAGTGGTCTGATCTCAGTGGAAATGTATATACCCAAAACAGTTTTAAAAATCAGAAGCAATAAAAATCATCATAAGTCAAAATTATTTTTTAAAAATTATTAAAGGCCTAAACTGCCTTGCATTTAGTATCTGTCCAATAAATTCTTATTGAATTGAATTGGTTGCACTTAATCCATAAAAAAATCAAAGTGATACAAATATTTTAAAATTTCTTTGGGCTGCCCAAGGAATTTAATAATATCATGCAACCACCATTTCTGAAAAGAAAAATGTCAGAAATCTTATTTTGTGATCTATTTAATAAGGGTGCCATTAAATGAAAATATGCTCTTTCTATAGTGAAGTTATATATTTTTATTTTAATATGAATAAGAGAAAGGAAGCACAAAGAAGATACAGGAAGCATGTATTTATATATTTAAGTATGTATATCTGTGTACACATTTATGTATTAATACACACACGGGCATATATAAGGAGTGGCATTAGTAGGCTATATTCATTGGCTTACTTAGAAAGTTCTTGCAAAAATTCTTATCTGTAACAAAAGGGTTGCTTTCAAGATATGAAATCACTTCTCTTTTTGGGCATCTAGGAACTGACTTTGATCATTTACAACTGGCTAGCTTAATTAATGGATCCACATGAAAGCAAGATCAGAGTTTTGATCTCCACGTGATGGTTTCCATAAGGTTAAAAAATGCATCGTGCTAAGCACAGAGGATAATTGTTGATAGAATATGGGTGAATAAGCTGGTATAAAATAAATCCATTCTCCTATTTGTCTTCTTTACATAAGACTATGCCATAATTACTTGAATGTAATGGGGGTTTAGGGAAAAAGCAGAGTGTAACCATAAGGTAGTACTCTATATGTTTGAACTGTGACCTTTAGAAAGTAGCGTGAGGTTTTGGGAAAAATCAGTGACATCAATGACTTTCCAACCTGTCTGTTGCTAATGAATTAAATTCATCACAGTGAAAATTCTACTTGGTTGTTGAATTCAAAGAACAGTGGTTTTAATATTTATTTAAATGTGAAATATTTATCAATATTGATAATTCAAAAATTTATAATTAAGAGGAAAATAAAATCTATTTAAGAAGTCTATTGCAAAATTGTACAATCTTGACTTCATTATTTTTTAAAAGCTGTATGTATATCTCTGTGTAGGGGTGTGTACAAAGATAAAAAAGCTGGCAGGAAATAGTTTGTTAGAATTTCTCTCTGAGTGGTAGACTTACAAATGTACTTAAATTTCTCCTCTTATAATTAGAAAAGAAATAAAAATTTTAAAAAAACCAGTGAAGGAGAAAGCTTATCTTCCTTCTACCATTTCTGAAGAAAAACAGTCATTAAAAATCATAGCAGGTTACATATTCATTGTGTTTATTTTATTAATAAATATTCTAAAATAATGGACTTTGGTTCCTGCAGCTCTGGTTTCATTTTCTAGATGGTGGTGAACAGTGTTAAAGCAGGGATCGTTTCTGTGGTGTACGAACACAGTGGCCTAACCTTGGAGAGCCTATTTTATCTCATAGAAAAAGCTCTGGATGGGCAGAAGGCACAGAGTGTGGGAATATTTAGTGATGGAGACAGCAGAGAAATTAATTTAATCCAAGGTAAGACTGGGGATTGGAAAGAACAACCCACTGTGCTCTGATGTAGTATTTATCCCCACATACGACCTTCAGAATACTTTTTGAGTTTCAGTTGGTTAAAAAGGTTGATATCCCAGCTCAAAGCAATCAGGCAGGAGGAGTTCCTTCTTATTCAAGAACGGACCACCTTTTTGTTCTATTCAGGCCTTCAACTGACTGGATGAGGCCCACCCATATTAGGGAGGATAATCTGCTTTACTCAGTCTACCTATTTAAATATTAATCTCACCCCAAACGCCCTCACAGATGCACCCAAAATAATGTTTGACCAAATTTCTGGGTACCCAGGGCCCAGCAAAGTTGACACATAAAATTAATCATCACACCATTAAACAAGTCTCCTCTGCCCCCTCCCCTTAGCCCTTAGGAAATACCATTCTGCTTTCTGTTCCTATGAATTTGACTACTTCAGATACTTCATCTAAGTGGAATCATACAGCATTTGACTTTTTGTGATTGGATTATTTCACTTAATGTCCTCAAGGTTTATCCATGTTGTATCATGTGACAGAATATTCTTCCTTTGAGGTTGAATAATTCATATTCCAGTGTGTGGGTATATACTCACACCTACTTTGTTCATCTGTTCATTTGCCAGTGGACATTTGGGTTGCTTCCACGTTTTGGCTATGAGGGCTGTTATGAACATAAGTGTGCAAATATCCCTGAGATTCTGCTTTCGATTCCTTTGGATGTATACTCAGAAGTGGGATTGCTGGATCATTTTTTATTTTTTGAGGAAACTCCATACTATTTTCCATAGTGGCTACACCATTTTACAATCCTACCAACAGTGCATAAGGGTTCTAATATCTTCACATTATCACCAACATCTGTTTTTTTCTTTCTGTTTTTTAATATCCTATCCCAGTGTGTATGAGGTGATATCCATTATGACTTTCACTTGCATTTCTTTGATGATTAGTGATGTTGAACATCTTTTTATATGCTTGTTGACCATTTGTATATCTTCTTTAGAGAAATGTCTATTCAAGTTTTTTGCTTTTTTAAACTGGGTTATTTGATTTTTTTTTGTTACTGAGTGGTAGACATTCTCTATACAGTCTGGACATTAATCCCTTATCACTTACATGTTTCACAAACATTTTCTCCCATTCTGTAGGCTGCCTTTCACTCTGTTCATTATATTCTTTGATGTACAAAACAATTTTAAGTTTGATGAAAATTAAGCAATTTTAACAGCAGCAAATACCAAGAACTATATACGGGTGTGCACTAATAATATTCATTATACTTCCAAATGGCTTATACCACAAAGGACAGGATTTACTGGTACCACTGACCTGTTATGGGCCATCTTTTAAACATTTCAGTGATTACCCTTTGTGGGGCAAGGAGATGAATGTTTTAGAAATACTTTCAGTTTCTATTCTTCCTCATATACAACTTGCAACCTTCCTCGCTTATACCTAAACAGGTTTTAAGTTTTACTAACATGAAATCTTCCATCTTTGTGAAATGAGGGAAGATAGGTAATAACAGATGGTCAAGGATCCAGCTGGCAAGGAACTCACAAAATGGTAGAGTGAAGACAGATTTTCCTCAGCTTATGGTGGGGTTATGTCCTGATAAAATATTTTCAACTTATGACGGGTTTAAGTCAAAATGCACTGAATACACCTAACCTACCAAACTTCACAGTCTACCTTAACCTGCTCAGAACACTTACATTAGCCTACAATGGGACAAAAATCACCTAACGCAGAATCTATTTTATAATCAAGTGTTGACTATCTCATGTAATTTATTGAATGCTGTGCTGAAGTGAGAACAGGATGGTTGTGTGGGTACAGAAAGGGTGTAGTTGTACCAGCTGTTTACCCTCAAGATCAGGTGGCTGACTGGGGCTACAGCTCACTGCTGCTGTCCAGCCTCACGAGAGTATTGAACCACATACAGCTAGCCCGGGAAAAGACCAAAATTCAAAGCATGGTTTCTACTGAGAGTGTATTGCTTTACCACCAACATATGGCCAAAAAATCCCAAGTTGAACCACCGTAAACTGGGGACCCTCTGTACCCTGAATCATCTGTCAAACTTCCATCCCTGTAGCTGGAACTCAGCATACTGGGAATGGTTTCAGTGAATTTATTAGCAAAAACGAACTGCTTTTGGTTTCACTTTACCTTATTTTTGGCTTTTTTTGTTTAGTTTATCTGTGCCTGGAGCGAGTTGCATTCCACATTCAGTTTTACATAGCTTCCAAAAGTAAGGCACAGCTGCTGGCAGTCTGGGGTTTGACTGGGTGCTGAATTACACGGCGATGCGTGTCTAAGTGGCAGGGAGGCACCGACTGCAAGCTTACCCCGTGGTAGCGTGTTCACTGCCGGTGCAGTGCAGGAGCCGGTGAGGGTGTCCTGGTCCCAGCCTTCTTGTTCTCCAGATGAGAAAGGTTTCCAAATTCCACCTTTGCCCTGTTTTCTTTTTTTAAAGCAAGAGTAAAATAACAAAATACCTCAGAAAGCAAAAGTTTCCTTCTAGATAATGATAGTGTTTTTTCAAAAGCTTTTTCCTTAAAAACAAAATGAAATCTCTCACTCCAGTCACCTGGAGAGGTCCTACCCTTGCGCGTTTAGACCTCTCGGTGCGAAGAAGTGAAGCGGAGGGATTGTTGTGCCCGACTTTGCTCCCTTCCTTTGCTGGGGCTGAGGAACGCAGCGTCTCCAGGGCTCATTTGGAAGTGGGTCCAGACACGTGCGGATGAAGGGCGTCATCACACTGCATTCCCAGGAAGTGAGAGGGACAGCGATGCTTCCCATCCCTGGGAGCCTTACTTCTGCTCTGAGGGACTTATTTTTTGATTGGCAATTGGAGGACACATTTCCCCTTTAGAACTTGGTTGCAAAATCCCCGGACTTGACTGGCCATCCTCCTCAGACGACATCCTAAACCTAACTGCTCAGTGTCCAATAAATCCAGAACGTGAGGAGCCCGTGGCCACGGTGGGGGTCAGGGGTACCTTCCGTGGCCCTAACGTAGAGGCAGCGCTGAAGCAGCGGTGTCCCGGAGATCTTGTCCCGGAGCAGGCTTTTCGCATTTTCACGAGGTGCTGAGAGTTTCTCTTAAACTAATACGAAATTTTGACTTTTTTCCCCTCAGGCTATAAAATTGGTGTTAAAAATTTATTGAGGCCTGAAGTGAGAGACTTCTGGGAGAAGTTAGGAAGCTGTGTGGCCCCTGAAGATGAAGGGGGTCACGTGGACATCTTTGCACCACTCGGAGCATCAGGTCAGTGCCGAAAAGCAGCGGTCATACCTACTTTGTGATGGGGTTTAGTGGATTTGTGAGATGCCCTCTGTTCAGAAGACTCAGTCACGTTTATTTTTTATTTCTTTTTCTCATATATCTCACATACTCAGGTATTTAGGGGGAAAGGGCATCAGGGTTAGTGGTCTGAGTAACTAGTCCCTAAAGAAAGCAAGCCACTGGTGGCAAGAGGCAATCAGGAACATTATTTCTATTTCTTCTGGAAAATACAGTAAAGTCAGCCTCCATCGTACAGGGAAAAGTGCCCGACCAGCATAGGACCTTAACTGGTCAGTCTGAGAAAACTTTCCCTGCTGACCCTGAACGAGTGGGCATGAACTTGGTGACCAGGGACCTGGACTTGAATCTCACTCACATCACCTCAGCCCTGTGGCCTCTGTTTCCTCCTATGAAAGTTAGGATATTAGTGCCTTACGATTCGGGACTTCTGAATAGCAAAACAATATAATTAAATAACTAAAATAAAAAATATTTAAATACTTAAATATTAGAGTATTAAAAACAATGAAGTGCCCTGTAAAAGTGAGTGTGGTAGTTGAGCATTTTAAGTGCCTCTGTTTGGTACCAGCCAGATTTAACAGAAATCTGTTAAGTAAAAGCTCTGCATTCATGGATTCCAGGGCTGTGTGGTTTTTGTTTTTGTTTTGTTGTTGTTGTTTTTTAATCAAGCAGAGCAAGAGAGAAGGAAGGTGAAATTTCTGTTTCTTACTACCGATTCCTTAGGGAGCTTTTTAAAAATTCTTCTTAATCCTCAGATTTCACTGGACTATTCAGTACATACAAAGCATGACCCTGGCAGGATTCCACCAGGCGAAGGAGAAAACAAAAGGATGGGAAGGAGTTTAAAAGAAAACAAAATACAAATTACTGTAAAAAGAAATTTTTCTTTTACAGTTATTACAATTATATAATCTCAACTATGTAGAATCTAGGCATAGAAAACTCTAGGAGGAAATATAGTAAACTGTTAACATTGTCTATCTCTGGATGTGTTTTTCAAATTTTTCTACTTTTAAAGTCAGTTTGAGAAGAGTAGGTTACAAAGACTAGGGATGGTGTGATCTCAGTGTTTAAAACCTGTGCATGCGTGGGGGAGGGTGGCGGCGGTGCGTGTGTGTAAAGAGGGTTTGGAAGGATGTGTGTATACCAACACGCCAGCGAGAGTTGGATAAGATGAGTGAGTTTTCCTTTCTTTTATTTTTCCCCTTTTATTTCCTTTCTGTGCCTCTATTTTCTGTACTGAATTAGTACTACTTTTATAATGGGAGCAAAGCAAACTTTTAAACTGGAGTAGGATAAAAAAAGGAAAGGATGTGAGAAAGAAATGTATTGAAAGGGTAAGAGAATAAAGGCAAAAAGGGGGAAGGAAGAATAGATTTGATGACACAGAAATGGTCTCAGGTGAAACTTATTGGCACTCAAACAATAGATTTCCCACCACCATTCTGGTCAAATATAATTTACACCTGGATGAACCATTGGGCTCCTGGTTCAGTCAGAAGACCCTGATTTCTCAGGCAAAAAAATCTCTTTTCCACCACCTCAGGTGTCACACTTGAGCTTGTCATCCCTGGTAGCTGTCATCACCTCTGAAATCAAATCTTGATCTGAAGCCTGTGTCTGAGTACCACTTCCAAATCCCACGCTCAGATTTTCCTACTCCATCAGCTCTTTGCCTGAATACCTCCAATCCACACATTCCCACTTTTCTGTTCTCTATCACCATGCCTTCGACCCTGGTTCCTTCTTCATTAAACTTGGATTAATGGTTCCTCATTATTGTTACTCTCTTGCAAGGAAGCTGAACTTAACTCTTGTTTATTTTTCTCCTGGCTAAATCCCAATTCATTTGGCTAAATCCCAAAGCTGGCTAAAACACAACCATGTGCATAATCTATGCCTGCCTGTACCAAAGCAGCTGAAGACTGTTGGAAAGAGTAATACAACTGTTCTTGTTGATCTAACTTTACTTAAATGGCATACGTATCAAATGGGATTGCAGCACCACTAGGCAATCCTACTGCATTTCCGCGGTAACTTCACTTTCCCATTCTTTGAGATAACTGTCATCTCTTCTCTGCTGGAGTCACTCTTTCATTAATGCTCACTCACTTGTTGACTTCATCTTTTACTTCTTTAAGGAAACCCCTTAGTTTTCCTCCCACCACAAAATCCGCCACCTACCCCACCTCTTACCTTCATTCTGTCTTCCCTTCTGTTACGATGGCAGAAGCACTCATGTTCAACTCAAAAGAATGACTTCTCCACCTGGACTTGGCATCTCATCGCCTTTCACCTTCACTCCGACACTCCAGTCCTCCCCCATAGCCTGTCCTCTCTCTTTATTAGCTCATTCCCATCAAACCAAGAACACCTGTACTAGCTCCACCCCTCTCCCGCCTCCTAAAAAGAGAAGGAGACCCTAAACTTTCCCTCACCAACTTTTGAGTTGACTATACCAGTGGTTCTCAAAGTTTTCATGTGTATTTGAATCACCTAGAGGGCTTGTTAAAATATACATTCTGGGTCCCACCCTAGCGTTTTGGATTCAGTAGGTCTGTAACCGGGGCTGAGAATTTACATTTCTAACAAGTTCCCAGGTGATGCTGATCTCTGATCCCAGAGGCACACTTGGAGAACCGTTGGTCTAGCTGACAGCCTCTGCCTTCCTCACTTCTCACTCACTCCTCAAGCTCTTCCAAGTGGTCTCTTTCTACCGAAAGCTCTTTTGGAAGACTATCAGTGACTTCCATGTGCCCAAATCCAGGTGTCCCCTCTCTGTCCTCACCCTGCTTTGACTTCTCAGCATCTGAGGCAGATGAACACTCCTCCCTGCAACTTTCCCTCTTCTCTTGGTTCCCCTAATACCACCCTCTTCTTGTCTTCCTCCTACCTCAGTGGCCTCTTCCTCTCAGTGTCCTTTGCTAGCTCCTCCTCCTCGGCGAGATCCTTCAGTGTACCCAGGTCTGGATCCTGGGCTCGCTTCTTTTCCATGACTAAGTATTTCCATACACTCATCTCCTAGGGAGTCTCATTTATTCTTATTCAGTTTATATGCGGGAGATTCCCAAATTCATGTCTCCAGCTCTGGAATCTCTGAGCTGCAGGTGCATATCTAGGCACTTTTACTTGACATTAAACAAGGATGTTTAATTTGCAGGTCTCATAGGCATCTCAAAGTTCACACATCTAAACCAAACTCTTGACTGCCTCCCAGCACAAACCTACCCCTTCCCCAGGATTCCTCACTTCAGAGATCATCCTTCACCAGTTACTGCATAAGCCAGAAACCTGAAACTCATCTTTTCCTTGGCATTACTTTAAAAAATTTTAAAAAGCTTTATTAAGGTACAATTGACATACAGTATTTAAAGTATGTAATTTGATAAATTTTGACAAATGAGTACACACTCTGTGAAACCATAAAACAATCATTATAATGAACATCATCATCCCCAGAGGTTTCCTCCTGCCACTTTGTAATGTCTCTCTCCCACTTCTCCGCTCCAACCTTAGGCAACCCCTGATCTCATGACATACTGGTTTGCATTGTATAGAATTTTCCATAAATGGAATCATATAATGTGCATCATATAATTCTTTTTTTTGTCAGTCTGCCTTCACTCCAAATAATTATTTTAAATTCATCCTCTTCATGCTGGTTATCAATGGTTCATTCCTTTTCACTCTGGAAATAACTTGTACAGATATACCGCAATTTGTATATCCATTCATCTATTGGTAAATATTTTAGTTCTTTCCAGTTTTTAGCTTTTACAAGTGAAGCTAAAATTTGACCATTGTATTCCATTTATCTTTAGCAGTTTTACATCTGTCCTCTTATAATAAGACTCCTCCTTTGAGTCAGATTATTTTGGAAAATATATGTAGACTTTTCTGTCTTTGGCCTGAGAATTCCACATTTGAAAATAAGCACCAGGTCAAACTTCATGCCTCCTTCTCCACCCTGTTGGCAGTCCTCATGAATTAAGTGTCTGGACTTCAGCGCTTAGGGGTGAGCTGAATGTGCCGATGGGCTGTTCCATGAGGGATCTGAATTGAGGACAAGATCTGCAGGTGGCCTTTCCTGGCCAGCAGATTAGTGCTCCTAAGGAATAGTTAACTGTTTCATGGCAAAACCTGTGAGTAAACTAACAAAAGTATTTTTGGCTATGCAGAGGCCGGAATAGAAGTTCTTTCTCAGCTGTCTCAACTAACTGGCACGTTATTTACTGCCCCCACTGGGATTGCAACCGGCTCTTATCAACACAGTAAGTGTATATGGGAGCTGACCATCATGCCCAACACCCACCAACTCCAGGATCACCAAAGGGCAAAACACAGCCAATACTGTTGGTCCTGCTGATGTCAGTTACTGCCTTTCATTCCTTCTCTGAAGGGATGCTGTCACTTCCCAAACTAGGTCTTTTGCCATCACTCAGTGATTTGCTTAGGAGATTATTATCGCAAATATTTGCTTCAAACCATCATTTGCAAAAACGTCAGCTTTAACAGTTAAACAAAGATGTATAGTAGCTGATCTAGGGAAATAATAAGTACAAAGAACATTTTTTCTTAGTAAAATAGAATCAAAGTGCTTTCATTTGGAAAAATGAATTGCAGCTCTAAAGGATGGTGAAGAGGCTGGCTGGAGTTCCATTTCAGTAGCATTATCTGAGAGGAAAAACAAAAATAAAACACAACTAGAAGCAAAGTTTCATTTAGATACTGCTTTAGCTGCAGCTGTTGGATCAAACTGTAACATTGGCTGACCAACAAGAGAGTCAAATTGCTTTACTACAATGCTAATCCTTTTCCCCTTTAAAACTCCCTGGCCTCCTATCAAACAGGGCTTAGAGTGTTGTAGAAACTATATAAAACATTACTTCTCTATTCCTGAATGCTAAGGGTCTTTCAAGACTGAAGAAAGCTGGCATCATTGGGAAACTTGTAAGGGAAAAGATTTCATGTAGATACAACAAAAAGCATATTGATCTAATATAGTTGTTGGTTTTTGTTTTTTTTTTTTTTAGCAGAAGTCGCTTGTTAATTTTAGTTTATTTAGCAACATCACCAAATAACACATTTGGCCCTGTACAGAGAAGAATCAGCCTCGAAGAGACAGCAGGGCACAGACACTGCTCTTTCTAAAACAGATTTTCTTCTTTTTCTCCTCTGTCTCCCCTTCCTCCTGTCCATCCTGCTTTTCCCACTCTCCTTCTTCCTCTCCTTCTGGAAGAATGTATTATAAATGTTTTCACACTTACCAGCAAAAGTGGGGGGAGAAGAATCAATCTATCCATTTAGAACAGAAAATCAAGTTGAACCTGGCCCTGTGTCATTCTGTAATTGATTTTCCAGGAGAGAAACTTTCTTAAGCACCCACTACAATGCAGAGATATTTGTAGAAAAAGAGCAGCTTCACAGAATGTAAGATAGATACGAGGTTGGCTACAATGGGGATGACTTTGGATGGAGAAGGAACTCAGGGCAGAGTGGGGTTTTCCTGCATTTTTATCTTTAGGATGTAAACATAAAACAGAATTTCTTACTTGGATGTCTACTCTGCTTTCTGACACAAAAATCCAGCAGCTATTTAATTTTTAATTTCAAACGCAGTATGAAGTGTCAACCTTCTCTATCAAAGAGTAGATAGACATTTGAAATGATTCATGTGTCCTGTTTGAGTGTCTCATTTTACCTTTGAAAGCCGACTATGGGTGTTTATCTAAGTCTTCTAATGAGAAAGGATAATAAGCCTGATACAAATACAACGAAAATGTTTTGTACTGAAAACGGGATGAAATCTTCTATCCGAGCTTAAGTCTACAATAATAAAAGGAGAAAATAATTGTCAGTTCTTAGTGACTGGCTTGGACGACAGTGGGACAGGGCGCCCCCTTCCATCTACTTCAGCGAATCAAAGCTGCAGACATGGTCCAGCCTCACCGACTTCCTGGAAGACACCTTGAAATCAGTAAGGAAACAATTAAGTCCTCTCTTCAAGGAGCTGCAGAAGAATGCCAGTGGGAGGATGATAGGTGAGAACTCTTGCTACTTCTGCTGCAGGTTAATTTTGAAGCTTGTTACATTCCATGGTGAATACAAGTTTAGGAATGCCTAAGTAAAAGTGGACTCTTAAACATTTTCGGTATAACTTTAGTCCCTTTGTTTTTCATATCTCCTTTCAAATATAAAGAATATCCACTAAGAACAAATATATTCATCTTCAAAATGCTGAAGCTAGTTCCTAGTTTCAAATTTTACCGTCTTATTAATTCTGTGTCAGTCAATTGTTTTTGGTGCAGTTGAGAATCTAAACCTTATAAGGCATATTTTCACGTGTTGTTTTCTTGTCCAATTTACAGATTTCATTCAGTATCAGCTTTGTCAGGGTGGGTACTTTTATATGCTGCACATTTAGAAGTTTTTGTTCATTTTATATTTTATCATGGTAGATAATCCTTGTGGCATAATAGAATTTTTCTTTTTCGTCTTTGCATGTTTATCCACTAACAAGAAACTGCGAGAACTGAGTTTTCTTCTTGATCACATCTTTTATGTAAATTAATTGCAGGGCATATGGCCTTATATTTACAGGGCAATTTGTATTCGACACCATGAGTATGGCTAACACTCTAAATAACCAAGAAATTGTACAAGCTCTGGCAGATGGATTGACAGAACTTTCAAAAGAAAATTCTGTAAGTGATTCTTTGAATAAAACAAACTATAAAACCCCTAACACTTTAAGTTTTTAGTTTGCATTTATTGTTATTATTATTTTTTACCAGTTTATCCCTTTGGAACACAATTTCTCAGAGAAATTATGTTGGTTTATGAAAAAAGCCACTGAGAGATTCTGAACCTAAGATATATTAGGTGCACAATACAGACACATGGGAAAATCTCGGTTATTTAAAGTTGATCACATGGTGCACTGTTTTCTCTCTTGTGATTAATTTTAGTCAGAAGTGACTTATTTTAAAAACATGTTTAATGGCTTTATATTTCACAAACATTATTCAATGGTTAAAACAATTAATAGTATGGCAGAAAAACTGAGAAAGTGTGAAGCCAGCTATGAAAATATGAAGGGCAAAGAAGGCTAGATGAGAGAGGAAGGGAAAAAGAACACAAAAGAACAGACACAGCAAATCAGTAACTTGGTTGGGGATAAATGTGGGGAAAGCCTAAAGAAACATTTTCATCAGAAACAAGTCTTGAGTGCTCTCCCAGAAAAGTCAGCCCACATTCCAGGAAACAGTGCGGAGGCATTGTAGAAAACACACTCTGCCCCAAGACCAGAGCCAGGCTCTAGGAAGATAAAATACAGCCCTACGCATCTGTGGGTACCGCACCCACAGATTCTGCATCCTTGGATTCGACCAACCATGGGTTGACTATATCCAGAAAAAAAAAATTCCAGAAAGTTCCAAAAAGCAAAACTTGAATTTGGCCATGCACTGACAACTATTTACATACCATTTACATTGTACTAGGTGTGATAAGTAATCAAGAGATGATTTAAAGTATACAGGAGGATGTGCTCGGTTATATGCAAGTACTATGCCATTTTGTGTGCAGTTGCGAAGGGACTTAAGAATTTTGCTATCTGTGGAGGTCCTGGAGCCAATCCCCCAAGGATACTAAGGGACAGTTGTATGTAGCGCCCGATTCTAGGGAAGCTGAGACTAGGACAGGAATAGAGATGATGTTAACATCCCTGTGTGCAATAAGCTCTCTAGTTTTCCAAGGAAAGATTCTCAAATCCTTCCCTCCCACTGTAGTAATTCTACTTTGTGGGTGAGTTGAACATCGTCTTTGGGCACACTCTCCTTACCTGTCCTAGTTTCAACGTGGCTTCCTGGACAAGCACCACACATCTCCTGGGTTCGCCGTCCAGTGTGGAGCCTGAGAAGTTGCAGTTAGCCCTGATTTTCTTCTCTGAAGACTCAGCTCCTCAGCTCTCTAGCAGCCCTCGGGCAACCCAGTGATAAAGGCCCTGGCAGACTTTGCTGATAAAATGATGAGGGATGTTTGCAAAGAGGACCCTGAGGCCCTGCAATTCTCTGCACTGTCCCCAAACACCAAAGAATCATTAAACATGTTTGGTGTAGGTTTACAATACTTATTATAATTTCGATGGTGCTCAAACTTACAGCCTGAGGGGGAACCAAATTTGGGAGTGTTACAGGGTGATTTCCCCAAGAATTCTGTTGCAGTAGCCTCTCCCCCAGGCCTTCGTTCCCCCTGTAAGACAGCAGAGTCATCCTGTCCCCTTGCCTATCTGGCTAAGAGGCTGGTGTGAGCCACCTTGGTTCTGAAGATCCTGAGACCCTCCCACAAGACCTCGAACTAAGATTAACTAGAAAGTCCCATTTACTAACTCTAATCGAATACTACTTTGTTATCTGGACTTACAAATGAATTAACTAGAATGCTGAAAACTCTACTGAAAAAATGTGTTCTTTTTTCTGCTGCAATTTTTTGACCTGTATTTTAAATGGGAATTCTTTTTTGGGGGGGGGGTGCTGATCTTTCCAGGACAGACCTCTGGAATTTTTGTCATCTTTCCTGCTGAAGAAATGTAGTAAAAAGAGCAAAGATTTTGAAGGAAATATTATCCTGCCAAAATGTGACCCCACGGCAACATGCGATTTATCCATGGAGGTAAAGTTGTTGCAGCATTTTTATGCCATTGCTTCACTGTGGAGTTAGACACATGTGCTCAAGAAATTCATAAACAATAATGATCATTCTACCTGGAAAGCTTTCAATTTGTCATTTCTCCTAAGAACTTCATTTTCATGGATTATTATTTAAATAAAGGTGTTTTGCAGTTTCATAATATGAGTAACATTTAAGCCACTTACAAGCACATGTGGCCCCGTGCTGGCAGGGGTTACACTATCGGGCTCTTGGGGGAAGAACTGGACTCTGCATTCAGCCTGCCAGTCACTCAGTGGAGGCCTGAGATAACCTAAAGAGATTTTTTTTGTTTTGTTTGTGGCCCAGGACACTTCCTTTGTGAAACTAAAAAAAAATTTTTTTTGAGATTCAAATTCATAAAAGAAAAATAAAGTGGGTTTGAAACTAGTTCTTTAAGCAAGAAGAAATCATTTTGTCAGGACTAGATTCAGAATCCATACATTCTTGGCTAAGTGAAATGATCGGGATTCAGGAAACACTGAAAATTGTATTATCATTCAGAGAGCTGATTTCTAGGAAAGTGTCATTTTATGCCCGTTGAAAAAACATCACCAATCTTTGATGACTGAAGGCTTGGGATACCATCCCCAACACAAAGTTGCCGTGGAGACTGTTGGTAGGAACAGACGTTTGAGTTCCCCTAGCAGGCAAATCCTGTGCCGCCCTAGGAACCTGAAATTCTGTAAGTCTTTGTCTTCCTGGTTCTAGAGGACAGCACAGAGCAGGGAAGGGCAATCAGGGAGGACTGCTGGTGGCGGCGTCCCCTCTGCCAAGCTGCCCCTCCCTTGCTCAGCAGAGTGAAAAATCTGCAGTCGTTTGGCCCCAGCCCTCTGTTGTTAGCAGAGCCTGCCCCGTAGCTGAACCCCTCCCCCTGAAGCGGCTTATTCTTCCCAACCACAAGCATCCTCCCCGAGAGGAGTCTTAATAAACACATTTCCAGGGATATCTAAGCCTTTATAGGTCAGAGTCCTGCTTCCCTGCTGCCCCACCCCTAATCTGTCTTTTCAGGAAAGTCTCATGAACCATGTATTCATCAGGGTTCTCCCGAGGAACAGAACTATATATAGTTCTGTGTGTCTGTATATAGAAAGGGGTTTGTTATAAGGAACTGGCTCTCACAATTATGGAGGCTGCCAAGCTCTAAGATCTGCAGGATGAGTCAGCAAGCCAGAGCCCCAGCAGAGCTGGTGGTGCAGTTCTAGTCCAAACACAGGCTGGCTCGAGACCAGGAAGAGCTGACATTTCAGTCCAAAGGCAGGAAAAAACCAGTGTCCCAGTTTGAAGGCTGTCAGGCAGGAGGAATTCTCTCCTACTTGCAGGAGAGTCAGCCTTTTTGTTCCACTCAGGCCTTCAACTGATAGAACGAGGCCCACCCACACTAGGGCAAACAGTCTGCTTTACTCAGTCTATTGATTTAAGTGTTCATCTCACCCCAAAATGCTCTCAGAGGCATAACCCAGAATAGTGTTTGGCCAAACATTTGGGCAGTCCATGGCCTGGTCAAGTTGACATATAAAATTAACCATCACAGACCACCTCTTGGGCAGAGGTCAAATCCCCATCTTAGTTCATCTCCCTAAAGACTTACAGGAACTGACCATATGTGAGGCACTGTACTAGACCCTAGGAATACACATAAACTAAGACACAGCCTCTGCCTTTGAGAGACCTGCACATACTTAGATGATGCAGCATGATTGCTGCCTGTTAGCAGGATGCACAGAAGGGGATGGAACTCAGGGCAGGCATTTAAGGTAGATTCCCTTTCTGCCCAGAGTCCTCTTGCCTTGTTATAGTAGCCGCTATCTCTTTGAGATTCCTGGGAATTAATCTCCCAAAAGGGTGGACGTCATCTCTATCCCCCCTTTAGCCTGTGAAAACCTTTAAAAAGTAACACTCAGGGCTCCAGGACTACTCATTTCCCCTTGGTTCACTAAAGGGAATAATCAGCATGTAACCACATTACACAGGATCCGAATCCTTCCAAAACCCTTACAACGTCTGGGTCATTCCTGACTCCCCAAAAACCTTATTGAAGTTCTTCCATCAACCTTTATTCCTCAAGAATGACAGTGTCACCCTCAACCATGGATGTACAGGCCCCAGAAATGCCCCACTTTGGAGCAAGAAAACTTGAAGAAAACAATAGGGACAAAACTATAGGTGTTTCCTCTTCTAAGGGTTCATTTTACATTTGAGAGACCTTACTATTGGCGAGAAGCATTGCTGGACTCTCTGACCCCTAAAAGGATGGTCACCTAGAGCAAGTCCTCTCAAAGATTCTTTCATTCTTTCCTCCGCCAAATAAAATCCACACTGAACTAAGTCTTCTCAACCTGCTCTTGACCTGATCACCCAATCCCTTTAATGAAACAATGCAGAAAGTTGTGGCTTACAGTTGCCTCAATGCTGGAAACCAAGCATGCTCTTGTTACATCGCCTGCCTGTAATGAAACTACAGAAACGTGAGACTCCTTCATGCCTAGGCGTGTCTTTGATATTTTCCTTTTTTTTTTTCCAATCAAATTAGAAAGAAAATATGTTAGATTCTTACTTGATTTTCTGCTATTTAACACTTAAGGGCCTGTGCACAACACCCACGAAATGAAATTGGGGAACCTAGGAAGGGAAACCACAGCTTACATGTAGGTGGTGAGTTCAGATCAAATACAGAAGCTGAGTTTCTCCACTCCCTGGGGTTTATTTTTAAAAAGTGTAGATATTTGTCCAGAACAGCAAACAAACTCACAGCCCTAGAAGTGGAATGTAATGCCTTCTTCTGAGATAACTGTTTTAAAGATCCTTCCATAGGGGCTTGTGTAAGAGGGCCTGTCTGCCAAGTCCAGGACCAAACACACACACACACACACACACACACACACACACACACACGGGTACACACAGATCTATAGACAGACATGTGTATATATAGCCCTCTCTCTCTCTCTGTCATCCTGCCCCCCAGGCGGTAGTGACGGCTGGTCCTGGTGTGCCTGCAGTGTTTCCACTGATACTATACAACCATGGAGGTGGGTGACAGCCAGAATCATAGTTGCTCTTCAGCTCTGCCTGTCATTTGCACCACTATTTCTGGCCCCTAGTTCAGGCAGCTGAGTGTTATTCTGGGAGGTGCACCAGCAATAACTAGGATGTCTCTGGAAAATGCAGTGCCGGCCTGTGCTCCATCCTAGAGGACAGTTCCTCCCACGCGATCAGAGGTCTCCCTTCCATGCCATGGAGAGAGCGAGGCAACGGCCCACCGACCCAAAATAATCGTTTTCTTTAAAATGTGCAGTTTGTTGCCCCTGTTACTTCTTCTGAATTCATCCCCCAAAACAAATAGGGGATAGCATCTTAACCTAAAAATAGGCTCTAAAAAATCCTAACAACTGGACGTGTAGCACAAAATGAGAGAACTCTACATTTTTAGGTTCAAACACAATTACCACGTCCAATTGATTTCTTATCCACAAAGAAAAACTTATATTTAAAAAAAATAGCTGTTGCGGAGCCAGGGGGATACAAAGCCCCGGTCTGAGCAAGCAGGTTTTAAAATAGCCAGGAGGTCTAGGAGTCGTGCTGATGCCTGAGTTTTAAGGCACAAGCACTCAAGTGAGCCTGTCCAATAGGATGGCATCCCAGGTGAGGGGGCCTCCCTCGTCTGTGGGCCCACAGTCTGATTCGGTACCGTCTGGGCTCTCTTCATCTTCAGCCAGCCAATCTGAGTTTTATTTTCATTTTACATCTGCACCCAGTTCTACCTACACAGCCACAGGTGTCACAGCTGACTGGTTGAAGTTATTTCTCTATAAACTATTAGCATAATTATTTTGAGAGAAGAGAGTATTCCACTCATAGCAACTTTGAATGACTTTGTCAAAATTCAAAGTCAATCTCTTTTTTCCTAGAGTAAGCGCGGAGCAGACGTAAGCGCTCAGGCCAGCCGGGGGGAAGCTGGCTGGCTCTGCGCGGTTCAGGGACCAGAGCTCTTACAGAAAGGCTTCAGGCAGCCTTAAAGGATGGCTGCAGGTACAAACAGAAATGCACTTTTGCTTGAGTAGATTAAGGCAAAAAGAGCCTTAGTTACCAACTGACCTTTCCCTTCCAGTCTCACTCCGAGATGTCAAGGGGTTACCATGGGCGGTCTTATCTCTGACTCGGAAGGACGGCGGTAGTGACGGTTCAGCGTCATTAGCTCTCAGCACAAACATGGGACCATTGTGCCGGTGCTCGGCTGGACCCTGGGATGCTGCAGGCAGAAGAAGGGCTATTGTTTTTAATGTGCTAAATTATATGGAAGCCACAGAACAATTAACAGGATAAAGTGAAGAGAGAAAAAGCCAGATTTCCATGTGGAAACAACCTAGAAACAGCATGTGAGTCGCACAAAAGTGCTGCGCTGAATGTAGTTTCTCACGTGTAATAGTTCCTAGGAAGCGAACAGTTGTTTTTTTTTAACATAAAATTTAATTTAAGAGAGGAATGAAATTTGTCAAGCGCGTAACTCACTGTGTCTAGGGGCCGCCATAGTTAGGGCTGAAGGCAGAGCTAATGGGAGCCTCCTGTGGGCATAGCACCGACTGGATGTTTAGCTGTTCCGAGGCCTGCCTCCAAATAACCAAGTCTGCATTTAATTCTCAGGAGAGAAATGTTGTAGAAGACAATCCTCAGGACACAAAATCAAGTGTCAGCAAAAATGATTCAAATTTTGAGTTGCTGGTTAAGCTGGTATGCCAATTATTACATTATAAGAGTTTTCTATTTGTTTTGCTCCTGACCCCCGAAAAGTCTTCAGCCTTTATTCTGGTTGGTTCTTTATTTTTTCTAGAAAGTTTCCCTTAAGGGGAACCCCCCCCCCTCCAATATAACAGGGGGAAATCCAGACAGTAGTTTTTTCTTTTGAATAAGTCCTGTTCTGAAAAGTTGAGCCAAGAGGATGGAGATGTCACATCTTGGGGGCAAGAGCCATCTCTGTGCTGCTCTGTGCTGTATGAAAAGGACACTGAGACAGCATTTAAAGAAATGGCATAGGGACCTAAGGGTTCACAGTTTCTAACTGACCCACCAACTAGGGTCTGACTTCAACCCTGCACATCCCAAACCAGAAAGGGGAGATCTCAGAGCGACTGCCTGACTGCTCCATACTTTAGTTTCTCTGACTTTGACTGTCAGACTTTTTGAGGCTGTAAACCTGGAAAAAGTCATTATGCTTTCCCTATGAATTCTAAATGCTTTTCTACAGGAGAAAAAGCTACAGCTGGACTCAGCTGAAAAGCGAACCAGCGTCCTCAGAGAACTCTTCCAGAGTGAGAGAAAGTACGTGCAGATACTGGAAATTGTGAGAGGCATTTACGTCGCGCCACTGAGAGCAGCGCTGTCATCAAACAGAGCAATTCTGAGCGCTGCAAACATCCAGATCATTTTCTCTGATATTCTGCAGATTTTATATCTCAACAGGTAAACTCTGAACAGGTGTTTTTTTGAAATATTCATTGGGTGGTGGGAGGAACCCACACTGAATGGAATAGCTTTCCAAAACTATCCAGAGGCTCAGTCGTTCTATGCTCTTCTTGGGGACCCTGCCTGCATCTCACAAAAGACAATGGGCCCCAAATCCTATAAAAAGAAGAGGTTGAACTAGGCCTCTTCCAGTTTGCAAGGTCTGTGACGGCTGAATGAGGGATAATGATAACCTCAGACCCACCGGGAAATGGGCTGAGGGAGGCTGATGGCCTTCAGCTGTTGAAGTGAGTTGACTGTTGTCCTTGGAGGAAGGTAAGAAACTGTCCCCCAGACGAAGTAGGAAGGGGACAGTCAGGGGCAGCCTCTGGTGGCCAGCCTGGAGTGCTGACTCAAGGAGTTAAGGTGAAGAGGTGGGCTTCCACCAGAATCAGCCTACTTCCTTCCCTTCCCAGCTCCTCCTCTCCTGTCACATCTGTGCTGCTCTGTGTCAAGGCAAAGTGATTTGACAAAAGCCCTGCCCCAAATGACTGACAACTCATTTATCAGGCTATCACTGGCCAATGTCTCATGGCCGTGCTTTTCTCGTACTGCAGGCAGTTTCTAGATGCCCTGAGAGACAGACTGCAAGAATGGGGCCCAGCTCACTGCGTGGGAGAAATAGTCCTAAAGTTTGGAAGCCAGTTGAACACATACACCAGTTTCTTCAACAATTACCCTGTTGTTCTGAAAACCATTGAGAAGGTAAAAGATTGAGTTACCACCCAGGCATTTTTTAGACCTTCTGAGCTTGAAAGGAAGTTTCATGTATAATTTAAAGGACTAGAATTAATAGGAAATACTTCTCTACTCTTGGCTTCCAGATCTCCTCTGGTTTATAGTGAACTCCTTGAGGACGGGGACCCCAACTTATCTAATTTTGCACCAGCAGGAGCTGGCCCAGTGCTTGACCCAGCAGGGCCCAGGAACAGGTGGTGGGACTGATCTAACCCTCATGCAAATTCCCAGATTTCCATCTGTCCCAGGCACCTGGGGCTCAGTTGCAGGAAAATGGTCAACAATTAGGCAGAAGCAAGGCTGAGCTCTGCCTCCATGCGGCCTCTACAGCCCTGTGTGGCCTTGTCTAGTCCAGCTCTCTCCTGCAGAAAAGAATTCATAATCCGTATGTTGGAAGAAAGACACCCAATGTGTGAAATCTCACTAAGAAATAAGGAATTTTTTGTCTTGCATTCTGTAGAGAGTGCTTTAGAAACAATCTTCTCTGTTGTGACTTACACCCTCACTGCTCCTGTCGGGACCTCTTCTGACAGCAATAAGATACCTCTTTCTTCTCTCCTCAATTTGCATCAAAGGGTAGCAGAAGAGGCTGCCTTGTGACATGGGGGTCCACTTCTGCCCGTGTCCCCTGTGCCCACTGTGGCCGTGTCTGCTTGTCTGCACTGAGGCCCTGAAGAGAAGGCCCGGAGGGGCTGAGAGTTCTCGAGACGATTCCTGACCTCAGACACCCCCCTTTGTCGTGGTCTTCCTGCCCTGCCCAGGGAGTTTAAACGCTGCTGGACAACTCAGTTATGTGAGGGTCACATCAATAAGGCAATTGCATAGAACTGACCTTTAGGGCTAGAACTGGAACAAAGCATCACACGTTGTCATAGGCAAATCGGTGCCAACATTTTCACAGTCATGGGCAATAATGTATCTATTTCACTAGCGTGGGGGTGCACGTAAGTCAGTACTCAATAAACGTTAGCTATGATGGAAATCAGTGAATATTTGATTTCTAGAGATCAGCATTACTGTCATCTGAGAAAAATAAGGTAACTTCCTGGGTGCCCTAATGGTGATGAGTAATATATTTTCCAACAGATGGTAGGTAGAGTGGAGCACCGTTTTAATGTTACTGTGGAAAACATGATTAACAGCAGCATTATAGGTGAGCACCATCAACAGTCTCTTACTAGAAGGAAGTAACATTTACTGTGTGACTTTATGGCACTTTATGGATAGGATTTCCTCCCCTCACCACAAGAGTTACGTACAATATCTGTGAGAAAACTGAGGCCCAGAGAAGTTAAGTAACTTGACACTAGAATTAAATTAGGAGTCTGATTCTAATCCAGCCCTACCTCCTTGCAGAGTCCATTTTCATTTTCCTGCAATGAGTAAGTTCAGTGAATAGGGGTGGGTGTGTGGTATAAATCATGCACTACACTTAGACTCTCGGTAAGCACCTGCAGTATTAACAGTACTCTTGATTAGTGGCAGATGATGTCCTTTTGCTTTGAGTGCTTCGTAGATCATGCCTGCCTGGGGGAATAGAACGCTTTACAGCTGTCTTATAGAGTCTTGATGCTATAACGCTCACCTTTAGTGCAGAGAAATGACACCAGCATTCCGAGCTTTCCTGAAGAGGCATGACAAGACCATGGTTACCCATATGCTGAGGTAAGTTCTGAAGGGCAGCACAGCTGGGGCGCCCCAAGGATCGGGCGTTCTCTGGCCATCGGAAAGGAGACCAGGGTTCCCTTCTCTGTGCCTCACGCAGCCTTCCGGAGCTGCTTTTGTATCCATCCCGAAGAGTTGAAGAATATATTCATCTTCTCTATGCTCTGAGGCTTCATACTCCTGCAGAACACGTTGACCGTGGGGACTTGACCACTGCAATTGAACAAATCAAAAAATACAAAGGTTATTTAGATCAGGTTGGTCACTGATAAGAGTCTGTGTCCTTTAAAGATGTTACGATGCCTTTGTGGTACTCTAAGATCCTGAAATATCTTAACTTCATGCGGTTTTTACTTCAAAATCTTTCATCCTTTTATGATGTGAAATCATTGTGTTCAATGATTTTGAGCCCTAAGGGCATCTATTCCAAATCAAATCACATAAGACAGAATGTCTTCAGATATCTGTGTAAGTACAATAAAATCTTTATTAATATAAAAGTTTAAAGAATGGAGTATTTGAGTTGATTTTTCTAGATGGCTAAAAGAAAAAAAAGTAAAACCCTTTGTTTCTGAAAGGACTTTGTAATGTGTTAATTAACTATTCTGCCTAAGTAACTACAGCAATCACAATTATTCCCTGCAAGATTTCAGTGTCTTGGAGTACAGCACTATCATTATGAGAATATCATTGTGATGTGCAGACTGCACGGGAGTCTGGGCTGAATGTAAACTGATCACACGTTATGCCCAGAAGATACTTTTTGAATATAGTCTTGTCACTTGCCTTTTTGTTTTACAACATTGGGTACCTGAAATTGAGATTCTTACTATAGTTTATGAAAATACTGAGCCCTTATTATAGGTGCCATAAATTACTTTTAACTTATTTTTTATGTATAAAAAATTACACTTTTAGTTTGCCTAAAATTAGGGTCTGTTTCCTAGATGAAGCAAACCATCAATATGAAAGATCGGCTGTCAGACATAGAGAGAATCATCTGGGGATGCCCTGTACGTATTCTGATGTACTCGCTACATCTCGTGCTCGTGAATTTTAACCTCAAGTCACTGGCAAAAGGAGACAAACAGATTTCAATTCAGCTGACATCTGTTGAATGCCTACTGTGTGCCAGATGCTGCCAAGCTTTCATATCTCACATCCTTGTTATCTGCAAGGATGCTGGTTGAGAAGAGACACAAGTGGGCTTGGCCCCACCCTGTAACTTCTTTGCAGTCTTAGCCCCTTGCTTGGTACTACTGTGATCATGACCCCCTTTGAGGCATGGGGCCATGTCTTTATTGTTTTCTGTCTCCCTGCACACAGTGTCTGGTGTAGGATTCTGCACACTGAGGACATCTGCAAAAATCCTGGAAGTGTTTTGTTGGCTGTCTGTTACATACAGAGTATCACCTGATCCCATTCTACCTTCCCTCTTACTGCCTTGCCTACCACCTGACGATCAGGCCACGCAGATCTACTCACAGTTCTTCAATAATCTTAGCCTCTCCCCACACATCTGTGCTCTGCCCATGTTCTTCCTTCTTGCAAATTGCCTTCTTTGTCTACTCCACTGAATAAACTCCTATTCATCCTTTAAAGACCCAGTTCAATCACTGTCTGCCTTGTAAAGTTTCCCCCAACGTCCCCAGTTGCAAGTTTCCCCTTCCTAGGTTTTCTGCAGCACCCTGAACATCCCTGTCACATTTTCTTGCGAATCTTTATTCACAAGATCGGGGGTTCCATCAGGTATGCACTGTGATTTACTTGTCTTCTACTGTTCAGCATATTGAAGGAACTCAGTATATGAATTATACTGAAGTATCAATTGATTGGAAGTGTTATTTTTATTTGTTCAAGTTGGGGAAGCAAGATGGAGTTGTTCTGGACTCATTTAGATCTGCACATTTGATAGGAAAAGAGAAGTGGAGTTGATTCGATTACAGAAAATTCAAAATCTTGGAACTCATCGAGTCCATAGAACTTTACCTCTGGATCACAGTGCACACCAAGTGATCACCTCCATGCCTAGATCAGTAAAAGGGCCTGACTTCCTAATTTGTAACAATTCATTCACTTCTTTTTCTTGATCGATCCCTTCTTACCCACCCCACCCCCACTTCATTTTAGATACTAGGAAAGCATTTATAAAAAAACAATGATTTTAATAGTTTAAAAAATTAGACAACACCCTCAAATATAGTTTTAACTGTCAATTCTGCAGTCTTCCTAAAGAAAGCCTATTTTTACAAAAAGTGAAAACATTTGCTTTTTTCATAATTGAACTGAGTTCTACTCAACATTTACATCTTCTGGGATATAAAATAGTTCTGCAGTAGTGGGACTTGTTTTCTAAAAATGTATATATGTTTCTAATTTTGTTTTTGATTTCATAGATTCTATCAGAAGTAAACAGATATCTGATTAGGGTCCAAGATGTAGCCCAACTTCACTGCTGTGATGAGGAAATCAGCTTCTCTTTAAGGTAAACATTTAGCTATTCTATGGCTGTGAGTGTGTCTTACTCATCTTGTACCCAGCATCCAGGACAATGTCTGACATCTTGCAAGTTTACAATGAATCTTTGTGTTGAACTGAAAAGTTGCACACACACCCCTCTCTGAGACAATGTTAGGTGCTTTAATCACTTCACTCACATTCCAGGCAGCTACTGGGTGGAATGGAAGAAAGGAAATGGTCTTTGCCAGGACCACTAACTCCACAGAAATAGAAATTCTGAAGTCTGGTCACTTTCTTACTGAGAAGAGAGCCAAGTGTTGTGGGACATTACATCAAGTGTCTGCTCAGCTACAAGAAAGAGAAGACCAGTTTATTATCTGCAGATAGTTGTTGAGGTCGGTATTCAAAAGGTCTCACCATAAGACCACCACGACACTGAGTGCTCATAGTAGTGTAAGAACTACTGTGATGGGAGGTGCCAGTTTCTGTAAGCTAGCATTCCTTTTCTCCTTTAGAACAAGGGTGGGCAAACTTCTTCAGTAAAGGTTCAGATAGTAAGTATTCTAGGTCTTTCTTGCCAGAAGATCTCTGTGGCAACTACCTAACTGCTGTTGAAGCACCCACACAGATACAAAAATACAATACATAACAAATAATACAATCTTCATGAACAATACAATACATAAGTGAACAAGTGTAGCTGTGTTCCAATAAAGCTTTATTTACAAAAACAAGGGGGGGTGTCATAGTGTTTTGATTCCTGCTTTAGAAAATTGTTTTCCAAACTATGTTCTCAGTGGCAAAGATGATAACTCAACAAATAGCCATCAAATGGAGAATTAACTCCAATAAAAGAAATAAAAATTGATTTGTCTTGTTATTTCAATGAATATATCAGTGAATGTTTCCCAAAGGCCCAGGGCAGGTCGATAGTTGGAAGAAACCAGACCCCTCATCTCTATCCCCACCTGGAGTATATCTTAAATGAAAATCAAAGCACACAATTGTGTCACTTTTCTCATTTTCACAGTGTTTTTGTTTGCTTTTGGTCAGTAGCAGAAGAAATGAGCTAGAATGATGGGAGGAAACTAGCTACCAAGCCAACAATTTTAAACACACTGGTGTAGCAGGAGACATGCTAGGATTATTCCAAGTATTTTTTAAAGAATTTACTTTACCTTCATGTATTCATTCTCAAGAACTCTTTCTTTATGTAAGTCCCAGTTTCTGACTTACATAATGTATCTTTTCTCTGAAGAACATCTTTTAACATTTTTTGCTAGGTAAGTCTGTTGGCAATGAATTTTGGTTCATCTGAGGCTCATTATTTCTCTTTCACTTTTGAAGGATAATTTTTCTGGCTACAAAATTCTAGATCAGTGGGTTTTTTCTTTCAACACTTACTTCATTCTACTCTCTTCTTGCTTGCATGGTTTCTAAAGAGATGTCCAATGTAATTCTTATCATTTTCCCTCTGTAAGAAAGGTGTTTAATTTTGATTTTTGTTGTTGCTCTCTAGGTTCTTTGAAGATTTTATCTTTGTCTTTGATTTTCTAGAATTTGAATGTAATATGTGTAGATTTCAGGGGATTTTTCCTGCTTGGTATTCTCTAAGCTTCCTGGATCTGTTTAGTGTTTGTCAATAATTTTGAAAAATTCTCAGCCATTATAACTTCAAATATTTCTTCTGTTTCATTCTTTCCTCTCCATCTGATATGCCCGTTAGACTTAAGTACACCTTTTGTAATTTTCCCATTTTTTGGGATATTCTGTTCCTTTCTTTTTCACTCTTTTCTCTGCTTTCTATTGATATATCTTCAGGCTCACTGATTCTCTTCTTGGCTACATCCAGTGTGCTGATTAGTGCATCAAAGGCGTTATTCATTTCTATTATGGTGTTTTTGGTTTCTAGAATTTCCTTTTAATTCTCTCTTGGAGTTTCCACCTCTGTTTATATTATATATCTGTACTTACGTGTTGTCCACTTTTTCCATTAAAGTCCTTAATTTAACTTATCACAGTTATTTTAAACTCCATAGTCTGACAATTCCAACAACATTCCTGCCAAATCTGGGTCTGGTTCTGATGCTTGCTGTCTTACCAGACTGTGTTTTCCTACCTCTTAGCATGCCTTGTAATTTTTTGTTGAAAGCCAGACATGATGTATAGAATAAAAGGAACTGAGGTAAATAGGTCTTTAGTGTGCAGTTTTACATTTATCTGGCTAGATGTTAGCCTGTATTTACTGTTTGTTGTAGCTGTGGTGTCAGAGGCTACAATTTTCATTTTTGTCTCCCCTGTTGTCATTGGGTTTCCTTAAGGATCCCATAAATAGGACTTGAAACCTGCAGTTCTTTTCAGCTGTAATGCCTTGTTTGTAAGCAGTCCTATCGATGTGGTAGTAAGGTGTGAGGGGAAGGGAAGTTGTATGTTCTATGATGAGGTCTCAGTCTTTTAGTGAGACTGTGCCCCTGGGCTATGACCTTTACAAGTTCCTATAAGCATTTTTTTTTTTTTTTTTGCTCACCTCTCTGATGAGACAGGAAGGTTAGAAGGAGTTGGAGTTGGGTATTCACCCTTTCCTCATGTTGGTTAGGTGCTGGTAAAATTGTTTCCATTGAGAGCAGGCCTTTGTTAAGTGGAACAGAACTCTCTGGGCAAGTTTCAAATGGTTACTTTCTCCCTCCTTATGGGAAAAATGAAGGGATTGTTCTTAGATCTTCATGGTGAGAACTTGGTGGGGCTCCTGGAGGTAAAACTCACATGAGGGGTGGGTGTGGAGTGGGCTAATGCTAGGTCTCCAGGAGTTTGTAATCTCTTGCACTAACTCACATTCAGTCTCTAGCAATTAGTCAATTACCCTTTAAACATTCTTACCCGATGCTGGCTCCAGCAGGCAGCTGCCGCTTCCAGTAAGCTGTGCTTCTATGTGCCAGCTTGTCTCTCCAGGTTTTGGGGTGGTAGTTTACCTTGTGACCTCATTTCTCTGATAGCTCTGAGTTGTTGATTCTGTTTTCATCTTCCTTTTTGTTGTGAGGATGGAAGTGATGACTTTTAAACTCTTTACATGTCCAGCCAGAAACCAGAAGTCTCAATTATTAGAATTTAGACTTCTGCTTTAGTCTTTGGACAAGAGTGCATTTAAAGATCTCAGGAAAATGGAGGAATACTAAATTATTTTACACTCTAATTATGAGGTACATTTATATTTAAGTAGGCACTATTTCAGTGATTTGCCAAGCAATAAATATAAATGTAATTTTACATTAATATTTGAAATTAAGTAAATACAATAAGGTTCATATTCCACAAGTTATCGCAGAACATTTAGCCTGTAACCTTGTTTTCTGTCATTTTAGGAACTCACAATGATAGTCCCATGATTTCCATCATTTCTACTCAGAGGAAAGTCTGTTTATATTTATGTGTACAAAACCAACTCATTTCAGTCTAAGGTTTTATAGTTTACCACATATTTTAACCACTCTCATTTGATATAATCCTTACAACCACCTGGTGAGGAAGGTGGGAATGGAACTATGTTATGGCTGCTGAATCTGGATTTGAATAACTTGTCTGAGGTCACAGAACTAATAAGTACTGGCTCAGAATTCAAAAGCAGGTCTCAGTGTTCTGTCCACTGATTAGACCAGTAGGTGGAAAGATGAGCTGGGCTTTCCTCATAATAAACTCACCAACACAGCAGCAAGTACTAAACAAATTACTAACAAACAAGAGCAGAAGCTAAGAAAGAACAAGTAAATAATTGCACTACAAAAATGAAAAACTTTGCTCTGAGGTAGAGATGAAGTCATGGAGTCATTTTGGAGCTAGGAAATCTAGAGGCATTTGTCCCTCTGTGGATATAGCCCAGAGAGTTTGGGTATGTTAAGCTTTTATAATACATTATGTACCTTGGAACTTTTTTATTGCTTTTTCAGAAACACCAATTTTCATCTATGTGACATTATGCTTGACAATTTTGAGCAGTTTTATTTTTGTTTCCTTCTAATGGGGTCTCCCCAAAGGTTCTCTGAAACCCTAGGAACTCTCTAGGACTGGTGAATAGAGGCACGGCCTTGAATCACCAAAAGGAGGACTCAGACCCTGAGTCCTCAAGGAAGAATACTACTACACTGCCAAGGATGCATGCTGTAACTTTCCTTTTAGCCTTTCCTGAAGGGGCCGACCGTCATTTACCAGGGCAAGCAGGCATTGGGGAAAGAAATACCCAGACTTCTCAGGTACACTGGATTCTGGCTCTGCACTGACTTTTATCCTGGCAACCGCTAAACCACTATGATCCATGAGTCAGAATGTGGATGATGGGTCTAGGTGATAAACAGTTTTGGCTCAAGGCAGCTCACAGAACCAACGGCCTACTGTTGTCTGTTTATGCTCTGAAAATTCAGTTTTATGTATTTTTGGAAGTTAGATACTTTGTCTCTTGGACTGGCTAATGCAGTAATTAAACAACAACAAAATACTTCTAGAATGGTGTTAAGAATTTAAACTAAAGTAGACCTATTCTATTTTGCTGAGTCATTGAGCCTATTTGTGACTAAGCAAAGAAATCATATTCAAGTTCAAGGGACAAAATCTACCCTTGGAGTTGGTTCTTTTGAATGTGAGCAGAAGCAGCTTTCTGAAACCCTAGTAGGATCCAGAGTTTCCATTTCAGTTGCTCCATTATGTCAATATGAAAGGCAAAAAAAAAAGCATTTGTTTTTGCATCTGTAGAATTGTTAAGTTTAAAAAATTTTTCTGGTGTTTTTTGTCTCTGGATGAAAATTGTTGGAGATCTTGTGGGGTGTAATTGGCTTTTGGAGAGCCTTTTTCTAGGTAAAACTCACCTATATATTTTTTAAACAGCACTTTTACAATCAGATTAAAATAATAAAAACTTCTTTGTGTGTTTATCTTTCCCTGCTCACGTCCTCAGATTACAAGTGGACTGAACTCCAAGCTCAAGTTAATGTGCCTGCTCCTTCCCTCCTCTGGCCTCTCCACCCACTCAGTCCAAGTGGGTCACTAAACTGGAATTCTCTTTCATTTACCTCTGCTTTCAATGTTGTCCCTTCCAAAGGAAAAAAACTAAACATGTTTACTAGAACAAACACCCCTTTCAAAGCTACTTCTTCAAAGCACCCTTGTAGTTCAGATAGAACAGCAGTTTTATTGTAGCTTTAAACATTTTTCTAAAATGGTATGATGATTCTTATCAGCAATCGGATAAAAATATTGCCAAAAGGGTCAAGAATATGGTGGAGTTCTTTTGCCTATTTTAAAGTGGCCCTTTGCCCCATCCAGCCCAGCACACACAGATGTAAAATGCACCCCATCTTTCTTGCTTCCCCTCTCCCTCATTCCTAGTTCAGTTTGCTCCATTATTCTCAGAATGAGCTATCAACTTGATCTAGAACATTATTTCTAGCAAGGTATCAGTAAATATGAAACATCTACTCCTTCTAGCCTAAATCAGAACCACAGAGATGGGATGGAAATGTTTGAAAAAGGAAGTTGGTTCTAGTTGTTGTGTGATCACTGCATTGTTATCTACCCACACACCTGACATGACCTGCATCTCCTCACACTCTCCAAAGAGCTGAACCTGAAGTATGGTACTCCTTAAAGATGTTTTGACATCCTCTCCAGTCCTTCACCTACCTCATGGGCATGACTGTAACTGATGACTTAGGCACCTCACTACTCCACGTGTGGTCTGCACACCAGCAGTCCCAGGCTGCTGTTAGAAACGCAGAACCTCAGGCTAGCCTAGCTCTGAGGAATCATAATTTGCACTTTAACAAAAGCTCTGAGCAACTCAGATGCACATTAAAGTTTATATTAAGCACAAGTCAGAGCCATTATAGTATAAAGTGGATTCTAAATGTGAATTATAGCAGCTTTTATGGAGAACAATCTGGAAGTCTTTGATAAAGATATGTGTACTATTTGGCCAGTCAATCCTACCTGATAGAAATTGGGACTCCTATCTGATAGAAGTAACAGTACCTGTAAGGAATTTATTTATGTGTAAGGAATCAGTTTATCCCAATATTGCTCACAGTGGCAATAAAGGAATTAAAAATGAAAGAAGGGAGGGGGAAAGAAAGGAGGGAAGAGAGACCTGAGCCTGTAAACAAAGCAAATGTCCATGAAAAGAAGAACGTTCGTCAAATGGGGAAGTGTTGGATACATCATGGTCCAGCCACACTATTATTTAGCTATTAGAAAAAAATTGAAGTGATTCCCATTGCTGAGAAAAGCAAGAAAGAAGTCTGGATAATACTACCATTTTTATAAAACAATGGCAACCTACCTATAAATAGATGTGTATATATAGGTACATATGTGAATTACCTGAGCAGGTTAAAAAAAAAAAAAAGTGGAAAGTTACATACTAATTTGTTAACTTGGGTGACCTGAGTGGAGGAAGGAGCCAAACAAAAAGTGAAACAAAAGAGTGGTACATTAAAAAAGCTGATGGTACATGCTGATGTTACTTTAGCATTTTGATAAAACTTTATGTGTATCTGAATCAACAATTTAAAAATTAAACAAAATTGATGAAGATAAAAAAAATAAGAGAATTCCTCTGAATAAGCCAGTAAATTGATTTGCTTCCTTAGAGTTACATCCTTAAGAGTTGCTTGATGTTTTTAAGAGGAAAACATTTTTTGGTTATCTTCCATCAAAATAACGAGCTTGTTGCACTTAGCCACTCCTGGTGCGGGGCAGGGACTGGGGGCGTAGGGTGGGGCTCCCCCAAGCTCCTCCCTAACACATCATGTGGTGCTCCGTTTAGTACCCACAGTAGATGACCCATACTGGAGTACAGTGAAACTGGCTCCACCAACAGAAAAGCAAAGAGGATACTAGTTGGAGGTTGGGGGCACAATATTTTGCTTACTGATAAACATGCCTACAGCTGACCTTGATGGCAACCTCAGTGAAAATGAATAGTTATTTAATTCCAACTTTTTATTGTTTCCCTCCAATCAAAATTAGAATTTCTTTCCTACTTAGTAAATGCTTTTCTTCTCCCTGCTTTCTGCCTGAGACACCTCACACCTTACTGATTCTTGTGCTTTTCTCTAATCCAACCTGTTCCCCTTAAAAGATAAAACCAAACCAAAAGAAAATGTATTTTCCCCAGATTCCCTAAATACATCGAACACAAAATACCAACCTTTTGACAAAAGTTTAAAAACACAGCTTTAACGTGATTCATGTCATAAAGGAGTGAAAGTTCTGTGTTCATTTTTCCTGCATTGATTGGATACTTGTCCAGTGGATCTCAAACCATTCCACCAGGAACCTTGAGGCCCACCCACACAATTAATCTGAGACAGAGGGACTAGTAACAACCAGAAAAAAATACACAGAGAACTTCAATAAGCCATTCAAAAGGTCTGAGGTGGGCAAAATCCTTGACTACTGGGTTACCAACATAAAGATGGTGAACTGTGTAACAAGCATGTATGTATGCATATGTAAAACTACTAAAACTGCTCCTTCTCTGTCTTAACTCAGGCTCTATGAACATATTCGTGATCTCAGTCTCTTCCTCTTCAATGATGCACTGCTTGTTTCTAGTCGGGGCACGTCTCATACTCCATTCGAAAGGACTTCAATATCAACCTACCAGTTCATTGCATCCGTGGCCCTTCATAGGTTACTCATAGAAGATATTCCAGATTCCAAATGTATGTATTCTTTTCCTCCAAAGAGTTAAATGCCTTTAGGAAGCTGTATTATACAAAGCCCATTAACTATTAAAATAGAAAAGCAGGAAGAGAACTAGAATTTGCCAGTTTGCAAATAATTTCCCTAATAGTTTTAGGATCCTATTAATGTAAACTTTCATCTATCTCTGAAATAGCAAAAGAAAGGCATACTGGCATTGTCAGACACACACCTTAAGACATAAGGAAAACAACTTTCAAAAACCATGAAGAGAGACATAACCCTACATCATTGTGAGGGATTTTCTGAAGCAGTCTGACAGGAGCTGGGGTCCTTAACCACCACTCTGTACTGATTGTAGATGTTACAATTTTAGATTTTTATCTATTACTTTTCCATTCTACTGGGAATAAGCGATTATTACAGGTTTGACTGTACCTTTTCTTCTGAAAGTTCGTATTTGAGAGTTCTATAAAGGATCGATTTGCAAAGGATGTTTGGTAACAAACATTCCCTCATAATAATCTCAATAGAAATACCATGTTACGAAAATAAATCCTACTTAAACTTACTGTACTTAGTTTTTATCTTATATTCTACTTTCCAATCTTAAAAGGATCCATATGTCTTTCCCATATTTGTTAGGCCAATCTGAATGTAACACCTCTCATTTCAGTATTTTTTACTGCATGTGAAGGCAAGACTCAAGGTTAAAGCTGGAATGAAGATCTCAGAGAAGGAACTAATAATCTAAAATGGGCTGCTTTCCCATTAGCTTTAGCCCCATTTAAACTCTGAGCATGAGAAAAAATGAACACTAAATATGGGAATAAATATTTCCACCTAGAATTCAAACTCAGGTAAAAAGAGATAGTTACCTGTATCCACTGGGTGTGGTTGAAGAGTGTATGACATGTCTCCTTTCATCTCCCCTTAATCAGCTGTGCTCTGTGTCAAAATACCGTAACGTAACTTAAGAGTGGGCACTCAGCTCAGCAGTCAGCCTAGTTCTGTCCTGGCCCCCATACCAAGGTGGTCCAGGTTGAGCTCTCAGCATCTCTTACCTACAATAACTCTTAGTATAGACCTTGACTGGTTCCAGTTCCTTCTGGAATTAAAGAACATCACATCATCTATCATTCAGTCTTTAAAAATAATTGCTAGTTACAATTAAACAATTATAATATAAAGATAAGATTATTTTAGACTATATTAGAATCATTCTGTATCTTAGGATATTATATTCTAAACTGGATTTGTATTTGTTTGAATCTCTCTTTAATTTTCAATAAAATTTTCAAGTTGACTTGGCTAATTCTTGAATTTTAAAACATTTTCTTTTGATTGTTACCTGCAAAGATTAATTAGTATACCCCAAATATTTTTACAGATATCAGGAATGCATTTATTCTTCAAGGTCCAAAACATGAATGGATTTGTGCTGCAGAGGGTGAGGATGATAAATTCCTATGGTTGTCAGTACTCCAAAGTGCCATCAAAAGTAGTATGGAAAAGTGAGAATGGACTTAAAAATCCAGCGGTGCCAATCTACCAAGACAAAGACAGACAGCATATATTTTCTATTCCAGAAGATCCAGCAAGAAGCAGAATGATTATGTATCAGGGTTGATGGGAGGATGAACTAGGATGGCCCATAAAGTTCCTTTTAATTTTTAAAATTTATCATAGATGCTCAATTATGTGAAATGGACAAAAGAACAATTTGAATACAAAATTTTGAACCAGTTATTTTGGTAGTTATTTTTCACAGACAGTATTATTTAGAGTAGTCTGACTAACAAAACCTAAAACAGAACAAGGGTACTGGGTATTTAAAGTTTTGTTTTATGATCTAATGAAAAATAAAAGCATAATGAAAAATGTTTCTTAAATGATCAGTATCTTAGAAAAATGTTTTTAATCTAATGGTGACTTACCAATCATCTTTAACATGTTCATAAAATTGTTATTGATTTAAAAAAATATATAATATAAACGGTAATTTACTAAAAAATCTGACATATATCCTTAGTATGAATGTACTTCTCCAGAGACCATTTTTAAAAATATACCACTATAGTACTAAAAAGTTTTCTGTAATTTTTACATGTTCTTTTGCTACAAAATTAATTTCTTAGACGTTTTAAATAAAACGCTTTAAAAACCTGTTACACTGTTAAATTAGAAGGCTGTTGGTGGGTGGGGGACCTTTTAAAAAAAATAAAAAGTAAACTTGCCTGCAATGGAATTTAGCGGAGTGAAAAATGAAGAAATTAAGACAGTTCTGTTTTAAAATAGAGAAAAAGAAAAGTAAGTATTGAATAGTTTTCTGGGCCTTAAAGCCTTCACTTATTTAACAAACTGAAGCTATAACCTGTTAGCCACTTTGAAACTTTAGCTGATATATGCAGTAATAATATTTTTAGTTAATGGTAGATAAAAGTTATATTAATCTGGGAAGCTTTTGGTTGTCAGTTTCCTTTTTGCTTCAAATTCTCCTTTAAGGTAATGAAATTTAGTACAGCCTAGGATTGTGAACTAGGTGATTTTAAACATTTTCTTCTTTTAACAACAAAAATACAAATTCCTTCAAAGGTAATTCTTAAAAATTTAAATTCTTGTTAAAAAATGTACAAAAGTTAAAATATTGTGTTTTATTAGTGTAAAATCACACTTTTGATTCTTTTATGATATATTCATGCAGCTTAACATCTATGATCCCATAGACAAAATAAACCATTAAAGGAATATCTGCTATTAGTCAGCAGTAAATGCAAATTTACAAATGTGATCAAAGTGTAAATACCATATAATACAAAACAAATCCTGAGACACTACATCATCCTGAATAGGGCACACTTCAGAAACCCTCTGTTCATAGGGAAAACCTGTCTCTATGGCAAAAGAATGAGTGACAAGACAGCTAAAGGTAAACTAGGAATCTTAAAGAATTTCCATTTATTCTGTCCATAATTAAGGTCCTCAGAAGTTTTAAAACAAATTACTTGAAAACACTTTTAGAGACTGATAAGCATAAGTTTCTAATTCAGAGAGAAAAGCATAAATCATGCAAAAAATGATGTTTGCACGTGGACAGAATCTATGTTGTTTGTGGTGGTAACAATTTCCCTTTGCTTCTAGGGGACAATTAAGAAAGGCCTGCTCTGTGGTAATTTTGTAAGTTTGCACGACTGCTGCTGAATTAAAATCTCATACACAAAAAGTTTAAGTCATAGGTGAAACTAATGAAATTGTCACAAGGAAAAACATAAAATCTGACCCCCAAAAACTGATGTGAATAAGTCTGAAAGTGCCACGTGACTCTTGAAGAACCCATCACTGCAGAGCTATGGTTAAAGAATGCCTTATCTAATACAGTTCTTTCAAATCAAAAATTAAACAGGAAACTCACTTTAAAGATTTTTACAAAACAAACATGGATGCTTTGTTAAGTGTTAAACCTAAAAGACAACTTGACAGTTTATTTTTGTCTCCTTTGTGCTTGAGATGTAAATGAGAAGTCCATTCTGTGTCCAATCAGTGTTAGGTTTTGGCCCCGTTAAGTATAATGGACCAAGGTTACGTATGTATTCCTAATGTTATGGAAAAACAAGGGTGGCCTGTGCCAACAAACACAATATACCCTCCAGAAAAAGTCATCCTGACCCTTTTATTGTTGAAATTAAAAAATAAAAGATACTTAAATACAATGGTGAACATATAGGGCAAAACAGAATCATAAAAATTTAATGTTGAATTAAGCAGTGAGCTGAATGTCTGCGGCTCCAAATTGGCTTTGAACCCAAAATCGCTTAAAAATGGGTATGTTCACAGTTAACGGCAATTGGCTTATAGGTGAGAGAATGGTCGAAGTTGTTCCAGTTGAACTTCCAGGGAAATTCTCTCCTCAAGAACATCCTGAAAAAAATGTAAACCCAAATTATGTTTCAATGTGTATAAAAATGAAGGCGTATCTAACAAGAGTTCTGCATCAATAAAACAATTTAAATTTGTTAAGATGAAGGGACAGTTGTTCATCTTTTAAAACTTCACTTTAGAAACATAGCTTCTTTATAATATTAAAATATGATCTTAATTAAAATCTTTTTCCTTATTATTTAAATCAGGGTAATAAAACATTTTTTTGTTTCATTATTAGAAAAGCCAATTTTGCAAATGATGACTATTAATGCATGAATTTTGCATAAAGTCTACCCCCTGCAGTAAATGTAGATTAATCAGTTAACAAAGATTCTTTCCCCTGGTGATTACATCTGGTCATAACAACTCCTGAAACTCATTTTGAGTTTCAGTTTCACAACAAATAAATGTATTTTGCAATCAGAATCACTGTTGATTTTGAGCAATCTTTTCAGGCAGCTAGCAACTTCTAAATCATCTATTTTACTTTTTTCTATCATACTGAAAGTATGGTGTTTTAACCAGAACTACCTCCTCCTATTTGTACCATACCTCCTTTTTTCTGTTCTCAGAGATAATGAGAAATGGAGTTTTTTAAAAAAGCTCCTATATACATGTTTCTATGGTCCTCCTTAGTTCTTCAGAAAAACATACGTTTACAAAATTTTTGTCTTCAAGGTATGGTACTAGCAAGCTTGTCATTAGTTTTACATTCTTCCTTTACAAAGGACCAAATTCAAAATCATAGAACAGCTATCTATAAATATCTTCTTTGATCAAAGAGTCACACAAGAAAATTGTTCCTTTAACATATAGTTATCAAATGCCTAATGTGAGGTTTTAGAGATAAGATGGTTACAAGTCTATCTAGGACAGTCTATCTTTGATGTCCTGGCCTAAATATTAACACATACTTTCCTTCTTTTCTCTCAAAAGTACCTTGTTTTAAACACTATGGTATACGGTAACCCTGAACAGTGATTATGATTTACCCTCAATGAATTTAGCTTAGTAAGACAGAGAGACAAATGTGCCATATGTAGAGATGGACGATGTGATACATGCTAGATAAAGGATATGAACAGAATGTTATAGGACTGAACAAGCTCTGTATTTATTTTACACTTTCATGGACTCTTTTCTCATCTTCATGGTTTGCAAACTTCCTACTCAAAGCGGGGCCAACAGTCCAGCAGCATCTCCATCACCTGGAAGCTGACTAGAAATGTGCAGAATTCTCAGGTCCTACTCAAAACCTGACATGAATTAGAATTTGTGGTTTAACATGATCCCAGATTAAGTGTATACACATTACGGTTTGAGAACCACTGGTTTATAAGACATGAATGCTTAATCATGTTGATGAAACATAAATGATTCTGTCTGTGAATTTTTATTTTAGGGATTCAAAGAAATCATGATTAGTAGTAAGAAAAACAAACCCATTCCTCTCAACTACAGATGACAGAAGTACACACTGGTGCTAAGCACCATTTCTACTTATGGAAAAGAAAAGACAAGCCCTTTTAGAGATGATCAAAATTACCCCCATCCCTCTCTCTTCTTTAGCCCTGTTTTAGTCCTTTTAATAGAAATTGAGTTGTCTTTGATAAAAGGATAAACTAAAAATACTCAAATCATTTTAGAATTAAGAGTGTAGAGAGCCAAGTATGTGATATTGGAGGTTACCTGAGATCACAACATCTCTACTTGCGGGTGTCATTATGAAAGTTAAGGAACATTATAGGAATATGATGTCTTACATACATGAAAGATAAGGCAATCATGCTAGAACTGAGTACAGAAAGCTCTTCTTAGTATTAAAAGACTCAAAGGAGTTTAAAACACTTCAGATACACACTTCTCTTGCTACGTGGAAAGTTTCATCCTAACCTAAGATTGCTGGATCATCTCCAAGTTCCAGTTCAAATCTGAGAGGCTTTGAGTCCAAGGAACTTCCCAAATAAAGATTCAGAAACTACATTACCTTTAATTGTTGCTGCAATTCACTATTCAGTCTGGCCAAAACTGTGTTGGTTTCCTTATTGCGTCTAATTGATGCCTGAATAGCTTTCTTATCCTTCCCAACAGACCTGAGGAGATAGAGAGCAAAAAATTCCCTCTTCATTTCTTATCTTTAAATTTTCTCTGTTCTTCCCTGGTATATCGCTAAACCCAGAACGCAGAGGGAGCATCTCTGCCTTGTCAGCACAGCTCAACCTCACTTGTTCAGTTTTAATGGTCAACCAAAAATATTTAAGCTTCAGAGGCTTAATTATTATTGTTATTGTCTTAATGATTATTCTTCTGTAAAATTACCTGAGTTTAAGTGAGTCTAAAGCAGACATCAGCAAACTTTCTGTAAATGGCCAGACAGTAAATATTTTACGCTTCGAGGGCCATACCATTTCTGCTGAATATTCTTGTTTTTTTGTTTCTTTACCTCTTCTATCTTTTAAAAAAAGTAAAATTCTTAGCTCATGGGCCTTACAAAAAACAGGTCATGGGCTGACTCTGGCCCATGAGCCCTGGTTTGACAAGTCCTGGTCTAGAACAACCATAGTTAAAATACCAATCTTACTGTGCACTGTAATTTTTAAAAAGTTTGCTCCAGGATTTGCAACAGGGTATTAAAATGGAATTGGGGTTGAACTTAATAGAAGCAAAAAAAGTGAGAATATTCTACCTACTCATAAATGAGAAAACTCTCGAAGAGGAACAGTTAAGAACCTATACTCAACTACAGGACCATAACTGCTTTCAGTTTCGTATTTTTACTTGCTGTGTTTTTTGTTCCTAGTAATTAAATATGTTTGGGAATGGCTCTGATTACCTAGGAATAGAAGGTTGTGATGCAAGAACAGCAGCTAGGACACCTGTCTTTTGTGTATGTTCATCAACTTCTGGCCTCAATTCATCTTCTGATTTTAATCTTCTTCGAACAGGTTTAGGTGGTGGAGCAAGTGGTGTCGTGCCTTTGCTCTAGAAGACAAGAGTTCCATTTATAATGAGTATTTCTTGAAAGCATTCATGGTTAGTTAGCACTTTGCCAACATCATATGCTTTCTTTAAGCTATTCATTCTCCAAAAATTCAAGAGTCACTTGTCCTACTTTAAAACAATTTATATATTTGTGGCAATAGCTAACTTAAATTACAATTAATAACTATTGGGAATGTCTCAATAACTGAAAAAAGTTACCAAAATTTTTCTCTCAAGGGGAAGTGTCTTGATACCTGCAATTTACTTTGAAATGCAAACAAATGATAAGAGGGACTGATGCAGAGAGAAGGATGGAGATATAAAGCAAGTATATTAACACAAGGGAAAAAAATTATTCTATTTCTTTAATTTTGTATTTATGAGATAACGGATGTTCACTAGACATACTGTGATAGTCATTTCATGATGTATCTAAGTTATATCATGTTGTGTACCTTAAACTTACAGTGTTGTATGTCAATTATATCTCAATAAGACTGGAAGAAAAATAAAGTATAGTACAATCGAGGTGTGGGTTTATTGATGTACAATGTAAAATTCTTTCAACTTTTCTGTACGTTTAAAAATTTTCATACTGTTGGAAAAAATTATTCCTAAGATAGTTAAAGAAAAAAAGCACAGAGTATAACATTAACCTTAGAGAACTGATAATTTTTCCCTATTATACTCAGAACTGCAATAAAACAAATTGAATATGATGAATAAGGAAGTTCTGCTTTATATATTTTGAAGAATGTAATAACCACGTAAAATTTGAGAACCTGTGGCATGCATTAATATAGATGATAGACTATCACCTCCTAGAATTTTTAAACAGGCGGATCTTGTTCTGAGACAGACTAAATATATTACGGTTAAAGGAGTGAAAGGGAATAGATGAGCTCTAACTTTATTTCTAAGATTTTCAAGTTATCTAACTTTTTATATGTACAAAATGATCAGTATTATAAAAGACTTCTGTATACCACATTGGCGGGAGCACTAGCAGCTGTCTTTTCTTCCATTTTACTATCTGTTTTGGCAACTCGAAGAGAACTTGCAGGATCAGAAGCTTTTTCAACCTAGAGATGAGTATATTATTATTACAAATTATATATAAGTAACATACATATATGCATAAATATATATGTAACAAATCAGTACAATGTTTAGAAAATAGTCATTCCAACAATAAGAAATCTGAGCTGAAGATGAGAAGGAATTTGAGGAAAACCTTGTAAAATGATCGTTCTCTACTACTGAAGGGCAGAGAGGGAAAGTAACAGATCTCTGAGGCGGGGGAGGACTGAGTATGCAGCACTGTCTGGGAAGTTCTTTGGTTGGGGGAGGGGAAGCACCCATCCCAGGGGAATGAGTACCAGCACTCTGTGCACACCTGTACTCCCCTCAGGCCCACTCTGCCTTCCTGGAGGTACAGCCCATTCCCCTAGTGGCCTCAGGCCAGGCAGAAAGTCACAGGTTTGAAGAACTGGCTAGTAGAAAATTTTCCATGGATCAGATCTATAAGAAACCTTTTGTCTAAATTATGCCAGTCAAATAAGCAGATTTTTGGATCTATTAGAGAAGCTCAGTATAAGCTGAGACAATCAGAACAGACATCAGAATTCCCTTGTACCCTCCAACTCCACATTTAACTCAGTGAGGACAGGGATCCCTAGAGAAGTTCTTGCTACTAGAACTAGAGTCCGCACAGATTCCATTTTGGTACTCTGTTGTCTGTAAGTCTAACTGAAGTGACTTATTCTCATACAATCTTCACCAAATCACACAATCAAATACTTAGCATTAAGATGCAACCCCATCAAGTGACCTACTCTTATACAAATTGAGTGTAGCTATGGTAACCACAGCCTCTTATTATACAGAAATCTTCACCAAATCACATAATCAGATGCTAAACATTAAGATTCAACTCCCAGAGCAGTGTTTTAGCCAGGACCAGATGGTTGTGCTTGCATCTTTTCCTGCGACAGCTACCCCTCACCCAGATTTTGACTCTGATTAAGCATTTTACACCTAACCAGTCGGTGTCTGAGGCCAGTAAGAAATTGAGAAGCACTGACCTAGGGAATATAAATCCCCTAAAAGCAGCAGCAGCAGCAGCAGCAGCAGCAGCAGCAATTTTGCTCACTAATGTCCCCTCTATTATCTGCTCTTTTAGGAGCTCCTCTGTTTAAAGACACGCTTACAAGCATGATATGAGAAGATTCGCGGCAGAAAATCACATAAGCCCTTGAAAACTGACCGGCAAGACCTCTGGATGTTTTTCGGCTTCATCATCTTGTTCTTCATTTACATTTGATGCAGCAAATACTTCAAATTGGCTGAAATCTGCAAAATTTGGTTGTTCTGGTATCTGCTGAGGTGAGGTACTAGTGTGAGTTATTAGGCCATCAGCATCCACTGGGCGATGCACAACGGGACCAGGAGCCTTCGTGACAGGGTAGAACAGAGCAACGAACATTTTACTGGTGGTATCAGTGTTACAGAGTAGCCGCCTTTTTCTTTGAAAATTTATTATAAGTATGTTCTGTTTTATTATCTGAAAATTCAGGGAGGTGAGCTATAGTACTACCTACCCAAAAAAACTTAAAGTGAAATGCTAAGAGTAAAAAAAGTTAAGATGACAAACCTTCAATTAAAAAGCTGCTTCTACAAAATTCTTATTGCAAAGAAAGTGCTTCGAAGGAGAGGGAAGATCTGGTCCTAATTTCTGATTTTTCCCTTGCATCTATTTTTTTAATTGGGCTACTGCATAATTGTTTGTTCTTTGAAAGTTATTTTTAAAAGTGTTTCAAAAGAGACTTATTTTTAAAGTGTGAAAAACCAGTACTCTAACAGTAACTCCAGTGCCCTTTCTTTCAATCTGTCCTCCACTCCTTTGCCACGTCAATTCTTCTAAAATCTTCAACTGCAAAATAAATTTACTGAGTATCTACTTTTGGCCAAGCACTATGGATATAAATGTGAACAAACAAATAACTTCTGTTCCCTAACAAAGGTGACAGTCTAATGCAGGATAAGAAATAAGTAACCAAGGAATTAAAATACAGTGTGAGAAGTTTTATGACAGAGGAAGTACAGGATGCTACAGGAATAAATCTGAAGTCTCTTCCCTGTTTATCATTTAAAAATTCTCTATATCTTAGAAGAAAAATTCTATCTACTTAGTATGTTATAGGAGATGCTCTGCCTCTTCCCCACCTCTTCAATTTCCTTTCCTATCACTCTAGTTGTACTGAACTCAATGGCTTTTCCTTGAAGAATATGCCAGGCTTACCTTACACCCCTATGACTCTGTGGATACCACTCCTTGTGGTTGTAATGCCCTCTCTCCAAGAAATACCACTTTCTCTTTCAAGTCTCTGCTTAAGTCAAACTTCCTTCATTTTACTTAGACCTTTTCAATGTGATCATGACCCCTGACTTTACTGGCTAGAACCGCTATGCCGAAGCATTTTATAAATCTGTCTACTGTAAGCATTTCTATTATAACTGCTATTTACAGGTCTGTCTTCCCAACAAGACTGGTTCTAGAGCTGAGAGTCCAACTCACTGGGTTTCACAGCTTAACCCAGAAAAAGTATCTTTGTTGGCACTTAAATAAAATAAATACTGGAATATTAAAATTTAATTATCTCTGATATAAGAAACCATGTTTTTAACTGCAAATAACTAATTTCACTTTAAGACTCCAAGTCAGAAAAATCAACCAAATTCATTCATACAAAAGGTAGCCCTAAGTCAGTCAGTGACATAAAACTAAGCTATAATACAGAATCTGTCTTGGAAAATAGTTTGATGCAGATGAAAACAATTGATCTGGCAGGGGTGCAGACGTCATCTAACACTTCCTTCACAGACGCAGCAACACATCCAGAGAGATGCAGTGAGGTCACTCTGACTCAATGCTAGATCCAGAACATATATGGACATCTCCTATCTCCCAATCTATCATTCTTTCCACTAAACCCTTTTTGTCAAGACATTATCCTTTGGTTCACGTTTAAGCTTCTTTCAAAAAATAACTTAAAACGTTACTAGATTTCTTATATTCTAAAATAAGAGTTAGCTTCCGTGAATTAAATGTGCATTAATAACAATTGGGCAATCTCTGATCTTCAAAATAATTCTAGAATAGAATCAAATACCTAACAGACAAGTTGACCAAGGGGATTATGATAACTGATGTTTAGTAATGAACACCTTGGAGCATTACCTGTGAGGGCTGTGGTCTTGGAGGCACTGCAGGAGGTTGGGCAACAACTCCAGCCTGTTGCTGTCCTGTGTGAATACGTAAGTCTTCTTTTTAGTAAATATATCATTACTTTACTAGCAGAACAGACAGGCTGAATGTATGTGTTCAAATGATAAAGATTCAGAAGAATGTCTGGTAAGTATTGGAAAGTATATATTTCCCGTAAAACTGTCAAGATGTGGTCAAATCTCATGGCCTCTTCTCAGGCCTCATTTCTCTTGTTCTACTGCATGAGGCACTCTTGACTTGCTCTTCTCTGCTCCCGTAATACTACACATTCTTGGTTTTCTTCCCATATTTCTGATTGCTCTTTAGCTATTAAACACGAAGATTTCCAAATTTTCTCTTATAATACTTCAGTCTATTATTTCTATGTAAATGATTCTCAAATAATATATCAATCTTTCTTGGCCCACAAGTCCAATGGCCTGTTGATTTCCCTTTTTCTTCATCATTCTAAACTCATAATATACAAAACAGAACATTATCACTCTCCAAACTTAACTTTTCTATTTCGATCAATGCAATAACAATATGACCAAATAAAAACTGAAACCTCGGAGGAAGTTGTGACTCTTCTCTCTCTTTTGTCAATCAAATTTAAGATGTGTTAGTTCCCTTCCTTGATATCTCCACACCATTCTTTTAAAATCTCTTGTAGCATCCTTCAGATTCCCATCTTTATCATTTGAACTCAAACACATTTTAGATGGTCATAAAGAAAAAAACCTCCCTCTCACTTAATACCTTTTCAATTGAAAATTTTTCTTCAGACAAATATCAAAAAATAAGACATATTAAGAGAAAATAAAATAAGTATTGTGTATCTTTAACTTAACATATATTTAATTTATATTCAATAATTAATTTAATTTAACTTAATTTACTATATATTCTGGTTCTCTAACCCTACCTGTGGTGACTGAAAAGGTCCGATTCATATCTAAAGATGACGATCTAGAATGAGAGGGTTGTGGCCTTGGAGGGGGAGGAGGCGGTGCGGTATTATCAGGCGACGTTCCTGAATGAGACCTGCAAAATTTGCCATTACAACTGGTCATGCTATTGAATTGGAGCTTTGCTTGCTTTCTTCTTTCTTTTTAAGCAGTCAAACTTAGCTAAGCAGCAAAGAATCTTATTGATGTGACACCTTCTCCAGAGGGTACACAAGAACTAAGATGAATAAAGAGCACCATTTATGGTGTGCATTCAACAAGTAGTTATTTAATATGGCAGATAATCTTCTTTATACAGTATAATTATACATTTAAGAAATTTCAAAAAATTTAAAGAAAGTTATTAATGTGAATTCACAGTAGACTTGAGTGTCAAGTTTCCCCCATTCAGTTAAATGTAGTATTAGTCTAAAACCAATTTTCAAAAAAGAGAAACTCTCACAGACATAGAAAACAAACTTATGGTTACCAGAGGGGGAAGGGATGGGAAGGGATAAATTGGGAGTTTGAGATTTGCAGATACTAATATATATAAAAGAGATAAACAAGTTTATACTGTATAGCACAGGGAACTATATTCAATATCTTGTAGTAACTTATGGGGAAAAAGAATATGAAAATGAATATATGTATGTTCATGTATGACTGAAGCATTGTGCTGTACACCAGAAATTGACACAACATTGTAAACTCACTATACTTCAATAAAAAAAAAAAATATATATATATATATATATATATATATATACCAAAAAAAAAAAATGCACTCAAAAAAAGAGATAGAAGCTCTACTTTCAGGTACGGTTAGCTTTCAACTTAAAGTTTGGAATTTGGTGAGCTGAGGTAAAATCTGGTTCAACTATCTGTGGTGCCCATACCTGCAGACACAGGCCATCTCATTTTAGGTGATTATACTCACACTCAACTCGCCCTCGAGGGTCACTTATTGGCCACCAAAGTCTTCTATATTCTGAAAAGAGTCTCTTGGACTCTGGCAATCTGATCCTTACTTATAGGAATAAAAAGTGAACTAAAATCCAAAATGAGTGAGAATGCTAAGATATATGAAGAAACAGCCTTCTGACTGAGTGAGCTCTTTTGGGGGGGGTCTATATAACCAGTCTCTCTCTCTATCCTCCAAGTGTGTGGCAAAAGCATCTAATCATGTATGAAAAGCAGAGGAGAAAGATGCTCTGTCCTGTGCACAGTTCTGAGTAGACGGTGAAGCCCTTGCAGACAGATCTTGCCGTCCTTACCCTATCCCACATCTTTTTTTGTTTGTGCCTGAAAAGTTGTATGTAATGCAGATCTTCAGGGTGGGTAGGTGGCCCAACACTGAGCTGTGCTTCCATATGATGTTTTAAAACTCCAAATTCTTTTGGTACTTGCCCTTAAGACTATAAATGAAATCTGCACATTTTTTACTTAAATAAATTCTCATTGCTGAGCTACAAAAAGGACTGTATTAAACTGTCATTGTCAAGAAGTTATTAGCCCTTTTTAAATCTTCTATAGAATATGATGAAGACATAAAGGCTCTTTTCATTTTTCTTTAAAGTTGGAAAGAATCAAAATTATTTCCCATTTATATACGTAAATAGGTAACCTAACAGCCTTTAGAGATATGAAGAACTGAAGAATAATTTAGTTTTAAATAATTCTAAATATTAAAATGTAACAGGATATTTTAATATGCTTTTTACTGACAGAAATACTGACCTTTGACGAGTTACATTGTTCCCAATCTGTTCTGGATCCGAAGTAAAAGAGTCTGAACTACTGTAACCATCTGCTGATAAATGGGATATATCCTATTTAATAATAATCATTTCTTCACTTTTTACTCTACATACCCTAAACAAATATAACTAAAGTATTGTTTCAAATCAGAGACATTCAAAGATTGGCTAACAGGTTAACATTTCATCACAGTGTTACTAACTAAAAAATTAAATATAAATCAAATAAATAATGGACTAATTTACAACAAAATATTATGTACAGAGAACAAATTACAATTTTAAAAAGTTAATATTTAATGACAGAAATGTTAAAAATAAGTTACATGGAAGGAGGGTACAAAATAGTACATATATTACAACTTCATTTCATATAAAATATAACATGCACAGAATGAGGATTAAGGTTGACAATGAATGTTAATTGTGGTCATTTGTGGAATAGTGAGATTATAAATAATTTTTATTTTCTTATTTTTATTACATTTTTACAATAACTGTGAATAATTTTTGGAATAAAAATTTATTTTGAAAGAACAAATTAGAAATGCTTTAGGTAAAAAAACTAATTTAAAAATTATTAATGTAAAAACTTTTTAATTTGACAAGGGAGTAAAATGTGCTTAGACAATAATACAATTTATGAAATGAGCCAGAAGGTACCAATTTTCCACCTGAGGAAATACCATTTTCAATTTCTTCAACGTCTTAGGAAGGAGCAGAGGATCTCAGCAGCAGACTAACACTTGTGATGCAATAAAGAAATTTTAAAAGATACTCTAGGGATAACTTGAAGAAATACTACTACATACCTTTCAAGAGTTATAAACGGAAGGTACTGGTTAATTGGTTTAGTTTTGTTTCAAAATGTATCCCTTTCCCTTTTCTTGTCAAACCACTGACAAGTTTATTTAACTGGTACAAGAATGATGCTAAAACTAACATATTTCCATTTGGATGTTCTAATAGACATCTCAAACTTAAGATGTCCAAAACTGAACTCCTACTCTGACCCCACAAACCTTCTCCTACCACAGACTTCCTCACTTCCTAGCTGCTCTGGCTTAAGTCCCTTGAACCACCCTTGACTTGGCTTTCTCATCCTCTATTACATAGGCACGCAAATCCTATGGTCTTCTACAAGAATCTAGCCAGAACCTGACCACTTCTCAGCACTTCTACTGCTACCACCCTAGGCCAAGCCATCATCTTTCCTTGCTTGTGTTATTATAACTGTCTCCTAAAAGGATCATTCTCTATTTCAACTCTTGCCTTCTTCTGGTCTACTACCAATACAGCAGCCAGAATGATCTTGTTAAAGAAGGTCAGATTAAGTCACTTCTCCATTCAAAACCTTCTAATGGCTTTTTATCTTACTCAGTAAAAGTCAGTCTCCCACTGCTCTGCAGTTACTACTCTCCTGCTTGCTGCCTATACCTGCCAAATTTACTAACTAGTTCTATTCCAGGTGTTTACTTGCTGTTCCCACTAGAAGTAAATAAGGCATCTTTCCTAAACCAGAGCTTCATATTTGCTGTTGCTTGTGCCTTAAATGTCTTCCCTTCAGATATTCACACAGCCGAATCCCTTGTCTCCTTCAAGTTTTAATTCAAATGTCATCTTTTGGTAAGGCTTTCTTTGATCACCTCATTTAAAATGTCTCTCTCTCCCCTTTCACAACTTTATTTTTATCCAGGGTGTTAATTACCTCCTAAGATATGTTACTTTTTTGTTTTTCTTTTTCTCGTCTTCCCTACAGAATGTAAGACACTGGCTCAGTGAATGAATATGTACACAACTTCTTGTCAGAGAGAAACAAAGGAGCCAGTGGGGTAGAGCCAATGTACTAAATCTGGCTGAGAGGCAGGCAAATAGCAGGCCTCCCTTGAAGGTCAGGTGGCACTGGGCAACCACTTACTCATACAGAGGGCAGGGCATTTAAAAAGACTGACTATTCTCTCCATTATTCTCAGTGAAGATAATATTAAATGGCTATATATTTGAATTATTCAAACTCTAAATCCAGACTTAATAAACTTCAAATGGAAGATGTAATGCTATCTTTCACTTACCTACAGTATTTCCAGAAGCAAATTTCACTGAAGAATTTATCTTATTTTCTTCAGAAAGGTCAGATGTTTTCACAAGCAATGGGCTAGTGGGATTAGTATGATCTAAGAGAGTTAAATACAAGATACAGGCATCTGAATTAATCAATTTATAAACCTCACAGTATAAGACTTCACTTCCATACTCCAAAGTAGTAGGTAAATCCACGAAATATTAAGACAAAATAATATTTTAACAGAACAAATTTAAATCTTTTTATATAGAATTTTGTTTCCTGCCCAAATAGAAGATACTTTATAATGAAAAAGTCAATCTGCATGTTCACACTTGGTTAATTTTATCCCTGAAGGGTAATTAGTTAAACAAATCACCACACAAATGACTGTAAAATAAATAATTTATGTTGCTGACATAAACAGAAAACAAATCTACCTTTTAGAGACTGTAACTAAAACGTTTTAATCTAAAATGAGGAGAAGCTTCAAGAGTTCAAGCAAAACATACAATTTCAAAGCCAAAATTCATTTTAACATATACTTCTTCAGTTAAAATTTGAATATACTTTAAATGTATATTCACAACAATGATCATAGAAACCCAGTGTATTAGAAAAGTCACATTTTTCAAATGTCCTTATTTAAAAACTTAATAAATTCAGTAATTTGCTTTTTACAACTATAATATAAATTAAAATATATATACAAGCACACACACATAATAAGTATATCATTGTAGAAAGTACTATGCTAAAAAATAACAATTAACAAGAGAAATCTGAACTTGAAATCTGTTTTCTAGTTTGATGCTAATTTAAAATACAACCCACTAAATTAAAATACAACCCAGCAATCGCTTCCTTACCGCTGCCAGTTCTTTTAAGTTCCATTTCCTGCATGTGGATTTTGCTTGGAGTCATACGAATGGGAACTGGATGAACAATAGCAGTATCCTACACACAAATGGGGGAAACACAGAATTCTGTATTAAAAAAAATGCCAAGCAGATATTATGAAATAACCAAAACTAATAACACTTTAAAAACTGGTGGATAGAGTTTCTCATTCACACTAAGGCAAACATGAAAATTGATTTTTTAATTAAAAAGTTCTAGAATTATATTTAAAAAATCAAGTTTTACTACATATGCCTAATAATCTAGTTTCTTTTATGAAAAGTACATTTTAACCTTGAGTGACTAAAGATTTGAGGAAAAAACTGATCTTATAAAAATATAGTTAAAGACCATTTAAAGGCAAAGTGTGAAATGATCCAATGGAATTATACAAATCTGAACTTTGGAGGTTAAAGTGAACTATTTCATGAGAATCCAAAGACTAATTAGCAGATGAACTCATTTTCACTAAACTGCTCAAGAAAACTGACACTTTTCTTTTCCATATATAAAAAAAAAGTTAATGAGATGCCTGTCATATTGTAACAGCAGTCATGAAACATACTTTCTATAGATTAGTTCTATAGAACTGTTTAAAATTCATGCATAAAACTTCCACAAAGGAACCCATTTTTTAAGAGTCAGGATAAGTAAGACTCCTACTCTTAACTTTAATACTTTCCTTAAACTTTTTCATGACTATAATACATCTCATAATCCTAAACTTAAGACATGAGTGGCAAGTTAAAGGAGTTCATAAAGGAACTGGTAGAACAGACTTTTGGAAAGACTGACAAGAATATAAGGCAAGGAAGAAAATGGCAGCCTCTCAGAAACCGAAGAAAAAGAGAAAGGCGCATCTGGATGCCCAGGTAGGCCTGGCCCCTGGCGCAGGGGGCTAAGGCCCCCTAGGGGAGGGGCCAGAATGGGATCAAGCATTTAGCTTAATACACCAGCTGAAAAACACTGTGACAGGAACTCAGCTCCTTCCATGAGGAGTCAGCTCATATTCTGTAGGTGCTGCTGCTAAGGACTGTACTTGAGATCTCTAAATTTCGAACAGTTTTGAGTTAAATTTACAACTTAGTGTGACAGGTAACGACCCTGCAATTTAAACTAGACACTGTTTTGGTGACAGTGTTACCACACCTCTGCTAGAGAGTTAACACCATACCTCTACTAGAGCAAGGTCAGCTCTGGCATACCATCTCCTGTTTGACAGGTCTCCTTGGCTTACTCTTATAATCTCTACATTCACTTATAACAAATGAATTCTTTACTGCAATTATACTAATACATGCATTTACAGTAATTTCCTGCCCCCACACCAGTGAGATTCTGGACAGGGTTCATGTATTATCAAATCAGTCTGAACTAACATCTCCCCTACAATTCTCAAATCATAAAGATGAACATAATAGATGGAGAAAAGTTTGTATTTCTCACATAATAATGAGTCATGCTCAGGAAATTATTAACAACACACTCACAATGTTATCTGTTATGGTTACGGTTATGAAAAACAAGACTTTAAGAGTAACTCTACTATTTTCTTAACCCACAATTTTAATAGCAGAAATAACTGCTATGAGAATCAAAATTTAACATTATCAGGCAAGATTAAAGGAGAAGGTAGGATAGTTCATGAGACAATAAGTTCTTTTTCTAAACCCAAAACAAACTAGGAAAAAACAAGCAAAGAAGACTTATTAGATGCTTTACCTCAAAATACTGATCTAATATATATTCTGTGTCTGTGTGTAAAGTCAGATTTATAAAACTTATAACAAATATTTAAAGTAGCCTTTTCATATATTTCCAGTTCAATAAAGGGATGTTATAATAATGACCCAAGAAAAGAAAATCATGAATGTTCCATCCATCCTCTAAATAATATGTAGAAATTTCTATACCAGCAAATCAATTTTCTATTGCACACTTTAGTCATACAACTACTGGCTGCTATAAGCCTGCAGTAGCTTTAATCCAATGGATCCCACTATTGGTAGACAAGGCAATTCCTGGAAGAGCTTTACACAGATGATCATCAGACCCAACCTCAGACTACTGGATCAGAAGCTCCGTTTGTGACTGTGATGTGCAGCAGGATAAAGAGCTTTGGCTTTAAGTATTTCCACACCCAATGAAGAAGAACCATAAATGCCTATAAATCTCTGAGTCCTGAGCCACAAGATGCCTAAGTAACACTTTTTCTGCTCCAAATTAGCATTCCTAAATTTAAAAATAGAGAAAAAAGTATAAAGACTGACTGGCAGGCTCAGCCAACTTTCTTCTACCTCTTCAAATCACCCAAAGCCTTTAGGAAACCTGTTCCTAATCACTCATGGCACATGTTATCATGTATTTAGATACTTGATTTTATACAATTCAGCACTTAATATTGACTATTCGAGTGTGCTCATCTCTCTCTATTTCCTACTTGCCTTACATCCTTCTATCCTGTCTGCCTGAGTCCAGCCCTGCCTCCTTTCTGTTCCCGTGCCACTTAGTTCAGGTGCTCATCTTGATCCCGACAATCCTTCATATTGTTGCCTGAACCCCCCCAGATACTTCTTCGGCACCCCCATCTACCACGGTACTTCTTGTTAGCTCCCAGTGTCTATGAGATTAAGTTCAGATCTTTGGTCTAGCACACAAAGATCTTTCCAGTCAGGTTCTAACCACTTCTTTAGCACCCCCTCACTCCCCCATACACATCTACCCTACACTCTGCACTGAACTAACTGCTCATGATATTCTCTCTGCCTGGAATGTCCTTGCCCACCTCTACCAGCAGAGTCTCATTCAAAACTCAGCACACAAACATAACCTCTTGTGTAGAAACTGCCCCAAACATACTGGGCTGAGTCAGCCCACAGTTCTCTGCCCACAGTTTTGTTCACGGCTACACAAGATAATTACCACAATCAGCTATATTATAGTCATCAACTTACAATGATTAAGCTGTGGTCTACTTAAGACTGGAATTTTTTTTGACATCTTTGTATTCCCAGAGAATATCAGACACCTGGAAAGGGGCTCCACTAAATCAGGTGAGTTGGCTGGGCATAATCAGCGATCGAACTAATTCCCTTCTCACACTCAGACATTCTGCAGCACTCAAGATCAGACCTAAATCATGGCAAAGACTAGTACACTGCACTTCTCATAAGTCTGGACTATCCTAGCAGAAACAGATTCATCAGAAGCTATTAACTGATAAGCAGTTCAAAAAAAGTAAAAGTTTCTGGCAATGAGATATCAGGAACTCAATTTCATAACAATTCTGGAAGCCTAGTAATTAACCATCTCAGTTTGCATGTGAGGTCACTGCACTGTTGATAGCTGTCTTTAAGTGCTACAGAATAGTTTAGAGCTCTTCAAAGACTTAAATTTTATTAAGCAAATATCTAATTATCAAATTTTAGCTTTTAAAAATTATTCCAGTAAGTATTTCTACACACGTACCAGAACTATAGTGTTCTTTTTCTCCTGTGTGATTCTCTTCTAATCTGAATGGACCTTACTTATTTATAATCTCTATTTATATAAGCCTTGCAAAGGGTCATTTGGGATTGTGGCTACAGGCTATGTTCTATAGATAGGCAAAAGGTCAGGTAAGAATTATATGAAGGTTAAGAAACTCAGACCCTCTGTGGGAACAGGGCATTCTACTAATTGAAAGTTTAAAGTGAGACTACTAGTTGGGGAACAAAATTTAGATTTAAGTTTGCCACCATAAAAGAAAAAAAGATGTATCTAGGTACCAGATTATAACAATTTAAGACTCCCAACTTCATCAAATTTACATGTCTAAATTCAAGTTTAGAATGTCAATTAACCATTTTTAATTTTCTTTCCTAGAGCCTCCTGCCACACTGGAAATAAAAGTATTGAACCATAACATCTAAAACATGAGAGATGAAATTAACAAATCTGGGTATTATTTCCAAGAACTGACTAGAGCATTGCTGTTATTAAGTCAACTATTTCTCTGAATTTCCTGTCTGTCATGAGTCAGTTTATTTTGTCTCTGAGTTCTAAATTTTTATGTTTAATGTTCTTTCTTGGCCTGACAAAAAATCATAACCATAATGAATTGTTATGTTCAGTATCTGTTAAGGGTTAGAGAGTAAAAGAGTCTCTTTATTGCTATGCCCTTCAGGACCTATAAAGTACTTTAAACAAAATTAACTTGACTGTGTAAGTAGAAGATAAGAATAATATGGAGAAATGAAACTCAGGCCTAAAACTTTCTTTTAGTTTATAGCAACTGTCACTTCCCAAGACACCTTAATTATAGCTGCTAATAAGCAGCAAAAATTAAGTGTTGCCTTTTTATTTCTCCTCTGTTTTTCAGAGATGAAAATCAAAGATTAATGTTCTCAAAGTAGTAAGAGAGGCCAAAGGCACAGATAAGCTACATATTAATTGGTCTCTGAATAATTAATAGATTATGAAGTAAATACTTAAAACACTTAAATACATTATCTGCTTGAATTTAGTATAATAGCATTCTACTTCAAATAGATATAAATTCTTTAAAATTATAAAACACACCCAAAAATCCATTAACTTAAAATGTTGAAGATGTCTTTGTCTTTAAATACCACTTCTCCCAAATCCACATTAAATAACAAGACTATTTTTACATTTAATTAATAAATGCTGGCTGTCTTTGAGTGCCTCTTGTCAGTTTCTCCATATCTTTCCACTGAACTCATTTAAAAAAATCCTACCTTTACACTCTTCTCCCCTTCCTACTTACTTTTTAAAAAATCCTACCTTTACACTCTTCTCCCCTTCCTACTTACTTTTTAAAAAATCCTACCTTTACACTCTTCTCCCCTTCCTACTTACTTCCTCCTTCCCTTTTGAAAGGTTCTTACGAGCAAGTCCCTCTCTTAAAAAGGGGGAAAAAAATAAAAGAAAAAGCAGGAGTGAACAGTGAGAAGAATGATTAACAGCTAAGGTTTTGAAGGTTTCAAATAACTTGAGGGACAGGGGGAGCATATATGAAGTTAAATCTATGGGGATAGAATTTATTTTTTAAATCAGGATGTGAACTTTGTAGCATTTTCAAAGCAACACAGTGAACCACAGGAAGACAAGACAGAGGCTCTCCTGCACAATGGGAATCTTTGACCAATAACTCTGCATTGTTTTTACTAAACTTGAGTCTCTCACAACAGAATTCAACATACTAATTAAGTTAAAGCTATACTATCCGGACTGTTGAAATAAAAGATGACACTGTATATTTACATACACAGTACATACTACATGATGTGTAGGCATACAAACAAAATAGTAACTAAGTGTCATTACACTGATAGCAGTATATGTTTAATAAAACATACATTCAATTAGCAGATGAAAACAAGTCAATTAAACTGTCACAAAATGCTTCTTTAGACACATGTACCAGATTTTAAAAACATACAGTTTTCTCTCACTGAAATAACTAGAAAATACGAAGAATGGTTAAAAAAAATGTTCTTTCCACCATTAAGCACACAAAAATTGAAAAGCCTGCCACCATTTTCCTCTAAGCACTCCACTGAATCATGCATATCAGCTAAAAACCATAATGAATGGAAATTTGGGTTAATAAAATTAATTTCAAACAAGCAAGCTAAGTGATTGACTTACAGGATCAGCTGGTGCAATGTTAGAATCAAATTGGGTCAGAGTTTGTGAGCTTGAAGAGCGTTCACTAAATGTCTCCCACTGCTGAACAGACAGAGGAGAGACAAGTCAGCATGATGAGAAAGATGGAGTAAAAGATCACTGGAGAAGATTTAGCAAAGTAATTCAGAGGTTGCACTGCAAGTTGTGTTTCATAGGCCTGACAAAATTCCTAAGTTCTTTTCTTCCATAAACATTTTATACTTATCTGTGCTGGGTCATCTTATAACGTAAAGTGAGCAGCTTCACAATCAAATGTACAGTAACAATTTACTGAAATCTCTATGGAAGAGATTCACAGCCTTACAGAATTCAAACTCAAAACGCAATAAAGGAATAAGAGTTTAAGTGGTATAAATGATGACAAAATAAAAATATAAAGGGCTTTGTCTTGACTAGAGAAAGAGTAACTTCAAATCCTTCTTTTAAAATTCAAACGTTAATGCACTGGTTCAGTGATGCTAATGAGTCTTGAGTACCAGCTTTGGTCAAAACAAAGCAAGTCAGTGAGACTTGCCAGTGCGACCCCTGAAAGATGATTCTACTATGTACGTGCACATATTTTATACGTATGTACAGATATTTAATAAAATATAATTGAGAAAATAATGCAGAGAATTCTGGAATTAATATATGTTTGAGCTTATGTCAATCTGTAGCAAGTCAACCCCTGCAATCAGCATTACGAACAGGGCCATGCCAGACCACAAGACAGAACTGCCAATCAGGCACCCGCCTCCAACCCCATGCTAGAAAAATCAGAATGCGGCCAAAATGAGAGCAAATCAAGCAACTGAGTATGTGTTATATATAGAAGATGTATTTTGATATAAAATACTACTCTTCTAAAAGAGGTACACAAATATCATACCTCAATCTAGGTGGAGTGACAAGTGATTATTAATTTCAGTAAATTCCATTTGAAAATCTTAGTAATAAATAGTACAGGATTTTTATATCAGAAGTGTATTAAAATTATCATCATAATTTGATTCTTAAGAATTTTCAGTTAGTTATACTCTGAAGAAGGAAAAACATCTGCACATATACAATATATACACACAAATGTTTACACACAGACACATCTACTCCATTGACCAAAATCGTCTTTTTATAATTCAATTTGGGAAAGTATATATTTTTATGCTTCAAAGTTCGACTTACTATTTCAAATAGTGATATTCAATTTGAGATGACAGGTAGAAATTAAATATCAGCAAATGAACACATTGATAAAAAATTATCTATGAAATTGGCCAATGCAATCATTCAACAGCTTTCCCTACATTAGTTTTAAAATCGTGAAAATTAAGATATACTAAGAAATAGTGATACATTCAAAGTGTTTCCTGAACACGGAAAATGCACAATAATCCACTTTTATCATGGGACATCACTTCAGGGAAGTGACTTACCAATATTTATTAATGTAATTAGTTTCTTCAATAATTATTGTTGCACATGTACAGAAGGAATTTTTAAAATCCTAATTATCTAACTATGGAGGAAAGTTTAGATGGAGAATATTTTTTCCAAAAAAGAAGATATTTATTTACTTATTTGGTGACATGAATGAGATTTTACTTGGTTTTACAAGACTGTATGTAAGCTACGTGGAGAGCAGAGAAATACTCTTTATCTTTGTAACTTTGGTGTAAGGGTTAAGGAACAAGACTACTAAAATCCTAGTTGTGCTGTGCACCCTTAGGCAAGTCACCTAAACTCACTGTGTTCCAATTTCACCATCTGTAACATTAGATTAGTAATACCTATGTCATAGTATTGCCATGAGGATATGAAGAGTTAATGTATGTAAAGAGCTTTTTGGACAGAACTGGCACATCAAAAGCACTCAATTAAATGTTAGCTATTATTATTAGTGATATTGTTATTGTTAGCCCCTACAGTGCCTCATCCATATTTGCAGGTGCTGAATAAACATCTGTTGAAAAAGTATTAGTGCTTTGAGGTAGAGAATTTAAATACAAATTTCATATTCTAAGTAGATTTTTAAAAATAAATATTAAAATATGTCAAGATTCAATGTTAGTTTTAGTAACACTGACTTTCCACACAGTAAAAAAAAATTATGACATCCATGTCCTTAATTAGCAAATACTACAAAATGAAACTTGCTAGGAATATTTAAGGAAAATGCAACTGCTTAAATCAGATTTGAAAGGGATTTCCATTCCTAGTCTTTAATGATCACATGTGATTTTATTTAGAAGATGGGCTTTAGAATTGAGACAAACGAGTTGCTTTTATTTATAAACTATCAATAAACATAGTCTTTTAATCTGATACTGCTTTTTAAAAATGACAGAAATGAATAAATGCAGTAAAAACAGTGGTTTCAAGAACACTGACCTTATTCTCTACTTTCTACTAGTAAATTCTTTCAAGGCATATATCTTCCCTACAGAAAAACATTTATTATGAACGGTTTTATATCTGACAGCATGATGGATGGTATGTTATAATGTCTATATAAGGTACCTGTGATTATGTCATAAAGCAGCAGCAAGTACTTTAAACCGCCAGTTACTTCTCTGTTTTGCATTGTCCAAAATTAACTAGTGTCTCCTAAGCCCTGTCCTTTTCCAGCTTTAAAAGACATGGAAAGCACAGAGCTGAGTTTTTCCCTGAAAGTCAACATTTACATTTGTAGCACTATCTAAAAGTGACAAAAAAAAAACTCTGAAGAAAAAGAAAATAACTTGTTCACAAAGAAAACTGCTCTAACAGGCTGAGCAGTGGTTTTCAACTGGAGTTCTACAGATCACTGAGGTTTACAGAGGGCCCTTAGGGGTGTTTTGGGGAGGCAGGACTGCTTCCCTTATTCTAATCACAGTGGCTTTACTTTCATTGTTTTATATAATGGAGTTGCAAAGTAGTGGAGGGAGGGGGAATACGTTTGTCTCAAATTCTGTTTTGCATGCTGTGCTTAGTCTTGTAAAACGTGGTCTTTATATAAAGTGGTCTTTAACCACTGCATTTAATAGAGTTAAATCATTCCATTTTATAATAAATAAAATAAATTATTATGAATATCCTGGGCTGTAGAAAATACTTTTTTCGTGTGGAAAGTTGGTTTAGTGGCTTCTCATATCACTTCCAATACTAATACTACAAATGTGTCATCCCAGACCTCGTTTACAGGGATGAGAAGGCAGTGTGATACAGTGAGTGTGCTAGATGACTGAATGTCAAAGGACCTGTGTTCAAATCTCAGCCTTTGGCCCTTTCTGGCTATGAGATATTTTGTCCAATCATCCTTTTGACTGTTAAGTTCACGCATCTGCCCCCTCTAACTCACAGGGTTTTAGTAGGGAGGAGTGGTGGAAACTACGTGATACACGAAGAAGTACTTTGAAAACCTCCAAGAGTCACAGCATTACAAACATCTACCATAATCACATTTGATATGGTCCCTCAACCAGGCATGCATGCTGCAAGAACTATATGCTAAAATTTCTCTGCTTGAAACTTCTTACCTTAAAAAAGTTAATGTTAGTGAAAGAAAAGGCAAGCTTTGCTAACCTCACTGCTCTGATTCAGCTCAGGCCAAGTCTGGTTTAGTGACGGCATGGATGGTGACTTGCTTGGAGGTGCCTCTGCAGGAGAGCCTGAATAACCTACCTCACCTGGCTGATCCCCAACGTCTGCAATTTAAAAATAGAGAAATTCTCTATAAATATATTTTACTTTAGGAATATCTACTCATTAAAAAAAGAAATCTAATAGAAGATTTTCACAGGTAGTTATATTCTAACAACCAGACAGACAGGGAATACTTACTCCTACGACTTACTATCTACCTGATACCAGTTTTCCATAAAAATAAAATCTAGTTAGAAATAAATCGAAAAAGAGTGTTGTACATAACAATGCAATAGGGCACATGCTTTCAATCTTTTTCTAATAGGGATGGATTTGTACCAGTTCCCAAAGTGTATTCCATGGAATATTAGTAAGTTATTTTTCAAAATTAGGTTTTCCCTTCCAATAAATATGTGGATGCTGTAATTCCCTGTTGGAGTGTTCCCATGCATACTGGCATATCAAAGACTTGTAATGTCCCAGAGCAAATAAACTATTCAAATCAGTTTTTCCCAAACAAAAACCATTTTTTATCAGATTAAAAAATCCCTCAATATTCTCTTGGCATATACTCTGGGAACTGCTGATTTATACTAATTTACTCGTATTTCCTCTAAAAAGTCTTCTTTGTTTCCAAGAAGCAGCATATATTTGCAAGGCATACGGTAAAGGAGAGGCAGCCCAGGCACGGGCAAAAAGCCAAGTCACTGAGCCCATACAAGGCACACTTTCACCGTTATGTTCACTACCATTTACGGACTTAACTGAGAGAGCTGCAAATCCATGACACGACTTCAAAGTAGCTTTTAAAGCTTTATGTGGTATCATATTTTACTTTTAATTAGTTCAGGCCTCATTTAAACTCTCTCTTAAATTGTAATTTAAAAACAGAAGGAATTTCAGTGGTAACTAAACTCCCAATCCAATCTTCCAAAGTTTTACACGGCTTTGAATATAGTCTTATTCTGAAAATCATATTAATTGCCTAATTAATGGGGAGTAACCTGTTTAGAATCTGAATCAAAAATATGATTCTAGGTGGGGAGGGCAGAGTGCGTGCTTAGCACGCACGAGGTCCTGGGTTCAATCCCCAGTACTTCTGTTAAAAATAAGTAAATAGATATAAATAAATAAACCTAATTACCCCAATATGATTCTAATTACCCCCTATATGATTCTAATATCTCTCATTATCTCATTGTTTGACCATGGGCAAGTTGAATAAATAAAATAGCATGCCTGAGTTTCTCCATCAGAAAGAAAGACATTTGCCATTAATTGTTAGTACTATACTTCAGATTCCTATATAGACAGCCATATAATAACTTAGCAATGTATAGGCTTTAACCTTCCAATATATTCATAAGTAAATCCTTTACATTTTAGTGCCTAAAATAGGACCTAATACATACTAGGCACTCAAATATTTATTGAATGAGTTACTTTTTGTGTTCTTTTTCATTTAAATTTGTTCTCCTTGACTGGTATTTTCCTAAAACTAAAATTAACTATTGATATTTTGAAAAATTCTCAGAATTTTTCTTTATCCTATTGCTACATGTCCATCTTAAAATACTTCCCTTTTACTCAGCCTGACATTACTTCTTTATAGTCAGATCACACCGCAAGTTCTAATTTGTGGTCCAGCATCATATTTTGATAAATTTCTATTTTCTAAGATCAGGTATTATTTGCTATTTCTTTCTTAATTCTACTCCTTATTCAATAAAAGTGTCAAGAGTGGTAAAGAAACAATAAAAGGCAGAAATGCTTCAGATAACATTTTATGAATACCTCTTATCTCAAAGTTCTTGGAATAAAACCAATTAAAAATTACTTATGATAAATAGTAGCAGCAAATTCCTCATGGGGATAACTTGTAGTTTTCAGTGTGAACAAAAATCATGGACTTTTTCCCCTATGGTAACAAAGGGAAAGGAGTTAAGGAAAGGAGGATAATGGCTATAGATCTGACAGTTTACTGGAAGTGAAACTGTCAGAAGGATGATGAATGAAGAAGTGTGTTTAACAGATTCCCCCAAAGCAGTATTGAAGAAAAGAGAAATAGAATAAAAATAGTATTAACTATAGGATGTCTAATTTTCAAAAGAATCTATTTAAAAGTCATACTATATTACTTAAGTTTCAAATGTCACCTTATAGCAACCTGGGGCTCTGATTGACCGTCTAGACCTCTGTTCTCATGTCAGTCTTCTACTGACAAATTTAGGGCCAGCCTGTACACGCCCTCCCCAATGCAGGGCAGTTATGGTTTGGGATGGATTCTGGGTACTTCTTTGATTCAGTGGTACAAAGCTGCACTGAGTCCAGCCCCTTGAGGCTGGAGAACTGAAATGTTAATTCACTCAAACAATTACATTTCATAATCATTCCACTACAGTTATTTGCCCAGAGTAGCAGTTCTTAAACTGCGAACCAAGGACTCTAGGGAACTGCCATGACTCTGTCAGCGGGTCTGAAAGGTCAAAATAATTTTTGTAATAGTAATAATGCTCTTTTCCCTGTGTTGGCATTTACACTGATGGCGCAAAAGGAATGGTGGGTAAAACTGCTAGCTTATTGGCAGGAACCAAGGCAGTGGCACCTAAATATACTAGTAGTCATTGTATTCCTCACCGCCACACATTCCAGTTAAAGCAAGTGAGAATAAATAAATCAAAAATATGCATGGCAATTTCACTGAAGAATGTTCACAATTAAGCAGTAAAAATTATTAATTTTATTAAATTTTACCCCTGGCAACACATTTTGCAACTATTCAACCCTGCTGCTTGTGGGGCAAAAGCAGCTATAAGTATTTCAAAAAGGAATGGGCTTGGCTGTGCTCCAATAAAATTTTATTTATGGATGCTGAAATTTGAATTTCACATAATTTTCATGTGTGATAAAATATTATATTCTTTTTCCCCACCAATGATTAAAAAACAAAACAAAACACTCTTTGCTTGCGGGCTATACAAAAACAGCAGACTGAATCTGGCCTCAGGGCTTAGTGTGCTGACCCCTGATGTACCTCAAATACAGTAACACACCCATCAGACTGAATGCAGAATGCAGCTAGATGAGAATCTGGCTGTCATTTATTAAACCAGATAGTAAAGAGATCTGCAAAAATGGAAAACAATGCCACTCTTCAGAGATTTTTTATTTTGGAGAAAACAGTTTTTTCCTAAAAATACCTATGCTATTATGTAAGGGGTTTATTACTGTTATTTTAAAATAAAGTAATGACTATTTTAAAAAAATTATCAATTTTAGTTTCTAATAGGGTAACTATTGATAGATCTAAATTACATAACAAAGGCTGTTTAGGGTTCACAAAAATTTTTAAGAATGTAAAAGGAGTCCTAAGACTAAAAAGTTTTTAAAAAATCACCATCATAGAAAATCCAAAAATTATCTCTGGAATAATTTCCTTCTTTCCTACATCCTACACAGAACAACAAACTGCCATAGAAAAAGAGCAAATTACCTATGTTCTAGAAACTAACAGTCACGAGCCTGAGGGGAGGCATTAGGTCTGTAAATAAACTGCACCTCCTTGAACTTGGCTCTGTATAAATACTCCAACAAAGAGCTTCATGCCCGCCCACAAAAGTTAGTCTTTAAGACTGTATCCTTATGGAGGCAGGGGTGTAGTTTTACTCTTACCTGATGCAGTGTTCCAACCTAGCCTCCTGCTGGAACACTGTGTCAACCCTGCCTCCCTCCTGAGGGTTCTGCTCTGCCCCTGACATCATCAGAGCATCAGGGCTGAAAAAGAAGAGCATGAGCCTAAATTATTTGTTAAAGTCAATGCCAAAAGGGCTTTTATGCAAAAAGTATTTCCATGTATAAAAGACACACTGGAAGACACAAGCCAGTGTGATCATACTGATGTACTGTCAATCTACATTTAAAAGTTAGTAATGATAATATTAGAAGTGCAAACCTTATTTTCAGGATTGCAGTAGAAAATAAAAACACTGTCAGTAGTTTTCATCCCTCAAGCCGCTAAAGACTCTGAAAGTTCATAGATACAGTTCAGTTCAGTGTATCTGCTGAACAACCTCTTCCTTAAAAAGCTTGTTTTATTTTAGATTTATAATCTACCCATCCCAAATTTCTCTTATTTTCTTAGTATTGCACTCAGTATACTAAAAAATTGTTTCAAAAATGATTGCCAGCTGTTATTAATCTGATAGAAATCTATACATTCCCTAAAGTCTTATGGTTTAAACCATTTTCCTTTCAAATAGCAAAACAAATCTAGAAAGAATTCTTCAATCATGAAAGTTCAAGGTTTTAATGTCATTTAATAGCTTCACCAAAGCAAAAGTAACTACATCTTTTATTTATTTGAGATGTGAGTATTATTCTTATAAGAAAAAATATCTAAAATAAAAAAACAAACAGGTTTGGATAAATTTTAAGTCTTCTAGGAAAACTATAAATGGTATCCTTTTCATTCATACTTAAAAGACAGGGATAAGCAATGCATATGCAGAAAAAAATTAAAGCCTTAATTTACGATATGCTTTGTGTTAAATGATACTATATGGATAAAAAAACTATGCTCTATTTCTAAAATTCCCCTTCTCCCCAATACTCCACAAAATGGAAACTTACTCAGTAAGCAAACCTTAAGAAGGACTACATAGAAATTGATCAGTTTTAAATGAAAATCAAAGACTGAAAAAAAAAGTAAAAACATGTCCAACAAAGTTTGAAAAGAAACAAAACATTTACCCACAATACTAATAGAACTGTACCTGTTGACCTTTTTTTTGCAGTACTGATCAACATTTTATAGCAAATATTATTTGACTCAGCTATTATACTTCAAAGAATACTACCTACAGATATATAGGTTTCCATTATCCAAGGATACTTAAAGATGTAAAAAGCCCATTTAAAGTTAATTCATTTAAAATGAGGACTAAAATATCATAAAGAGAAAAAACAATTTGGGGCTTTATCTTGAAAACTTACACAGAAAATGAGTATAAAAAAAAGAATAAAAGATGTTAAAAATTTTGGATAAAACTTGGTGGTAAAATTAATAAAAGCATGAATTCAGTCAGTGAACATTTATTGAAAGCCTGTAAGTAAATACAGTAAACAAAGATACAGTATTGAGCAAAAAAACAAGGCTCTGTTTATTTCCAGAGAGTTCTCTTCCTAATAGAGCAAGACAGACATCCTTCACTTCACTTTTGACTTTCACAACACAATTGTAAAGACAAAAAGCTCATTTCTCCAAAAATATAATTAAGGGTATCATTAAATATTCCCAAGGACTCTAATCTGCTGATATCTAAACTGTAATCCTTTAAAGCCCCTATTGTGTCATTCTTGCACAGATTTTCTCCTTTGCGTATTAGCTAGCCTTGTTTGTTAACATCTTTGCCAGGAATTTGAGAAGTTCTAATTATTTTGTCCAATTTCATTAGATGGTGCATCTCTGCCAATATCTGCAATGGTACTGATTCAACAGATCAAACACCCGACTATCTGAAAAGAAATGACACCAGTGTTAAGAATGCACACATGTGTGTATGGGGCGGGGAGAGGGACTTGAGAAGTAATTCCTTAAGTATAAAGTTAGTGACAAATATTAGCGCCTATTTTCATTATTTTTTCCCCTGCAACTAAAGGCATTTGGAGAGTAAATTTTCCAAAACAAAGATTCATGTATCCGTTTTTTGCAGCACCATTTAAAAGATAAAGCCAGGAGACTACTTGAAAATCCCATCAAAAAGAAACTGGTTAAATTAAGGCACATCCATATTACAGAATACCTTGTATGATAAAGAATGTGACAGCTCTAAATGTGACAAAACGCAGAGATGTCCAACATCACCAAAAAAAAAAAAAAAAAAATCAAGAGGTATAGTGTGATTCTACTTGTGTAAAAACAGGTATCTGTATGTGTTATTTCTGTAGGCTTTCATATGTTCACATTTTTTAGATGAACACAAGAGAAACTCTTGACAGTGATTAACTCACATCAAGCTAGACTCAAGTATCAATTTTTGGCAAACTATTCACAAATAAAAAGTCTCTGGCTTTTAAACATATTCATGTTACGAGTAACCACTAGGACCTTGGGGATCTATGCAATGCACCACATCAACAAGGAAACATGCTCAAATGGACTGTGTAAAGCAGTGATTGTGGAGGAGGAAAAAGAACAGTGAACACGTTCCTTTCCCTCTTTGAGTATCTCAACCAGATACTACTGAGGTGCTTATGTGAGCAGTGTGGTGTGAAGATAGGAAACAGTTTTAAAAAACAAGTGGTTCAACCGCTTAGTCATTTCAAAAATGTGAACGCCTACTTCTGTACTCAATTTGCACCCTGCTAGGTGCTGAGATGTAATGAACAAGATCGAGCTGGTTACTACCTGCCCAGGCCTCTAATCTAGTTTAAGAGAGAGAGAGAGAGAGAGATTTATCAAACAATCACAACAAAAATATATGTAAAACTGCAAACAGACTACCAAGAAGATTCTTTGGAGACTGAGTTTAAAATGTATAACATCTCAACATGCTTTTTTTTTTTTTCCCTTTAAGATACAGTATTGTGGTAGGCTAGCAGGTCATCTTAATCTTTTTTTTTTTAATAGAAAATAACCATTACTAAAACATGACCATTTTTTCTTGAATTCAGCTTCAGAAAGCTGTTTCCACAGTTAATTTTTGTATGCTTTCTTTTCTAAGACAAAAGCCAAGTTTTCCTTTTTTATTTACTCTAGCTGCCAAATTTAGTGATGTTCAATGTTAAATATTTTAACTCATATCCACATAAGCACTTCTACCTATGATCCTTAGTTGTGCTGTTTTATCTGGTATTTAATCCTATAAACCTGTTCAAATGATTTTGAAGAAAACACCCATACACCCCATCTATGTTTGCATGCCTGTAGAAAGCTTAGCTTGTTACTTCAAGCAACTGTAACTCAAGTCACCACTATTCATCATCCATTTTTCTGTAAGAGTTATTTAAATTATAAATACAGAATACTTGTAAGGCTAATATTTTAATATGCCCCCACACCACAAACATGATAATAAACAATTGTATTTTCAAAGACAGAAATATGTTAAGAAAAATATCCTACTTTTAAAGTGGTACACATTTAGCATAATTCACTCAATAATTATTTACTGAGCACTTGGTACATGCCTGGCAAAGTGCTAGGTCCCAAGGATACAATGATGAATATGATATATTTCCTATTTTTTAAGGAGCTCAGAGTGTTGTGCCACGTAAAGGAAAAAAAGGAACAGGATTCAGTGTAACATGTGCCATAATGAACAGCATGTAGGAGATGCTGTGACAGAGCAAAGAAGACAAAAATCACCTTTGCGTGTAAGTCACAAAGGCTCCATAGAAGGGATATTTATCATAAGTTCTCAGGTCAGCCAAAGAAACTGGGTATTTCTCTTTTAACTGTGAACTTCTAAAAACATAGCTATTTTAAAATGGTTTATAAGGATACTGACTGATCCATAGTGTCACATGATAATTTCTATATTCAAAGGACTCTGTGTCACATGAATCTCAGGCTTATGATAGATAAGAGAAAAAAGATTAAATGGTTCTCTCTCACCTCAAAATAGGACTCCAAATTTATCAATTTATAAGTATACAAAGCAGATTTTAATCTAATATTGTGTGGTCAAAACGTTTACAATAAATTTCATTGGAAAATCATATAATATTGTGTTGGAATTAGAAAAAAATATTTAAGTCTTTGACACTTTTAAAATTATAGTTGGAGTAATAATGCACAGATACACTTAGGCAAAAAACCAGAGTGTCTCTTTGCTAAACAGATCTAACAGGTAGAAAGAACTTCTCGAATCATCAGGCTCAAAATTCCATCAGTAGATCAAGATTACAAAGAACCAGATTTTATTTAAACTAAAGAAAGAAAAATGCAAAAGCCAGATTCACCTATTTGAATACAACAGATAACAAAATCAGACAAGTCTCTAGAAAATGACACACAACAGAGTAAGCTTGACTTATTTCTTGTTTTAGTATGCTATCAGTCAAAAAAAAATTAAAGTCATAGAAAAATCTTACATACAAGGCTCAATTTATAAATCAATGATATGTCAGGTAAGTCTGTAGCTACCACAGTTGCTTCCCTTTTGGCTATCAAATAAGCTAAACAAAGAAATCACTTTTGTTTATTTCTTAATTAGGTAAACCAAAGAACCCTGAAGCAAAATTATCTAACAAAAATACTTAGCTTTTAGCTCAAGTGAGATGCTAACAGATGCCAAATAACTACCTGAAGTAATTAGGAAAATCCTAGGGTTCTCATAGGATAGTATTTCTAAAAAACTAAAATCAGCAGTAAATTATTTGATCAATTATTTATTGGTTGACAAAAGGCCAGCATATAATTCAAGTCTTGAACTATGAATGGCATCAAATCCACATTTCAGGTGGAGAAACAGAAGGAAAAAATAAATGGTTAGAACTTGCCCAAGGTCACAGGAGAAATCAGCAAAACGAGCAGCACACTCAGATTCTGAACTTGAAGGAGACTGTTCTCTTCATGACAGTAATGATTATATGTATGGTTCCTTCTGTATAATTTAGTTAATAAAGTCAGATCCATTTGCATTTCTGAGTTAAACAGACATTGCCCCTTTGAAAGTCAAATTCTAACTTCTCTTTTTAAAAGTGTAAAATTCTTTCCATCATAAAATACAAGAGAATTTAGATAGGAAAATTGAAAACAATAATTTAGTTTTAATTAGACTCACTAAGAATTTAACATTCGATTTCCTTTTACTCATTCGGAATTGAAGAAAAATACTCAAGAAAAATACACCCTTACATTCTTGTTTCCTTTCAAAGAAAGCTACTAGTAAGTATGAGTATTTACAAAAGTATTCTTATAAACATACAAAAAAGCATTATCTACAAACACAAACTTCCCAGATTTCTTTAGAGTCTGAAGAAAAAAGCTTGATTTTTAAAAAAGAAAATGCTTATAGACTGCAAAGATCTAATGATAAACCGGGCATTCCCTTCAACAAATTAAGATGCATTAAATGGAAAAATGCTGATAATGAAGACAAGATACTTTACCCACTTCATATAATGTATAATACAATTAAAGGGTAGCAAAATAACCAGACACTGTGAAATGCTCTTTGTATCTCTGCAAGTTATATGTGTAAAGAGAAATAGTGGCATTATTCTTTATCTCTTTGTTTAAAGTTAACTAAATAAGCCAAACCACTAATCGAAGTTCAGCCTGTACATCTTATTCTGATGGCAAGTCTACGTGCTCCTGATGCAACGTCTAAGCTCTCAAACTAAGTTTTAATATCTGTCTTATTTTGCTTTATGAATCAAGTGTTATGTTTATGAAAGCACGCAATCAGGTCTCCAGCTCCTGATCTTACCTGCTGTATCTTCCAAATCAATCAGTTTGGGCATTAAGCTTTCAGGGAGTTTTTCTGGTAAGTCATAGCCATTCTTTCTAGCAACTACCAGATGAAAAGCAGCACAAAACTCATCCAGTGTCAAGGCTCCATCTTTATCAAAGTCTGAGAGTTCCCTAGAAGATAAACTTACTATCAATATAATCATATTATGCTTTGGCTCCCTTTAGGTGTCAAAAAAAGCAAGAGAAATCCTTTCCCAGAAAATAACAATCAATAATTTTAAAAATTCCACGATGGAAAGATGTATGTTAAAACAATATAGCAAACTGTTAACTGGGGAATCTAGACAGTGGGCATATGGGTGTTCAAGGCACAATTCTTTAAACTTTTCTGTATACTTTGAATTCTTATGCGAAAATGCTGAAAAACAGCCCCTATAAATAAAGCTACCAAAAAATGACCTTTAACTCATATGCATTTTTAGTAACAGGATTTAGTTAAAGACAGGCTTAGTTAATATATGTCACTGAAATTTTTAAAAACTTGGTTTGTATTGTTATCAAAATTATACATGTGTGTATTTTAATGCATCCAAAGTAATTACAAGGCTTGATACAAAAACCAGCAGCCCCACCCTGCTGTCCCTTCACTTCCTGGTTGCAGAAGCAACTACTTTTAATTGATTGCCTTAAACAATATAAACAGCATGAATATATTACTAGCTCTTCATTGTTCAGTTTTAGGCATTACCCACCTGTCTCCTACCATAGCATTCTATGCTACTAAAAACCCTACTAACAAAATAATTTAGAAACTAGAAAAATATATTGATATACAGTAAAAATAACATTTATTTATCTTATAATTGCTTTTACAAGTAATTTGCGATTATAATTTGTGTTTTAATGGCTATTTTCAACTACACAGCAACTATCCTGAGTCTTAGTTTATATTTAAATGGGAGCTAAATAAGCACGTTCTTAGGCTCATGTCTTGGTACAGGACTTACTAAACTTGTTAAAAACCAAATGGGTTAAACATAAACATGTATGAACAAACTAACTTTTATTCCAAGCATTATGCTCGTGGCAAGAAGTAGCTGATACAGCTTAAAGAATTTTAGCACATCTTAAAGAACTACTGTAGTGGTATCACATTTCTTCTCTAAAGAGTGAGAGAGAAGCTGCCTACTGGCAATACTGAGTTCTTTGAGAACATTGTTGAAAAGGTTATTCTAATAGTTTATTTTTTAAAGTTCAAAAATCGACCTGCTGGAGACTCATTTGAAACAACCCATATTACCCAACTAATGATATACCACACTTACCAAATATGAGAAAGTTCAAGAATAGGAAGTTTTGATTTTGTAAAAAATTCTTTAGCTGCAGATCCTGAAATAGTAAAACAGTGTTGTTTAGGGTTATTCTGAACTTTTAGCTCTAAGAATAAAATCTGAGGTAAGTCTTAAGACTTTTTTCACTGAGAAAAAGGTAACCACAACATGTATGTATGTCATGTTTTTGGTGTCCAGTGATCATAAACTTTTTAGACAAACAATTTGAGAATTTATCTTTTATAATCTCTGACCAATAAAACCACGTCTTTGAGAGTATGAAACTGAGACTGTCCTATCCCCTCTAAGAATTTCTGTTTTTAACAACTCACCTGGAATAAATCCGTTTAGATCAGGCTGAATGGTTTTAAACTGATTTACATAATACTGTCTTTGTTCATCTGTTATTTTCCAGGGATCATCATAACTACTGGATTGCCTACGAATTTCATTGGCAGTTGTAGCTGATGCTACAGTCCGTACTGTTGTCTGGTCCTGTAATGAAACATTTTTTCCTCAGTACAGTATCTGTCTACATGATTATACGGACCAAGATTGCTCAGTTACTTATTTTTGAAAGTAAAACTTACTTTTTGTGGATTTTTAAAACATAAAAAGTCGTCACAAACTCAACAGCAAACCACATATTTGTTACATGGGTTATTAAATGTTTTTGCACAGTGATTATATAAATGTGTAGCATGACAGCAATATGTAAGCAACAGAAAGTTATGTAAAATGTGCTAAGAAAGCCAAGCAAATATATCCCTATATGCAGAAACCTTTCAAACTTCACTATGGAATTAGAAAGAAAATCAGCCAGAACTTTGTGAAACATTCCAATGAAAACGACTTGAAGAAAAGGCACAGAGCAGAGTTCTGCTTTTTTTTATAAAAGAGTGAACTTGCATTTATAAAATCTGCAACAGCAAAATATAAAAGCAATGACTGCAGCAATACTTTGAATGAAGCAAATAAAAATGCAATACCAATAAAATGTCACACCTGGACAGAAGCAGGATGCATGGTTAAAAGAGTACTGGTTGGTGGAGTATCTGCAAAACTGACCCAATTTTCTTGAGGTGGAGGTGGAGAATGCCCTGACCACACTGCATCACCAGCAGAAGAACCTAAAAGCAGAATGGGTAAACATGCTGGCTCACGTTTGGAGAAAAAAATAAAGTTACCAGACTTTTAACTTATAACAAATCACCATACACAGAGTTTTCTTTTAAACTCTAACTTTGAAGAAATGTTAACAATTTCCAAAATGGAATCTTCTCTGTCAGTTTAAAAGCGTACCTCATTTGGTATAATAACCAATTTATTGCTGTAATAAGCAATACAGCAGCAGAATCGTTTTTACAACAAAGTGTACTTCCCTTCACTAATATACTACTATCTTGGAATATATACTCTGGGAAATAATTATTTATTCATTTTGCCTCCAGAGAATCTGATATCTATAAACTTCTGCCTAAGCATCATAGATGTAAGTAAATGTAATTACCACCCTTCAAAGTGTTATATCCACTTACAAATTTTCACAGTCGGCTTTTGCTTCTATTTAAGGTACTTAACTTATAATTAGAAATGGACTTGGAGGCAACTCTTAAATGGACATTAGCAAATTTCCTTCAACTTACAACCCTTAATAAATAGTTGTTACTTTTAAAGAATTTCTAAATACCTGACTGTGCTTCACCAAAGGGAGCCCAAAATGGCCCCGGTCCTGCAAGAGGCCTCTCACTATTTCCCCCACTGGGATGACGGTTGTGCTTCCTCCATGTATGTGGGGAAGCTGGTGGAGACTGCTGCGGTGAAACTACTGGGGATGCAGGTTCCTAGAAAGAACATCATTTTAAAGTTTAAATCTGAAGGTAACATTTTCATTACTAAGGCACTCAGTAATGTTTCAGTGTTAAGCATCCACATAGGACCGCAAATGACAACATTTACATGCACATGATACCTGTTGATCTGCAGATGTACGAGGCTGGACAGTATCATGGCTTATGGATCCCTTTTTCACTTGCCCCCTGCCAGGTGGTGGGGGAATTACACCAGAATAAGACCCTTGATTTTCAGAATCTGAAGAATACGAGGCTGCATGGCGAGATTCCTGTTCATTCTTTGAAGCAACAAATCTTGGCAGAGGAAGGTCCTTTACTGTTAACCACAAAAATAATTATTACTTTAAAATAATTATTATTAAGATAAAATAATTTTTACTTTAAAAGGGGGCATACCCATTAAAAATTGAAATAAGAGATGGATTTAATATTAGAAAAAATTTTTGCAAAGACTGATACAGAAACAACAGATACAAAATGCCACTAAGAAACTGAGATCATCTCCCTTAGATTGTTCATGGAGACTAACCTAGAAAGAAGTAGTAACACCAAATTGCCCTTCTAGGGGGTTATAACAATAGCTATATTAAATGTTCACTGCATGCCTTGCCATATGATTGTACTCTATATTTATCTAATCTCATAACCGTAGCAATCTTGCAAAGTTCCCATTTTACAGATAAAGAAACTGAGGCTCTCAGATGCCGAGGTCAATTAGGATCTGCACAAAGGTCAGTCTGACCTTGAAGTCTCGGTTATTTCTACTCACATGAGTTCTCTAAAGGAGGAAGTCAAAGCTCTAAGCAAAACAAGAATATGTCACTAAGTCTGAGACTAGATCAATCTAAACATTTTCATTGCAGAAATTCCTGAAAATATCTTATTATTCACCTACCAAGGTCACAAGACAAGACATTAGTTATACCTACCCACTTTAGTCTACCACGTAGATATTCCACATTCAATTTTAAACAGAGAAGAAAGATAAAAGACTGAGAACTCCTCTGCATACTTTCAGACTTGAACAATACAGGAGCAGAATCATTTATAAAGTGTACTTCCCTCTACCATGATTACTTGCATTTCTCTTTAGAATCTCCACACTAAGAAGGGAAGGTATTATGCTTAGTCAGTATTTACGTAAAGGTCAAAATTACCTAAAAAGAATATAAACTCTCAACTCTAGAACAATGATGTGTGGCAAACCAGAGGTCTGGCTGACTAATACACTGGGCTGGTACTTAAAATTATTTTTTAAAAATTCTAACATTACAGAAAACCAAGTCTTCTCTTGCCCTCTTTCCCTATGAAAACCACAGAATTCTGCATTTAAGTGCCTACCTTTATAGAATTTCCATCTATTCAGGCATCAACAAGCCTCCAAATAATAGAAAAACAAATTATCTTAGGTGACACTTGTAAGGCAGTCAGATGCTTGTATTTAGGTTTTAGCCTGCCAATACTTTAATACTGTCTCTAACAAAGTTTTGATTAACTAAAACTACAATTTCAAGTGGAGCTTTCATAGCCTTTCCAAACAGGAAAACACAAGGCATGTTTTAAACTTAGTAGAAAAGAATATAAGAAAAGCATATATGAAGATGGTCACTACAATTCATCATTTACCTTTATAAAATTATTCATCTAAATTCTTTCTAAGCAATTTTTAGTGAATTAATTTTTTAAAATCACCATTTTAGCAGTTTTTATATTACCATCAAATATGTATGAAGTACATATATGCCCTAACAGATTTAAGGTAGATATATTTTTCTAATGTTCACAAATAGAAAAAGCATGGTAGTGAGAATAATCATGACACTTTACTCAAGGTCACAAATGCCACTAAAATCAGAAAGACTCAACAGTTCTATGGACTTTACTTCATTTGTCATTAGAAGTCCATTTTCATTTCAGTTACTTATATATTCCACACTTACCTGTATTTATACTTTCCACTCTTAAAGGGAAACCAGACTGGGCAACAGCTACGAGTTTCAAAGCAATATAAAACTGACTTCTTCCAAAATAACCAAGTCTTTTTGCACCACAAAGCTGCATAATCTATAAAAGAACACAATGCTAACATTAAGAATTATGACAATAATTCTCCAAATAAGTAGCTCTCTAATTTGTGTTTATAACTTCTCCAAAATACATAACTGACATCTGGTATATTACTCTCAACTGATGACCAGCTTCCTCAAGTTTCAGGTTAATATATCTGAAAAGAAAAAGGTACTGACCTTACACTAAGGTTATCGTTCTCCTACTTACTAAAATTGATATGATAGGCAATTATGTTTTATCAGAATAACTTTTTTCTTAAGAATTGTACTTTTTAGAAACAAATGTACCACCCACTCTTCTTCATAAACACAAACATATTACATACAATAGGGCCAAAAGTTTCTGCAACTAATAGATTATTATACAGGCATTTAAAGTAATAATCATACAGTGAAGTGACACATTAAGCAGGGAATGGCAGGATGCATAATTTTAACAACATAATCACAAATTTTAAAACAACCAGTTATATAAAAATTCTATCAGCAAGTCTGTTAGGTGAGATTAAGAGTAGGGTTTTTCTCTTATTTTCCAGATTATATTTAATGTGGTTATACTACTCTTCTTTAAAACAGCAATTTTTGTTTCTTTGCTTTCTTTTTTTTTTTAAAGCATGAAGGCTTTCAAGGATCACCCTAGTCACTCAACAAGTATTTCTAGACTGACTACTATAAGTAACAGTAGAAAATAGAATTTTAAGTTACAAATTTAAATTATAACCCCCCACACTCCTTGAATCTAGAGTAATATCTACTATTGAGACATCACAAAGTAATGTTAAAATAAGCACTAAGTATCCTTGTCTCAGTCTCTCCAGAAATTCAAATTCTTGTAGAAAGGGAGCATATTTAGTCTATTTTCTTTTTCCCAACACACTCAAAGTAAGATTAAGGTACCTGAGATGTTGTGCTGTTAAGTCAGAAGTACTTACTAGAATTGCTCAAAAGCACCTATCAATGGTTCAGCAACATATCACAGTAACAATAACCATTTGTTTACTTGCACAAGAAAAGACACTCATTTTTGCTCATCAACACAGGGTGAAGTTCCTGTTTCTGCCACTAAGGGGCATCACTTCTGTGCAAATTTAAAAGGGCAAGGAGGATAAAGAGGCAGGTTTACACTAAGAGAACTATGAGGAAAAGGAGGGCAGCAAGAACAGAAAGCCACACAGCCTTGCAGGTTACGCAGGCAATGAGTTATGACTGTCGTCCTTACCTACTACCCTTTTCTTCCCATTTGGAACCCCTTGAGGGATCATTACACATCTTAGATACTTTTGCTTATAAACCAAAGCACCTAAAATATGCCAGGTAAGTGCTAGATAAAAGGAAGACCTACAAGGAGATCACATGTAGTTTGTTTATCTTTGTCACATCTGTTTCAGGTGCCTGTGGGACACTCAGGAGGAAATACCCAAGGGAATAGTTAGAAACGCAAAGGTAGTATTCAGAAATGAGCACGCAGAGGACGTGTGCTCCAAACCTGGGACACAGACAGGTGGTGATGACTGAAGCTGGGGGAGTAAACGAAACTGCCAGCAAGCCCAGAGCAGTGAAAGGAAACCTAACAGGCAGGAATAAAAAGGAGCCTATGAAAGAGACGGTGGGAAAAAGCACTGGCAGAAAGTGGGAAACCAAGGTTGCGAAGAGGCTTTGGGAGGCTGGAGAAAGCCTGAAAGGAAACAACCATTGCACATGCAGATTTACTGCATAGGGTGTTCAAGATGAGAAGCAGCCTAAACTCACCACAAGAATAGATAAAGTTAATTATGGAATAGCCACATAATGAGAAAACTATGTAGCCTTCAAAACTCATAGCATTAATGTTATAAAAACAAAAAGCAGGACACAAAGCAATGTATACATAAGCATAATCCCAATCCTATTATGATTTGTACATGTAAATGGTAGTGAATACGCTAGTGTTTATTTCTGCGTGCTGAGACTAGGGGGTATTTCTATGTTTTCTTTACATGAGTCTGTCTTTACTACGAAAAATATTTAGTATCATTTAATCAGAAAATTGATAAATAATTTCCAAAAAGGAGAAACAGCAGGACCAAATAAAAAAGGGGGAAAATGTACTCTGTTTTCCAGTTGGGAGGTTTCTGCTGCTTGAGCAGTTGTAGATGCATGGGAGGGTAAAATCTAGTCTGCAGTGAGTTAAGGAATAAACCAGAGGAATTTAAGTAGAAAGACAGGTACAAAACAGGTTAAGATACTTGGCTTTGAAAAAAGTTTAGAAGAGTAATTCTATTTCTCTTTAAGTCTCAGAGTTGGTCAGCGGAACTGACACTAGAAACCAGGTCTTTTGATTCCAAACCCAAAGCTCATTCCAGGAAGTGGGGTGGAGGTGAGCGGATAGGAGAGCAAGGGGATAGTGTCTTTCTACTATTTCAGACATAACAAAATTTTAGAAGTCTGTATGCCAAGCTGCCACCTTGGGACTCAAGAAAGATGTTTTGAAAGTGTGGATAAAAGGAATCAAAGGCAATACATGCAATTATTTCTCTGCAACTGATCCTGGTTGCATCACCTGAAAACTTACTTTGTAGCCCAAGTCAGGCACGTGTGTCACTCTCTCTCTAAGCTACCCCTACTGCAGAGGCCATAAGCCCACAAAAGCCGGAGAGGAGGAAAGGAGTTGTGACATACAAATTTACAAAAATAATTCCTGATGAAGTAGTATCAAGAAGTCTAGATTACCATCACAAGCTTGTGAATTACACAAAAATCTGTCTCTAAAGAAATATCTGGAATAAATGCCTAGAAGGAGACCTGATGGACCAAAGCATATATATATTTAAAAATGTATTAGCTATAGCTAATTGCCTTTCAAAAAGGTTACTGAAATTTATTCTCTCACTGTCAATATGAGAGTGTTTCTCATCTTTTCTCACCTCATCTTTTTCTCCAGTAATTTGAAAAGCCACTCACACACTTACATGTATTTATTTCTGACCCCCTGTGTTACACAGTTCTGTATAGCTATTCCTGGACCTGTAACATTGTTTTAATTACTTTAGCATTATAATATTTAAATATCTGAAAGGGTTAGCTCAGCCCTCACTTTTTCTTGTTTAGAATTTTCTTTGCTATTCTCATGTTACTAATTCTTCCAAATAATCTTTAGAATCATTTATCAAAATAAACCGAGATTTTTAACTGAAATGGCAATTCATTTACATTTATAAAATTCCTAACTTTAACAAGACTTCTTCAGCATTATCATTAAGGGCAATACTGGCTGATACTCTGCAACACTTTTGTTAAGAAACTAGTTTCACTCTTCTGAGAGTTTTGTTTTGGGCTTTATATTTTCAGAAACCACAGACAGATATTAATTCTATCATGTGTATTTTGGGGCAGAAAACTAAAGATAACTTTTCTCTCTGGTCTTATTAATATTAATGATTCTATTAAAAGAGTTCCTAACATCAAACCATCCTTTGATCCCTGAAATGAATTCCATTTATTCATAGTGTATTTTTTCAAATAACATTTATATAAAATTTTAACCACAATCTTAAGCTTTAAAAAAAACTGTATCTGAAAAGTTTGGAATTCATGTTATGTTGGCTTTGTAAACACAACTAGCAAGCTTTGCTTTTTTCCTGCTTCAAATACTTTAAATAGATTAGGAATTATACGATCCTTAAAGATTTGGAAGAAAATTCACCTATGACATAGGCTGGTCAATATCTCTGATTTATGTCTTAATTTCTTCCATGTTATTTGGAATAAACTAGGTTTTCTCTAAAATATTTGACAATTTCCTAGAAAACTATTTATTGCCTCCAAATTTTGAAACTTACTAATAGTTCAGCATTATTCAAAGTAGTCTCACTCTTTTAACTGCCTCTCTATGGTAATTTTCCCTTATTCTAAATTATGTGTATTTCTGTGCAAGCTCACACAGTTGCCTGATGGTGAGAAACACTTAAAGCCTTGTTAGGATACAGATTCCCAGACCCCTTCCACTAGATTCTAACTCACCTAGGAGACCCAGGGCCAGCAACTGTTTGCCGGTATGCTACTGACAGCTACTGAAACTATTAAGCTTTATTTCCTCAACATTATAAAATTTATACACTCATGGTAAAATAAATAAAATAGTATTTGGGATATAGAATTAGAAGTTCCTACAGTCCCCATCAGAAGTTGCAATTCTTTTCTTGCTTTCTTCCACTTTTTTCTACATATATACAAGCACATACACAGTTCAAACCCATGTTGTTCAAGAGTCAACAGCATACAAAGTTAGTAAAAATACTAGAAGATTAAAAAAAATTTCTCCAGAAGTAGGAAGGAGAAAGATGAATTTAAAAATACAAGAGAAAAGAAACAAAGAAGATTGATTCATCTAGAGGGGCCAAATTCTTATCAAAACGAAGTTTACAAACAATGCAAAGAGAAGAATAGTAATGAAAGAACAAAAGATTTACCCTAAAGCTAAAGAACAGAAGTTTTCAGATTGAGAAAGTCTACTGAGCGCTCAACACATGTGTTAAAGAATTCCTAAACACATTATTGTGGACCTTCAAAACACTAGTATAAAACAAAGATCCCAAGAGCACCCAGAAGAGACATGGGGAGAGGGATAAGGGAGTGAGGTATTGATCACTTAAGAAAAAATTATTAACTGGATTGGAATCAGACCTCTAATTGGTAACACTGAATATCAGAAAACAATAAAGCAACATCCTCAAAGTTTCAAGAAAAAATTATTCACAACCTAGAATTCTGTATCCAAACTAGCACCAGATGATAAAAAAGGACACTTTCATAGATGCAGAAATTTTTAAGTTTATCTCCTATGAACTGTTTCTTGGGAAAATGAGGGTGTCACTGAGCAAAATTTGGAAAACGAGGATGCTACCCAGGAAAAAGTAGACACCCACCAAGAAGATGGAGAAATAAAGTTGCACAACGATAGCTATGCAGCTGGCTGAGAGCAACTAGTCCAGACAGAGTTAAATGACAGAAGGCTCTAGGAGGAAAATTTTGGAAAAAATAAAGGGGAAGGAATGGATATGAAGGCAAACAGTGCAAGAAAAAACAAAGAAAGGCAGTTGAGAAAGTATAAGAATGTAATCACAGTACAATGCCTGGATCTGCAGTAAAAATATTTATATCATCATAATGTAAATACTGTTTTATCTTCAACTTTTAGATTCAATCTAAAGTCAAAAACATTAAGCAATTAAGAATTACAGTTATAGAACAAGGTGCAAATGTTATCAATATTAAATATGTTAAAGTATACTAACAAGTCGAGAAAGAAAAGGATAAGAAGGTGAAGGGAAAAAGGCATGGCTCTGGTTTCTAATCTAGCATGTAAGAAGGTTGGAAATCAGCATTCCATCCAGACAAGCAAAAAGCTGAATAAACTGAAAAATCAAGAACTCTTCTTAGATCTGTAAGAGAATGAAGGTCATAGAGCAAACCACTAACCCTCAAATTGGAGACCCACAGAAAGCAAATACAGAGAATCACAACTTGCAGGAAGAGAAATCCATCAGCATCAACTTCCTCAAAACCAGTACCAGGGAAGGGAAGACTGAACTGTAAAGCAATGAACTGCTGTAAGCTCTGAGAGACAAAAACTACAGGAGGACCTAGTCATAGAGGGGGTCCCACAACACTGTGAAATTTACCCATAGGAGGAACCTCTACCAGGTTCTCACAGTGAATATGGGGGGAAAATCTCTCTGGGCTTCTGGCAGTGGGAGGGGAAAAGGAACCATGTGGAAATCAACCAGAGCATTCTGTTCTTAACAAGGCCTGTCCTCAGGAGAAACTATTTAACCAAAGTCTAATCTGCCCAGGTTTTAGCAGAGCCTAATTGACCTGGGAGAAGGGAAATGCCCGTTCAACCCATTCTGTCCCACCTAAGGAGGGCAGAGAGGATACAGGTGAGACTGAGAAGCAATTGTGAAGTTCACAGTCCAGAGGCACAGGTTCACTAAAAGACTGAGACATAATTATAAGGCTACAGAATGCTTCACCTCCCCCATACCTTATCACCACATCACTAAAGGTGTATTTATAGTAGTTCATTAACCCAGTACATCATGTCAGGATATAAAGAAAAAAAAAAATTACAAGACATAATAAAAGGCAAAAAAAACCCCACTTTGAAGAAACAAAGCAAGCATTAAAACCAGTCTCAGATATGGCAGGGATGTTGGAACTACCAGGCCAGGAATTTAAAACAACTATGATTAATATGTGAGAGGCTCTAATGGATAAAGTAGACAGCATGCAAGAACAGATGGGCAATATAAACAGAGAGATAGAAATCCTAAGAAAACCAAAAAAAACAAAAACAAAAAAATGCTAGCTATTAAAAACACTACAAAAGAAACAAAAAAATGACTTTGATGGGCTTATTAGTAGACTAGACACAGCTAAGGGAAGAATCCTCAAGCTTGAGGCTATATCAATAGGATCTCTAAAACTGAAAAGCAAAGACAAAAAAAAAAAACAGGATAGAATATTCAAAAACTGTGGGACAACTACAAAAGGTATGAAACAATGTAATAAGAAGACAGGAGGAGTATAAAGAGAGAAAGAACAAAAGAAACACTTGAAATGATAACGACTGAAAATTTCCTCCAAATTAATGCCAGAACCTGAACCACTGATCCAGGAAGCTACGGGGACACAAAGCAGGGTAAGTGCCAAAAAAAAGTACACCTAGGCCCTTTACAAAAATTAACTCAAAATGGATCACAGATCTAAATGTAAAACACAAGATTATAAAACTCCTGGAAGATAGCATATGTATTCAGGGCCCCTAAGAAAAAGTGGAATGTTTTTCTTTCACCTAATAGAATAACACTATATACAGTGTTTGTTTTGTTCTGTTCTTTTTAATGATTTGTGATTTTTTCCTTGTTGCCAAGTTATTTTTGTTCTATCAGCAGTCTTTGTGGTTCTGCCCTTCTACCTTGTATGCCATGGCTTAAAATTGAATCAACTTTTTAATTCTGTAGAAAACAAGAATAGTTCTTTAATAATAACTCAAAGAGCTTTCCAATGAGCAAAGGACACAAACAACATTTTTTACTTCCAACATACAAATATGGAGGAGGTGGTCGTAGGGGAGGGAAGTTAACATTTACTGAGTACATACAATGCTAAGCACAGTGCTAAATACTCAAGGTGTTCCCACCTAATCTTAAAAATAATGGAGTAGAATTGGTACTATTATCATTTTACAGAGGAAGAAAGAGAATCAGACTGGCCAAGTACCTAAGGCCAGAGGGCCCAGAAAGGGGCAGAGTTACAATTCAAAGCTATGTTTTTATTCTCCTACCAAGACATGCTGTTCACTGTCCTTTTCCTAGGATAATATCAGGTACCTCAGGGCAAGTACACTCAATAAGTCCTAAAGCATGTCTTATTGTCCAAAGTGCCTAGTACACAGTGACAAAGTAGTTAAAATGCATAAGGAAGACTCTTTAATCCTATGTTCAGAACATCAGGTGCGGGGAATGCTAACAACAATAAAGGTATATGGAAATTATTTCTTATTTGAGGATTTCAGCTTCAATCCATGAGCTGAATTATAACACAGAAAAACTAAAAAAAAAAAAGAATGTAGAATATATTGGGACTATATATTATACTGAAAATCAATAATCATTGAGAATACAGTCAAAATTCTTTGCAAAGTGAAATTTTAATGAATGTTTAATATAATAAAATGTAACAGAAAGTAAGATCCTCCCCTTTATAGTCATTATCAGGTTAAAAATGAGAAAAATGATTCCATTGTTCTCATTTTTATAAACACTCTTTAGTTTAAGAGGGCCTGGGTCAGTGCAACACCTGACTGTTTTTGCTGTCTTAAACACCCAGTTTAGTCTACCTATATGCACAACGCTGGCTACCAAGTCAGTCTAACTTTCATTGTTCCACTAACTTGTTAGACTAGTCCCCACACCTCTCTGTGACTCATTAGCTTTACCAACATGGGAACACTTGTAATGGAGACTCACATTTACTAGAGAAATCAGAAGAAAGTAGAGAACAATTACACTGAGTAGGATTTAGACTAGGAAGGCTGTTTACTTCTTATTCCACTTAATGCTCAAAGCAATACTTTAATGTTGGCTACCATTATCCGCAGTTCACAGGAAAGGAAACTGAGGCTAATAAGTGGCAGAGCCAGGATTCAAGGCCAGATTAGTCTGAGTCCAAAGCCTCTCTGTTCCCAGGTGCCTCCAAGGCATAGCCAAAGAGAACTCTTAACAGTGGCATGTTTATGGGACACTAGTTCCAAAATGTATTCCAAAGAATACCAGTCAAGTGACAGGCTCTGCACTTCACTAAACTGGTCTAACACAGCCCCCTTGGAGACTTACGATGCATTTTTAGCCCATAAGAAGCACTAAAAAATCCTACAGTCCAGAAACAAACCTCATTTTGGTTTAGTAACTATTAACTTGCTTCAGAGCTAGTGGTCCATAGATCAGGTGCTCTGTATAACACACTTTGGGGATCAATGCTGTAAGACCCCAGAGCAGTGATTCTCAAACTCTTTGGTATCAGGATCCCTTAAACATACTTAAAAAAATTACTCAGGACTCCCTCAAAGCTTTTGTTTTCGTGGGTTATATTTGTTGATATTTACCATACTAGAACTTAAACTGGGAAATTAAAAAATACATATCTATGAATTCATTTAAAAATAAGAATAATCCTATCACATGTAACATAAATTTTATCACTGTATTTTTCAAAATTAAAAAAATTGAGTGAGAGGAGTACATTTGTTTTATATAAATTTCCTTTATGTCCAGCTTAGAAGATGAATACCTGCTTTTGTATTTCATTCACTGCAATATGTTGCTTTGTTTAAAGTATAAAAGCACATTCCTACTTCATGCAGAAGTGTGCTGGGAAATAGAGGACAATTTAAATAGCCTTTTTAGATAAATCTGATTTTTTTTGATACCACACCAAAACTCAAAAAGTGGTAGTTGCTTAAGGGTTAGCTGCGATAGAAAGCCCAAAGCCACATTAATAAACTTTTTTGCATATTCTTACATTAAAATCCATCGGTGTATCTAGTGCACTGCATCACACATTGGTCATATGTAAACTATTGGTTCACTGAGTTATGCAGATCTTCCAAATGTTGACACATTTCATTTACAAAATATTTTAAAAATTGTATTTGTTAATACCACCACTGGTCTCATCAGAAAAGTCATTAAATATTGGGAAGCAGTGGAGCATATGGTTGCAGATAGGTTTTCCAAGATCCTGATTTCTGCCAGGAAGTTTGAATTTTATACCATATATCATTAGTAACAAATAGCATTAGTTGTTTTCCTTTAATAGACGGGCAACTTTATTTTCAAGAAAACTTCTGCCCATACCCAAGTAAGCTGATCCTTCAAGAAAAATGGCGTTTCATGGGGAAAAAAAGTTGAGTATAGCTCACAACTCAAGCACTAAGAACTTTTCCTCAAGATAGTTCTTCGGTATGCAGCAAATGAGTTTTATGCACACTTCCCACTTCATCACACAAAATACTAAAAAGACACTCAAGGATGAAAATTTAATAAAATTAACTTTCTGCCTACACAAAGAACATTCTTAAGTGAAACTGGTGTGTTTCCTGCAAGGCAGTGAAGAATACAGTATTATTACAGTTTGGCCATACTGCATTGATTTGTGCTAAGGAGCCAGTTTTATCCACTACTTCTTTTGCATTATCAATGCAAATGTCAACACAGCAAACAAAACAAAACGGGGGGTGGATAACATCTTACTATTATGAAAATGTTTTTGACTTCACAGACCAGAGGTCTGCAGACCAAACTCTGAGAAATGCTATTACAGAGCACACTGTATATGGCAGTGAGAGGAGGCTCTTTTGCTTTGATGCCAATGCTATATTATATACTCCCTGCCCTAGAGCAGCCACTGAAAACACAATATTTACAGGTACAAGCAAGAACCATAAATTAGTGAACTGGCCAGATCTGGGTGGGGGTGGTAGGGTGGAGGCCGGGGGGAAGTAGTGAGCCAAGGTGAGCAGATGTGATGGGAGCAGCTGCTATTCAGCTCTACCTAACTGCTATAAAACACCTGCCCAATGTTGCCATCTTCAGATTTTTCTCAAGCTGGAAATCTGGAACATTCTATAATATGCTCTCATTTTTAAATGCTAATGTGAACTCAGATCTTTTTTTTTAAATAAGCAGATCAACTAAAACACGTGGATCACCTGTCCACACATTCTGTCTCAGAGTGTATTCTATGGTTACTACTAGAAAAATGGCATAAAATAAATGGCAGACACTACAATAATGTTACTTCAGGTCCTCTAGCAAGCAGGGTGGAAAAAGATGAGACCAAGTTCCATGAAAGATAATCATACATACAGGCATTATTATATATTAACCTGTCCTGTTTATATAATGGTCTTAAGAGTGTTTCAGCCCTCTAAGAGTCTGAATGCTCCCACTGCCCCAAATAATTCTCAGGCTATTAATGAATCATTTTATAATGGCTTTATGTAAGATCTTGTTATCTGGCAAGTGATTCAAGGCACTGAGACAACTGAAGAGTAATCAAGGGAAATTAATTCAAAGAAAATGCATTACCTCATCCTTCACTGGTATGTCAGGTCCAGTTTTTACATACACATACCCACAGTATAACTAACACAAGAATTTTAAAACACTTCTTCCTCCTTTCCTTCAATTAGTCAAGACTGCTCCTACTTCAAGGACTTTGCATTTGCTGTATCCTTAGTATGTTTTCCCCTCAGATCTTTGTTTGGCTAGCCTCTTCCATCATTCAGATCTCTGCTCAAGTGCAATCTCAGAGGACTCCTTGAGTATCCTACTGTTTACCTGTGTATTGTCAACATCTCCCAAAAGAATGAGACTCCAAAAAACAGGAAAAATCTCTTATATTCCCAGATTTAGAACAATTCCCGATGCACAGTATCAATATACTTTTGTTGGGTGGATGAATGAATGAAGTATTTTTGAATCAACTTTGCTGCATTCTCTTTCCACTCCTATACACAGACCACCAGATTAAAAATCCTAAAATGAAGCTCCAAATAATGTTTATTATATTTAAAGAACAAACTAGTAAATTCAGCATTCAAGACTCTCCATAAAATAGCCCCAAACTTCCTTCCTAGTCTTGCTTCGGTCTATCTAGACTGGGCTCTCTGATCTCCATAGCTGTGCTTTTCTCTCTCACTAGATCCTTCTCTAATCTACCTGCCTATTAAAATTTTACCCTTCCTTCACAACCCACAAGAGCCTTCTCCTTCCTGTAACATTTTCTATCCTTTCTACTCCATAAGCAAATGACTTTTTCTTTCTTTGTGTTAGTACTCCAGCTTCTACCATTTGAGTACTTGAGTTATCTGTGAATTATGTTAACCACACCACACACTCCTGATACCTCCTCCACTAAGTTCCTTGAGGGCAGAGACTATGACTTAGTCATCCTGGAACCCACTCCAAGATCTAGCACTGTATTTTGCCATGGCAGGTACTTAGTGCTGAAGGGAACTGCTCCCCCATGGTGCCCATATCCTCCTGATTTACCAAAGTCACTCTCTTAGGTCTTCATTTGAATTAAATCTTTCTTACTCGGAAAGATCATTTTTACCAGTTCTTTAAAAATAAAGTATTTTCTAATAACGAACACAGTCTGCTTTGTTCAACGTAGTGTGGATTACATATGATGCATGCACACTCTCTAGGATATCATCTTTGCTGCAGTACATTGTGGCAAGCAGAAAAGATGAAGGAAAAAAAAGTTAATGGCAAAGGAGACAGGGGCATACATCAAAGCCCAATCATTCCAACATGACTTAATTTCCTTTCAAATACTGCTGTCAACGAAGTATGTTTAACTTGTTTACAAGGTATGTGGACACATTAATCTCTAGTATTTTCTTTTGTTACAAAAACAATTTAAATACTTAACAGTCAAACAAATAAGTGGGTAACTCATCCATTCCTGCACTCATGAAGAATGTTTGCATTCCTAAATGACTCTAGCTATCACTTTGTGACCAACTCCACCATTAATTCTCTACTAAACTCAGGTCTAAAGTGAAATGCAATCTTACTAACCCTTTCAAGATACTTAGCTGTTGTACTGGGGCAAGTATCTAATTTCACTTTCACTATATTACTTTCTTATCCAAATCCTTTAATTTTTTTGCTTTGCTTATACAATTCAAATGATCTTTGATTTCAAGTTTGCAGTTCAAGACCACATGGCATCTTTGCCTTCTCCTGCTATGATTTTATCTTAACACTTATGTAAATGAACAGGCATTCTCGTGATTCTTTTCTTCCTTTCACCCATATCTTCACGCATAACTTTCATTTTACATTTCAACCACTTTCTTATCTCAGTTAAGGATGAATTCTCCGAGTCTTTCCCCAACAGTATGTCTTTAGATAAAATTTTAAAACTGTCTATACATTGTTGACAAATGGCACACATTATTTGACAGACCACCTCAAAAATAAGAAATGTATAAAAATTGGCATAAATACTTTAGCTAAACAGCAACACTGGACTTTTCTTGAGCCCTCACTATATATCAGGGACTGAAATATCAGGTAAGTAATGAATAAGATAATCTCCTTTCTACACTACAAGTATTTGCAAAAGGTATATCCTTCAATATAAAGAAAAACTACAAATGTCTCCAGTAAAAGAGAAAAAGTTCAAATTCATTACACATGATTTTTTCCCTTACTAATAGTATCATAGCAATTCATTAAAGACAGACTATAATAATACAGATTGCTGCAACAGGACCCAGAAGCTTCTTAGTATTTGGAAGGCAGATTTTATCCTACATGCTAAATAAGGTACGACAAAAGATGTACTGAGTTAAATAATTAACATAAAAAAGGACACAGGTAGATTTTAAAAGTTTATGGAGTTCTTGACTTGAATTTCTAAATGGTATATGTACTTAAAGATACTCATTTTCGCAGTATCAGATTTCTAATTCCTTATAAAGTTCACTTGCTTTGGGCAATATAAACTCCCTTTGACAGTCCACTACGGTTAAGAGTGGTGAATACAGACCAATAAATATTTCACTGCTCATAATCAGTGTCACAGTCACAAGTTATCTAAACAAATAAACACTTCTGACAGCCTCAACTGTAAGGACTCTGATATGAAAAATTATGACTGCTTATAAAGTTTATTGGTAGTTGAAATCTTCACATACCAATTAAAATAATTTTTATATTACATTAACAACAAAAACACTTAAAAACTGAAATAGACTAAAGAAAGGATAAAAAATTAAAATGCAAAAATGATTTGAAAAATCCCACAACCATCTAAAACTAAAGCTTAAAATAGTAGTACATGCCTTTAGAAATATTATTGAGGCACGGAGGTAATCTAGTAAAATAAATCTGGGCAATAAACTATATTTAGGTTGACCATAAAGTTTACATTCAACCTGAGACATATGCAAGAGTGAGAGGGGGGCACCATTTATAATTATGCCTGGAGAAGAGGCATAAGCCAGGATAGCATCAAGCTAACCCAGGCTTGTAAATACCCTTCTAAAGCACCTTTAAAGATAAATGATCCCATTTAACCAATAAGATGCAGAGGTGACAGGAAAAGCCAACACTTAAAACCCATTCCCTTACAATATGCCATATTAAATACTAAACTTAACTAAGTAGTACTTTTCAGGAACTAGTCATTAAACCCCTTTATTTTTCCTACATGGAGGCCTGACTATTCTAGAGCCACAGCAACTCTAGTTTATCGGAAATTTTTAACAAATAACAAAAGTTAAACATTTAAACACTGTGGGCCAGGCATCATACTAAGTCAGCACTTTATTAATTAGCTCGTTTAGTCTTCATAACAAACTTTTATCCCTGAAAGACAGAGACTTTTATCACTATTTTACAGATGAGAAAACTAAAGCAAAGAGGTGGAGTAACCCACCGTGGTCAAAGGAAGTAGGGGCTCCAGGGCGTGTTCTTTCCTACCGCACTATGGTTACCACTATTGCTCCTTTACTGGCAGGACTAGAAGCCTATGATTTTTCATAAACGTTTCTATTCTTAGAGTAGAATTCTGAGGTGTCTGCGCTCAGGGAGTAGAGTCGGAGTGAACATGGTTAAGCACCTGTGATATCGTCTCCTGAACATATTCTTTACTACTGGCCAGGTGTCAATAAAACATGGGCCTGGAAGATTCCTATTATGTGTGATGAAGTGAAACCCATTTATTCCACACTTGGGTATAATGTTCCAACCTGTGCTGTGGGCAACTGCAGGTTATTACAGGGAGAGGATGATGACAGTAATGATGACGGCTATGATACTAGCTAACAGCAATGGTGTATATGCAATGTGTCAGGTACTAGTCCAAGCTCAGTAACATATTAACTAATATAATCACCCTAACAACCTTATGAGGTAGGTACTTTTTTCCAAATGAGAAAACTGATACACTGGTGAGCCTGTTCAAGGACACACAGCAAGTAACAGAATTTGAATCGAAACCCATGCTCTTAACCCCACATTATTTTATAAAGGATCATATTTTCCTAGCGGTAAATTGTATTTCACCAAAGTTCTACTACGTTACATCATAAAACAAGAGTTCTTAGCTTTGGTGGGTAGGCCACAGAATCAAGTTTTGATAATTGCTTGCTATCTGAATATAGGTAAGTTACATAACACATCTCAGTTACATTACATATCCTGAGTAAAAAGAAAGGGTTGGCTTCTACCTCTAAGATCCCTTCTAGTATAAACATTATTTCTCTGAATGAAAATTTTGTATCAAGTCTGTAATTACATGAACTACCCTCTGAAAACATCTAATTTTCAAAAACCTGTTTCTGCCAAAGTGCCAGACATAGATTAGCTACATACTTCCTTTAAAAAAATGACACATATTTAAGTACAAATTGCTATGCTGAGCAAAAATACACAAAGTTAAATTCATTGTGTTGGGAATTTAAGTAGGAATAATTAAGTCATTTATTACTAAACCTTATCCTATAAATCTAGCTCCAAAGGAACATCTGATGTGAAATTCAAGCATCAGTATTTTTATTTTGTAAATGAGTGTTTTATCATAATTTTGTGTTAAATATTTGATAATGAAAAACTTTCTGTACTCTAGTTTATTATATTGTAGAGTCAATTTTCCCCTCTCTAGAAAGAGTACCAATTTAATTACTCAAGAAAAACAGAAAAATGACTTGGTTTACTACATGTGTTTTATGACCAACATTTTAAGAACACAAACCACAGAATAAAAAACAAACACTACTTGTCCTGAAACCAGTTGTATCTTACAAAAATAGATAAAACTGAAGAGCAAAAATGTAGTAAATAAAACCATTCAACTAATATGAACCCAAGGGACTGCCTTAAAGAAATGCTGATAAATTATATACATATATATAAATATATCTATATACACACATATATATATACACACACACACACACACACAAATTGTTCCATGACATTTTACTCAATTAGAAAATGCTGTAACATATACAAGTTCATAACGATTCAACATCAGATCCCTCAGTCCTCTGGGTTTATCAGTCTTCCTTTATGTTTCTTTAACTGCATGCTGCAATAATTATAGGTGTGGGTGGCTCACAGCACTTTTGCTGAAGACGTCCTTATTCTCCCTTGCTGCTTTACAATGATCCTAGTACCAAGATGCTGTACACTCAGTAGATGCTTAATGAATACACATAAATATCACAGAACACCTTCCATCTCCAACTCACGATGGTAAGAACAAAGGGGAAAAAGAGCCTCAGGATCTTCCAAAAAACGACATCCTTTCTAAGGAAACAATAACAGTAACAGCTAACAGCTATGTAGCACTGCTCCAAATACCAGGCACTATTCTAGTCTAGGTATTTTATGAATTAGTTTAGTCCTCAAAACAACTCTCTACAAGTGCTATATTATTCTCAAATATTCTCCAATGCCCAGAGAAACAAAAGCCCAAGGCAGTGAAATACCTGCTTAAGGGTAAGAAATACTAAGAATTAAACTGCATTTAAAAAATTCTATTGAAGATTTTTAGTTGACCAAATGAGGAAATAAAAAATAAACAAATTAACAAAATTCATGATGAAAAGGCTAATATTTGAGTGGTAACTAATACTTATTTAAGACAATCCTCAAATAACCTAAAAGGTAGGCATTGTTACATTCATTTTATAAATCAAAATAATAAGACAAAGAGAAAATCCTTGCCCAAGGTCACAGAGAGAAATCGGCAGGGCTAAGATAGGAACTCAGCCTTGTGAAACTCCGAAGCCTGGCTTTTTCCACTATGCCAGGGTTTCCCAGACTTCAGATACCTGCATACCACCTTCACAAGCTCTGCCACGTCCACAGGCCACTTGTGCTATTATGTTGTTAACATTTCTTCCTTAAATCAAGACACTTTTAAAAAACTTGATAAATTTATTTTAAAAGGAACTTGTTCACTATATAAATGGAAACTAAGTATCACTTGAAATAGAAAATAACAAAAAACAATAATAAATTCAATGAAAACAAAACTGCCATTTAATTTCAGCCAAACAGCCACAAGCATATTCTGCAGGCAGCGCTATCTCAAGGCCTACCTGTTCTTTATTAAGAGAGTTACCTGTGTTAGAAAGGTGTTAAAAACTTACAGTACCAAACTGAAACTTTCTCCTTAACCAGATTTGAAAAACAACTGAAAAGGAGTAGCTTTCTCACTATGTGCTTTCACATATCTTATCCTCGGAAACAAATTTCAAGGCTGCTCTACTGCCTCCCCTTAATTCAAGTATGCAGCCATATCTGCAGACTCTCGTGTATTCACAACATTTCAGAGAAAGCTCTAACACAAAAAGGAGGCAGACTGTTATAATTAGTAGCATTAGAGAAACGCCTCAGCCTCATCAAAATGTTCTCCTCTTAAGTACGCACAATGTTCAAGTACATAGTGGGCCCTGGGAGGCACTGAAGTTCTAACTCACATCCCCTGTTCTCGAGGAACTTCTAACCTAGTTGTAAACTTAACATATAATTGAAAAGATAAACTATCATATAAGGCTGTAAGTTTTGTCATCTGATGGAAATGGATTTGAATCCCAGCTTGTGTCGAGCATGTAGCCTCTGAAGTCCCAGGCTTCTCAGCTACAAAATGGAAATAATACCTGTTCTCTAAGTTTAAAATTAAACATATGTCAAATAGCTCAATGCCTGACTCATAATAGGTGCTATACAATTAATACTTGTTTCTACGAAAATTAGAGAGCAGTTACCATGGGTTGGAAATATTTACTGGGGCTGGGGGGCTGATCTGGATCTTAAAGAAAGGGCAGGTTCTGGGTAAGTCAAAACAAGATGGGATTTCTAGCTGGGGGTAGGGTGGAGGGTCAACATGTCGGGTAGGGGCTGCAGTGACAGCGAGGTAATAAATTGGACCACGCTGGATGGTGAGGGTTCTAAATGCCAGACTAATCTTTACTGAGCATTTCTGAAAAGTGTCACTTTTTTTTTTAGAAATTCACTTTTTTGTTCTTTAGCAATTAGAGAAAATTAGTTAAGAATGAAGAGGCTACTGTAGTAGTTTAACAGTAAGGTGATCAGAGCTCAGAAACGAATTTATGCAAAGGACAAAGAAGGATGATTAGCTGAGACTTGCAGAGAAAGAAAATTTGAAGGACTTCGTAGGCTGAATATAAGAAAAGGAGTCAAAGCTGACCCTAATCAAGAGAAAGGGACACAGTAGAAAGATGGGATATAAAGACATATAAGAACATATAATAATTAAGCATCACAGCAAACAAACAGAGAGAATATCCACCAAGAAGTAATTCAGTGTCAATTGCAAGGGAGGTGGTAAAACAGAATAAAGATCTAAGAAAAGATTACTGAATTTGGTGACTAGGATAAGGATGAATTTTAAGAATTTTTTTTTTAAGGGGTAAGGTGGGAGGGACAGAAGTTAGGTTACTAGTGCTTAAGGAGGGTAGGGAGGGTACAGACAGTGAAGAAGAAATCCAGGTTACTTGCTATTTGTCAGTAAAAGGAAGAAGAAAAATAGGAAGGCAGCTAGATGGGTGCGCAGGGTCAAATGAGTACCACAGGACGCAAGAAGAAACACTGTACAAAGTAACCATGATATAAGACATCTGGTAACTATGACAATGCCTTTTTTTGCCATTTGTTAGGTGCAAGTGAGAGACACTTACGTTTGGATTCATTCCAGAAACAAGTCTTAGGGGGAATTTACAGAAATGTGTTTAGGGAAGTAAAAGATCTGTATCTCTCAGGGTTTAAAACTGTGGGTAGTAACAGAAAACCTAACCATGAACTTTCTTTCTCCGGCTATGATTAAATCCTTAGCTTCCTGAGGGCAGGCACAGAATACAGCAAGCTCTTAGGTTTCAGAGGTGTAACATGAGCAGTTTCTACTGTCCGGTGAGATTTACACTGACGATGGCAATAGTATCATCTGTAATTCTGATGTGGCACAAACCTCAGTGGCTGCGCTAGGGGACGTGCCATCGCTGTGTGGTGACATGTGAGCACGCCCAGCACCCTCACCTCTAAATGGGTCTGTGGTCTTCTCCTTTCAGCCAGGTACACTGGAATTGGACAGAAGCTGTGCTTTATTACATCTTATGAAGAAAATACATGCTATAGTTTCAAGATACCCAGATTCTACCATAATTTATTGTAGTTGCCAATAAATTCCTAGTTTTGCTTCTTTTGAAAGCTTTTCACACTCTGCTACAAAAAAAGGGATAGGGGAAAAAGATTCTGAAAGGGAGGGAGGGGGCACTGGCAATGTCAGTCAACAAAGCAGCAAAGTCAGAACTCAGAGAACTCTGTGCTGTTTGTTCCTGTTCCTGCCGCCTCCTTCTCCTCTCATGCCCAGAATGTTGATTGGGGTGGGGAGAGAGGACCCATCACACTAGCACTGAAACATCCAAGGCTGCAAGCTTCACCACCCCCACTTTTTACTTCCCTGGGTGAGGCGCCCAGAACTGCCTTAATTCATCAACCCAATCACGTTTAAGCACGCACAGCAATAGCAAAGCTAAGCAACTGGCTTCCCTAAAAAGCTAGTTCTGTTTTCTGAACATCTACCATGTGCTTTTGCTGCTCTAGATATCATGAACTCATGAATGAAAAGAAACCTGAATTTTATTCAGTTTGCTTTCAATATTGTTGGGATATAAATATACTGGAAAGGCAGTTAAGCAATGACATAAATGAGTAAAATGCAGTAACAGGGCAAAAAACATACAAAAAGACAAGTAAGAGGCAAATGAGAGTGTCAGAGTGAAGGTCACGTTGTTCACATTGGATTTCCAAAGCATACAAAAGCTAAGTCATGTTTTGAAAAAGAGGGAGGATGGAAGCATGGAAGCTGGGGGAGGGTACTGCAGATAAAGAAAGTAACATCATGGGAAAAAAAGCTAACAAAGAACAAGTAACTGTGTGAGAAACAGAAAACAGATTTGCTGGGTTAGAACACAAAGTCCATGTTAGAAGAATAATCAGGAACAGGACTATGAGATGCGGGAGTGAGCTGGGAGAGAACTTTTAAGGCTGGGTAGGCATGACTACTCAGATGTGATATGCTCTCCCTATCACCATGCATTTTATGAGAATGCTATTCTTTCCTCCAAAGAGTCAACTAAATTAAGTTAGAAGCTTTTGACCTGTTTCCTTATTTAGGTTACTTACCTACCACTATTTGTTTATTGTCATGTTCAAGAATTAGCAATTATACCTCTGAAAGGCAGAAGTTTACCACTAAAGTGAACTATACCTTTAAAAATAAAAATTAAAAGAACAATACCTAAAAGTTATAAATAAGCATGTTCACTATATCTGACTAAAGTCACTTAAATAACTTCAAAAGTATTAGCTACTTACTCACAGTCTAATTGAAAGGTCTATACAGTCAGGTCTCAGAGGTTCCACGTTGTTCAAAAAGGCCCATTCCTTGTTGTTTGGAATTTTTTAAGTGGTATGATAGGACTCACCAATGTACTGATGAGGAGTGAAGCCCTGAAACACCAATTAACCAGTCCAGTAAGATCTGGGTGCCTATCATAAGCAGAGTGATCTGAGGAAAACAAACAAGGATAAGCTAACACTTGCCCTCAAACTGCTTGTCACCGATCAAGGATGACGTATACACACAAACAGGAGGCTAAAAAGTACAAGCTATACACAAGTACAAACGTATAAACAGTGTGGGAATATTACAGAAAGGGGGTTATCTGGTTGGGAGGATTAGCGGAAAATTCAAAAAAGTAGGATGTCAAACTAAAAACAAAAGTGGTATTTTATAAAGTTTTTCGAATCATTATTTTAAATATCTTTCTAATTCCATGAAGAACAATACAACATTATCTTTTGTGAATATCAAGATTTTCCTTGATGATCCAGATTATTTAGGTAAATATTACACCTGGGATAAAAACTGTGAAGGAAACTAAAGAACTTAAAAAAAAAAAAAAAGGAGTCAGTTTGCAAATATCTCAATATAGAGAACTCATCAAGAGAAGGATTTGCTCTGGATCCTAAGGAAAAAATAAATAAAACCTTAGTAACAGTACAGAGAATTTAAAAGAAAAATCAAGCATGAATTAGTGAAAAGTCTAAATAGAAAACACTGCTGGAAGAGCACGGCACCAAGCTGTTAGGAAGCAGTCCGACTTCTGCTCATACCTCCATGGAACCCAATTTTGAGTTTGGGAGCACATGACAGATGACCTCTCCATGACGCTCTTTCCTTATTTCTCTGCTCATGTCCCTATAATGCCGCAAGCAGCCACCTCAGGCTTCTTTTTGCTCTCCTTCCCTTTCATTCCACAAATTCATACCTGGCTGATCATATTCATAAACTGCCACTCCTATGCTAAGGAGATCCAAACCACGTTGCCAGGAACTTTCTCCCAAGTTTCAGTCCTCTGGAGAAGGTCCTCAGAAAAGTCAAACAAATTAATATTACTTAGATTTTCTAGAGGAGATGCTGACTTTGCTTTAGCAGATTAAAGTATTCTGTTTAACCACCTTTTAGAACATTACTCGTGTCTTTGGGTTTTATATAAAGTTTAAAATTTTGTCCTTTTAATAAAATTACTAATTTACTTAGCAAACTACTGAAAATAATCAGTGGTATCTAAGTAAATGTAGCAGAAGGACCTATTTTCAAGTTGTATTTACAAACTGTTCCAAGACTATGATGCTGAAAGACATGGGTAAACAGGACTGTTATAACTGTTATAACAAGATTCACAGTGGTACAGGGACTCCACAAGCCGGTGTGGGGCCCTCAGTGTGATTTGTAAATGTCAGATAACTTTAAAGAAGAGATTTGGGAATTTAGAATATTTAAGAGAGATGTTAGAGAGTAAGATATGAGCATGGAAGTGGGATAATAAGTATTTAATCATACAACATTTAGGAAGCACAGTGGTTTAAAAAAAAGGACTACTTAAATCCCAGCTCTACCACTTACTAGCTGTGTGATCTTGGAGAAGTTACTTGTCTTTTCTTTATCTTCATTTTAAAAGCAGGGATGGGAGAAGGGTAATAGCTCAGTGGTAAAGCACATGCTTAGCATGCACAGGTCCTGGGTTCAATCCCATGTATTTCCATTAAAAAAAAAAAAAAAAGCAGGGATAATGAACTGTACCCACTTCACAACAATGAGAGTTAAATGAATTAATATTTGTAAAGGGGTGCGAACAGCACTTGGCATATAGTGGGCACCATACCAGCATTTATTATTACTATTATGATTTGAATTGGGTGCAATATATGTTCAAGTTAGTGATAAGTAAATATACTTTTGAGGGGAAAAAAGGGTAAACCCAGGTTCACTAATTCAATACTCAGCAAATATTAACTACCAACAATGCGCCAGAGATACAGTCATGAACCAGATAGGAACAGTAATCCCTGCTAGATTTTTAGAGCTTAGGAGAAAGATTGAGTTTTCTAGAAGGGCAGGTTTGTACCCTGTGCCCCTGGTACAAACCCTGATACAAAACAGGTGTTTAATAGTATTTGCTGAATTCATGAATAATGTAATCAATGGATATTATATTAAATAGAAAAAAATATTATGAATATATGGAAAGCAGAATTCAATAGAACCATTGCTAAAGAAATGGTACAGTGCTACAAGATAACTCACCTTCTAGGAATTTATCCACACATCTTCAAAAATCTATCAATTCTTGAGTATCATAAGAGCATCTAATTTCTTATTAATGAAATGGGGATAACAATATTTGGCAGGCTTATATTATAAAGATTAAAAGAGATCTTGTGTTAAATGAGAAGCACAAAGCTGCAGTGCGATGTTGATGACAAAGGGTAGGCTAGAACTCTTCTAGGTCTGAGGCTCATTCCTCAGCTAAATGCAATTACTTTCCTTTGGAGGTTGCTTGCAAACATCTAAAACCTTGTACTTTAAACGTGCAAAAGCCTTTTGGGTTTAATATCCAAGGTACAACTCTCTGGAGGCTGGACTAAGTTCAGGTAAGGCGACATTACACTTTCTCACCCACCTTGCCTTCCTAACAATCTCAAGATAGTTTCAGAAAAATTTTGAGGTCATAAGTGAGAATACCTAAATCTCTACACTAAAGTGCAATTTACCATCTACTCTGAAAGGACACTGCAAATGTAGTAAGTTAAGTTTACATTCCTCATTTCCAGTGAATGGCCTCATTCAGGAGCCACTATCAAGGCTGCACAAGCTTCTAAAGCCACCCAGCCACTACTCTCAAGCCCACTGAACCTTGCTGCCCAGATGGACTGAACATGACATCTCACTCAGCACATTCAAATTCAGCACACTGCCTCCAACAAAACCAGCCCCCCTCTTCCTCACTTCTTTATTTCTGTTAATGGTTATCACCATTCTGCAAGCCATGTAAGCTCAAAACCTCAGAGTCATCCTTTATTTTAGTCTTTAGGTGGTAAACTTCACTTCAGGAGGACAAATCCTCTAATTACACAGTAAAAGGGAGAAACACAAGGCATTATTGATAGGATCAAAGGATTGGGGGCAGTGTATTAAGTTCAATGTAACAAAAACAACAAAGATATAAAGCTAAGTTTGAAGAACAATGGAGAGATTTTTACTACTATGAAAGCCAAGATCCTATAAATTACAAGTTCTCTCATGTAGAGCAGAGGCTGAGTGAACGAAACTTATCTGATCACCCTGTAAGAGCCAGGCACTGCGGCAGATGTTACATGCTACCTCACCACGGTCTTCCGAAACCTTTGGATTTGGTATCAACCTCAGTCTACAGAGAAGGAAATGGGAGTCTTCAAGAGAGGTTAAGTTACTTGTTTAGAGCAAGAAACTTAGTAAGCACTGAGGTGGAGATTCAAATCTAGAATTGTCACATTCTTGCATCTATTCAATTTTGACCATACACAATACTTGCTGATGCAGAAAATTACAAAGGTGTTATAAGTAAATACTTCTCTATGAAATATAATGAGGTGCATTAAAAAATATAAATTCTTCTAAATCAACTATTAATGACATACAGTATCAATAAACATTCTGTAGTTTAAACCTCTGATCCTTTCAGTCACAATGGGACATCAAAAAAAAAGTAATATTCTTCAATAGTTTCTAGACAATATTTCTTTTCTAAGGACATAGATATTTCTATTTCATCATGCAGCATTTTACATAATCCACAGACAAGAAGCAATAATCACTCTTACATCACCACTCTTAGCAACTACTTTTTCAACCAAAAGAGCACATTAATACAATGTGGACATGGCCCAAGGTCTATCTACTGTTGCAAAACTGGAGTTGGATATAGCAATTTAGAGATACAAAGACAACAAATCAGTGCCTATAAGTAACAGAAGCTTTTAGCCTACAAAAAGGGTCACAATACTGACAGTAATTATTTCAATAAAAGAAAGCAACCAGCAAGGTCCTGTAGATTGAAACTACTATTTCATTAAAATCATTACTTACTGGGCATGATTATTTCAAAACCATTATTTTTGAGGTATTACATTTCTGTAATTTTCCATAAAATTAAGATACCTGAGTTCACTGTATATAAAGTTAGCATACCACTCAAAGTCAAGAGATGAAAATTGGTTTTCATTTATTCTAAATCACAATTTTTTTCAGCTCCTTCTAAATCTATTAAATAATGTACTTATAAAACAAGCTAATACATATAAGGCATGAGGAGCCAGCATACAGAAAGCAGTGAATAAACGTAAGCCAGAATTATTATTTAAATACTAGTGCTTCATACTAATATAGCCAGCTGTAATGAATCGTCATGTGGCAATCTCCTCCATACATAATATCTACCAATATATCACCTTTCATATGACATTCAAAACACAAATCCATTACCAAATGCCAGATTAAGTTACACTGAGGTTTTGTAATTAAAATTATATAGACAGAACAAATGGTCCTTTATTCTCTACCACATTCACATTCTCCAAGATGACCATTCCATGCATTCCCCTCACCCTATAAATTGTTAGTTTTAATTTATAGCTTTGAGGTATAATTTATACATTACACAATTCAACCATGGTAAGTGTACAATTCACTGAGTTTTAAGAAAATGTACAGAGTTGTGCATCCTCACCACATCCCACCTTTAGAACTTTGCTATCACCCCCTAAATTTTCCTCCAGAGTGTTTCCAGTCCTGCCCTGGCCTTGGGTACCCACCATTCTTTCTGTATAGGTTTGCCTTTTCTAGACATTTTTTATCAGTGCAGCCACACAATACATACTCTTTTTTGTGTTTGGCTTCTGTCACTTTTCATGTTTTTGACATTCATCTTTGTTATAACATCTTTCAATAGTTTGTTTCTTTTTATTACACATTAGTATTCCATTGTATATACCGTATTTTCTTTATCCATTCACCATTTGAGGGACATTTGGATTGCTTTCCAATTTTTGACTATTGTGAATACTGCTGCTAAACAGACATTCATAATTCTTTGTGTGCACACATTTTCATTTCTGTTAGGTAGATTCCTAAGAGTAGAAATGTTGATTTTTATGGTACGCATATGTTTAATTTTTTAAGAAACAGCCAAACTTTTCCAAAATGGCTGTATCACTTACATTTCCAAGAGTAGTGTATAAGGATTCCAGTTTCTCCACAACACCAACACTACATAATGTCAGTCTTTTTATAGTCATTTAAGTGGGGTGTGGCAATATATCACTGAAGTTTAATTTGCATTTCCTTAATGACAAATGATGTTGAACATCATTTCATATGCTTACTGGCCATTCATAATATCTCCGTTGGTGAATTATCTACTAAAGTCTTTTGCCAATTTTTTAATTGGTTTTTTTCTTTAAAATTGAGTTGTAAGATGTCTTTATATATATTCTAGATTGTAGACCTTTACCAAATTTGTAATATGCAAATATTTTCTGCTGTGGCTTGTCTTTATATTTTTTTTATTATCTTCCTAAGTATAAAAAGCTTTAAAACTTCATTAAATAAGTTCAATTTATCAGTTTTTTTTAATGATTCATGCATAATTGGTGTCATATCTAAGAACTGTGCATAACACAAGGTCACAAAGATTTTCTATGTAATCATATAAAATTTTTATGGTTTTAGGTTTTACAATTACGAATTTACAAAGTCTGTGATTTACTTTGAGATAATTTTTGTGTATCATGTAACATACATACAACATGTCTACATCCATTTTTTTAAACATTCAGATATTCAGTTGCCCCAGCACCATTTATTGAACAGACTACCTTCTCCCCATTGAATTGTTCTGGCACTTTTTCAAAACCCAAGTGATCATAATAAATATAAGGGTTAATTTCTGGACTTTGTTTTGGCTATTCTAGGTCCTGTGCATTTCCTTCCAAATTTTAGGAACAGCTTGAAAATTTCTACAAAAAGTCTACTGGAATTTTGATACAAATTTTATTGACTCTATAGATCAATTTGGGGAGAAGTGCCATCTTACCATTCAATCTTCCAATCTATGAACAGACTAACTCCCCATTCGTTTAAATCTTACTTAATTTCTCTCAGTAATGTTTGTAATATAGACATCTCAGTGTCTTTTTTGTTAAAGTTTTTTCCTAAGTATTTTATTCTTTTTGATGCTACTGTAGAAAGATTTTCTTCTTTCATATTCAGATTGTTCCTCACTATTAAATTGTTAATCTTGCCTCCCTTTGTGGAAAAGAAGAAGCCACTAGGCTAGAGCATCCTAATTCCCCTCCACCAAATCTCTACACCCACAGGCCTCTACATCCAGCTTCTTCCTTCCTTCCTCCTTTTAAGCTTGTGGAGGTAACCCATGTCCTATCAAAGAACTGTTAACCGGTGTAGTCAGGAGTCTAGATCATTCTTGCTTTCTCAAGGAGTTGTCTCTTCATCTTTCTTCCTTCCTTTATTAATCCTAGCAACTAAAATCATGCTGCAGTATTCCTTATACTCAAAAAACAACAATAAAAAAGACTTCCTTTACATCCTCATGCCTCTACTTCGGCCCTGTGTCTGTTTCCTTTAACTTCTTCAAAAAGCTATCTATACCCTCAGTGGCTAGTTCCTGGGCCATCATGTATCCCTCAAGTCACTCAAATCTGGCTTCCATCTCTACCAGTCCATGAAATTGGCTCATCATAGTCACTGATGACCTTTAGGCTTCCAAATCCAATGGCCATATTTCTGCCCACATTTTTTCAACCTCTCAGCCAAACTTGATAGTTAACGATCCTTTTCTTAAAAGCTTATATTTATAATTTTAAAATTCATGTACATGAAAAAATATGGAAAGCTTCACAAATCTGCATGTCATCCTTGCACAGGGGCCACACTGACCTTCTGTGTCGTCCCAGTTTTAGTACAGGTGCTGCTGAAGCGAGCATATCAGAGTTCTACCCCTAACCAATCCTTCTTTCCTTTCTATATTTTCCTCTTCAGTGATTTCACCTTTTTTCCATGGCTTTGAATATCACTAACACACTGACAATCTTCAAACTGACATCTACAAGCCAAATATCTCTTGAGTTCTCAATATGTGTTGATCCTCTCTGATAGAGGCCTACTTAATCCCACAGGTTTCTGAAAATTTAAGATTTGACAAAAGAAATCTCCTGAATTCACCACTACCCTTCTACCAAAATAAAACAAAAACCCCCTCAAAAACCCATCCCTCTCCCAGTCACTTCCAGCAACATTCCTGAGTTCTCCACCCTTATACTCCACATCCAACCCATTATCACGTCCTCCTATTTCTCCCACCTACTCACCATCTCGGGTATGTCCACTCCCCTCCATCCTACTGCCACCTCACTAGTCTAAGCCCCCATCACCTCCCACCTGAATTCCTGCATATCCACTGACCAGTCTGTTTCTGCTTGCCTCAGTATTCTTTTCTTTACACAGCAGGGTAGCCTCTGACAAGTATAATTCAGATGGTACCACTCCCCTGAATAAAAGTTTTCAGCATTTTAAAATCCAAACCCCTCATCCCTGTGTACAAGGCCCTGCAGTACGTGGTCCCTGCCTTTCTCCCCTCTTGCCCAGAATGCTCCAGCTTTTCATTTCCTCAAACACACTGAGCTCTTCACATGCCATTCAGCCCCTTCACTTGCTCATTCCCTCTATGTGAAACGTCTCATACTCGCTCCCCATCCCCGCCCCTGTCTCCTCAGCGGCCTTCCCTTACACCTAAGTAGGTCCCCACGGTCTCACATGGTTCTCTATTAACTATACACTGTTCTTTCCCTTTTTAACATTACTACAAGTTATTATCCATGAAGACTGGGAAGATTTCTGGTTTTTCAACACTGTATATACACCCCGAAGAAGTATTTACTGAAAATATACAAAACTGGTTTAAGAAAGACGTATGCTCAGTGTTTCACAGGTCTGCCTGCTCTTCTTCAAAACAGTCTTAATGTAGAGGTCCACAGGATGAGCTTCACTAGGTTGGGAGAGGCTGGCAACCTCAAATTATATGCAAACTTTTGTGTAACCATGTTTTCTAAGCAGATGTCCAGTATGTGCACCAGAGTCTCAAAGGAAACCACAACCAAAAAAGAGGTTAGAGGGAAATATACAATCTAATAAATTCTGGCTTCATCAATTAATAAGACAGACTCAAATGCAACAGAGTCAGCTCTTAAAATAAAATGTAGAGACTTTTTTTTCCAGTCTTTTAAGTCTTATAATTTATTAAATCGCAACAAAATTTGGTATGAACTTATAAAAAGGTTTCTGAGCCAAAGTTATTATTACATCCTGATTTTTATGTCATGCCTATATATGCAACCCATCAGACATAAATTCCTTACAGAGACTGAAGGAAAAGACAAATCAAGATGCATCTATCACAGGAAAAGCCACAGAAAATGAAACATACATGAGGAGAACAACAGAAATGCCAAGTCTTATCATCCATTTTAAATTCCCACTGGGCAGACACCTTGAAGAACTAAGCACCACGGACCTTACAACCCTTTTTTCATCAGTTCCCTATTGTATATATATAGTCATTTCAGCATTCTGGGCAAGATTCTCCTCTTCGAATCTCCCAAAGGAAGCAAAAGAAATCAATTCCAGGTTCAAAATAGTGTATCAACTTATTTCAAGTCTGTCTGACTACTTTCTTAAGGGAGTGGCTGGACGGAGTGGCCATCCTTACACTGTAACCTCTCCTTTGAAAAATCCAATCCAGTCATTTCCATGGTGAGAACTAAACTCCGGGTGTTGACTGATCTGTTCAAGGTAAGGGCTGGAACTTGCCTCTCGTGTTTAGTGCTTCTTACATCAACTTCTCACACACTTTTACAGCTCTTTCAAAATGCTTAGCATGAATTCTCAAGATACTAAGACTCTAACTCTCAGCTACTGGCTAAAAAAAAGAAAAAACAAAAAGACTAAAAGTATGGTATGATATAGGGAAGAAAAAAATTTAAGTAAATATGACACTGCAAAAAGCCATTAAGTGTGACTTCTTTCACAAACAGTATGTTTTTCAGCTGTATAAAGTGTCTGTTTAAGGCAAGATTATTTTTATAGTTTGTTATAATTATTTTCATGATTACAAATGAAAAAAATCACTACTCTAGAATAACAAATCTGACATTTATTTTAAGTTCGTAACTTTCAATTAACTTATGACATATTGTTTGTAACTTTCAGTGATTAAATGAGGCTCTGCTTCCCTATTTTAATCCTATCACTAATAAGTAAATCACATAATTGAGCAAATTTCAAGAGAAAGACAAAATGGTTTATGTTTCATTATTATCATTTTTCACCCAATAAATTAATGTGTTATTCATGTGTTATTCAAGTATTCTACCAAGCAATTGCTCAACACAAATGAATTAAAAGATTTTCTCAGCCTCATTAACAGGGTACATTGCTTATAATCCTCGATAAAAGAACAGTTAGTACCAGAACCTATTATCAAGTTATTATGCATTCAAAATGAAGTTCTGAAACATTTCCCAAGGTAGAGACTTTAAGTAAAAGCTAGAAAAGCATACTGATTAGTGTAGTAAATAGCATACCTTCCCTAATGTTTAGGAGATAAAATAATTCTGGAAAAGATTATTTTTAAGCTGCTGAAAATTTTCTTCCCCAGCAAACAGCAAAATTCCTCATGATTAAATCCTATGAGCCTGATTTTGCTCCCCCAGTCCTGTTCCTCTCCAGCGTGGAACCTAATTCTATAAAGCTTTAGCTCATTCGCTTTGTCTATTAACACACTGTCTCCCAAAAACAAACCCTTAAACTCAGAACAGGTTTTACTCTGCTATTCCAAAACCAGTGTTATGAACATACCTTAAGATACTTGACAGTTGCAGTAATGTAAAGTCCAGGATACCAACTACAAGAATCTTATTTCTCTTAAGTGGCTTGACATGATCATACATCAAATGATTTACTTTGCAAAGGAAGAAATCCATGTATAACTCAAAATCAAATAATTTAAAAACTCCACTCTTCCTAAGAACTATGGGCAAACCAATCACATGACAAGTGAAAAGTAAGAGAGAGCTGAGAGGTGGCAGGGAAGAACAGTAAGGGAGAGGTACTCTCTTCACCAACTAGTTATTTAACTTCTCTGCCCATCAAGTTCCTAGTTAATGAACAATAATACTCACTTCACAGGGTTGCTGCAAGGATTAAATGAGTTCTTGCATGAAAATGATCTGCCCAGTAAAAGAGCATAATAGGCACTCAATAAATGCCAGCGCCTTCCTCCTTCAGCTCTGGCCCTCTGTTCTTTGTTCTCTATGCTCATTTCCCCAGATGACTCAGCCTTCTCATGACTTTTATTAACAAACGCTGAAAACTACATCAATCAAAGCCCTGATGTGTAGATGCATGCCTACAGTGTAAGAAGCTGCCTGTCCGCTACTCCCAAAATACTTTGGTGAGAAATGCAGAGAAAAGACCCCAAACACCTGAATTTCACTATAAGAACCAGCACTCAGGGCAGACAAGTCACACATTTCCAACTATCTCCTGGAGATTTGCATTGCCAGCTCAAAATGCCAGAAATCAAACTCATTATTATCTCTTTAAAACTCAGGTCCTCTTCCTGCCCCCTTTCTAATGTGAGTGGTGTCCACAGAGAATAACCCTTGCCCTATTCTTCTCTCATCTAAATATCACCAGATTAAAAAAAAAAAAAAGAAATCACTAGGTAACTCAGGCCCACCAGGCCTACCTTCATAACCTCTACTGTATCTTCAGCCTCATTTTCTGTCCCACAGCCACCCCCAGAGTGCAGGTCAGATTTTCTTAATCTCGGCACTTGGGGCCAGACAAATCCTTGTGGCAGGGGCTGTCCCGTGCACTGTAGGCTCTTTAGAAGCATCTCTCAACTCCATTCGCTAGATGCCAGTGGAACTGCTCCCTCCCCCCAATTATGACAACCGAAAATGTCTCCAAACGCCTCCTGGGGGGGCAAAATGACCCTTCCCCTTGTCTTGCCCACATCCACATTTGAGTTCCATGGCCTAGTTCCTCACCACTTCCTCTACACACTACAGAATCAGTCTCCAAATTAGTCTCCAGCTTCTTCCCTCTACTTCCAGATGCAGTGATCTAAAGCACTGCTTTTATGAGTCATTTCCCTTAAATCTACAACTCCTTATTACCTTCACAATTAGTTTAAAGCTCTCCACCCAGCCTTAATAATCGAGCTTCAATTAAATACTGTCCCACAAAGAACCTCACATTGTGGCTACCGAGCAGCCCATCAATAACACAGCCCCTCCTTTTCTATTCCACTGTTGTCACCCTGGTTTGGGTGCTGCTGCCCAGGATCCATTCTGGACCATTGCTCAAGTCTCCTTCCCCGGCCTCTCTTTCTCACTCAAAGTCAAAAACTATCAGTGAGTCTCCACTGCCTACTGAAATATGAAACTGCCTCTTCTTCAGAATCTCCTAATGTGGTCTCCTTCTAACTCTACGTTCCATTATCCCCAAAACATACCCTAGCTTCAGCAAAACCCGACTATCTGCTAGTCCTCAAAAAGGCTCCTTCCTACACTTTCCACCTTTGGTTGTGTTTTTTCTCTGCCTAGATGTCCTGTTCAGCCTCCCATACTAATTTAAGGTCCACCTGAATGAAGCCAGGAAGCCTTTCCCGATCGTACCTCCTTTGTACGTCTCCTATGGCATTCACATTCTGCTTTTTGTTACACATGTGTATTCCTGTTGTTTACAAGGTCCTTAACAGCTTCTTACTCCTCTTTTGATGCCCTGCAATACCTAGCCCAGCGCTAAGTAAATAACTCAACATTACATGTGAGTTGCCCAAATGTTTCCCACATAGGAAGGAAGGGAGGGCTGTATTTCAGACAATCCTAAGCTCCCATAAGGGAATTAAGTCCATATTCCTCTTCTGTCCCACATTTTATGTCTTAGGCCGATTTTTAAGGAAACTGCCTTCAAGATACCCAGTGCTACAAGAACTCCGCTTTCGGGAGTTCCTATAGTTTCCAACTTGCAGCTGAATCCGAAATATTTATGCTATTTAAGCTCTCTCTTTATACAAAAAAGGCAATAGAAATTTATTTTTGAATGTTAACAAAACAGAGCACAACATGAACATAACTTGAATTGGACTAAACATATTTCAAGTAAAGGTTAATTAATGCTAATTTGTATCCTAAATAATATATTTAAAGTCCTAAAGTCTTCAAGTGCTGTTAAAAATATGAAAGTCAGTTTATTTCAGTTCCCCCACCCCAAAGACAAGCCAAATAGAACATGGGAGGTTTCCTCTTAATTTTAGTTTTTAAATTACTTGAAAGTATTTGTACAAAAAGAGTATTGTTAAAGAGCATGTTCTGACGAGACCTACTCCTGTAAGTCTGACTCCAAAGCCATATGGGTAGCATACAGTACCCAGAGGCACCGTCCTGCGTCAGCAGGGGTCAGCAAGTACTGGCCCTGTTTTGTTTGCCCCTGAGCTAAGAATGGTTTTTACATTTTTAAAGGGTTAAAAAAATAAAAAAAGACACTGTATTGTGGCCAGCAAAAACTGAAATATTTACTCTTTGTTCCTTTTCAGCAGAATGAATTTGAGACTTCTAGCTGTTGGTGTGTGAGACACTCTACTTTTCCTCTCAAGATTTTTAAAAAGCAATATAAAAGACACAGATTATGCGAAAAGACAGAGCTCATTCAACTCAGCCATAGCTAATGCACTGGTAGCTTCTAAAACACAGGCCTGTGTGGACATTTTTACAGTTCCCAGAACTTTTGTTAGAAGGAGCTTGACTCTCATTCTAACCACACTCACGCCGAAGAGTGAAAGCACCTGGCCCACAGTCACACTGCTGGTTAACAACAGAGTGGAGTCAAGGACCCAGCCTGAAAGCTCCTGATACAGTGCTCTCTGCAGTACACTACATCATACCTACGCACATAGCTGTAAGTTTTGAAGATCTGGATAAATGGCTTGGATCATCACAAAGATGAAAGCTTAAAACCTGTCCCAGATATGCTGTTTAAAAAGACTTACCAGCAGCCATGAATCATTAAACGGAGTAACGTCAATGCTCACCATATACATTAGATAAGAACTTCTAAGAAGCCTTCTATTTCAAAAGCAGACGTGATAGAGAAATCTTAAACTTACTCTGCTTGCTCCTCTAGTGCTACTGATTGAGGTTAATATGCACCTTTGACTTCCAGTTGCTCAATACTTATCTCCCAACCCCATCCACAAGTTCCACCAAATGTTATCGAATGCCAATCGAAAAACTATCCAGTTTCCATCAGCCATGCATCCTATAGTTAAAGTTCTTTTCATATCTACCTGCAAACTACAAGCTAAAAGTTCAAATTTTTTAATCTCCCCAAGAATTTAGTTTCCTTAAAAACAAACAAAACAAAACAAAACAATCGGCTACTTCGATTCCTAAATCTATAAAACCCTCTTTATCGCGTCTGCTCGGTTAATTCAAGAATTTAAAAATATTTTACCTACACTGATAACTTTACCACTCTGCAGGATCCGAAGACCTATGCACATACTACCAGGATCTAGGATTCAAATACATGGTAACAACCCAAGATTCTTCATCTGAAGTTGCTCTCCCAGTGTTGAAAAATACAGATTCTGAGGAGCACCCGAGAGATACAGAACTTACGCTCTTCAGAGATAATACACAAACCCCACCCCCCCCCACCCCCACTGCATCTTTGCATGATATTTGTCCCCGAAGAGCGACCCCCTCCCCTCGACCGCGGCGGGTGTCCCGGCCTCCCCGGCACCTGCGGCCCCGGCCCGCAGCAGAGGAGCCCGGGGTAACCTGCCCACCGCAGACCCTTCCAGAAACGGCGCCCACTCCCTCCCCCACGGAGGCAGACGACTGGAGGCCCGAGCCGCCGGGAAGCGACCCCTCGGCGGCCCGCCGACCCCCGGCCGCGGCGGGAGGGGAGGGCGGCGGCGTTACCTGGAGGACCACGTCGTTGGGCAGCTGCGCGGCCCGGAACAGCTCCAGCACCCGCCCGTTGGCCGACACCTTCTTGGTGCTCTCGATGTCGCAGTAGGAGAAGAGATCCGAGTAGTATTTCTGCTCCGCATCGCTCAGCGTTAAACCTTCCATCTTCGCCTCCGCTCACGGCCGCCCCGCCCCGCATGCAACACCCGGGGCCCGGCCCCACGACCCCGGTATGGAGGGGGCTGCGCGCGGCCCGGCCTCCTCCTCGCCCCCTGAAGCGGCGGAGAGCCCCGGCCTCACGCGCGCGCGCGCGCGCGCGGGGGGCGTCCGAACCACGGGGCCCGGAGGTCGCGAGGAGGGGGCCCGGCTGGGCTCGGCGCGCCGCCGCCTACGAGGCCCCGCGCGGTCCCAGGCTATGCGCGGCGCGCGGCTCCGACTCGGCGGCCCCGGGGAGGGCGCGGGGAAGGAAGCGGGGGCCGCAGCGGCGTGAGGCCCAGGCGGACTCCGCCACCGCCCCCGCCGCGGGTTCGAGTCTCCCCGGCTCCCCGCCGCTACCCCCCAGACTTCCCGCCTCGCCTTCCCCTTCCTTCCACGCCCCCGGAGCGGCAGCACTACCCGGAAAAGTTGCGGGGCTTCTAGTCTAAAGTTTCGGGGGCTCTTGGCTGAGCGGCCGCCGCTCCGCCTCCCTCCGCCGCCATTTACTGCGCCCCGGCCCGGCCCCCGACGCGACCGCACCAACACTGACAGCGGCGGCCGCGCTCCAGACCCGGATGTGAGGCCGGGAGGAGAGAGCGCGAGAGGGAGAGAGAAACACCCACCGGGCTGGCTCGGCCGCTCCCGGGAGAGGGGGGCCGCAGCGCCCCCTGGTGGCTGGAGCCCCGCGGCGGCTGGCCGAACCGCCCTCGGTACTAAGCGGGAGGAGCTGGGACCCCCTCCGCGGAGCCGGGAGGAGCTGGACCCCCACCCCCTACCCCGGAGCCGGGACCAGGGGGAACTGCACGCTGCCCATTCAGACCCAGAGAGCTGAGATACGGGCTGCAGTTTGGATTGTTTCGAAGCTTCTGGCACTAAACGGTTAATAAACATTGAGTGAAAGGGGAACATTGTTCAAGTTACTATTATTGTATCTGTTGTACCTTTTTGAGGTCGGATGTTACTGAGGATCAATTCAGTATTTCTATGTGCTCTGAAAGGCTATGACCATCCAAACTATCTAGGAATTCTCATCATACAGACACTAACCACTCAGTCCTAACTAACTCCCACTCTTGCTTCAAGCCAAGCTTACCTGAGAAACAAAATTGCTGAATAGAGGGAAAAGCTGGCAAAGTTTTTCCCTCTGTACAAGGTGGTTCTGGTCACCAGGAACTTCGTGCTATAAGTATATGCTATCAACTCTATAAACCTGTTTAGGCTCTGGGCCGCCCACAGGGGCTCGCTCCTGCGGCCCTTAATTTCCCCCTTTATGAAAATCATGTGGTTGCACTGTTCTATTATGCACATATCTAAGAGAGGTGATTCTCCAGATATCTCAGGTAGCATACCTTAAGAAGAGTTTATGCTTCGCAAATAAGAAATATTTCAAAACCAGCAACTACGGCAGAATCAGATTTTTCAGTTTTCATTTTTATTTGCCTGCTACATGTTGCTACCCAGAGTGCTGATCTTATAAATGGCCCATGAAAGGAAGTTATTACCGGTTCACAATTCTTTATCTGGAATTTCAAAATTCAAAGAGCACTGAAAACCCAAAGGTTTTTTGTTTTTCTGTTTTTTTGTAACTGGCAGCAAAACCTGCCCTATCTCATTTGGAGGCAAAATCTTAACTCACATAAGGCTATTTATAGTCTTTATATATGCCACTTAGTGTCAATATTTATTCATTTTATGCCAAACCTTAATGGGATGTTAATATACACAGTTATAGGCATTGCATTACCTTTCTTTTTTTAAAGAAGAGGGATTGTGGAGCTGTATTTGAATAGCAGCACTTTATATACTTACATACATAACATGCCGTAAATCTCAAGTTTCTCTATCTCTGAAACTTTAAATTTGCCACAGCAATAACTCACACACTCCTACAGGACACCTACCAGCGTTGATGAGAGACCCGCAGACGGCCTGTCTTCCAGAGGTATAAAGAGGAGGGAGAGCACATGAAGTAGGAATTGGCTCACAACTGTCTTCAGCATTTTCTCCACCACCTTTCCTAGACCCTGAAGCTCTTTCTTGCCCCAGGACCTTGCTCCTGCTACGTACAATACTTTTCCCACAAACCTTTGCTTGGCTTGTTCTCTCACACCTCAGGTCCCTCTTCATACATCACCTCCTCAAAGAGACCTTCCCTCAACGTCACATCTGAAATAGCCTCACCACCACACTCTAACCCCTTATCGGAATTCTTTTTCTTTAGCACTTTTCACTACCCGATATTAACATATATTTTTGTTACCTTTTTTAAAATTGAGATACAATTGACATACAACGTTTGTACTGAGGGAGGTGGGAGAATCCTGAACATCAGTACTTGGAAGGAGCACTGTATCTATGTAAAATTCCCTCCAAACACACACATATTCTCCATAAGGGAGGCAGGAGCTCCAAAAACCAGAAATACCTGCACAAAAGGGAGACCTTCTCCACACCCAGTTGGATACTGGGTTGGCTAGGTGCTGGAGGGTTCAACAGTTTCACAAATAAAAGGGATTTTCCCCTATATTTGTTACTTAAATTTATAGTTTTAGGTATGAAGGGAAAAAATGATGTAATATACAGGCCTTTCGAGGTCAAGTTGAGTTTCTTTCCTATACATTTCTAGACATATCAACTTTAAAAAGTGATATGATAAAGCTATTTTAAAAGAGACGATCTGTATTATATAACTACAAGTTTAAAGATGCTGGTTTTCAGGTAAGATCAAATAGTCAGTTACTGCTAGAAAATATTAACTGTTTTTTAATTGGAAACCTCTAATTTAGTTTTAAAAATAAAATAAATGCAGTGAAATTCATTGTTTCTGGTATACAGCTCTATGAGTTTTGACAAATGCATAATGGTTATTTGGAAACCACCCCCAAAATCATGATGCAGAACCATTCTGTGACTGTCCCCTAAAATTCCTTTGGGCTTCCCCTTCGTACTAATTCTGCCCTCTACCCTCAGCCCCTGGCAATCACCGATTTGTTTTCTGTTTCTATAGTTTTTCCTTTTCAAGATACTGTATAAATGGAATTATGTGGTATTTTGAATCTGGATTTTTTTTTCACATAGCATAATGCATTCGAGTTTTTCCATCATCTTCCTTGTATAGTGGTTAATTTTTTTTTGTTGTTAAATGGTATTCTGTTGTATGGATAATTATAGTCTGTTCATCCATTCTCTAGTTGAAGGACATTTGGGTTGCTTCTAAATGTTGGGTGACTGTTAATAAAGACACTGCTAACAAGTGTTTACAGGTATTTGTGCAAACTTAAGTCTTCATTTTTTTTCTTGGGTGAATATCTGGAAGTGGGATTGTTGAGTCATATGGTAACTATATGTTTAACTTTAAAAGAAACAGCCAAACTGCTTTCCAAAATGGCTGCACCATTTTGCATTCCCATCACCAATGCATAGAATTTTAGTTTCTCTACATCCTCACAAACCATTCTAATGTGTGTGTAGTGAGTAGTATCTGACTATGATTTTAATTTGCATTTCCCCAATGACAGATCTTTTTTTGTCTTTTCATGTGCATATTTGCCATCTGAATATCTTCTCTGGTAAAATGTCTATTCACTTTTCCCATTTTTTATTGGATTATTTATTTTCTTATCATTGGGTTTTGAAAATTCTTTATACCTTTTTGATACAAGCTCTTTGCCAGATATGTGATTTGCAAGTATTTTCAACAGTCTGTGGTTTGCCTCTTTATTCACTTTTGCAGAATGTAATTGTTAAACTTTGGTTTAAGTCCAGCTCATGGGTGGCCCTGAAAGACATTTGTGAGGGGAAATCCACTGGAGAGCCTTTCAGCTGATGCACCTTGTCGTTCACTTCATGTAAGAGGTGATCCAAGTAAGAATATACATTAAACCCATGGACAGTGACAAATGATAGGGCAGGGGCTGGAAGGAGGCAGTCTGGAAGGTTAGGGAGGAGGAAGTCTGGGAGGAAATCATGTGGTTGAACCTATCAGAAGGGGCATAAAGTGTGAATATCTTTGTATCTTCACACCCACCAGAAAGCATCCACTACGGAGGAGGCACAAGACTTCCAAGTAGACAAAACAACCTGGCAGGGGCCCCTGCAGTCAGCCACCCTGGTGTTAGCACGTTGGCTCAGGAACTGTGCAGCAATGGGAAGTATATATGAGCCCCACATCATAGGTTCCACTTACCAAGGCCAGATGTCCAGCCTGCCAGCAATGGTGGAGTTCATCTCAGCTCAGTTTGGTATCAGCTCAACACCAAATTCAATTCCCTATGCAACATCATCCTTCGAGGAGACCAGTCATGCACCTGGTGACAAGTTGATTTATCTTTACAGGAATCAAACATATCCTGGGCGCAAGCTTGCTTTCCTGTCCACAGGGCTTCTGCCAACACCACTGTCTAAGTGTTTAAGACTGTTTTGATTACCAAAGTGTAATTTGCATAACATCGCTTCAGACCAAGAGACCCTCTTTGGCAACAGAAGTGCGTTAGTGGACACATGACCATGGGACCCACAGGAACTCTCACATACCACATCATCCAGAAGCTGCTGACCTCAGAGAGTATAGAAAGGCCTTTTGAAGGTACAGCTGATGTGTCAGCTTGGAGATGATATTCTGTGAACACAGGACCCCATACTCCAGGATGTATTATGTACCCTAAATTAACGATCCTGTATGTTACTCTGTCCCCAGTAGGTAGACTATATGGGACGGAGAACCAAAGGATGGAAGTAAAACTGGCCCCACTTACCTCTGCCCTCAGCAACCCACTGTGGGGGTTTCCACCTCCCCTCTCCTTAACTCTAGGTTTTGAGTATCTGAAGGTCCTGGTTCTCACAGGGGATTACTTCCACCAGGAGGCTTTTTATTATTCCCATTAAACTTTATGCTACAAATTATTTTTTGTCACTTAGGGCTCCTTGTGCCAATAGATTAGTGCAAAACAAAAGAATCAACGCACTGGAGAGTAACTGAACCTACTCATCAGGAGGTGATAGTACTTACTGTACATAGTTGAGGTAGGAAAGAGTATGGTTCACACCGAGAAGATCCACTGGGTGTGTTGGTCTCCCCCATTTAGTTTTGATGTTAAATGGATGAGTGTAACTGCCACAGTTTGAGAAGGGCATGGTGACAGGGGACTCAGGCCACTCAGGGATGAGGGACAATGTCATCTCACAAGGTGAGCCACCTAGAGCAGCAGAGGTGTTAGCTGAGGCTGAGGGCATGTTCTCCTTCTCATTGCTCTTCCCCACTTCTCTTTCTACTGAAGTAGAGAGGGTACAATGAGTGTCAGGTGTGGCCTTGAAATGAGGGGCAACTGCCCCAAATACAGTTCACTAACATTTCTCTTGTAAAATTTTCCAGGAAACAAGACTCATCAGAGTCCGGGGGGACATTGTTCCCATATCAGGTAACTATATGAAGCACGAGGATCTAGTGATGTGAGTGTAGACCGCGGTGGTTGCTGTGGATGACCCAGATCTCTGCCTGCCCCCAGACCCCCAACTGCAGGACTGAGGCCCCCATTCCTTCAGCCGTTGGGAATGTTGAAATTGAAATAAAATTGAATGTTGGAAATGTTGGAAGGGGCTCACAGCTGAATCCCTCTCCAAGAATTGCCCTCGGGAGAAGGAACTTGCCTCATCGGCATTTACACCCCTGTACCAGGGCGGCCAACATCCAGTGTCTCACCAGTGGGTAAAGGAGACTAAAGGTCCTTGCATTGTTTAGAACAACTTTGAAGAGCCATCTCAGTTTGAGCCATCTCAAAAGACCTCTTCCAAAGAAAAATGTGATCATTTAAGTAACTCAGTCTCTTTCATTGAAATGCTCAACCTTTCATATTTCTTCCTCTTTTCTCTGTTTTCCTCCCAGATGTCATGAGGGTGTATGAGGGTGGAAGATGGAGATCAGCTTACATGATTTCTTGACTGCAAGAGAGAAGGGCCTCAGTTCTATAGACAGGAGTCCTCGTGCTGTCCTCTGGTTCCACTGCAAAGTGGCTGGTGTGGCCTGCTCCCTGAGTCTATGTTGAGGTATCCTCAGAATTAGTCTAGCCTTTTTGGCCAACAGGCTGGTAGCATGAAATGAGTTGTAGTCTTTAACCTCTAATCAAGTCTCTGCATTTGGTGGCTTCTGTCATCTACCAGCCTTCCCATTAGTATTTCCAGTGGTCCATTATAGGAACTTAGGGGGTGTGTGTGTTGGGGTGCTTCTTAGGATTAAGAATTAAGTCTAAGGACGTGGTTTGATTATCTATTGCTGCATAACATATTATCCCCAAATGGAAAACAAGCAGAAAATATGGATTTGTGGGTCAGGGATTTGGGAAAAGGCTCAGCTAGGCAGATCTCTTTTGTGGTATCTTACATGTGCAGTCCTCTGAAGGCTTGACTGGACTGGATGTCCAAGGTGACTCACTCTTGTGGGTAGCAGTTAATCCTGACTGTTGTCTGGGAACTCATCTGGGGCTATCTCCTGGAGCATCTTGTGGCATCTGCATTTGCTTGGGCTTCTTACAGCATAGTGGCTGTGTTTTAAGAGGGAACATCTGAAGAGCAAGCATTCCAAGAGATCAAGGCAAAAATTATGCAACAGCACTTCAATGCATTCTATTGATTACAGGTGAGTCATGAAGGCCAGGGCAGATTTAATGAAAAGAAAATTTCATCCCACCTCTTGATGGAAGGAGCCACTGTTTTTCATGATAATGAATAAGCTATGTAAAATGATTTGCCTTTTTAAACCATATATATTATAAATGACAAAAAAAAAAATGAAAACAATTCGCCAGGAGAATTTATTTTAAATTGGATCTCTGTCACTCGATCAATCTTACACCTTTCTGTTGTTGTACAATTGCCACTTTCCTATCAAGGCTGTGTTTAGGTCTCCAAATTTTAACTAGATAGTCTTTTTCTATTTATCATGGGAATGATTCACCTATAAAATCATTCGACATTTTGGGTGGTATTTCTTTTCCAACTTGGTCAGTTTCTGCCTGGCTTATTGGACTTTTTAGATTTTCTTTTTCTTGTTGAATAACTTTTTTTCTCAGAAATTTATCCATTGCATTAAGGTTTTTAAATTGACATAAATCTTTTTTAATGTGCTTTTTGTAACTATTTTAAGACAGGATATAATTAAATTTCAAGATGAAGATACATTTAAGTACTTTCTTGGATTGTTCAAAAACAGATTTATACTGTCTCAAAAAATTTTGTTTTTTTAATTCTTATTGTCAAAATGTATTGCTTGGATAGTAGCAAAGCTGATTTTACCAAGATAAGTTTATTTCAGCTAAGAACTATGAAGTTAACTGTATGCTACTTTCCATAGCATATAATAAAGAAACTCATAAAGGTCAATCCAACAAGATGTCAGTAAGCTTACTGAGATCCAGCCTCTGTGATCCCAGGAGTCACAGTGCCCATGTTTCCTGGATCAATACTTTGATTTAAAAATAGAAAGCTGTTTTACCAAAGTCACTCAATGAACCCGTTCATTCACTCAAAGGGAATAATTTTCAAAGGATTATTTACTAGGAAGGCAGTCATTAAGATAATCATGATACATACAAAAAGAAATAAGAAAAACAGGGAAATTCAACTAAGGAATCAAAACCAAAAGCTTCCCTGAAATTCCCTGATAACCAAAATGAAGTTTGCTGTAGTTTAGAGAGTTTGGCTTAGTGTTTGTTGTGGATGGTTGTACTTGTAGAATTTGGAAACCTTAAAAAAACAAATAGTTACTTTAATTTTCTACCTTACTCTGCAGACTGGAGCATCTGTTGCCCATATAAAACTGGCCCATCCCCACCTAACTCAAGATATGCTGCTCAATTAGCCAGGTCATTTCAAGTGATCAGGCTGAGGAGTAGTTACAGTGATTTTGTTGTGAGAGTGCTTATTTGGTTTCCACAAATTTAATATCATATTCTTCTCTTTTATGAATAGAATTCCCCAACTAGAGAATCAACTAACTTCTTTCCTCTTCCTTCCTTTTTTCCTTTGCTCCCTTCTCTCTCTCTCTCCCTGCCTCATTTATTAATTATTAAATACTATATGTCTGAGGATTTGAAAAAACATTTCTTGTCTTTAAAGAGGTAAGAAGCTAGTGAGGGTGATATTCTGAGCAAACAAGTAATTATAATACAGCTTGGTGCACAGTCTAAGAGAGGGAAACAGAATACTCCTAGAATATACAGAAAAGTTTCCCTGCATAGACTTGGAGTGGTGAGAAGAAAGTTCAACTTAATCTTTTGCTGTTGACCCTTCCTTCAGGAGAGAACTATAAGATGATTATTAATAATTTCACAGATAGAACAAGACGTGAGGGATGAAAGTGATGACATTTCAGATTAGGTCGCTGGAGATGGGAAAATGGAGAATGGAACTACAGGTGATATTGGAGGCAAAGTTAAGTGAAAGCTGGTAAGAAATCAAGAAATCAGAAAAAGGGAGAGAAAAATAAGAGTTAATAAGAGGAACCAGTTCTAGTGATCTGCTGTACAACACAGTGTGGACCTGTAACAATACTTCATCGTACACTTGAAAATTTTTTAGTGGGTAGAACACATGTTAAGGGTCTTTAATACAATGAATTTTAAAAACAAAACAATATTTCCACAATACAAATCCTTGTGTTGACCAGACTGAATCTTAGTGAAGAGATGCCTGTTTCCCCACACAAGCCACACCCCAGAATCTGCTTGATGTTTTCCCCTTTATAATTTCTGCCCCATTGCCTTCATCATTTTGAGAAAAAGGTGGTTTTTTGGAAATAATATGTTTCTAAATCTGCTCTAACTGGATCAACTAGGATTATTTTAAAGAAATGGTTTGATATGATGAGCTTTGGAATAGAAGAGCTATCACTTGCTTTCTTTTTCACATCCAGGTACTTTTCTGCCTATTTCCTTTATATTTGTCTTTCTCTCCATTTTTCTAGGATTTTCACTGATATGCATTCATTTAACGTTCGAATATAACTCTCTAAAGATTCGAGTTGTCTGGGATGGGTAGGGCTTTTAAGACATCCTGGGGGCTTTACACATACCTATAAATTCTTGTCATGAAAATAGTTTGGTGAGTTTAGTTCATTTCAAGGAAATATTTATTGAGCACCTACTATGTGTTAATAATTCTACTAGATGCTGAGGACAGAAAGTTGAATAACACAATCACTGCCGTTGAGGAATTTGTTGTCCAGTAGAGGAGACAATTTCTTTTCAGTCCCCTGCGTTGTACATTATATGTGCACCTCCCCACCCCCACCCACCACCTCTGAGTCCCAAGTTGGCTTTGTTCCTGGTTTGAAAGTGTCTGGTTCTCCTCTAATGACCCTCTTTCATGTGAACATGTTGCAAGAGCTTGCGAAATTTCAGGCTGCTTACTGTGAAAGCCTTGTTTTCCCCCACCATGTGTCTGCACTGGGAAGATGGGATGCAAACGCTTCACCTCACTTCCGGGGAGGATTTGGAGTTAAGCTCTCCGTGCTCTCAAGGAGAGCTAAATTTTCAGGTTTTAATGAAAATATTACTTTCTAAAGTATCAGGGTCTCTCGTGAAAACGCCACAGGAGAAGGCAACATGATGGGAAAGGAGGCTCCTGAGGGAAAGGAGAAGTAAGCGAGGAGGGATTTTCCAGTGAGAGGGGCTTGCCACCGGGCCCCTTGGGAGCCTGTGGGTTGACCCTACAGAAGCAGTCTAGAAGGGTTTAGGCCACTGCAAAGCTGGGTGAGCGGACTTCAGAAGGGACTAAGAGGGGCACTGTCTGAAGGCCCCATAGTCGTAAATCTCAGAACACTTGAGGTCACTGCAGAAGCCCCTTGTCTTGGGACAGGGACCAAACCAGCCACTGGTGCTCTCTGTCCACACTCAGTACTGCCCAGCGGAGTGAGGCCCACTCAGGCATACCCCACATATCATTACCCAAGTGGACCCCCCTCCACTCTTACAAAGTCACAGAATACACATACATCCAACAGAAGTGGGTGAAAGTTCCATTCTTACTTGGGGTGTGGGGGAAGTGGGAAGTTCCCCGATACTTGATTAAGGGCGGAACCAAGGAAGTTTATAATCAGCCTGGGCTAAGATAATGACTGACTTCCCTGCTACTGGTCTGCTTTCCCCCAGGCTGTCTAAGCTGTGCTCACCCACATAGCCATTTGCCACTGACACCTTTCAGTCCTCATAGCAAGTCATTAAATGAACACTATAAATGTCAATTGATATTCTAGAAAAATTTTCAGGAAAAAACATTTTGTTTTCTCCCTTAATCCAACCCGCTACCACATTTGATTCTGGCTTGCTTGTGTTCTGCCTTTTCTCATATTATCTGCCTTTTCTCGGAACTTGACATTGACACCAGACCCCAGATGTGGTGACCCTAATACTTTTAGTGCTTTGGAATTTGGCTATCTTGCATAATTTTGACTTTTCCTGCCCTTAAGGCCTCAGTGGCTCCTGTCCTACATGGAACCCTGGTCAACTCCTGCCCCATGGCCAGTGCCCTAATCAGGCTCGTTCTCCTCCCATCTCACCAAAGGGAAGGAGGAGATTCAGACCCTGTCCCTGAGCCTTAGGACAAAATCCAGGTTACAGTTGCTCCTGCTCTGTTTGTCCAGTTAAGCCTAACCGTAAGGTCCTCCTGTCAAGTTCCTTTGGGTTACCACACAAATTTGTTTCCTGAACCATACTAACTTTCTGGAAATTTCAGAGAAGGAACTTGTATTCTGCTCTAAAGGTGGAAAACCAGGTCCTGCATCAGCTGCTGAGCCAGGTAACTGTGAGCATTTAGACTTGTCCTCTTTGAGCACCTGATATGGTTTGGAAGGAATCTTTGCGGTCCTGAGACATCTCATCCAGCTGGTGGGAAGGAGGCTCTGGGGGTTCCTATCACAAAGTTAAATTACAGGTTAACTCATCACTAAATAGAAAACGGAGTTACCCTATCTGTGTAAGATCAGAAGTTCCTGTTGGGACAGCATGGTGATTTCCTTACAAAATTCAAGTCAGCAAAAGGAACGTGGCGCCCACTTTCTTATCTTGAAACCAGGCTGTGACACACACATCCTACCCACCAATCCCAGAAGAGATTGCCTGGTCTAACCTTAGACAAGGTGCCTCCCCAGGCCTGGAAAGACAAGCTCCATCATTTAATCCCACTGCACATAATAATAATGATTACTATTCATTGAATGATTGCTTTGGGCTAGGTAAGCCTTACAATTACTCTACAAAGAAAGTGTTATTATTCCCATTTTATGTATGAGGGATCTGGGTCTTAGAGAGGTGGAGCCCAAGCACACATACATGAAGTGATACAGCTGAGATTCCATCCACAGACTTTTGGGCCCCAGAGTGTGTATTTTAATGTTTTCACCATTATTGGATGAGTGCACCAGCTCCGCTGGACCCATTTTTTCCAATGGAAAAAGAACTTTTTGATAACAAAAAATTGGAGAGAATAAAAAAGCTATAATAAATGTCTAGTGTGAAACACACAACTTACTTTATAAGAGGAATAAAGACAGATACATAATTTATATATCCTAAAACAATATATATAAATTATAAAATAACACAGTAAACTATTATACTTAGCAAGTGTGACAAAAGTTATTTAAATAATGTAGATTTACTGGGAGCAAATAATGAATTAAATGTTACCATACAGCAAATTTAGGATGTCTTTAGGAGTACATGTCATTTGGCAGTGGCTTATTAGAAAATTATGAGCCTGAAATAAAATTGATGCAAACTTATAATGACACACACTAAATTAACAATGATGTACTTAATTAAAAGTCATTATAATTAATCATACACATACTGTTAACAGTATGTGTATGATCATTAAAAAGTAGAATAACAGTAACTGAAACCAAGAATCCTTACAAAATGATGCTGATGCTTCACTGTTAAGAAAGTGGCCTTCCTGATAGGGCCAAGTTCCAATGCTTTGCCTGTGGAAATACAAGTAGGTGTTCTGAAACATAGTATGGTGACCATTATTCTTTTTTTTTGAAATTAATTATTTTTTTTATCCAGGTATAGTTGATTTACAATGTTGTGTTAGTTTCTGGTGTACAGCAAAGTGATTCAATCATATACATATATATGTATTATTCTTCAGATTCTTTTCCATTATATGTTACTACAAGATATTGAACATAGTTCCCTGTGCTATACAGTAGAAACTTATTGTTTATCTATTTTATATATAGTAGTGTATATCTGTTAATTCCAAACTCCTAATTTATCCCTTCTCCATCCCCTTTCCTCTTTGGTAACCATAAGTTTGTTTCCTATGTCTGTGAGTCTCTTTATGTTTTGTAAATAAAGTTCATTTGTATCATCTTTTTAGATTCCATATATAAGTAATGTCATATGATATTTGTCTTTCTCTGCCTGACTTACTTTACTTAATATGATAATATCTAGGTCAATCCAATTGCTGCAAATGGCATTATTTCATTCTTTTTATGGCTGAGTAATATTCTGTTATGTATATAACTACATCTTCTTTATCCAGTCATCTGTCAATGGGCATTTAGGTTGCTTCCATGTCTTGGCCATTGTAAATGGTGCTGCTATGAACATTGGGGTATATGTGTATTTTTGAATTAGAGTCTTCTCTGGTTGCACGCCCAGAAGTGGGATTGCTGGATCATATGCTAACTCTATTTTTAGTTTTTTGTGAAACCTCCATACTGTTCTTCATGTGGCTGCACCAAATTGCATTCTCATCAAGAGTGTAGGAGGATTCCATTTTCTCTACACCCTCTCCAGCATTTATTATTGGTAGACTTTTTGATGATGGCCATTCTGACTGGTGTGAGGTGATACTTCATTGTAGTTTTGATTTGCCTTTCTCTAATAATTAGTGATATTGAGCATCTTTTCATGTGCCTGTTGGCCATCTGTATACATTCTTTGGAGAAATGTTTGTTTAGATCTTCTGCCCATTTTCTGATTAGGTTGGTTGTTTTCTTTCTTTCTTTTTTTTTATATTGAGCTGTATGAGCTGTTTGTATATTTTGGAAATTAATCCTTTGTCAGTTGCATTGTTTACAAATATTTTCTCCCATTGCACAGGCTGTCTTTTCATTTTGGTTACAGTTTCCTTTGCTATGCAAAAGCTTTTAAGTTTAATTTGAATTTGGTCATTTTTTTTTAATTTTTGCTTTTATTTCCATCACTCTAGGAGGTGGATCCAAAAAAATATTGCTGTGATTTATGTCAAAAGGTGTTCTGCCTATGTTTTCCTCTAGGAGTTTTATAGCATACAGTCTTATATTTAGGTCTTTAATCTATTTTGAGTTTTTTTTTTTTTTAATATGGTGTTAGAGAATGTTCTAATTTCATTCTTTTATACATAGCTGTCCATTTCTCTCAGCACCACTTATTGAAGAGACTGTCTCTTCCCCATTGTATATGCTTACCTCCTTTGTCATAGATTAATTGACCATAAGTGCTTGGGTTTATTTCTGGGCTTTCTATCCTGTTCCATTGGTCTGTATGTCTGTTTTTGTGCCAGTACCATACTGTTTTGATTACTGTAGCTTTATAGTATAGTCTGAAGTCAGGGAGCCTGATTCCTCCAATTCCATTCTTCTTCCTCAAGATTGTTTGGCTATTTGGGTTTTGAGTTTCCACATAAATGTTAAGTTTTTTTGTTCTAGTTCTGTGAAAAATGCCATTTGGCAACCATTATTCTTAATGGTAGGTCTTTCTAATCTCAGATCTTACCACAGAGATGGCTGCCTACTCCATGTGTATGTAAGGCCTCTCTAGCTTTAATTGGTTTGAAAATAATAGATGGATTAATAGTTGAATTAATAACTGAAAATAAAAGTTGGATTTAGTGAGCTATCAGAGGCTTTCCAACCATGGGGAGATGGAAAAATTGTTTAACAACTACAAACAGAAGCTTCCAAAGATCATTGCAAAGTACTGAGAAGGGAGTATTTGATAAGATACTTACACAAGCTCAGCTGAAGCATTATCCTGTAGATATTTCCCCAACAGGGGAAATGGTTCTAGATATCAGGCCAAAAAAAACCCTGTTAGGGTAAAGAGCAACCTACCCATTCATAGTCAGTGATAAATAAATACTTGCTTAATAAATGTTGTTTAACGGTTATAATTACCAATGGCAAATATAGCTGTTTGAACTAATAAAATATTAGCATTCAAGTCTTACATTACTATGACATACCTATTTATCTTTCTTTTCTCTCATAAGTTTTGCATTCATATCAATGTGCCAGGAATTAGATAATCTTTAGGATAATCCCCATTTTTTTGGTCTTTATTTCTGTGATTATTAAAGCCACTTTGTGAAAACCAATCTGATTTTACAAACATAGCAATCCATTTGTAAGTTGTGGATGCTCGTAGGTGGATAACCAACCTAACTTTTTGTACAGTTATAGTTCTTACTGTATAATAATATTGACGTTTAAAAGATAATCTATATACTTGGTTCCTATTAGCCATTCTTCCTGATATGTGTCATAGCTGGAGGAGCACCCTGAAGCCATCTGACTATTCAGAAGAGAAACCCACGTAGAAACATTTGGATGTTTGAATTTTAAAATTAAAATGTAAATCTTTGAGTGACTTAACCTTTCAAACTCAATCAGAATTTGTAAGCCCATGGAAGTAATTAGCTATTTTAAGGAAATTGGTGGCAATAAAAACCGTGTTCTGAATTCCTAAGAAATCAATGAAAAGATTGGAATTAGTTCTAAGAAAAAGACAGCTATTTATCAAAGAATTCTTGTGGTTTATTAGAACATTCCAAACAGTTTTAATTAACACTGCTGAGACCAAGAAAGAAGAAACTGTGGTATATGTGCCTTCCCCACAAATTTTTGTTGTTTTATCCCTTAATTAAACATTTAGAACAGCTGCCAAAAAGACTTCTCAATTTATGTTAACCAAACATCAAACTACATTTCTCCTATCTTTCTCTAAAGAGTTAGTAAATGTATATTATGAATGCTTTCTAATAACTGACAGCTAAAAAGTAGCTATTAGAAAGAATTTTACATACAATTAATAATATTTAAATTCACATCATGTTAGCCAAGTTACAGAAGCAACCCAAGTGTCCATCAACAGACGAATGGAAAAAGAAGATGTGGTATGATGGACTATTACTCTGCCATAAGAAAGAGTGAAATTCTTTCATTTGCAACAATGTTGATGGACCTAGGGGGGTTTATGCTTAGTGAAAAAAGGCAAACAGAAAGACATATACTCTATGTTATCACTTACATGTGGAATCTAAAAAATATAACAAACAAATGAATATAACGAAATAGAAACAGACTCACAAATACAGAGAACAAACTAATGGTTACCAGTGGGGAGAAAGAAGAGGGTAGGGGCAAGATAGAGGTAGGGGATTACAGGGTGCAAGCTACTATTTATAAAGTAAATAAGCAACAAGGATATATTGTACAGCACAGGGAAATATAGCCCATCATTTTGTAATAACTTTAAATAGAGTATAATCTATAAAAATATTGAATCACTATGTTGTACCCCAAGACTAATATAAAGTTATAAATCAACTATACTTCAATAAAAACGAATAAAGAAAGAAAGAAATAAAATTGTAAAAGTTCACATCATGTCTTAAGTGATAGTATCAGTGAAAATTTCATTGTTATGATTACTTGACACTTTATCCCATGAAAAAATGTATTCAACTAATTTTTACATATTTTAGTAGCTTATTTTAATTGAATATGGCCCAGAGGCATTGACAGTGAGGGCAGAAGTACTAGACATTAATCTCACATTAAAAAGGCAGTGATACTAGAATATAAATGCTGGTAATTAAATGTATTCAATACACATTTTTTTCTTTTTTTACATTATACCTTTCCTAGAAACTTGTTTAAATTTTGGTGAAGGTGAAAAAGATATTCAGTCCACAATGACTAAGATCATTGGTTTACACATCTAATCTTTCATTTTAAGTACCCCTGAGAGGAGTCAAGAGGTTAGAAAGTCAACCTTCAAGTCCATTCAACTAAACAATCATTGAGTGCCCACTCCCTGCCAGGCAGTGTGCCAAGCATTGCAAAGGATACAACATGAATAAGACACTGTCCATTCTCAAGAACTTTACAGCTCACCAAGAGGAAATGACTACATTACAAGTTCCATACAAATTTAAATCAATGTTATTTGGGACAACAGGCTGCAGCAACTTTTGCCTTCCTAGGAGAGTTGTCATAATTCACATCACTGGGAAAATAAATGGCTGTACACTTACTTTCACTGATAGAAATTAGCAAGTGGTGGAGAGTGGGGGGAATAAAAGAAGGAAAAAAATGGTCAGTTCCGAAGCTTTTGCCAGGTCTTCCAAGCCGCCCAAGGGTCAGAGAGGAAGGTTCTTTTTTCAGCAGAGCACACTAATGAGACTTTGGAGTTTGGACCAGAAAGCTAAACTGCTCTGCACAATAAAGGAGGGAACTCGTTGTTCTGGAGCCTGAGAAGCAGGGGCTTAGAAAACAGGCAGGGAGATGTGAGGACAGTGCCCAGCAGCAAACAGGGAGGCTGGAGCTTTGGGGAGAGGGGCCAGTGAGCAATTCCAGAGGCAGGGCAGTGCGGGACTTGTAAGCAGGATATTCCTTACAAATTGCTTACTTTGCTTTAATGTACCTTGCCTTCATCCTCAAACCTTTGGTAAAGCCTGACATTCATCACAAATGCCAAAGATTGGTTTTGGGGAAGTGAGGGGGAAGGAGTTAGTGTGAAGGGTGAGTTAAGGAAATGAAGATTTTCCATGTTTTGGGTAGAATGTCTGAACATTCACAAAATGTGAGATGCAATTAGAATCAGAGAATTCAGAACCAGTGGAGAGCAGAACATACGTCCTGAGAATTGTAAAAATATAAGGAAAAGCACTTTGATTTCCTAGAGGATTAGAGTAGTAAACTTGAATTAATTTTATTTCAAAAACGATGGTGATATTTGCCTTTCACAAGGTGACGAGATATAACTGTCCCAGAAGATGTCCAAAGTGCTGGAGGACTGACTCCCGGGAGAGGGATATGACACACTGGGGCAGAGGGGAATGGAATGATGGAAGAGATGCAGGGGTGGTCACGGTTCCTATATTAGTTCATTTCCCCTCCAATGTTTTTGCAATGAGGACGGATGCTTCAAAAAGAGACAGTTTTGTTTAATCATTACAACAACCCTGCAAGTAGGTTTTAGCATCGCTAATTTTTAGATCAGAAAATTGAGACTTGTAAAAGTTAGTGCCTTTCCTAAGGACATATACAGACAGGACTGGAGACACACTAGGTGACTGGCTTGCCTCTGCCTTGCAGGGAACACACAGAGCTTGGTGAAAGAGCCGGCATTCAGCTTCGGCCTTGGATTTCAGTAGGCAGAGCTGTGATGCGAAAGGAGGACTCAGCAGGCAGAGGGAAAAAAAATCTGAGCAAAGGCAAGAAAGTGGGGATTTGGTAGTTTCAGGCCTGAGAGAGAAGTAGGTACAGGTTGTATGCCGAGCACACAGAAAGTGCTAACTGAACATTTCTACAACAAAACTAATCTCTACCTCATCCCCATACTCTGGACCAGATGCAGGAACAGGATGGAGTTCAATTTTGACTGACTCATGGTTTCCACACATGGTTTTGGGTGGTTGGGAATCTGAAAAGTAGTATGGGCCAAGTTGTAGAAGGTTTTAATAGGCATGGTAAAAAATATATATACTTGATTTAATAGACCATGAGGAAACCCTGAAGATTTTGAGCAGGCATGTGTTAAAAAGCAAAATTCAGCAGAGTAAATTTTAAAGCTCTAACTGGCTTTATTGAATGGTTCATCAACCAGGCAGCATCCCAGCTAGCGAGCAGAAAGGAGCTCATGGAGCTGAAGGAAATGGAAGGCTTTTACAGGCAGAACGGGGGATCGCTTCAGGTTTAGGTAACCTACCTACAGGGGATGGAAGGAGGCTTGGTGGCAGATTATCTCATTGGTGCTGATCAGAAATTACCAGACTGACCGTTTAAGACTACATTCCTGGGAGAGGTTGTTAACTGCCATTAGATGAAGTACTAAGTCTTCATTTGCTGATGTGGGGCTTAGCACAAGTGACCCCATTTTGGGTCTGTTGCTTCTTTAACAGGTGTAACATGATTAAAGCTGTACTCCCAGAAAATGAACTTGACAGTAAGGTGAAGGATGGCCCAGAGCAGGGTATCTCAGACTTGCATGTAATGCCAACTCTGTTTCAGAGAGTCTGTGATCCTGCATTTCTAACAAGCTCCCTGCCTTAGAGATTCTGACCCAGGGACCCTGGGTTAGGCTCAAGAATCAGAGAACTCCATGCAGAACAGACCAGAGGGAAAGTGAGAAGTTTCAAGCTGGGAGGACTTGCTTTATTTAGGGCCTCAGGACAGGAAAAGGAGTTAGAGAAGAAAGAAATGGCACTGGGACAAGTCTCAAGGTAGCTCCTTGATACAGGGAAGGCTCTGAGCTTGTGAGCTGATCTGTCCCTTCCCAGCCTTTCTGTGCACACACGTGAGTGTTTTCTGGTGGTCTCACTCCTCTCCTTCAGCTGCGGAGGAATTTGAGATTGACTCCAGCTTCTCCCAGAGTCCCCTCCTCAGGGGAGGGTGCCCACCAGTGTGGCAGTATTCACCAACATTCTGCTGAGAGCTTTAGGGTGTGCATATCGGGGGTCTGACCCCTGATTTCCTCTGCCTAGGCCCTGGCTTCTGGCTCTAATTCTTCCCCTCCGTTCCCAGTCCTGGACTCCACGGCAAGATCTGTTTCTGTTCTTGCATCGGGTCCAGAGTAGAGTGAGGGGATAGGGTGAAGGACATTTCTGTTGTGTAGATGTTCACTTAGTGTTTTCCATGTGAGGCATACAACCTTGGATCTTCTTCTCTCTTGAAGCCGAAACCTCTATATCAGAACTCCAACTGTGAATTGCTTCAGCTGTGCTTCTTTTGGACTCAGCCTTAGATTTTCACTTCCTTCCCAAGAGGCCGTGGTTCCCTTCTCCTGCCTCCTGCTTGCGCCCTCAGATCCACTCCGAGGATCCCACTTCTTCCTGATCTCCAGCAGCCTACAGCCTCTTACTCTCCCTTACTGGGTAATGATGGTGACCAAGGGGATTGGTGACAATGCCAAGTGCTATGGAGAGCTGTGGGACAATGAGAACCGGGACAGGTAATTGTGTTGCCAATTGAAAGTCATTATTGACCTTGGACTAGAGAGTAGTTTCAGCAAAAAGGTGAATGCAGAAACCATATCATAAGTAGTGAAATAAATAATGGCTGGTGAGGTCTAGAAGCAGCAAACTTAAAGTGTTCTTTGAAGAAATTTGTGGAGAAAAAGAGAAAACCAAGGCTCAAGCAAGCAGCAGGACTGAGGTTAGGAATCGTGAATAAACCAGACAATTTATTAGGATTGTAGCAAGAGAAAAATGCTCCAACAGAGACATGAGAAAAAGGAAATCCTCTTTTGCTACTTCTAGGGACATTTGCATTTGGGGAAGGGACTTTTCCAGCCTTCAAATAAGTTTCATTTTGCCTGGACAGTATATTAAAAGCATTTCAATGAATTGCCTCACTAAAAAAAAATGAGAACTCTGTGTGTGTGTGTGTGTGTGTGTGTGTGTGTGTGTGTGTGTATCTCCAGATTTCTATCTGCTCTTGAAAAATGGTAAGAGTTAGCAATATTTGGGTCACAGATGTCATTTTTATTATTTGCCTGTCTCTAAAGTCATTTGAATTTGCAATGTCTGTTTTAAAGCAATCTATATTGCAGGCATAAATGAAGGTGGTAGAGCAGCTATTTGAGGGGGAAGAGACTTCCTGAGCATCCCTCAAATCTGGTAATGCTGCTGAGTCCCTACCTTGCCTAGGGATCAGATTACCGTCTGCTCATCTCAGGAAATTGCCCCTACCAGAGAGACCACGAGCGAGGGAGCCTGGGCAGAGACCAGAGCAGACCCTTTGTATTCTGCAGGATAGACTAAAAAGACATCAATGAACTATTGTAGCTGAAAAGCAGCAGAAGTCCCTTGGGATTCCTTGGAGCAACTGCTACCCCATGCTTTCCCTGGCAGCAGGCTTCACAGGCTTGTCCAGTTCTCAACCTCAACTGCACATTAGAATTACTTTGGGATCTTAAAGCACAGATGTCCCAGAGATTATGATTTAATTGGTTTTCATGGGTCCTGGTTGGCAGGTGATTCTAATGTGTAGCCAGGTTAACTCCCACTGTCATGCTTTGTGGCATTAACCCCTTCCACTCCAAGCCTCATGTCACCCACAGACAACAGCTTGAACATTTGGACTAGAAATTACATTTCTGAGTGCCCACCCTGACACCTAACTCCACTGTGATCATCACAGCTGCCTTCCTGGCTGCTCTTTGCACACAGTAGTTAGCCCCTCGTGACTGAGTTCACTGGTCTTGAAATTTTAACTCTCAGTTGGCAATGCTGACCATTTGGCCCAGGCTCAATAAAGGATAATGTAGTCTCTCTTTTACTGGAGCTGCAACAAAGACCCAGGAAAAATAAAGCGGAAGAACTGAAAACCAAATGAAACAAATCTAGAAAAGAGAAGAGTGACATATGGTAAGGTGACCAGTTGCCCTAAATTGACTGGCCAATCACAGATTTTACTGTTTTGATGAATCATTTTGGGGTAAGAATTTAGATTTCTTGTCAGAAAAGTAGGGGACCTAGCTTAGAACAGAGGTGATTTATAAAATTTTTTGGTTGGTGGGTTGGGAATGAGGGAAGAACTGCAAAAACTAAATAGTAGTTATCATCTTATTAAGATTCTTAATAATTTTCCAAATTTTGCTGATTTCTTAAACCACCTGTAACAGCTCTGTCCGATAGAAATTTCTAGGGAAATAGGAATGTTCTGTGCTATCCAACATAGTAGCCATTAAACACTGGTGGCAATTGAGCACTTGAAATGAGGCTACATGACTAAGAATCTGAATTTTTAATGTTATTTCATTTCAAATACTTTAAATGTAAATGAAAATAGCTGTAGGGGTTTAGTAGCTACTTGCTGTACAAGGCTTTATTTTTATCGTACTGTTGTCTACGGTAGACGGATTTTGGGGTGATTCCTCTCCCATGCCTCTTTTGTAGATAAAGAGGAGCCCTATGTATTGGACGTAGCGGACTTACCTGGGGGGTCATAATCAATCCAAACTGGGCCAATTAGACTTTCTTTTTCAAGAATCTGGAACTGAGATACTGAAACCTGCATCTATTTGGTAATGGTGAGCTGAACAAGTAGGGTTGGTGCTAGAGAATGTGCCATGGACTCTCAAAGCCATATGCAACCTGAAGTTATGTTGGGGTAGAGACTAGAACCTTTGCAGTGAAGAGGCGAGGGGGAAGATAAGGACCCGGAGGAGAAGGGAAAGAGGGAAGAAATCACTTCAAATGAGTGACTGACATAATACCTGAGCTTTGTTAAACTCCATTGTTTCTAATTTGGATGTTAGAGAAGAGGAAAAGAAAGAAAGAAAGAAGGAGGAGGGAGAAACAGAAAAAAGTAAAATAAGAAAAATCTTAATGTAAGTTCTAGAAATAATGGTGCTGCATATTGTCTAATAAGCAAGTTTAGAAGAGCCCTGTCTTCAGTTGACAAAGGTTCTTCACGTGGGAAGTTTGTTCTCTTTGATCACTTTCTGAGAAAGAGACATATAAGTCTCAGCACATAATGGTTTTCAGTAAATATTTGTTGAATGAATGAATGAACAGTGAGAAAATGAGGCACCTTCCCGAGCAGTCATATCAACCCTTTTGTGCAATAGCTTTTTTTTTAACCCCAGCCAAATCATCTTTATTTGTCCTCTGCTTTGGTTTTTAATTATTGTTTATTTGTCTTGTCCTTCCATTTTTTTCTTAAATAATTTTTTAAATTGATATAAATTCACACACCATAAAAGTTGCCATTTTAAAGTGCACAGTTCAGCGGCTTTTACTGTATTCATGTGATTGTATGATCTTCATGACTATCTAGTTCCAGAGTATTTTTCATCATCAAAAAAGATCCCCATACCCATTAGCCCTTTTCTTTCCTCTTTCTAGTCTCTAGCAATCAAGAATCCATCTGCTTTTTGCTGTGGATTTGCCTGCTCTGGACGCACAACTCCTGGGTATAGAACTAGGAGTGAAATGCTAAGTCAAGGAATGTAAAATGTATTTATAACTTTTTGAGGAACTGCTAAACTCTTTTTTACAGAAGCTGTCGCCAGTCATTTGCATTCCCACCGCTAATTCTGAGGGTTGTATTTTCTCTGCATCCTCACTAACACTTATTTCCCGTCTTTAAAAATTATAGCCATCCTACTGGTTGTGAAGTGATATTTTACTGTGTTTTTAATTTGGATTCCCCTGGTGACAAATAATGTGGAGCTTCTTTTCATGTCCTTATCGGCCATTTGTATTTCTCCTTTGGAGAAATGTCGCCAGTTTTAAATTGGATTATTAGTCTTTTCATGGTTGAGTTGTGAAAGTCTTTATGTTTTCTGGACATGAGATCTTTGTCAGACATGATTTGCAGAAACTGTCTTCATTCTGTGGGTTACTTTTCACTTTCTGGATGGTGTCCTTTAAACCACAGACATTTTTAATTTTGGTAAAACCCAGTTTATCTATTTTTCTATTGGTTGCTTGTGCTTTTGGTGTCATATCTAAGAAAATGTTATTTAATCAAGGTCATGAAGATTTACACTTATGTGTTCTTCTGAGAGTTTTATAGTTTCTGCTCCTACATTTAGGTCTTTGATCCATTTTAAGTTTTTTGGATATAATGTGATGTAGGGATCCAATTAACTTTTCCTTGTGCATATCCAGTGTCCCAGCACCATTGTTAAAAATACCATTCTCTCCCCATTGAATGGCCTTGGCTCTCTTGTCAAAACTCAACTGACCACAGATGAATGGGTTTATTACTGGACTGTCAATCATATTCCATTTTCTATACATCTGTTTTTATGCTAGTACCACTTGCTGTCATTTTGTAGTAAGCTTTGAAATCAGAGAATATGAATGCTCCAACTTTATTTTTCTTTTCCAAGACTGTTTTGGTTATTCTAGATCCCTTTCATTTCCATATGAATTTTAGGATCAATTTGTCAATTTCTGCAGAAAAGGATGTTAGAATTTTGATAGGGATTGCATTGAATCTATAGGTCATTTAGGAGAGTACTGCCACCTTTAAAATATTAACCCTTCCAGTCTATGAATGTAGGGTGTCTTTCCATTTATTTGGATTTTAAAAAATGTTTTCTCTTAGTAATATTTTGTATAAGCGCATGCACCTCTTTAGTTAAACTTATTCCTACGTATTTTATTCTTTTGATCTTATTACAAATAGAATTGGTTTCTTAGTTTCATATTCAGATTGTCTATTGCTAGTACGTAGAAAAATAGAAATATAACTGATTTTTATATATTAATATTATATCCTGCAACCTTGCTGAACTGGCTTATTGGCTCTGTTAGCTTTTTTGTGGTCTCCTTAGCAGACATCCTTGTCTTGTTCCTGATCTTAGGGGAAATGTTTTCAGTCTTTCATCATTGGGTGCGATGTTAGCTGTGAGTTTTTGTATGTGCTTGTTGTCAGGTTGGGGGAATTCCCTTCTATTCCTAATTTTTTAGTGTTTTTAATCATGACAGGGTATTGGATTTTGTCAAATGCTTTTTCTAAGATGATCATATGGATTTTCCCCTTTATTCTATTTTTTATAGTGTATTACATTGATTAATTTCTATTTGCTGAACCAATTTTGCAATCCTTGAATAAATCTCAGTTGCTCATGGTATATAATTCCTTTTTCCCATTGAAAATGTTTTTATTTATCTGTTTCTGCCAGGTACTGTCTTGGTGAGCAAAACAGACATCTGCCATTCCAATTATAGTACTAGCAGTATATTGTAGGATGAACTGAAGCCAGGTGAGTCTGGTGGTAAAGGAACCATTATTTCTTCAGGGAACAGATTTTTTTTTTAATTGAGGCATAGTTGATTTACAATGTTGTGTTAGCTTCTGGTGTACAGTGTAGTGATTCAGTTATATATATGAATATTCTATATGTATGTGAATATATATACATACATATTCTTTTTCACTGAGGGCACAGATTTTACTTTTACTTCTTTATATCACTCAGAGCACTCAAACAGTACTACAAATGGATCAAAAATTAGTGCATAAGATATGTAATAATCATTATTATTGCTATAATCACCAACATTAACATGAGCACAAGGTGATGACAATCTGAACTAGAATACAGATCCAAATGATAAATCTCATTTTAAGGAATAAGATAAAAATTAGAGACTGTTGGCCATAGAGGGTTATTAAATTTCCTAACATTGTTGAATAATCCTTACATTCCTGGAATAAGCCTTGTTTGGTCAAGATCCTCTATTCTTTAATTTTTAAGAAAATGTGTTATTGAAAAAGAACATAGCCACGGGGAGAAAAATATTTATCTTAAATGGCCAGATTGATGAAATTGCAAACTCAAACACCTGTGTAACCAGTACAAATCAAGAAGCAGAATGTTATCAGCACCCAATAAGGCTCCCCTCGTGCCCCATCTCATTTACTACTCCCCTCCTCCACCCAACAAGGATAATGACTACCCTGACTTCTAACACCACTGACTAGTTTTGCCTGCTTTTAAACCTTCATGTAAATGAATAGTAGGCTCATTTCACTCAACACTGCATTTGTGAGATTTAGCCATATCATTCCATGTAGTTGTTGGTTTTTCCTTCTCCTTGGTGGATAATTTCCATTATATGAGTATGTCACAGTTTATTAATCCATTCTAATGTTATTGGGCATTTGAGTAGCTCTACTTTAGAAATATTACAAATAGTGCTGCCATGAATACTCAGTAACTATTTTGTACATGTCTCTATCTACCTTTTCTGTTGGTATATACTCAGGATAGAATTGCTGTCCTAAAGATCCTTTATAAAGATTTTTTTCTATTCATTATAAGGCGGACAGTTATATTTTTAAACAAACCTTTAAATATGTTATTATTCTCCTCAGTCCGGGAACATGTAACTTCTTAAGTAAAAGTATTAGCCTGTATGTCATGCCTTATTTTGGGAATTATCTGTAGCTACACCAACCAGTACAGTAGTCATTAGTCACAGAAAGCTATTGAGCATCTGAAATGTGCTCCAAGTATAAAATACATGATAGCCTTTGAAGATTTAGTACAAAACAAAGAATGTATATCTCAATAATTTTAAAATATTCATTATAAGTCATAGTGATAGTAGTTTAGATATACTAGGTGAAATAAAACATATTAAAATTAATTTCATATTTCTTTTTTTTAATGTGGCTCCTAGAAAATTTTAAATTACAGAACTGGCTCACTATCATATTTCCATTGAATAGTGCTGGTCTATACTATGTAATTAAATAAATGGATAAACATTGTCTTACAATTTTATATGTACATTACTGAAAGTTTTTGACAAAGATCACGCTTTAAGCAACTTTGTACCCTCCAGTACTGGTGCATTGTTGCTGGTGCATGCTTGATAGTTAATAAATACTTCTTAACTGTTCACTAAACTTTATTTTCTGTTTTTTTTAGGTTAAAAATATTCCTAAAAGAACAGGAAAAGATGATGGCAAAAGTGAATGGAAACTGAAAGACTAGGAATTGGGTATGAAAAATATTACTTAGCAAAATTTTGATATTCTTTCATCCAAAACAACATTCTTGAATTATAATTCCTTATAGATTAACATGAAGTTTATGTTATGCTTAGTGCAGCATGTGTATAAATGAAGTATTTTTAGAGTGAGTCCATTTTTATATTAACAGGGGCTTTTACTTGCTTAAAGTAATCTATTTCTTTTCTTCTTTTTCTTTTCTGCCCATTGGCAGAGTACTATGAAACACTAGTTAGTTATAAAGAAGTGGCACACTACAGATTGATTATTCATTTCATTAGATACCATCTGAATGAAAAATTGTGATCACTGCTGCAAGCCAAAGTAGCCACATCCTGCTTAGAGAATTGCTAAATATGATCGTTTTCTTGAATTATAATTTTTGCATTATGTAGCCTTTGAAAGATATAAAATATTACCTCTTAGCTTTCTTTTAGTGAGAAAAAGACCTCAAAAGGACCTTGGAATAACCTTAAGCTTCATGAGAAAGCTTGACGAATCAGATCTTTGTTGAAGAGTAATCTTTTGGTGCTAGGGAACAGAGATTCATTTAAAGTCATACCCAAAGTGATAGGTGTTTACTGTGAAAGGGTAACAACTAAACCACTGTTTGGGAAGTAGCTGGATCCAGTGCAGACCTAGTCACCTGGAGACTCGTATCTTCTAGGGGAGCAAGCCTTTGTTGCGCTTAATGTATCACTGGGTCTCAGCTTCCCTTCGTGTCACTTCTACCACTTCGCCCCCACCCACTTTCTACTTCATCCTTGGTGTTTCCTTACTCCAGTGCTTTGCTCTGTGGAGTCCCACTTTCCCTACTGTTGCCTCAAGCCCTGTCAGCTTCAGCCTTTCTATCCCGTGGCTCATTCTCTGTATTCTCCCCTTTCAATTTCCAAGGGAGAATCTGATTGGCTCACCTAATGACCTGAGTCCCAGTTTGGTGAGGACTATTTGTACCAGGTCACCTCCTAGGGTGATGGCCAGTTTATGGACGCTGTCTCTTGGGTCACATGACTACTCTTAATCCAATCAGCTCCGGGGTGGGGGTGGGGACTTCTGGGGCAGTTATTTGTAAGACCTTTGTCCTAGGAATAATTTGGGTCAGTTCTTTCAGCAGGGCCTCTGTTTCCTTTTTGATGGGACTGCAGGTACAGTAAGCATATCACATGCGCGCGCGAGCGCGCGCACACGCACACACACTGATTAAAACAACAGTGACTGAAATAAAGGATGTATGAATGAAATGATTGAATTATGCGGTTAAATGTACGGAGTAATGAATGACGAGGGGAAGAAATCGGTATTGACCCACTGTCAAGAATTAAATTTGTCCAAATAAAGTTTCTTTGCAGTAGGACAAATCGGTTTTCAAAAATGCATTTTCTTTTGCCAATCAGACCATCCTGCTGTCAAGTCTGTAGTTTTCTGAGCGCCCCTGCTTCTCTTTTACAGAATCAACGTCACGTTCCTCCTAAGAGACCTCAGCATTTAGCAGGTTGGGGGCGCCTTATTTCTGACGTTAGGAGTCCCTGGCAGGAAGTCAACGTCCAGGATCAGATGCGGGGGACGGGATCCTAGGCTCCTAGTGGCGCGGAGGAAAGGTGGTGGTAATCGAAGCCCTGGGTGCGTTTTCCTAGAAGCCTCCAGCGCTCCGCCACCTGTCTGGAGTCGGCCCCCTTCTCGGGCGTCTCCTCTCCTGAGTTTCCTCCTCATAGGCTTGTCCCTGGAGTGTGGGCGGCCCCATTCCTGAGCGCTTAAACTCTCACTGCTCCCCCCTCCCGCCCCTTCCTCCTCCTGCACACCAGCCTTTCTCTTTGCCTCAGTCACTTCCTTCCTCAGCCTCTTCCTCCCCAGTGCATTGAAGAAGATAACCAGTCCGGATCGACGCTGCCCTAGTTTTTCCTCGGAAAAGAAAAGAAGCCGGAGAGGTGAGTGATTGCCCTGGGAAGATGTGGCCAGGTATAAAGGATGGACGTGGGTAGCGGGTGGAAGCCAAGCAGCTGGGGGAATGGTGGGCGGCGGGTGGAGAGCCGGGACGCGGAGCCCGCTAAGGCACTTAGAGGTTATAACTAGGACCGGGTTGAGCTGGAGCGGGGAACCGGGTGGGCGCGCCCCCCCGCACCCCACCTCTCCATCAGACTTCCGCACTGGGGTCACGTGACCTTTTGCCGGCGGGGGCGGACAGGGCAGCGAGCTGCGCGGTAAAGATTTTTTTTTTTTTCTTTACCACGGAGCGATGTGTCCGCTTTGCACTTGGGGAGCCAGTTCCGCAAGGCTGGTAGGGGACGGGCTAGGGGTGAGGGGATAGGCTCCCCCGTGTCTTCAGGGCAGCGGACTATGCAGCGCCAGAGGCGGGTGCAGATCTCTACGCCCCCGGTTATATGTGCGGGGTGGGTGGTAGTGAGGGGACACTAGCGACTTGGGGAGCCCCGGGCGAGGTCCATTTTCGTCTCCCTGTTAGGGCGCTTCCTTTTGGGGCGCGCCGGGGCGCATCGACCACCGGGGAGCGCGAGCCGGCAGCGCTGGCAACGGACTTGCGGAGACAAAGGCTTCCGGGATGCCGCCCTTCCCGGGGAGGCCGCCCCGGCGCCCGCCGTGCGCCCCGGAGAAGGGGCCGAACCCCGCGCTCCCCAACTCTGCACTGGTACGGGTGGTGACCATGTGGTGGCCTGCTGGGCACTGGGTCTTGGGACCCCTTCCGGGCCACCTACCAAACTTGGTGCAGGGATGACCAAATATGGAGTGTGTGCGCGCCAGCGAGGAGGCAGGAAGGAACCCAGTCATCCTTTGACCTGCATCTGCTGCTGGTCGGGGATTTGCAAAAGAGGGCTGGAAAACAGTGGCCGGCCCTTGTATGGAGAGGTGGCTCCTGATCCCCAGATGGTCCCACTCCAGTAGGCTTATTCCTTCACGTTAGAAAATCTCCAGGTATTGCCTCCAAACTTAAAACAAACAACCCAAATCAACCAACCAGAGAAACAAAAGCTATTAAGAGGGTCCTTAAATATATTCTTATGTGCATATTGATGGTGGAGCATTTCAGCATATGGCCCAATCCTCCCACATTCCACTTCCTTTGTGATTCCCACGCACAATGCCTAACTGGATTCTGTCACAATTAGAGGGCTCGACTAGCATCTGCCATCGCCTTCCCCCGAGCCTCCCATTGAGGGGCTCTTTCCCTTAGACTTGCTCTGCCCGTGGGCTCACCTCATTGTTCTTGATCTTGCTGCCTAACACCCGTCTCAGGCTTCTGTCCTTATAAAATGTCATGGGCCTCCCAAGGATTGTGCAACAATGAGTAGTTTATACTCCTTTGTCCTCATTAAATAAAGAAAGAAACCATGCCAAATTATGTATGCGAGCAATAGTTTCTAAGCCTGTTAATTTCCTACTTGGAAGGGTCTGTGCAGGGAGCCTTTCTTGCTTTGTAAGAGTTCTGCCTTTGTAAGTACTCAGCATGCAATGTTTCACACAAATACAACTTACTGTTATATTTAGTGCAGTTTGCATGATACCCAGCATAGAAAAAGAGAGGGAGAAGCAGAGTGATGCAGTAGAGACAGCATTTAGCTGTAGGAAGCTCCTCTGAGTCAGTTTCATCATCTGGAAAATGGGGGTAGATAATACTTGGCAAGGTCCTTAGGTTTACATGAATTAACACAGGTAAGGAGTCTCAGGTGTAATTAATGACAAAGAAGTTCTGATTGCCTCCCCTTAAAATTGGATGAACACACATCTGCTTAATATGATGTAGGTATTCATACTGCATAATAGTGGGGTTTCCTCTTGGAGTCTCATTATTAAAGGAGAACTGGGTCTGGTGTGTGTGGCGGGTGGTGGGTGGAAGGCATGGAGAACGATGTGAAAGAGACAAATGTTCAGAGTGGGAGGAAATCAAAGAATCTGAGAACTAGAAAGGACTGTAATCCCCTTGAACATTTTCCTTTCTCTTTTGATTTCCAGTGTGGGCTAATTTCTTCATCAACCCTCACAAATCCATACTATTTCTGCAAACTTTATTCATTGTTAGGCTGTTTTAATTGTTAGAGAATTTTTTTCTCATATGACTTCTAAATCTGCCTTTCTGTTCCATTTATCCATCCTATCTGCAACACAAAACAAGACTAGTCATGTAAGTACATAAAAGGAGCTTTAATTAAAAAAAAAAATAGCAGGTGTTCTCTAGGGTAACTTTAAAAGTCAAGATTCTTTAGAATGCAAGTGACAGGAACTTTATCAAACCAGCACAAGCAAAACCAGGAAAGATTGATTGGCTCCTGTAACTGGAAAGTCCAAGGTCATCTACAGGCTTAATCATTGTTATGTGGGTGGATTTTTATTTGTGTTAGCTTTATTCCTGGCAGGCTTTTTTCACGTGGTAGCATTTACATAGGGGCCATAAACTTACAACCCGGTAGGACAATGTTGTTTTACTCGTAGTCCTGGCAGAATTCCTGGGCTGAACCCATTGTTCAGGATGGGGTCACCTAGCGTATGCCTCAAACCAATTATCCTGACTTTGAACCACTCCTGGAATCCAGGGTGAGACTCTATCCAAGATACATGGGTTTAAAGCAGGGAAGAAAAGGCTCTATTCAAACAAGAGTTAGACTTCTGGTGCCAGAAGGCAGAATGGGTCCTGAGCAGGGAAATATGACAGCTGTCCACCGCACTGACATTCACAGGTTTTTTTGTTTTTTGTTTTGTTTGTTTTTTACCATTATTCTCATGCTGTGTCTTTGAGTGTGTCCTCTGGGTGTATTTTAGCTTTTTAGTGCCTCTCTTTAACTGTCTTGAATTAAGTATAATTTTATAAATATAATTTCATCAATATAAGGTTCCTACATTTGGATACTATAATTCTTGTTATTGGATTTGATGTAGATGCATTAACCTAAGAATCTTCTTAAATTATGAGATTTACCCAAAAGTGTAGCAGATGCTGCTTTTAATCATTAATTGATAGAAATCTGAGGTCCCAATCAATATCATTTAAACACAGATGTAATTCTTGTTTTTTAAAGCTACCAAGAATTAGTTACAATCTGTCTGAATGTTTCTTCCAAATCATCACCCCAAAGTAAACCATTCACACTATTCCACACTTTTAGTCCCTTATTTTATTTGTAAAACTTACGATTTCAGGCTGACTGAATTGACGCCTCTTCTGCCCAGCTGCTCATACTTTGTGATCCTCATGTGGCTGTTTTCACTGTAAATTACTGTCTTCCTGTGGAAACATCCTTCTTTCTTTACTTTACTTCTTTGACCCAACAGAGTTGGGGTTCTCTCCTCCACGTCTACCTGCTCTTTCCTATTTCTTGCTGGTATTTCTCTCCTCCCACTTTCTGTGTGTTTGCCAGGCCCCTTTACCTTCCCTGTTCTGTCTCTGAGTGCAATTCCTCCCTCCCAGAGTGCCTCTCTGTTCCTCACTGAAAACAGCAGCTCCATGGTAACAACTCCCACAGGTGTGGGTCCATCCCCTCTCATGCCTCTGCTCATTTTTCAGTCTGCAAACCAATTATTTATTGAATTCCAGCTCTTGGTGCCAGATATGATTCAGCAGTGAGCATAACACTAGAGGAGTTCACTGTCTAGTGGTTAAAGCTGAGAAACTGGTCATTACGATCAAGTGAAATGAAGAGGGTGCACGATGCTGTGGTAACACACATGGGGGTGCTCTCCTACATCAAGGTTTCAGGGAAGGCTTCCTGGAGGAGGTGATGTCTCAGCTGGGACTGGATGTGTGGAAGTTAGTCCCAAGAAAGAGGACTAGCTGGAGCCCAGGTTGAAGAAGAAAGAGTATGTGTAAAGGCTGGAGGTGAGTGAGGGGCATCTGAGGAAAAAAAAGAAGCCCCAGGTAGCTGCCACCTGGAATTCAAGGGGGTAGATTTGAGGTGGCTGGAATGGTGGGCAGAACCCAGCCCATGGAAGACCAGTCAGCCAAGGGAAGTCTCACAGCTCCTGTCAGTCCTGGACTCCTCCTTATCCAAAGATGAACAGTCTTCACCACAAGCCCTCCATTGCAGTCAGGTTGAAGGGGTGCTGCTGGGGAAAGACACGATGCCCCTGCGTGTGACCCGGAAGTCGTCATGGCACTGACCCGATGGTTTTAAAATTGCCTAGTGGATCCGCCTTCCTCACTAGACTGCAGGTTCCCAGAGCCAGGGGATTGTGTTGGTTTATCTTGGTACCTCCAGCTCCTGGCTTAGGGTTTGCCCAAAGTGTGCTGCGGTTTTTTTGGTTTTGGTTTCGGTTTCAGTTTTGGTTTCTGTGCTTTTGTAAATGCTCTCCCCTGTGCCTGGAACATCCTTCCCCAACTGTCTACCTGCCACTCCTCCTCAGTGACCTCCATGAAACCTTCAGTGGCTTCCTCCTTCTTGCTCCCTTACTGCCTTGGACCCACACTCAAAGAGTGTTTGTCACATTGTTGCTCATTCCAGGCCTTTCTCTGCTTCTGGAAGGTGAGTTCCCTGAGGGCAGGTCCTGTGTCACTTACCTTTGTATTTTTGGCACTTAGCAGAGCATGGGCTTAGAGTTAACAGTGGTGCAAGGAGAATGGCTTTATTCTTCCCAATTGTCTGTGTAGCGTAAGGGTGGGGTCACCCTGAGGGGCAGTTATAAAGACAGGGGAAAAAATGGAAGTACTCTTGAGCCAGGTACATCACGCAAGTATTTTAGGAAGAGGGACTTGGTAAATTAATAGTGACAAATACCACATGAAAAAAAGAAAGGGCCCTTGGATTTGGCAAGATGTGCTTAATGGAATGTAGAGACTGTAATAATCCAGATTTATTTTTTTCTCCCCCAGGCAGCAATGAATGTGGATCACGAGGTTAACCTCTTAGTGGAGGAAATTCATCGTCTAGGTTCAAAGAGTAAGTATTATAACACAGATACAGTATTTCTTCTGAGTTTGCCTTGGGGCAGGTAGGACTGACTGTTTTGGTAAAAGCCTATGAGGGGTCGTCTGGGGCTTCAGAATCCAGTTGTGGCAGCTCTGCCATCAGCCCCAGGCGATAACTGCCCTCAGTCGGGAAGTGATTTCTAGAGACACAGAGCCGCCCTCAGTCAGGAAGAGCCCTTGGGGCATTGTGATTCTGATGCAAAGAATGGTGGAGATTTTCATTATCCTTTGAATGGAAAGAAAATCGCTATGCTTCTTTAATCTGGCTGCATTGAAATCCTGTTCAAATTTCTATTTGTCACGCTATTAAAATTCATTTTTTCTGCTTTACCCTGCCACCATTTTGCAGATTTCCTAATGACTAGGGACTCAGGTTAAAATTGTAATAAATTATCTTCATTTTCTCCAAATTCTTGAGTTTTGTCTAATCAGGTATTTATGTACGTAAAACTAAAAGAACTTATCCTTCAGCTAGGTTTCTTTTAAAGTCAGCTTTTCCCTCAGCAGCATATAAGCAGCTACCATAAAATTGGTGACACGTGAAATTGGTAGTATTAGTGTCCTTCTCCTAAGGTGTAACGAAAGGAACTATTATGCTTGTAGCTGTAGGTATTCGGTACATTTCAGATCAGCCCTGCAAGAGTTTGGGGAGCATTTTGAAAACTGTAAAAGTAATAGACATATTCAGCAACAACTAGGAGTAATAGAACCCAAAGTTTTAAAATTACATCATATGAGTGAAAAACAACTTTAAAACGTACCTTGTAAGAGTTGTCATTATAGCTTGATTCTTCTTATAGCTCTGTCTACTTATGAATCACAAATCATTTGAAATAATGAGATACTTTGAAAATTCAATTAAACCATTAGTATCAAATGCTCCGTGTTAGTTTTCTATTGCGTATGTAACATTGCTACAGGCTTTGGGACATAAAACAACACGTTTAATATCTTAATGGTTATGTAGGTTAGGAGTCTGTCTTAGTCTGTTTTGCTGCTATAATAAAACACCTTAGACTGAGTGGGTTACAAACAACAAAAATTTATTGCCTATAGTTCTGGAGACTGGAAGTCTGAGATCAGGGTGGTCTCATGGTCAAGTTAGAGTTCTCTTCTGGGTCTTCTTGTATCCTCATGTGGTAAAAAGGACTAGGGATCTCTTTATAGCCTTTTTTTATCTATCTATCTATCTATCTATCTATCTATCTATCTATCTATCTATCTATCTATCTATCTATCATCTATTACTATGGTTACATTGGCTTATAACATTGTATAAGTTTCATGTGATACCTTCAGCATGCTCACCACCAAAAATTTAGTTTCCACCATCACCATACAGTTGGTCCCCTTTATCCACTTCCCCGTCTCCCCCCGCCCTCCATCCCTCCTATATCAACATGTTTGTTTTGATTTGGTTTGGTTTGTTCTTGTGTTTGGGGGGTTTAATTTGTTTTTGAAACTCCACATCTGAGTGAAATCATATGGTATTTGTCTTTCTCTGACGTATTTCCCTTAGCATAATGTCCTCAAGGTACATCCATGTTGTCACAAACGGCAGGGTTTCGTCCTTCTTTTATGACTGATGAAACCTTGCAGCCTCTTTTATAGGCCATTAATCCTTCTGACTCCTGACTTTACATCCTTACATCCCCACGACTTTAGCACCCCCCGAAGGCCCCACCTGCTGATATCATCACCTTGCAGGATTAGGATGTCACCATATGAATTTTAGAAGAACACAGCCATTCAGACCAGAGCAGAGTCTGATAAAAGTCTTCTGGGCTAAACTCAAGGTGTTGGCAGGGTGTGTGCCTTTCTGGAGGCTGTAGAGAATCTGTTTCCTAGCCTTTGTCTAGCTTTCAGAGGCAGTCTGCATTCCACGTCTCATGGCTCCCTTCCTCCATCCTCAGAGCCAGGAACAGCTGGTTGAGTCCTCGCATTGCATCACTCTGATCACACAAGGGAACGGTCTTTCCTAACCCTGTTCTTCTCCCACCCACTTCACCATATCCACGGGATGGAAGTTTAGTGAGTCTTATTTTCAGTGATGCCCCTATCTGTTCCCCTCATTTCTGTGTTCTCAGTTTCTCCTTGAGCTCTGTGAGGTCATGTCACTCTTGGGAGTAGTACCTATGTTTGTATTGTTAAAGATATTAAAGGTGCCCTTCCAAAGATGTGTAGGATTTTCATCTCTCGTAGACCTTTCTCCATGTCACCTGCATGTTTGTTGGTCAGTCAATTGCATTTAAAAGTCTAACCTCTGTATCCCTAGCACAGTGTTATTCTACTAAGGCAAACTGAACCTGTACTTCAGAAGGAGCAGCTTTATGAACTAGATGACTACAAAGTAATTATCGTAACTTCTGCAAGGATGAAAATATTTTGAACATCGCAGCTTCACCAGGCTTCCTTGACCTTCCTGTTTCCGGTCATGGATGACTTACTGAGTTGGAAACCATCTATGGGGATATATTATCTACTAACAGGTTATGGTTAATATTTACATTGTGTCTAGAATAAGGCTGACTAATCTAAATTATGATTTAGGTTTATCATGTGAAGACTAATCTAAATATGATGTATTAGGTGAAGTTGGAAATTGATGAATTTAATTTCATCTGCTTCTTTTAACATAAAGTTCTTTATAGTCTCTCATTTTTCATTCAGCAGAAAATAATTAAATGAATAAAGATTATCTGGAGATTTAAATTCTTCCATTCAATGAATATTTCTTGAGTGCTGCCTTTGTGCTCAAGTGCTGAAGATGAGAAATTAAATAAATTCCCTCTTAGCCCTGTGGGCCTCTAGGTAGTGAGAAGACATAGTCTGGAAGCATGTGCTGGGAAGTTGTTTAAGAGCATGTGCTCTGGAATCAGGCTCCGGAAGTGAATCCCAGCTCCTCCACATACTTGCTGTGTGACTTGGGGCATATTTCTAAACTTTTCTGTGCCTTGTTTTCCTTACTCATATAACCATAATACTCTATATCAGTGAGTATTGAAGACACTTGTTTTTTCACAGTTTAAAATCTCTAAAATAAGGATGTATTTTATAATGCATGGCATTCTATAGTTGAATTGGCAGTTTAATGGGAACATAAAATAATGGTACTTCTTGCAATCAATTGTGTCTTATCTTTGACAAAATGGTTAAGTGAGTTTTAATGACTGTGAAATGCATTGAACAGTTCTAGGAACATAGCAAGTACTCAATAAATGTTAGCTATTATTACTGTAGTTGGTGGTGAGTGCTTTGATTGATAGATACTCAATTTTATAAGAAAACTATTAACCTATTGAAGGAATCACAGAGGACTTCTTAGAAAAGGTGACACAAGTCCATTTTTGAAGAAAAAAGAATTTAGCTAGAAATGAGGGTCTAGGATGCTGGGCAGATGGCTCCACATGGGCAAAGTTGCCAGGGCAGGTGACTCTTGTCACCTTGGGTAACAGCAAGTCACTCATTTTGTCTGGATCACAGGGGCACAGAAGGGTCTGGCAGGAGACCATGTGAGTGGTAAGTGCAAGGGCCAGCAGACAGAGCATCTTATCTGTGAGGCCATGGACTTCACTTCATTTTGAAGGTGATAGGGAGCCACTGAAAGATTAAAGTAGAAAAATGTCAATTAAGTTTGCATCTTATGAAGTTTCTTCCACATTTTTTATTCTGCACCAGTGTGGAGGATGTATTGCGAGGAAAAATGGAGGAAGGGAGGCGCGGGGTCCACAGAGAGGAGAGGCTGGAGCAACAGAAGATACAAAGAAGGTGGCATCACCTAGACATTTGTCAGATTGAGGAGTGAGTGGGCAGAACTCCAAGATTCCAGCCAGGTTTCAGCCTTTGGTGCCTTTTAAAAACCTAACTTAAATTGACAGTTTACCATAGGCTGGGCATTCTATGAAGGATTTTACCTTTATTTTATCTTTTAATCTTGCCAACAACCTTGAGAGAGGTGTTTTTACCCTTGTTTTATGGACGAAGTAACCATAGCTCCGAGAGCTTGAAGGACCTGCCAGGTTACCAGCAACTTCAATTATTCCTGTAATCAGTGAAAGATTCTCACTGCAGACAGAGGATCCTGCTGCTAGAAGTTTAAAAATCGAAGATATACATCTTTGCTTTCCAGGCCAAGTGTGGTCAAATTCTCTGTTTTCGTTTACAAACTTATTTCCTCCCTCTCCTCTTCCAGAGTTAATTTGAGGTGAGTGCGTTAGTCTCTCTAGTTTGTTCCCCTGGACACTTACTTGTCTCACCTGTGCCTGTGGCTGGGCACATTCCCCCATTTGTCTCACCTGTAGTTGAACCAATGATCACAGATCAAGTGCTCAGCGTGTGCCGGGCACTGTGCTGTGTGCTTTAGAAGTGGGTCCCCAGCCACACTGTGTGGGAGGTATGAGGATCCCCATTTTACAGATGAGGACACTGAGGCTTAGGGAGCTTAAGCAAGTTCCCAAGGCCAAACAACTAGCAGATGGGCAAGCTTTCAACTGAGGACTGTCAGGTTTTCAAAAGAAGCTTTGTGTGATACTCCTTTTGAAGCCCCAAACAGGCACCACCTCCTTCATGAAGTCCTCCCTTACCATTCTAGCCCGAAGTCATCTTGCTCTTGACGTCCAATCACCTACTGCTTTGTACCGTTGCTTTAATTGTAAGTTTCTTGTTTCCTCGTGGGAACTGAAGCCATTTCTTTGATAGCTAGAAAGTGATTCTGTACTTCCTTCTCTCTGCCTCTAGTGCCCAGCACAGCGCTGCTCTCACAGTAGGAGTTTACTAAGCCTCCCCTTGGAAGTTCTAGCAGGGAAGTGCAGGAACTCAGGAGCCCTTCTCACTGTGATGGCCGTCTTCTTGACAAGGGGCGCAGCTTTGGGAGGGAAGAACTTGGAGCAGCAGTAGGAAGGGGTCAGGTGTTCAGCCAGGTAGATCTAAGCAGTCAGTCCACAGTGGGGAGGTGTCCTAGATTACCCTTATCTTCGAGATTTCAGTTGATTGACTTTTAACCAGAGATCCACCTTTTGTTTACCTTAAAAAAAAAAAGACTATTATTTTTTAAAGAGCAGTTTTAGATTTACAATAAAACTGAGAGGAAGGCACAGAGATTTCCCATATACCCCCTACCTCTTCACCTACACAGTCTCCCCTATTGTCAACATCACCCACCAGAGTGGTGCCTTTGTTACAATTGACGACCCTACACTGACACATTATTATCACCCTGAGGCCATCGTTTACATTAACATTTCACTCTTGGTGGTGTACCTCCTGTGGGTTTGGACTAATGTGTAATGACATGTCTCCATCATTTTATAGTGTCATACAGAATATCTTCATCACTTTAAAAATTCTTTGTGCTCTGCCTGTTCATTTTCCCCCAGTCCTAATCACTGAAAACCACTGATCTTTTCTCTTAGTTTTCTTTTTCCATAGTTTTGCCTATTCTAGAATATCCCGTAGTTGGAATCATACAGTGCATAGTTTTTTCAGATTGCTTTCTTTCACTTAGTAATACATATTTAAGGTTCCTCCATGTCTTTTCATGGCTTAATAGCTCATTTCTTTTTAGTGTTTGCCTTAATTTTTAACATCTATATTAAAACTGGCCCTCAAACTAGATACTCTTGGCATCCTTGTAAATACAGATTTCTTAATTTTTAAGGTTACCACTCCCATCCTGGTGTTCTGAGCATGTTCAGAACACAGAGAAACACTGCTCCTGACCTGGGGTTTCTCTTGTGTTTATTATTTTTATTGATTCAACAACTTACATAGCAATTAGAAAATTGAACTTTAGACAGAGGAATTGTCCACTGTAGAGATACTATATTGGTTCTTTTCTACTTTTTGTCTAGATGATACTAAGGCTAGGAGACATACAACACACTGCTTTTATTCTATCACTTTTTGAATCTGGCAAGACGCTGCATTGAATTTTTGACTATAAACTGTTAAATTGTAATCTTGGTTAACCTATAATTAGAAGTTTATTGTAAAATGACTATTACCCAATAAAAAATGTTAAAAAATGTTTATTAAAGATTATGTCTATCTGCCGTACATGGCAGCAAGAAACAGACTTTGCATTGGCTAACGTTGTGTTTTCTCAAATTAGATGCTGATGGAAAACTAAGTGTGAAATTTGGGGTCCTCTTCCAAGATGACAAATGTGCCAACCTCTTTGAAGCATTGGTAGGAACCCTCAAAGCTGCAAAACGAAGGAAGATTATTATGTACCCAGGAGAGCTGCTTTTGCAAGGTGTTCATGATGATGTTGACATTGTATTGCTGCAAGATTAATGTGGTTTGCATAGCTTTGTTTATTATTTTTGTGTGTGTGTTTCTGATAAACTGGAATGTTAAGTCAAAGGACAAACATTTGAGCATACTTAATGTATTTTTATAGAACTTTGTAAACAAACAGGGACTCATATTTTACAAGTCTGTCCTTTTTTATATCTTGAGAGCAAATTTATGTATTACACTGTAAAATAAACAAAACCCATTATTTTTCTCAGGAATCTGGTTGGAAAATGTAGGCAGTGAGGCTTTTTTGGTTGGGGTGAGATTGTTTCATAAATCATTCTTAGACAGTTTCTACAGATATTTGACATTCTGTGAAATCAAGAAGCAAACTTGAAAGACCAGCTCCCACAAGGAATATTATAATCTTTATGTAATAAAAACATGTAACTCTCCTCAAGTTGCCTTATTACCTTATTTTGTCATTTAAGAGTTTTGTGCCTCTTAAAATCCATTTTTTGCATTAAGATTAGGTAACTGCAGAAAAAGTTACCTTAATTTGAAGAAAAATTCTCTTAAGAACCATAGAACTTAAAAAGTAGGGGTGGTTAGTGTTATGATTGTGCCCTATTAAAAAATATTTGATTTTGATGCCTGCGATGTGCTTACTGCTAGGTGAGGGGACATGACAAAAAAAAGGTAACCTAAAAACTTTACTTTCTAAATGACCGACCTGAAACAATACAGGATTATCTATGATTACATGTTGCAGCTTGTAGTATAGAATTGAAAACGATACAGAAGCTTAAGGAAGGTAAAACCAGTGAAAGATATGATGGTTGGAAAAGGTATAGAGGAGGCAGAATTTGCCAGATTGGAGCTGATTAAGTCCAGAGGGAAAAAGAGGGATTGGGTGAGGGTGATGACTCAAGGTAAGGCAGAAGGACGTGAATTAGCAGAGAATGATCTTGTGAAAGGTAAGGTGTCAAGCTGACCGGAATGTTGGGGAGAGAGGTGATTCAGCCTGTCTAATGAAGGTGGAACCTGGGAAACCAGGGAGAGGAGTCTGAACAAAAATTGGAGCAAGGACGTTCCATGATGAAGGTGATGTTCAGTAAAGGTAGCTCTGCCACTGGTAACTAAGGTGGATTGTAGAGAGTACATGTAGTCAGACAAGCCAGCTGAAACAGTGGTCAAGAATATCATGGGGATGGTGATAATGGACAGGCAGAGGAAGGATGGACTCCAAGCCCATTTTAAAGGAAACTGAAACTGTCTATCTGTACCTTTTCTATTGTGACAGGACCCCGTTCAAACTAGATTAACAACAGAATTCACAGGCACTTGATAATCATTGCTGACATTTATCAAGCATTTATTATGCTAATTCTCATATAACAATGAAGTAGGTATAAATATGATCTCCCATTTTATAGATGAGGTAAGAGGGGCACAGAAAAGTTTAGAGCTTGCCCAAGTTTCTGTTTGTAGCAGAAAACAAAGGATAAATGAGAAGACACGGTCAAAAGCCACTATTTACCTGACCTCAGTAACTGAGAAAATAATGTGTTAGCAGTGACAGGGAAATTGAGTGGGGCAGGAGAGCTAGTTTTAGAGAGAGTTACATTGGACATGGTGAACTTACAGTATTTGGACTGGAAATGTGTAGTAAGCAGGTGGGGATTTGATTCTAGGACTCAGGTGATGGTTCAGGAGGTCATAGGACCTGAGAATTACAGTTCAAGATGGATTTTCATCTCAATTTTGAAATGTATATACAATCATAATTCTGCCTTTTATTATCTTTAAGTTGAATTTTTAATTAGGCATTTAGAAAAACAAAAGGCATACAATTGACAGGTTTTGTAAATATTGGGCTGAGAAATTGAAGCAGTTTTTAGAGGAAAGCAATCTGGAAAACTCATAGGTCTGATGGAATTTTTTGAGAGGAGGCAGACCTCACAGTCAAAGACTTCCTTAAAATCTTAAGAAGTTGAAATAATTAATCAATTTGGCACTTTGTTTAGTGTCTTGGTGAGTATCAAATGAAGTTTCAAAGTTTCAAACCTGTAATGATTTAGAATTTGAGAAATATCTTCCAGAAAATATATATTCATGGGATTATTTAGTTATTTTGAGAAAATTAATAGAACAGCATTCCTACCTACCACTGACATCCATGATACAGTTTTATACATTTTCCTTTAGATTTGAAATGGTCAGTTCCTTTGTAACAACTTCATATATGGATAGTTCTTTTTTATTTGGATCATGGTCTTAAAATTCAAAATCATAAATTTGATTTCTTTTGAGCGAGATTCACAGGAAAATAAATCTTTCTTGGCTATAACTGCATTCCAGTTAATCATCTCAGTAATGAGTGCCACTGGCTATCGATGGATGGGAATCAGAAATCATAAACAATTGTACACCGACATTTCTTCATTCATGCAACAGAAATGTATAGCATCTACTTTGTTCAAGTCACTGTGCTAGACGTTAGGGGTTATTATTATTCTCAGAGAAGCAAATAATTTGCACAATCTGTATTAAATGTAGAAAAAGCTTTGGGTAAACGATACAGGGATACAGGTGCAAAAATGATGAATTGTTCCAGGGTGAACTGGGATGAAGTGAAGTTTGTCTTAAAGCAAGAGAATGATCTGGAAGGACTTTACTGGTGGAGTTGTTGCTGCCCACAAAGGTAGAAAGAGGCAAGTGACTTAAGGTAAGGAGGGAAAGAGGAGTGTTGAAAGCTGAGGCTGGAAAGGGTTGGGACATTTTGAACCCTTAAGACAGAAGAAACAATTCTAAGTGTATGTCTTGATAATGGTGAATTACAAAGAACTGTAAAAAACTTACACAAAATAATTTGATAAGTACCACTAACTATGAAGTAACTTTAATTTGTAAGATCCATGACAGTGCTGTTTTGTATGTTGGGATTACATAAAGCAATCTATAATTATAGTTTATCATCTTCAGACTAAATGACTGTTAATCAAAAAATTAAAGTTACTACTTTTGCAGCCTCAAATTTCCTCAAGTTGCCATCAGAGAAAATCCAAGCACTCCTTTGTGTGCTGGAGGCACAATTTAAAAATAAGTTACAGAAATGTTGATTTGCAGAGTTTGTCTTAATTAAACACTCACATCCCAGATTTCCTTGGTGTCTGAGCAGCTTCCTATGGTTCCAGACAATGAGGGAATAAAAGGCCTATGGACCAACAGCCAAAATACAAACACATGTGATGGCAAAGGAGCAAGCCTGCTTTTCTGTGTGACATGCGCAATGTTGACCTCATTAATTTATAGCCTCGTATATCTAGAAAAAGTTAAGAGAACGGCATGTACCTTTAATTTATTTATAGTCAGTTCATCTTGGAGTTTCCTCTTCCTTAGCAAAAGATGTAAAGAAACTCCTCAAAGAAAACTCACTCCTCCGGAGCCTTTTATGATAAGAAATCAGAAAAGATCATATTTTTTTCTGGAAGGTGATTTTGTATGAAAACCCCTCTCTTATAGCTTTTGTTTATATCTAGCAGCCTCAACAAAAGGGTTCTTAAATTTTTTTTTGCCCTGCAGTTCTCCTTTTAGTGAATGTTGTAGTGAGACACTTGGTTAGAAGGAATGGAGACTTTGCTGGGTGATGGGGATTAACTGTCAGCACGTCTATGGGGCAATTAGGGAGATACTGAAATTGAAGACCGGGAAACACGTTAAGGCAGGGCTTCTAGAGGTGAGCAACTCCTACCCGAGAGCATCAGAATGGCCTCTGTAGCTATTAGGACATCTAAATGTTCCCATTCTGACTGAATAAATTGGGGTGAGGCCCAAGCATTTCCTCAAAGTAGCATCTCCCAGGCTGATTCTGATGGTCAGCCTTGGGAAAGAATCACTCCTCGCTGCATTAGAGCTTTTGCATCATGGCCTAAGGCTGTAACTGATTGGACCAGGGGTTGGCAGCTGATGGAATGGATCCTTAAACTGACCAACGACCTACGGGGTGGTCTGGCACCATATGGACAAACTGTGGTACGCAAACTCTTTTATATTAAGCGGTTTAATTTACACGTACATTCAGCACATGAGGCAGGCAGCAGCAAGAACTGACGCTAATAAATCAAAGTAAACTAAAGCTTAAGTAGAAGCTGTGAATTAGAGAAAAGACAGAGGATGAGGGGGCTCATTGGAAGCGGGAGAAACAGAAAGAAGTAGATCCAGGAACACAGCTGAGTGCTGTTGACAGAGAAGCTCTGATGCAGCGAGGGGTGGGCCCGCCTCTTCAATCAGCTGATTTCACTTACTCCTATTCTCAGCTCTGCCCATCACCTGGGGTTCTCTGGTATGGAACTACTGCCTCTCCATCTTCCCATGTGTCTCTGTGCAGTGGGGAGGAGGGGGAGTGTCTGGATTCATGGAATGGAGCTAGGACCTGGGGGAAGTCTACCAGCTCAGTGTACAGAAGGCCAACCAGCCCCCCTAACTCCAGTCACAGATCTCACTCCTGCCTCTGGGGTTCCCTGGAAGTGCCCTGGTTTGAGTCCCTGTGGGCACCCCATGGGGGTGACTCAGTTCCTGCTGGTGAGTAGCAGCTTTCTCAAGGTGATTATCATTCTTCCATCTGCTTTCCAGCCTTCAAAACGTTACTGACGCTGACCATCAGCTTCGTCTCCTCTGGCATTCTCTTTATCCTTGTGACTTCCTGACTTTCTTCCTATTCATGTGGAAAGTCTCTCCCTTTTATTCCTAAACTGTTTCCTCTAATATTTTTGCCCTAAGGCTCCTACATCGCAAATGGGTAATGCTGAGAGTTCATTTTTTGCTTTACTTTGTCATCAGCTGTGTTGGAGGTCACTGTTAGGCTGATCCCCAGCGTAGGATACGTCTGTAGCCTTCTCAGGGCAAACTGTGCCCAATTCTTCCTGTTGTTGAACTATCTGGCTTCCAGGTCATCAACAGGGCATCAGGGAAGTGTGTGTGGTGTGCCAGGAGAGCCCAGAAAGATCTCATCTAGGGATCATGGAATTTAAACCATTGGGGAGTACAGTCTAGACTCATTATATTCTATTTCATTTGAGTGTATTCTGAAGAAACAGAAGAGGAAGTGGGAGAAGAAATAGCACATCATAGAAGGAAATGGTAGATCCTGCAAAATTACAAAATGGGAGCAGAAAACATAAGACAATTATTTGGGGGCTGATTACAGGATTTATTGGAACAACTTTATCTAATTGCCATGCAATTCAATAACAATTACGTGTCTCATTAAATAGGTACCAAATTAACTTTATGGAATGCACTATTTGATTAGAATAGTAAACAGTCTATACATACATTCAATATTTATTGTGTGTTGACGTTGTAATCAGCAGGGAAGGAGCTTGCTGACAGCTGGCTGCAAGGAGAGGCCAAGGGTATTAGCATCTGGAGCCCCTGAGAGAGATGAGCAGTTTTGGAGTTGGGAGTCCAGCCCTGAGTTTAGGACTCTACCATTGCAGCCAGGAGGCGTTCAGCAAATTAAAGAACTAGATCCTTGGCTTGGACTGGTGGGAAAATGTAATAACCTCTAAGTCTTGTTCCTTCTTCATCTGTAAAACGGGGGAAATAATAATAACTGTATTTATCGTAATTCAAAACTTGCACCTCTTGGGGAGTGATGGAAACGTTAGCTATCTTGATTGTGATGGTGGCTTCATTGGTATATACATCTATCAAAATTCATCAAGTTGTACATCTGAAATATGTGTAGTTTACTGATTAAGAATCATACCACAATAAAGGTGTTAAACAACAACGATAATATTTAACTATTAGGATTGCTGTGAGGACTAAATGTCTGAAATACAGTACAAATCTTCCTCAATTTATGGGATTACGTCCAATAAACCCATCATAAATGGAAAACATCATAAGTTGAAAATGGACTTAATACATCTAACTGACCAAACACCGTAGCTTAGCCCTGCCTGCCTTAAATGTGCTTAGAACATTTACATTAGCCTGGGCAAAATCATCTAACACAAAGCCTATTTTATAACAAAGTGTTGAATATCTTATGTAACTCACTGAAAATGAAAAACAGAATGGTTGTGTGGGTACAGAATGGCTGTGTGTACCCTTGTGATCACGTGGCTGACTGGGAGCTGCAGCTCACTGTGGCTGCCCAGGATCACGAGAGAGGATTGTACCATGTATCGCTAGCCTGAGAAAAGATTAAAATTCAAAGTACCCTTTCCACTGAATGCGTACCACTTTCACACCTTTATAAAGTCAAAAAATCAAAAGTCAAACTGTTAGGCAGTTAGATAGAAATGAGCACCGGGCCAGGGGAGAGGAAGAGAAAAGGAGCAACCCAGAAAGTAACAGTATGCCTGTGCTTGGGATAAGGGGCTCTAAAAACTTCTACTTTCTGTAGATGAGGGCCAGCAAAGCAGCCGGCTAGGATCGAACACTGCGGCTGCACAACAGAGAGAAGGACCCAACTTAACTTGACCCAATGCTCATTGTAATGTAATTAACATTGCAGTTTGAGGCCCCTCCCATAGGTTTCTCTGTGGTGCATCACGGGTAGGAACCTGCACCAGGGGGACGGGCGTGCCTGAGCACAAGGAACCTGAGCTGTCAGTCAGCCTCATCACTCAAAGAACCTGGGCCGTGAATCAATCAGTCACGAACATGCCCCCTAAGCCTGGATATAAAAACAGGAAAAAAGAAGGAGCGGCACCATTTGTCCTCTCTTGGATTGGTCCGCTCCCAGTTCTCAGGAGTGTACATTTTACTACCTTTTTACTTTACTAATAAAATATTGTTTATATCACACTTTGTGCCTCGTTAAAAATTCTTTTTTTCTGGTGACTAAGAACCGAGGTAACTCTTATGTCCCTCCTCCTGGTAGCAGAACCATCATAAATAAGTCAGGAAGCACTTGTAGTTACTCAATAAACGTTAGTTGTTGCTATTATCGTCTCGGCAGGGATTTTGTTGCTGGGGCTGAGGTTGTTATCGTCATTTGTGCTGTGCAGTGTTGAAAATAACCTGAGCATCAAGGAAGACCCTGGCAAATAGGAAGTGGTCGTGGTCAAGCTTTCACTGCATCAGAATTCAAGGGGACGAGAGAAGGCTCACTGAAAATCATGGCACTAAACCCAGAGACAAATTTACAAGTGATAGTTTTTCTTCAGTGGATTTTTTTTGAATGCTAAAATTTCACATTTCATCGCTCACCAGACCTTCATCCATCCTATGGAGCCTTTGTTGTTTTGTTCACTGATAAATCTCCAGCCCTAGGACAGTGCTAGCCCATAATAGGCCCTTAATAAATAGTTTCTAGATGAATGCATGAATGAAAGAGTGATGGATGGATGAATAAATTTAGCAGAAGGGCTTGGTTGCTGTTCTGAGCATCAGAAGAGTGCTCATGTATCATGGACACTTACAGCTTAAAATAATAAGAAAGAATACGGGTTGGCAGTTACAGTCCTCTGATTTGGCAGTGTGCTATAGTTTTTTTTAAGTCAGTGTTTTGGCAGCTTTTATTATACAGTGTTTGGATGATAAATGAGTACTTTCTTACAGAAAGGTGACACACGGCTCCTGTATTTTATGAAATAACAAACTCTTCATTTCATTACCAGATTTTTAGAATGTTTCATAATTAGAGAAATTAAAATGAGCTTTTGCAAGTCTGTGCCAAAAATGAAAAGTTTTGGGATGAATCCAGAACAATCCAGTCTTAGGTCTGTGCATATTTGGGAACTAGAGTCTTATACACACAAGAGCTTGTGGGGCAGGGGCAGAGAGCGTGACACCTGTTTTCTCACAGAGCTGTGGCTGATAGAAGCTTCCACTAGAAATAGGCCTGGCTAGTGAGGCTGTTGTTGAGTATAACATTCCAAAGGTAATGAAAGGATAAGAGTAGGGAATGGTAGATTTTGACAAAGGTTTGGTGAGCCTTTATTTTGGAATGACAACAGGTTTGGAAGTTTGGAGAGGCCTCAAGCTCTGGGTTGAGAGAGAGGGAATGGCAAAGATCAAAGCACACAGTAGAATAAGAAAGGGGAACTTACGTAGTGGAGATGGAGCAGAGACACCAGTAGAGGAAGAACAAGGCAGCAAATGGCCTAAAGGAGCAGATATTTGAATATTCTAGGTTAGCACTATGATTTTCAAAATGGGGTCCATTGCCGGGTCTACTTTGGGAGCCCAAAACTGATCTAAACATGCCAGGTGCTTCTTTGGTGCTTAGGGACCAGTGATTTTCATTTCATATAGGGCTAATAGATGCTTACTAATAACCTATCAAGAAAGCTAAGGGTTGTTGAACTTGGCTATTCAGAAGATAAAATTAACATACTAGTAGTGTTGACAAATCACCTAACTCAGTGGCTTACTGACAGTCTGGTTGGTTCTCAGCACTGCCCATGTTGTGAAACTTTTATTGCATATGCATGTGATGATGGTTGGAATTACCAGATTTTTTTGAAGGGGGTGCTTTGTTTAATGGTGTATAATCAGCGTTTTATTGAGCTGATCGTGATTTGTAATTGCTACCATTCTGGCTACTTACTGATTATGAATTTAGCACCATTATTATAAATTTGTTGGTTGTTTGATAAGATTTGCATGTGGTGGCACGTATTTGAGGCAACAGCATTTTTGGTTTATAATTTTCCCTAAAACTGGACTTAGAGATATGAAAAACCCATACTCTATCACTAGGGTAATACATAAAACCTACATATGTGCTTATAGAGCAACAGTTTGTTTTTATCAGTTCTTTCTTCTACTGGAACATGAGGCTATTTGGTGAAAACTGGGTCATTTTTCTTACTTAAATGGACTATGGCCTGAAAAGTTTGAGATGCAATGTTTAACCAAATAGTTTGATAAAACTTTTAACAAAGGGCAGCTACTTGTATATTGGTGACATTGAGGAAAATACAATTTCCATGAAAATTATTAGGTTATGGTAAGAGTGAAGCCAAGGGCAGTCATCAGTTAGATCCCTTAAACTATAACTTGCTTAATAAATAACATCCCATGACCTCCCTTCACTAATCAAGCTTGCTTTAATTGTTCTTGCAAATTGCATACCCTCCAAGCTTCATGCAGCGTAGACAATATATCACAAGACTCTAACCATCCCTTAAGGATAACACCTCTGACCTATGGGTCGCTATCGTAATGGCTGCTTAAGTTATCTTTAAGGAACTTGGAGCTAGTCTTGCCCAGTTCCAATGGGTCGAGACCATCAGCTGTTCAACTGGGCCTGTGCAAGTGTCTGATGGATGACATTTTGATATCAAAGGGACATAAACTCCACCCTAAGATCATGCTAATGCTGCCATTTTCTGGACATGTATTCTATGAAAAAGCATGTAACGCAGACATCACTGCACAGAGCAGCAGTTACCTCATCTTTTTCCAGCTTTTAATCACCTTCCCCTCCACCTCCAACTACCTTATACTATTTCACCCACAAATATCCCAAGTCCCCTGCCTTTGGGGAGGTGGATCTGAGATTTGTTCTCCCATCTCATTGCATGGCTGCCTTGTGAATAAACCCCTTCTTGGCTGCAAGCCTCAGGAGTTTGGCTTGTTGACGTTGGGCCAATGAACCTAGTTCAGTAACAAGTCTTAACTTCACTTTTATTATCAAATACTTGGAAGTCTAGGTGTCATGATCCAGCAAAATTTGGATTGCAAAGCATATTGATAGCCCAGTGTCAGGCAGAAGGAAAAAGAAGCAAGCAGGGAGCTGGTAAGCCTGAGGCTAAAGAAACAGATACCTCGATAAGGCTGGGTTTTTTTCTAAGAAGTGGTCCCAGTAGCTGGATATGTGAGAAACTCCAAGTCGACCCAATTAGGTTGAAGGTACCAATCTCCATAATGCAGAGATGCTGACCCTGGGAGCTTTGGAATCCAGAATTCTAGTCCAGAATCCTAGATCTTCAAGTAGGCAAAAACATAGATAGATGCCTCTTAATTACTGTTGATCCTTTAACAATGCAGGGATTAGCAGTGACAACTCCACACACAGTGGAAAATCCATGTGTAATTTATAGCTGGACCTCCATAGCTACTGTTCCCCCATATCCAGGCTTCCACATCTGCCAGTTCAACCAACTGTGGATCACGTAGCACTGCAGTATTTCTATTAAAAATACCCGCAGATAAGTGGACCCATGCAGTTCAAACCTCTGTTGTTTAAAGGTCAACTGTATTAATGTTCCAGGCCTGCCTACTCCTTGCTCTGTTAGAATGTCTTACAAGGCTTAACTCAACCCAAATCTAAACAGGACATGGGAAAGGAGGGACAAAAAGACTGAGAATGAAGGTCTGAGGCCCAGAATGAGTCTCTGAACGGGTTCAGGTGTTTTCAGTGACTTTTTAGGCAGTGATTTGTGGAGTGGAAGAAAGGGAGAAGGGGAAAGAATAGAAAAGGGCTCCCCAAAGCAACTTCCTATCCTCTCTTTCAGGATCTGCCAAAGTCCAAGACGACTCTCCATTTTGGGCTGGCTTACGGGTTTCTTCTAAGTACAAAAAAGCAAAAACTGAAGACCACCAAGAGACAAAGAACTGTGAGTGGGTTTCTTCTCCTTTTATTCACCACCAGATCAAATATTACATGTTTAAGTAGAACCTGCATTGCTCTCAGCCCTCAGTCAAAAGTGAAATGCTTTGAGGGGCTAAACCCCAGGGCAGATTGGGTCAACTGGGGTGGAGGCTGACACAGGGTAGTTTTGCCTACCTAGGCAGCTGTTCCAGCAAAGTGGGGTGGGTTATGACCCAGGTCTCACCTCCCCTGGAGCAAAGTTATGGACCCACGTGACAGCCATTGTAATTTTTCCTTATTGGGTTACAAATGGAGATGTTTCTTCCCAATTTATTTATAGAGGCACAAATATCAAAAGAACAAGGAGGATTTCTTTGAAAAGAGTTTTTAAGTAAGAGGTTTGCAGGTGCTACATTTTCTCTTTCATGGGAGTAGGCTGTCTCCAGGAAAGGTGTGAAAGGATCCTGGCACGCTTCTTTTACTGACAGTGCTCACAGCCCATCTGCGAGGAAAAAGCAGTTTGTAGTGATGCCAGATACCCCAGGACTCAACTGGGAGGTCTCCCTGAGATGCTCCTGTATCTTTTTCCCCAGGGTCTCTCTGAACATTCCCTTCTGCCACACAATTACCCTCAGCCTCCCTAAACTCAGAAACTGAGAACAGAAACCCCTGTGAGGCAGAGTTTTGTTCAGAGTTGTATCCTCAGTGCTTAAAACAATACCTGGCACATAGTAGGTGCTCAGTTAACATTTGTTGACTAGATGAGCAAATGTCCTTCTCCTCCTGCACCACAGATGGTGATTGTAATTGCTAACATTTATTAAGCTTTTATTCAGCATGTAGCAATGGATGAAGAACTTCATATACATTATTTTATTTAATTTTTACATCACCCATGAAGTAGGTGTTAATAATATTATGATTATTATTCTCACTTTATATTCGGAGACTTAGGGAATCTAGTAACTTCCTAAAGTTATGTAGCCAGGAAGTAACGTAACTGGGAGTCTGAGCTATCCTACACTGTCTGCAGGAAGTTTACGATTCAGTTAGGAAGATAAAATAAATGCATGTGAAATAATTAGTCTTACAGTTGTCTCTATCAGTGCTTCTATTTTCCATTCAGGGCCTATGAATCACCTGGAGATCTTGGTAGAGTGCAGATTGTGTTTCAGTAGGTCTGAGTCAGGCACAAGAGATGGCAGATCCAATAAACTCCCAGGTGATGCGAATACTGCTGGCCCCAGACTGGGCTTTGAGGGTGTGTCTCCCCTCCCTGCCCCAGCACTGCTGTTAGAGGCAGGGTAGTGTTTCTCAAGTATCTCATGACTCTCGCCTTCCTGGTGCTTCCACTATCTGTGGAACACAGGAACTATTCTTAATTCTGAATTTTTGAAAAAGTAGATTCACTTTAAAAATGGAAACATATTTATTTGGTTTTTTTCTAGACTATATGATAAAGCACACAAGTCTTATGTGTACAGCTCCAGGAATTTTTACATACACACACACACACAGATAACTACCACCCATATTAGGATGTAAAACATTTCCAACCCCTGAAGGCTCCCTCATGACCCTTCCTAGTAAATTTCAATCCCTATACCCCTGTTTTGACATCAGTCACCGTAGATCAATTCTGCCTGCTCTTGAACTCGTACAAATGGAATTGTATAACATGCATTCTTCTGTGTCTGCCATCTTTGCTCGTAACAGTGTAAGAGATTTCATCCCTGTTATTGTAAATAGCAAGTCTGTTCTTTTTTAAATTAGTGTGTAGCATTCTGTTTTACGAATATTTCACAATTTATCCATTTTACTGTTGACAGAAATGTAGGCTGTTTACACTTTGACTATGACAAATAAAACCTGTCCTTATCTTTTGGTGGGTATCTACATAGGAGTAGAATTACTGGATCGTAGTGCAGGCATAAGTCTGAACTTTTGAACTGTTTATTAATAAAAAGGAACCTCCATTATAGGCTTGAGGTGCTAGTTATTTTTTCCAAATGCAGATTAAAAGCATAATTATTAGTATTTACCCATGTGCAACTTAAGGTTATTTCACATATGCTACTTTGAAAAACATTGGCAAAGCAGGAAAAAGGCATGGGCCTTGGAACGAGATGCTCCTGGGCTGGACTCTTGGCCCTGTTGCTCACTAGAGCTGTGTGACCTTGGTCAGATAACTTATATGGTTTAAGTGATAGTTTACACTCTCTGCGTCTCATGTTAATGAACCTTAACTTTATGTGAATGGTGTCGATGAATCTTACAGAGATAACGGGTGAGGAAATGAAGCTGGAGCCCAAAGAGTACACATGTGTATGATTCCATTTACATAGAGAATAAAAATGAGCAAAATGAATCTTTGCCACTGGAAGTCAAGACAGTGGTGAGGAAGAGGAAGAGGAAGTAGTGATTGGAAGAGGGCTCAGGGGGAGCCTTCTGGGGTGCTGGGAAAGTTTTATATCTTAATCTGGATATGGTTACAACCCCTCTCCCATGCACAAATACATTCATATACACGCAAACGTTTATATTCCCACACATACAACATAATACTTCGGGTGTTTTTGGGGTGCTGGTCAAGTTCTGTTTCTTGATCTAGGTGCTGGTCACACAAGTGTGCTGAGATTGTGAAAATTCATCTGGCTACATCATATGAGATGTGCTCTAGGGATGTTTTCTTTCTTTGTAAAAATGAGGAAAGTAATAAAAATAATGCATATTTCAGAGGTTTGTTGAATCAAGTATAAAAAGTGCCTGCTCAGTAAATATTAGTTCCTTTGATTTTATTTCCCCTTAAACTAAGGGGTGCAGCCAAAGGAAGAATTCGAACTTGTGATGCAGCGTGAAAACATCCACATTACAAAGTAATAACTTAATCGTATTCACGGTTTATCAGAGATAAAAACCTTATACTGAAAAAAATAATGCTTTAGGGTAGAGCTGAGGAACAGGTGAGAGGGACTGACTAGAAGAAGTGCACTTTCCAGACTCGCAGATGGGCATCTTATCAGTCAGTGTGCTCCAGAGAAATAGAATCAATAAAGTATATATCTGTGTATATACAGAGAGATTTACTTTAATGAATTGGGTCATGTCGTTGTGGGGACTGGTAAGTCTGAAATTTGGAGGGCAGGCCAGCAGGCTAGAAACTCAGGCAGGACTTCTATGTTACAGTCTTGAGACAGAATTCCTTCTTCTCTGAGTAAAATCAGTCTTTTATCTTAAGGCCTTCAACTGATTGGGTGAGGCCCACCCACATTATGGAGGGTAATCTCCTTTACTTAAAGTCAACTGATTTTAGTGGGTGAGGGTATAGCTCAGTGGTAGAGTGTGTGCCTAGCATGCATGAGGTCCTAGGTTCAATCCCCAGTACCACCATCAAAATAAATAAATAAACCTAATTACCACCCTTCCCCCCACCAAAAATTAAAGTCAACTGATTAAAACTGTTTATCACATCTAAAAAATACCTTCATAGCAATATCTATACTAGTGTTTGGGTACTATAGCCCAGCCAATTTGACACATAAAATTAACCATCACAGCATCTATAAATCCTGTTTAAAGTTAAGACAGTCAGTGATGTACTCTGCTTAAATGGCCCTGACTAAATATTTAGTCAGAGCACATTAATCTTCTTGCAGATATTTATATCCACCCCAAGTGATATATGATCTTATGGTTTAATGTTGCATGGGCCACAGGCAGTGAAACTAATCTTGGCTGAGGCATCTTAGTTACAAAGGAGATTAGGTATCTGTGTTACAGCAAGAACTGCAGATAGCTGGCTAAGTCTCCAGGAATTCTCTAAAATCTTGTCAGATCATATCTCATAGAAAACCTGGTTGACTGTCCTTTGTGATTAGATCACTGCATTCTGTTGATTCTTTGTGGTTGGCTTTATTCCTTTGATAACAATGTAAGTTTAAAAAGCTAAAGCTCTAAACTGTTCTTAGAAACAATGAATAGCACATATATATACATAAATTAAAAAATGATGTGCAGTATATAGTATATATATATTTACATGCAATGTATTGTATATGTGCAAATTATAACAATTCTACTGAATAAAACTGAAAAATGAAAAAAAAAAAACCCTCTTCAAATAAAATACTGGATATAATGGCATTCTTCAACCAATGAAGGGGTTGAATTCCAAAAGCTTATTGCTTTTCGTTGTTGCTGTTGGAACATGAAACATGCATTTCCCAAAAATAATGTTATAAATGGTGGCTATTATGAATACAGCTCCCAGAAAAACCTAAATAGACAGCATGTCTATTTATGTAATTTTAACAATTCCTTTAGGTATTTAGTTTCCCAATTAATTTCCAGATTGCCTACTCCCCTCTCAGACCTCCTGAAAGTATCAGAAATGAGTGCTCAGGTGCTCTTGCTACAAAGTTCCATGGAGAAGTTCAATGAACAGAAAAAAAAAAGTTTAACTGACAAATGGATTACATATGGCCCACAGAAATATTTCATTTTGGCCCATATGTTTAAAAACATTTAAAAGTGGTTAATGGCACTTAAAAATCAAGAGATTTCTCAAAAAAACACAGATTCCTGGATTCTCTTGAAAATGAAACAAAACAGATCTGGTAATACTAGGCCAAGATTATGACACAGCAAATTTTGGTGGGAACAAAGTAATGGTAGCCCTGACTTGTGCTCCCCACCCCCATCACCAGAACACCCCCCAAACCCCCGCCCCGCCACTGCTGGTTACCAGTATGGCCCTGCAGTCACCTGAGCTGTGACCTCTGTCACAGAGACTCTCTGTGACACCTTGCTGGGGGCGCTGTCATAGACCCAGCATCCACTTGGGCTTTCTGGCCTCCTTTTCTCTCTTCCTGTCTGCCAGTAGACACAGCCTGCTCGGCCTAGGGCCCCTGCCCCAAGGGATGCAAGTTGCCCAAATCCTTCTCCAGGAGGGTTAGAGGGAGAGGCTTAAATCCTTAAAGCCTCAGGGGTGGAGGGGTTGGGAGGAAAGGGGTTCATTCTCCTCCCTTCCATGTCTTACTTGTCTACCTGCTTTTCTCTCTTGTCTCCATGCTTCCTTCTCCCTTTCTTCTCCCCTCTCCCTTCCTCCTCCCTCTCCCCTCTCCCTCCCCTTCTCTCCCTCCCTCTTTCTCTTACTCTCATCCTGGCAGCAGGTTTTCTCACCAACAACTCTGTGAGCACAGGTCTTCCCTGCCTCCATCGCCTGGGAGAGCCTGGTGCCTGGGACCAGGGTGGGGTGGGGTTGTGTTTTAGAGGGAGCAAGGCTGAGGCCAGGGCTGGGGGATTTAGAGGGCATTGAGAGCAGAGGCCCTGCGGCACAGGCCTGACTGCTTTGGATGAAAGAGATGCTCCAGGACCAACTTTCCCTCCTTTTCCAGCCCTTCTCTTTGAGAGTCACTTCTCTAAATGAAAGTGAATGAGAAGAAGGGTTCAGCACAAGAAGGTTCTCTCTGTTGACCCCTCCTCCTGATCCATCCATTCTTGCTACTTCCCTCTCCCGTTCCCCCCATGTAGAAACAGTCCCGTGCATCCTGCCCACTGCAGGCACCTGCTCCGGATTAAAAGCAGGGGACCCTGCTTGGTGTGGAGAAGAACAGTAGCCCACGGGACACATGGAACTGTGGCCATCGTGGAAGGAAGGGGGCAGAAAGGGACGGTCTGTGTGACCCTGGATGGGAGAGTCCTTTCTGAAGCCACTTCATTAGACTCAGTTTCCCACTGTGCATGGAGGGGTAAACGGAAATGCCTTTAATTTATATATTTTCCCGGCATTCCTAAAGCATTATGCCCCATCACTCATGCAGATGTATTTAAGTAGATTATATGAGCATTAAAAATAAATGCCCAACAAAGCTAAGGAAATAGGTTCTCACGTCTAATCTTCTTTCTTTATGCAGATCTCATACCAGGGTTTCTAGCATTGTAGCAAGGGCTTTAAAAATAGTTACAAATCACTGCATACTATAAGGAAACAAAGACTGGCCAGCTGTTACAAACATAGTGTTTATTTTAATATAGTCAAACATAAATCCGGGCACCATTATCTCTTCTCAACTCTGAGCACATAACACATGTGGCATGATGGTGCCTGTATTATGACGATTAAATGGACAATTCACATTGTTAGTATTCAATTATCACTCCAAATGTTTATTAAATGCTGACATATTGATGGAACTGTGATTAGATTCCACATAAAACAAATTAATCAGACAGGTAACCACCCAGGCACCATTCACTATTCAAAGCAAACAACAACGCTAATAAGACACAGAAAATAATGACATTAGTCTGATAGGCATGGCATTTTCAGAAATTACTGGGCTAATTCCATTTTACCACTAGCTTCTGTGGAAATATTAACTTCATCAAAGCTATGTCAGCTATAACAGGATTCTAAACTATATTTACATAAAAATACTCTATATAGTACTATAAAATATATATATATATACATTTTTAATATATTCATGTAAAGATTGTAGCATTTTAAATTCCTGTTTCTCAGAAAAGGATAAAATGATTGTTACATCAAGTTTTATGAATCCCCTAATTCTCTTTCTTTAAGGGAGGGGTGGAGCCATGAAAGCCTTCAAGAGGGATATAAACTGTGTTAAAAGAAGAGTAAATGTCTGCTATGATGACACGTGGGATGCAGGTTATTTTAGGGGAAAGAGGAGAGAGAGAAAAGGTCTAAAAACAATGGACAACTTAATGTGGCTCAATTTGTCTGGACTGCAGGGTGGGAGAGGCCCCATCAGGAATTTATCTAGCAAGACAAGCAAGAGTCAGATCATATTCTAAAATCTAGTGCTTCATTTGAAGATGTTGGTGCCTCATTCTGCAGCCAATTGAGTCCATTTCAAAGCTTCGGTGGCAAACTGAGACTCTAATAAGAAAACACTGCTGCCAGAGAAATGGACACCCCAAAAGGCAAAGGCTCAGACTAAGGCAGTGGTTGTAGGGACAAAGAATATGGAAATGGCAGAAATGTTCAGGAAATAAAATAATTAGGGCTTGGGCAGCAGGTGGATGTGGGGATGAGGGGAAAAGAGCCTTGGAGAATGACCCAGGTTTCTGGTTTGGCTAAGATGTCAGGATTGTGCTTGGCTAGGAGAGCTGGCAAGGCAGTCTACTGCTGCTGTGCAGATTGCGATGTGGGCAGGGTCCTAGGCCCCTCCTGGCTCTCTGCCCAGCTTTCTTTAGTGTGGGCCTTCATCCTCATGTCGTCCTCTTGTTACTGTGAGAAGCGTGTGCTGCTTCCAGTATCACATCTGTGGTCCGGTCTGGATGGAGAAGAGGGGTGAAGGAGGAGAGGCTGAGTCTGCCCCATTTAAAAGAGCTTTCCTGGATGTCCCATCCCTGTCATGACATGCAATAGGCAGAACTAGTTTGAATAGCTACTCTTAGTTGCAAGGGAGTTTTTTGAATTTTGTCTTTCTAATTTTTTAATTGAAGGGTAGTCAATTTACAATACTAGTTTCAGGTGTACAGCAAAGCGATTCAGTTATACGTATACATAAATACATACATATATACATATGTAGTTTCAGTTTCTTTTCCGTTACGGCTCATTACAAGAAATTGAATATAGTTCCCTATGCTATATAGTAGGTCCTCGCTGCTTATGCAAGGGAGTTTTTAAGCTGTGGTTTTGTGAGTGAAGAATGGATATTGGGTGAACAACAGAAGCATTTTCTACAGGTGGTTAGGTAGATGTTGGTTTCATACTGTGAGGCAGGAAATGCAGACCGAGGAGCAAGCCTAAGTGGAAAGACAGTGAGTTCAGATGCACGTGTGTTGTGTTTGAGGGGCTGTGAGTCATCGTTGTGATATTCAGCTGGCCTCTGAAAATCATAAGAAGCATGACTGTTGACAATTTTGAGAATCCTGCGCCTATAAACCGCAGTTGGCCTTTCTCAGGATAATAATCATTGTTACTGATTACATGCCTGGTTCCTTTAGGTGTCAAAGCAGATTGGTTATGTGGTTCCTAATAGCAGTAGTCTTCAAGGTGGAGTACTCCTGGGCATAGAAGACTTTCCAAGGGACATAAGAGCACAGAGAGTTTTCAAGGAATCAACTTCTAGATTCTCAATTCCCTTACGTACTCTTACTTGAAATTAATCAACCTGAGAACTGGCTGCCATGTTTATGAAAGTTCTTTATTCCGGTATCCCCTTTCCCAGAAGTCCTCTTCCCACTTGAAAAAGAAAAACAGACTTCTACTCAGTTAGAATTTCATAATACATCACTTAATTACCAATTTGTTATAAGAAATAACATTATTTTCTTGTTTCATGGTTTATTGTTAAAAATGAAAAAAATTAATTCTATTACCTCTGTGTAATTTAAACCTTGATTTTACTACTCTTAGCCATCTGTTTTCTAAGATGTGCTTTGTAATTTATTTCTCAATAGTTTTCATAATATTTCTTAAAATTCTTATTAATATATTTACTTGAAATCTGAAGTCAGAGTTATTCTGAAGAGAGAAATTATGAAATGACAGCTTTTACCAATTTGATTAAATGGCAAACATTTCCCACAAATTCAGTGAGCTAAATCTGTTGTTTTCGCTCATCAAAGTTTGGACAAAAAATATATTTAAACGCGATAAGATAAAAATTTTGTTAAAAACTATGACAGTGCAAAGTTATATTAAAATGAATAATTTTAATTTTATCAGCCCCTTTTGAATACATCTTATTTTAGAAAGTACCTCTAAGTCAAAAGTAACACGTATAATTAATAGTCATTTGATAAGTCTTGGCAAAGCTTTTCTGGTGAGAGACCTAATACTTGTATAAAAATTCTGTTACAATCCAGGTAGTTTCCAACTCTTTTCCTCCAACAAAATTGAAGGCAAGCCTAATCAAGTTGTCATTGGATAGAACATGAAATAGAATTTTACAACAAATCACTAGGTGATTTTTGACATAAAACTTAGAATGAGTTCGAAGAATTGAGAGACTGTGTTTTAGCAAAACCTTGTCTATCCCCATATATTTATTTATTTAAAATTTTTTTCTTAGTCCCTACGTTTATAAAAATGAAAAATTGGAATAAAAACACTGCCAAATCTTTATCATATTAGTAATAATACTCTTCATGAATGGATTATGGCCTAACTTTTAAAACACACCCTCATTCATCTCATTGAGGTGCATTTCCAACAAAAAAATTCTTTTAGGTATAATAATCTTCCTAAAGTGTCAGCATATTGATTTTTTTTTTTTGATCAACTGTGTATTAGTAATTGTAATGATAGAAAAGTTGAACATTTAGAGTATTATGGGCATATACAGCAAAAAATTTCCATTTATATACACATTTGCCTTATAGATAATATAATACGGTGATCTAGAAAAGACTCGGGCATAGAATGATATTACATTTGGATAAATTTATGTGGAGGAGACTGAATGGACTCAGCAAGGAATAAAGTGAAATTTCTGACTGCTAAAAGGAATTTCTGGTTCAGATCTTTTAAAAACAGACATGTATGGTATCAAATTGCTGGGTTATTTAGATTCCATTGGCTACTTTAAAAATACTGAGGTAACAGTTACAGCAACGCATGGATATTTAATGCACACTAGAAATTATATTCTTTGCAACCAATAAAGCTTACATTAACAAGTACTCCTGGAATCAGATTTTAAAATGTGTAAAGAGGTACCCAGTTTTATAAAATCGTTACGCGACGTGGAAGATTTTTAGGTTGTGGAGCGAAATGTAGTTGGAAGACCACTACTACATTCCGTTGTCATTTGTGAAAGCTGATCCTTCAGACCCTCCAGGGCTCCGCGCACCGCGTAGGTTGGCAATGCACAACACACATCCATTTTCTGTGACCCGCCCCTCCTCCAAAGCCATGGTTTGTGCCCAAGCGCCACATTTTTTTCTAGGAGGGGATATTATTGTAAAAGCTCTTTTGCTGCAATTTGACAGCTGGTCCTGGAGGCATTCTGAGGCTGAAGAAGAGAATCCAGGATCAACCTGTATGCCACCCCTCACTAAGGTCTAGAGGTCTAAGTCTCTGGGTAAAACTGAGGAATGTGTGTGACATTCAAGAACAAGAGAACAAGTAAGGAAGAGCTTATACAGGTGCCCATGGAACGAAGTCAGGGACTCTGAAAGCAGACCCTGGCAGCCACCCCTTGAGTCTTCAAGGTCTGAATAAGCACAGTAATGCTTTTTGGCACAATTGATTTCTTAAGAAGAGAAAGAAGGAAATGCTTTTAATGAGCAAGAAAATATAGAGACTATTAAGAGAAGTGTCCGTGTTCAACTTAACAAAATTAAATGTTACCACTTTGTTATATTTGCTTCAGCTTTTTCCCAATTAATTTCTAACTCGATCAGTAATATACTGCAAGTTTTTTAGCTTAGGAAAACTTGATACTTTGATGTGAAGTAGATTTAAAAGAAGAAATACATGGGTTGCTTATTGTATCCTTGAAACGTAACTTTTTACAGTGAGTTTCTAGTCCTTGGTTGTGTGGGATTTATAAAAATATCCAATTGAACACTTCTGTCCTCATACTATAACTAAGTGATCCTTGAAGTCCTTGAAGTATTATCAGTATGCTCAAGAAACTCCTTTCCAAGTTGCTAGTTCAAACTCAGTTTAAGACCACTGGAGTGGCTGCAGAATAATTACTATTCATGGTGTTCACTGACACACAGTAAGAACCATCTTCAAAGTAATTTAAAATTTTGTCTGATTCCAAAATTTTATGATTAGCTCCACTCACTGATTCAGGCAATCACATATTTATTGTCAAATTAAGATTGAGAATGGATGTTATACTGAGTGTTCTGGGCTACGCACAACCCAGTTCTCTTCTCTATTTTGCATCCTCTCAGGACTGATGTGTTCAGTATGTTTCATGGTATTTTGCCAGTGTTGTAATAAGGGGATATTATGCCCATTCAACTAGAATCAGAGAATTTCGTATGTGTGATCGTGACCCATAAGAAGAAATACATTTTTATTGACCCAGTACACACACACATACACAGTGCATACACAAATATATACATACGTATCCTACTAGATTGAATAGTGCCCCCCTAAATTCATGTTCGCCTGGAATTTCAGAATGTGAGACCTGATTTGGAAATAGGATTTTTATAGATGTAGTAAGTTACGATGAGGTCATACTCTGTTAGGCTGGGACCTTAATCTGATATGACTGGTGTCCTTGTAAGAAGAAAAGAGACACAGAAACAGTCACATACACAGGGAAGAAGGCTGTGTGAAGATAGGGACAGAAAATGGGGTTACGTAGCTATAAGTCAAGGAAGACCATGAATTGCCAGCCACCAGCAGATGCTCGGAAGAGGCAAGGAAGGACTCTCCCCTAGGGGCTTCAGAGAGAACATAGCTGTGCCAGCACCACTTAGTTTATGGTGTTTTGTTACACTGGGAAACTGTATCTGCTTATCTATCTATCTATCCATCTATCTATCTACCAATACAATGTTTTCACAAAATAATGCTAACCTATATTGTATGCAGTGCATTCAGATATTTTATTTTTGGGTATACTCTTATTGTATTCTGTTTAATTGCTGTTATTGTTGTTAAGATTGGGCTATGATTATGTTGATTTCATTACAATGCCATGCTCCCTTCAATAAAGCTATAGGATGGAAAGCACTGAACTAGATACTTCTAAAGGAAAGCGAGTACATGATACATTAGAAAATGCCTAGAGTGTTTCATAGTTAATGCAAGAAAAAAGCCGCCATGGTCTCTTGTATTATATGGACATCATTATTACATTATTTAAAAGTCCCCAAAGGAGCTGAAAGTGTTAATGTGACTCCAGAAGTGTGTGAATAGTTCTGTGCCGTGATTCAATGACTCCACACAGAACACAAATAGGAAATCCACGTTTCGGTCCAACTCAGAGACACTTGAAACTAGACTCACAGAGCCACATACAGCTTTAAGTTTTAAAGACGGGCTGATCTTCAGCTAGATGCCACCGGTTACTAGATAAGTGACGCTGGGAGAAGTTAATAAATATCTCTGAACTGCACTCTTCTTGTCTGAGAAATAATGATGATAATGCCGTTCACTTCACACCGTATACAGTGCTGGGCATAGAGAAAGTGCTCGGTATTTGTGAGTTGTTGTCTAGTCTCTATTTATACTAATGGGCTCAGAGAAGGGGTCAATGGAGAGACCATAAGGCCACCAGAGCCTGAAAAGAAAGAAGACGAGGTGGAAATAGAGATGCCTTAGGGATCACCACAGGTGCCACAGAAAAGCAAGGTCCCAGAGGTAATGGTGACAACTGGTAACTATCATGTGTGGTTCTAATTTCCAGTCTGGCTAGATCTTGCCATTGGTTCAGCTCACCATTGACTTCTGTATTTGTTTCTGCATTAGTCTAGTAAACCACAAATATCAGAGCACAAGATGGGCTTTTGTAACCAAGCGGTGGCTTGAATGAGACAATAGTATAATTCTGTCACTTAAACAGCCCAGAATTAATGAAGGCAAGGTCAGTGGGAGTTTCTGCCCTCCTCAGTAAGCAGGGCTGAAGGCCTGGGTTGCTTTAAGTGTCCAAGAATGATATGGATCCTGATGCCCAGGAGTGGTAGTCCTCCTGAGACTGCCTCTAAAGCCACGGATTCAAGAACACAGCTTTGCTGCCATGTTCCTGTGGCCTGGAAGCTGGAATCAAGGCATCATCCTTGCTGCTTCAACTGCTCTTGACGCCCAGGAAGCTGAGAACTGGCCCTGGAACATTATAATAGAAAAAAGAAATACGACCAAAACATAGCAGGAATATAGCCTCTGCTTCTTAACTGCCTCCTGTTTCTCACAAGATTGCATGCCCTTGACAGAATACAACTCACATCCAGAACCCTAGCTGCAAGGGAGTTTTGAAAAGATCATTTTTAGATTTCTAGTCTTTCCATCTAGAAGGAGATGGGTCGCATGGCGAGTTAACTAACCCACCATCACAAGAGTTATAAGACAATGTATTTACTTAGATTTGGGAGTGCACTGTGAGTCTCAATGATGTTCATTTAGGAGATCTTGGTGCACAGTTAGAAGACCTTAAGCCCTATAACTTGGGGTGGGGGATGTGTGTTTGGAAAATTCCAGAGCCTTTTTATGCATTGAGAGGAATTTTTACAAATGTCAGTGTGAAGTGGTAGATGCTCCCAAGACCTCTGGCAAGATCAGAACATACAGACTGTGCCCACACAATTCTCAAGGGCCAGCACTGGATCGGTAAAATGGGAGGGGGATTAAAGAGGCCCCAACACTTTACCATCAGACTAAGGACAAGTTAGGGCTTCTTGGACCTACTCTGGTGCTGAACAGAAGTCATTTGCTTCTTTCCAGATCAATGGCAGGATGATAATATGCATGTGCCATGTTCTGATTTTGTAACCTTAATAACAGCATCTCCATGTAATAAACATAGTATCAAGATTGCTGTTGCTGCTGCCGCTACTACAATGACTCACTGTCAGCGCTATTATTAACACTGCAACCCTCTAAACCATGAAATTTGGGTAAAGTGGTTGCCTGTTTCTTACTCTGGACTGACAGTACATCAAATGGTGATTTTGTAGGCTGCAAGATGGAAAACCTGAATTCAGCTTCCTGCGGAATTTATCATGAACACATGATTTGGACTTCAGGGATTATCTGGCTCATTTGCTGTTTTGTTTCTCATGGGCCACATTTAAATAATCAAAACAGATCTGCTCATGGATACTACATCTTAAGAATTTTTCTTGTAACCTGATAAAACTACATAAATGTTATGCCAGATATGACAAAAATGCCAGCCTTTTTTTAAGCCTGCGATGTCACAACAAACAAAATAGCACAGATCATGCACACTTTTCATATACTGATGTCCTTCTGTAGTTTAGAATCAGAGTACATTTGTGATATGAAAGTTCAGGTTATGAGTAAAAGAACTTTTGAGATTATTTCATGAAAGAACAAAAGATAAGTTCCCTCCAGTGGTCATTAAAGAGGAAAAAAGGGTGTCCCTTCTATTATTAAATAAATGGAATGTTCTGAGTCTTAGCAATAGTGACGTTATTGTTCACAGTGGAGGCTCTGCAGAGGGGAATCTGATGGGGTAGGAGGGGACTGTGATGAAGATGGACTTCTTCCTTTATATATTTCTCTCTCCCTCGCTCCCTGGTTCTTTATCTCTGTCTCTCTCTCACACATAGATGCACACACAGACACCCTACACACGTATTTTTGTCTTTACCTGGTTTGGAGAGGCGATGTCACCTGATAGCTAAGTTCAAACTTTGGACTCAAGCCTAGTTCTGGGACTCTGCTAAATTTATTTAACTCCTCTGGGCTTCAGCTAGCTCACTGGAAATTATTATGATCATACGAACCACTTCAAGATGTTGAGGGAGTAAATGAGGTAAACTGTGAGATGCTTAGTGCCAAGCATGGCATATAGTAAATTCTCATTAAATAGAAGCTATTTCTGTTATTCTCAGAGAACAGTTCCACAAACCTCATTGTGAAATTTTAATAGGCTGGAATTATGTTTAAATTTTTAAAGGGTTCATTTTTGGAGGAAATAGCATTAAGAATAAGCATATACTGAGATGTTATTACCAGAGCACTTATAAATATCTCATAATAAAATAACAAGAAAATGGTGTTTATTATCAGCCCTAAAGTTCAAGTCTATATTTGGTAGTTAACCTCAATGCTTAGAGAGCAGAATCAACTCTTTTAGTCCACTGTAATGATATTAAATATATTAAAAGATTACATAAAATAGTTTATAATGTTGTGATAAAAATGTGTAACCCAGATGCAAGGTGGCAGAGCATGAAAAAGTAGAAGAATTTTTTAGGTATTGAAAAGGGCTCTCTGCAGGGGCAGTGGTTGGAGGGCTGGTTGCAAGTTCTGCATATTAAGTAAAGATCTTTTTGTCCTTTGTCCTGAAGCTGTGGAAGAAGAGAGGTCTTTTCAAAGAAGATCCAGGAAGCAACTAGAGAGAAAGGAGTTATCTATTCCCAAGGAACTTCATCCTCCCCACCGAAAAGCACAGGGAGAGTAGATCCTAGGAAGGTGTGAGCAGGGACCCAAGATTCTGGAAGACACAAGAGCCCTGAGACCTAAGAAGTCGAGTGAAGAAGGGCAGGGGCCACTGAGGCTGATGGGGAGAATGCATCAGAGGGTGAGAAGGGCCAGAAAGAGGTTACTGATCTTGTGATCTTGCAGCCAAGGCATGTTCCCTTGTCTTCAGGGCCTGGTGAGCAGAGAGAAATTGCAGTTTTGAGAGGGCAGAGCAAAGGATGAAGACTCAGCTAAAACCAGGAGTCCTACCTTCGGGATCTCACAGAGAGGGCCTGGAGCTCAGGGATGAGTTAGTATTGTGTATAAATGGACATGAATGCCAACATGATACAAGATACATGGTACAAGATAAAAGCATAGAGGTAACCATGGTCACCTGGGGAAAGGCAAAAAGCCTAAGGAAATTTGAGAAAAATCTTGTAAAGTCATAACTACTACAAAAGATAAGAGTAATCTGGCCAGGTCAAATCTAGAATCCAGGAGGAGGCAAAGCTGAGGACCAAGACTAGGACTGAGGCTGTGTCCACACACACCTGTTGCTACCAGAGTGTTGTTTCTAGACCTTTTCGGATGACAGTGCAAAGACATATATGCATGTATACTAACCTATGTATACACATATCTATACATCTGTATGTAACCATCTATATATATGAAGTTAAACAGAAATTTATACTGTCTCCAACTATAATCCATTACCATGTGGATCATTCCAGGCATTTCCCCTTGCTGATCTGTGATCTCTCACTCCCACAGTGAGAAGTCAGGCTCCTACCATCGACCATTCATTTACTTAATTGTTTAAATTCAGTATACAGTGTATAACAGTAGCAGAATTGTTAAATTTTGTGGGAGACAACTTTGTCAGCTAGAGTACAGTGTCTAGGTACAGTTTCTTCTGCCTTTAGTTTTACAGACTCCACTCATTTCCAAAGTTTGAACTCAGTGCCTCCTCCCACTCCTGGCCCCAATTCCTTCAGAGAGGTTGTTTCATGTATTTGTAATATAGTTAGATTGCTTTGTCATGTTCTGCATTCCATCCTGGGATAGCCCTCCCCACTTCCTCGATAGTTTTATTATAATTTGCATACGTTGTTGTACTCTTTATGTTTCCAGCGCTACTTTTAAAAAAACTTAATTCTGTTCTTCACATCTAATTTGTAAAGCTTCCTTTATCATCTGGTAAATCCTTATGTCTGCTATTATCTGATTCTTTGCTCACCATCTGTGTGATACATGAACCTCCTTAAACAGAAATTAACATAAAAATTGGTTTGAAGTCAGAGGAGAGAAAACTACAAAGCTTCCTTGGAGGCATTACCCTACAACACAGACGGAATAGAATTCCCACAGGATAAAACCTGGTAAAACAGGGTCGCTAACATATACAGAAAGTCACAAAGCAAACAAGTAAACCAATCTACCATGGGTGACAGTCAGCAGATACAACCAGGAAGATTCATGGTAGTTTGAAATGCAAGATGAAAAATGAAGTGAAATATAAAAAAGATTATAAAATAAGTAAGTCTGAAAAACAAATAGTAATGTCTATTTGTGGAGTTAAAAACAAGGTAAAACTAAATTCTAGAAAACAGTTATAAAGATGGGAGAGGTTTTTTTTTTTTCCTTCAGAATATTGGTATTCTAAGTCCTTGTACTGTCAAGTAGAAATCCAAGATTTTAATTTAGACTTTGTTAAGTATGCAGGCGAAGCAGGTCTGCAGAGGACTGATTCTAGGTCTTGATGGAAATGCGCACTTCAGCAAATAAATTGTATATCGTTACCCTTTCCTGTGATAAGCTCCAAGCATAATGGGGAACATTGGACAAGCATATATTCAGTGAGCTTGGCTTCTCAGTCTCCCCAAAGGCTTCGCAGATAGGCTTGAACTGGGCAATACTATTCTGCCTATTTTTAAGGTAAAGCAGTGTTTACCAAGTTTCTCAAACTTCAACATAATTAGCGATTATGATTTCAGAAGCTGCCTTTATATAGTTATGTTATTAAACATCTGATTCTGGCTATAGAAGTTGTGTAATAATGTCTAGGCTGTGATAGGATGCAATCAGTTGTCTCCTGGTTTTCAAAGTTGAAGGTACAGCAAGCTTGACCAGAATGTTACCATGGCATGTTAACATTTGAGAAGTAAAGTAAGAATAAAATAATAGGAGTATAAAGTAAGACTTCCAAACTAGTTGAAGAATAAAAGGAAATGTATAAAACTAAGTGCACTCAAAATAAAACAGGGAATGAGAAAGAGACAGAGAGACAGAGATACAGATAGACACACACACACACACACACACACACACACACACAGAGAGAGAGAAAGAATCAGTAGTTTAAAAAAAAAGCTGCCTGTAAACACCAAACATCATAAGGCCAAAATGGTTTTATAAGCAATTTTACTGATCTTCAGGCAACAGAACAGATAACTTCCATCTTAGACATAATATTCCAAAGAATAGTTAAGTAGGGACAATCCTCCAACTCATGCTATGAGAACGATGTAACCTTGAATCTAAGGACTGAACAAGAAAGGAAAATTACTGGCTAACTTTACCTGGAGACACAGGTACAAATGCAGCTAGGAGAGCAGTTTAAATACGTCACTAACTCTTCCAGCAGGGGGAGCCCACTGACAGTATCCCCCCTCAGGGCAGCTTCTTTCCAGTGGCTGAGTAGTTGGGCCGACTGGATCTGGTCCTGATCTGAGAACCTTAATGATACTCTTTAGCCTCTCATAGTATGAGGAGTTGTGTTGATACCTGTTATGGGTTGAATTATGTCCCCTCTCCAAAATATGTTGAAGTCATATTCTCCAGGACCTGTGAATATGACCTTATTTGGAAATGATGATCAAGTTAAGATGAGATCATAACCCAATGTGACTGATGCTCTTATTACATGAGGGAAATTTGGACATAGATCCAGTCACCCAGGGAGAATGCCATGTGAATATATCTACAAGCTTCATACTACCGGAAGGTAGGAGAGAGGTACGGAATAGCTTCTCCCTTGGAGACCTCAGAAAGAACCAATTCTGCCAACACCTTGGTTTTGGACTTCTAGCCTCCAGAACTGTGAGATAATCTATTTATGCTGTTTTAAGCCACCTAGTTTGTGGTATTTTGTTAGGACCACTCTAGGAAACTGATATATTTATTACCTATAACCTTAGTTCTAAGACAAGATGAACTTTCCCCACTCCATGACATACAGGATTGGGGCCAAGATGGTATAAAGCTCTTCCTGGCCTCCATTCCTGGACTTCCTGGTTCCCATCCCTCTGTTAGGTTGGTGGTTTCCCAAATACGCATGTCTAAGGGTGGAAATAATTGCCCAGCTTGCTGTTGGAGTATTTTATGAACATCATCAGGTAGAGGTTTCAGGGAGGGCATTGAATAGGATTCTGCTCGTTCCCCTCAATGTTATATCTTGGTGGAGGTCTCTTCTGGGATTGAGAGGAGGTCTGGATGGCATCCAAGCATTCTCTATTTCTATATAATTCAGAAAAACTAGAATAGTGATTCTCAACTGTGTAGTGTGAAGGTGGGCTAGACAAGCTCTTACTGTGATGAACATTGGAATTGCCAGGAATGGGTGGGCTATACTACATAGTTCTGAAGAGGATGTCAGCAAGTTAGGGAGCAACTCACAGGAATCTGTAAAAAGTCAGCTGTGGTGGCTACGCCTTTAAGCCTTGAAGTTCTGAGCCTTTTAAATCCAACATCTACTTTTGATAAACCTATACACACTCCTTTAGGTCTATTTGAAATTTCAAAATAAATGGAAAAGCAACTTCCTATGGACCTATTATTACTTAAAAATGAAAAGCTGAAAAAAGGAAAAACGTGTATTAGTTTGCTAGGGCTGCTATAACAAAGCACTACAAACTGGGTGGCTCAAAACAACAAAGATTCATTGTCTTTCAGTTCTAGAGGCTAGAAGTTCAAGACCAAGGTATCTGCAGGCTTGGCTCCTTTTGAGGGACAACCTGTTCCATACTCTCACCTGGTTGCTAATGGTTTGCTGGCAATCTTTGGCATTTCTGGACTTGTAGATGCATCATCCTGATTTCTGCCTTTATCTTCATATGGCATTCACCCTGAGTGACTCTGTTCATGTCCAAATTTCCCATTTTTATGAGAAATGCTCATACTGGATTAAGGCCAACCCTAATGAACCTCGTCTGAACTTGATCATCAGCAAAGAACCCATTTCCAAATCAGGTCACATTTGCAGAAGCTGGGGATTAGGAATTCAACATATTTTTGGGGGTGGGGGTGGGGACACAATTCTACCCATAACAGAGTATATGAGCTTTTTGTGTTTATCAACAGTAGATACTGGGTTCAAAGGTTGAGAACTTCAAAGCTAAATGGTGTAGACACCACAACTGAACTTTTACATCAGTTCTCTTGAGATACTCCCTAACTTGCTGACATAGCTTTTAAGCTCTTGCTATCGCACTCCTATTCGCTGCCCTGCCCCTACTCACCCCCAAAATGCAATAACTCAGAGGATTAAGAAGTCTCACTGGGGGAAATTCTTCACTGTCAGTAAGCCTGGGCTCCCCAGACCAGCAACACTCAAGAGCAATTGCCCATGTAGCTTTCTTGAAAAATTAAGCTCATAGTTGCAGGAGAAAAAAAAATAACTTTATTAAAAAAAACTGAATTATGCTAGCAACACCCCTCCAACAAATGCACGCACAACATGGACATATGTGTGGATACACAGTGCAAGGCTGAATCTGCTGCAGAAGTTTTCACAAGGGAGACAGTAAGGCACCGACTCAGTCTGGGTCCCACAGAAGGTGTTCTTGGGCAGCAGAGAGGATCTGAGCTGAATGGAAGAGGTGCTATGCCCCTGGCCTTGGCTTCCTTACTGTCTGGCCTCATCTACGCTCTTCTCTGCTTGAATTCCTTCTCTGGACCACGTGCAGTGCTGGTTCCCTCTCATTAGTCCCTCACGTAACCCGCTGTTTATTGCCTTCACAATATTTACTTTTCCATTTTTAATTATAGTTTTAAATTTGTCTACCTGTTTATTGATAGTTCCCCCCTCACCCCGCTACCCCACCCAAACTCTGTGAGATCAGAGGGTAGCCTGGCCTGTTCAGCGTCTGGCACATAGCGCAGCCCTAGCCTTTGTTGAATGAATGAATGAATGAATGGGTGAATGAATAAATTTATGATAGAGGGGAGTGACATCAAAGACAAACTTACTGTTTCAGTATTTTTCAAGGTCAGATATTACACCATCGCCACAGAGCCTAATAATGAGTCCAGCATATCTTATGCCATGTTTCCACCTGAAGATCATAAGGATGCTCTGTTTAATTCTGCCATGTCTTGTTACCTGTTGATCATGGCTAGTGGTAAATACTTGATATTGGAGCCACAGCTGCTGATCCTTAAGTGTTGAGTGTACAGTCCCCAAGGAAAGATATTACAGGAAGGTTATGTTTGATTTTTGAGCAAGTCTCATTAAAAGTTCACATTCAACTAGTTAGCCAGTCAATAGTTTCTTTATATGTCTCACAAACTATCTGTGTTTGGCTCCAGTCTCTCTTGGAAATGAAGGTAGTATTTAAAACAGAATGAGACCAGAGAAAACTCTAATTCAAAGGGATGCACACACATCAATGTTCATAGCAGCAGTATTTACAATAGCTAAGATGAGGAAGCAACCTAAGTGTCCATTGACAGATGATAAAGAAGTTGTGGTATAAATATATACTGGAATGCTACTCAACCATAAAAAAGAATAAAATAATGCCATAAACAACATGGGTAGACCTGGAGATTGTATATTAAGTAGAGTAAGCCAGAAAAAGAAAAATATCATATGGTATCACTTATATGTGGAACCTAAAAAAAAGGTCACAAATGAACTTATTTACAAAACAGAGACAGACACAGAAAATAAACTTATGTTTACCAGGCGGGGAGGGGGTAGGGAGGGATAAAGTGGGAGTTTAGGATTTGCAGATACTAACGACTGTATATAAAATAGATGAACAACAAGGTCCTACTATATAGCACAGGGAACTATATTCAATACCTTGTAATAGCCTATACTGAAAAAGAATATGAAAAGTAATATATATGTATAAATGAATCACTATGCTGTACACCAGAAATTAACATAACATTGTAAATAGACTGCTTCAATAAAAAAACAACAGGATGAGAAATAGTTTACAATTTTTTAAAAGGAACTAGGTATAACTCTAAAGATATCATTAGATTCTAAGTTTCAGTGGAAATGTTTTGTTGAAATATAGTCTTTTTTTCCCCATGGTCATGGAACCATCATCACATAACCTTTAAGAGCTAGCCACTATCCCTGGGGATTTTGGAAAATTGTATACGACCTTAGAATTATCTTTCATTGAATGGGGTCAGGGTAACATTTGGTCTGCTGAAAATGAGTGGAAGTTACTAATAGTATGTATTTCCATTCAACAAAGATACTATGTAGTAGGAAGGGAGAGTAAAGAGAATGATCCTTGGGTCTTAAAATTTCTAAACCTTAGCAGATCCAGGATTAAACAGATACAGTGATAAATATAGAACTTAATCAGAGCCACTTAATGATTTCCCATTAAGGTTACTTCAATTCAATTACTATGGAATTTAATTACTATTTATTGAGTGACTAGAAGAAACAAAGTTTTGAGCATGGGTTTCTTGGTATTCCTTAATTGTTCTCAGTTAAAAGCTCTGTTCCAGTTCTGAACATAATTCATTCTTATACCTCTAAAGCCCTGATCTAATCGTGGCTCCTCTATTCTTATAGTAAAATTATACTCCGTTCTCTTTCAAAATTCTGCTTAAGCTTTATCTCCTTTAAAAGGCTTCCCAGACTAATACCAATGTATGCCTCCTATATTTATCCCCACAGGATGCCTCCTATAATATCCCCATATTGACTCTTAAGAAGAGAAAGTATTGAACTGGCCCCTGCCCAGCTTCCAATCCCCCAATTTCCCACAGACACATCTCAATACACCCCAAATCAGTAGCTCCCAGTCCTGAATGAACATTAGAATGACCCGGGGACCTTTAAAGAAGTTCTTTTTAAGAAGTTTAAGAAAAACTTAACTTGGGAGCTTAATGCCAAGCTACTTAAATCATAATCTCTGAGAGTGAGGCTCTCACAGTTTATTTTATTTTACTTTTTAAAATTTCCAGGTCATTTTAATATTGTCTAAGGTTGAGACCATGTCTTGCACAAAGCAAGACACTCACATGTCCAAGTTTGTGTATATTTAAGAATTTTTTTTTAACACTTTGCCTTTGTGTGTGTGTGTGTGTGTAATCTCATAGAATTACTAGTTTTAAAATTAAAACTTGTCTTTTAGGTCATCTCTTCCAATTTATTTTTTATTTTCAGAAATCTCCTGTAAAGAACCTGGCTTACTCAGTCTATGAATGGAGAACCATTTGAAAAAATATCAAGATTTACCAAGCTAAGGGGGAGGGTATAGCTCAGTGGTAGAGTGCATGTCTGGAATGCACGAAGTCCTGGGTTCAATTCCTGGTACCCCCCATTAAACAAACAAACAAACAAACAAACAAACCTAATTATCTCCCTCCGCCAAAAAAAAAAAAGGAAAGATTTACTAAGCTAAAGATGTTTGGAAGACAACTATTTAGAAAGCAAATGCAGAGGTGTCTTTTATTTGTAATAGCTGACCCAGGTGAGCCCACATATCAGTGGAACAGTGAGGCTCTTGTGGACATGCCTGGGCTCTGATGCCATGAAATGTCAAGTCTGGCTCCTGGGATGTTGGGCCTGTCTCAGGGCTTCCTCCCTGAGCCTGTTTCCTTATTTGCAAACATGTTGTGAGTAATGCTTCCAGGCTTGTTTTGAGGACTCAATTGGATAAATATTTATAAAAGTAGATGGTATATTGTTAAATTTTTTAAACAGTTGTAAAATGGTTAAGAGTCTTTCACTGACCTTAAAAAGGTAAAGAGAAAAAGAACTATTTTTCTTTTGAATGGGCATTTATTTTTTTCTGTCAGTTCTAACTTTTTTAAATATCTGACTCCCAGCATGATCTGGCTTAAATAGGCCATTTGGTTGAAAAAATGTATCCATTTCTAGAAAGCACCCTTGCTTTCTAGAACTCAGTCGGCTATTTTCTTTGAAGCATGAGATAGAAATATGCTCCATTGTTGTTCAAAAGGAACTTAGCATATTAGTAACCTATGAGAGAACTAATCTATAGTGTGTAAAATACATCCCTTTCAAAATTTGTTTAGAGGAAGAAAAGAATTAATTACTTGAAGTGAACAAATATTTTTTATGAAGGTATGGTTATATAAATCCAAAGTGAATACAGGACATGGTGATTTATCCATTACAAACGAGGAAGGAGAGCTAGAAATGCAGTAGACTAATGCTGTGTGTGTGTGTGTGTCCGTGTGTGTGTCCGTGTGTGTGTCCGTGTGTGTGTGTGTCCTGATGATCTTTCAATTTGAGCTCGGAGGAAAGCAAATATCAAAGTACTTTTCTATCATGTCCAGGAGGAGAGGTACCAGGGCAGCCTGTCAGAGGAAGAAAAACAAGAGAAGATAAGATCTTAGCTAGAGTAATGAGGGCAAGCACTTGCTTTTAACCTCAGAAGCAGGGGAAGTGGTAGAGTTTCAGTGCGTTATTTGCAAACTCTGAAGTTCTGCCTGAGGCTGCAGCAATGCAAATGTCTCCCAAGACCTCTCTAATTATTAGCGACAATTTCAGCATTCAATTTATTGGACTAAAAATCAGATGAAAAGAAGTGCCATTCCCTAATATTTTTAGGGAAAGAAATTCTTGGAAAAATTATTTCCCCGTTTCCTATTCCGAAACGCTTTAACGTGCTTGATTGCAGGCTGGGTTGTTTATAAAAACTGGAACAACGTAAGAAATTGAGTGATGATAATTGAGTCTAGTTCGAGAAAGTATCACATTGTACTTGGGGGTGACATACCTTTAAGTCTTAACTATATATACTATGTACCTTAAATGTAAAATAGAACAATGAGTTACGCTATTTACTTTGATCCAAAAAGTTGGATATAAAAATATGTGTCTTATTTCACCTTTCTTAATTCTCTACTCTTTGGGCCTAGGATATCTTAAATTATCACTCTATCTACTTAGGGGCTTCTTCACATATCACTCTATCTACATAGGGGCTATCTTCCAGCATATTCCAGAGAGCAAAACTATGATCGATGGAGAGGAATTACAAGGTTGCAAGATTCACCTCAACATACAAGGGAACTTTCTGGGAATCAAAGATGTCCAATAATGTAGTAGGCTGTCTTAGCTCACTGTCAGAGGAAGACTTCAAGTTAAGGTTAAATAATCAAGCAAGTCTGGAGTCAGTCTAAGGTTAAATGAATATCTGCTTCAGGATGTTATAGAAGGAATTCCAGGGCTCAACAGGAGGTGGGATTGCAAGGTCTCTTCCAAATATAAGATTATATGACTTTGGATGAAATAAATCTGACACAGAATACTTTGGTTTCTGCCACCTTTCTGATTTTATTTATTTATTTATTTATTTATTTATTTATTTATTTATTTATTTATTTATTTATTTATTTTTTCCTTTCTGATTTTAGATGATAATTCTGTTCATCAAGTGTTTATGAATAAGGCACTAACTCCAAAGTGAGAGAATAAAGAATATGGCCTATCTGAGAGCTGGCATCCCTCATCCTTAAACGACTTTGTGAGTAGTTTTAAAACCTGAAACATCACCCATCTTTATTATCTTGCATTCCTTTTACATATATTCCCGTGGTCTTCTCACAACTTACCTGCCAACATGACCTTCTGTTTAATGTTTTACCGGTTCATTATGTGCAATTATACCCGATCACAGGGTACGTCCATGGAGGGTTGATTTCCATTGCGGACTCAAGTGAAATTACAATCATTCCACCAATAACCTTTGCGACCTGGGCTCTGTATCCACTTCAGACATTGTATTGGCCTAAAAGGGTCTATTACTGGTGCTTTCGATTGAAAATACAGTGCATAGAACATAATTGATTTCTTTTAACCCATTGGAAGCTACTTCAAAATGGATAGCAAAGTTTATTCCCTACTGAAAAAGAGGAGGCTGCCAATAAAATAGAGTCTTCCTGCCCAGGGCCCGGTTGTTACACATGTCGGGAGAACAGCTGGCCAGGGTGGGGGTGGGGGATATTAATAGACAGCCATTGTCCTTGCACCTGGCTGGGGATCACAGTCTGAGACATTGACCAGTGCAGCTGCAGAGGTTCTTGTCAGATTTTTCTGAGCCACAGAAATGAGAACAATAATCATTTTAGAAATATATGATATACTGACCTTCAGGAAATGCCTCTGATACTCAGGAAGGATAAATGAAGTATACGGCAAAATAAAATTACTTTGAACAGTCTCCAAACTAGTATTTAGTCTACTTTTCTATTTTCTTAAGCATAAAGGACATTGACTGTAAAGAAAAACAGAATAGAAGTGGTATTTGAGTAAGAGGGAAATGTGGGACTAAACACTGATATTTGAATACGTATAAATCCTGCGTGATTCACCTATTCCAAATAAAGTAAGGATGTGGTCATGAAAAAAGAAAAAGGGTGAAAAAGCTTATTTTGAGAGGAAATAAAATTAAACTTGTACGGAAGACCTATCATACACCCCACATAAAAAGAGGCTACTGAATTCCTTCCACTTCCTTCCTTGCCTTCCTTTTGTTCCATTCACTTCTACTTCCCTTTTCTTTCCCTTTTCCTTCTCTCTCCTTTGCTTTCACAAAGATTTCCTAAACTATTTGCCAAATCTATGCAGCTGAGAAGAAAGTAGCCCTCAGAGAGCTGCTGCTGCACTTGGGGAGTCAGTGTCTTCGTGAATAATTCAAATATAAGTTAGAACAGGTCCACGGGGTAAGTGAATTGCAGAAAAGTGTGGCGGGTACTGAGCGGTGGGGGAGATCGCGGCCTGCTGCAAGTCAGGGGAGGACGCGGGGAAGAGGCCGCGGGAATAGAAAGGAAGGAGGTCTGCTTGTGAGCGACCGTAGAGGCAGAATCCACAGGCTCTGGGCAGTCGATGGATAAAGTGGGAAGAGAAAGGTGGAGTCAAAGAGGGCTGCTGCCTTTCCATGATTTTTACTGATTGGCCACAGAGTTGGGCAGACAGAGCGGATGGATGCGCCTGTCCTCTCATGGCCGCCCCTGTTCTTGCTCCTCACCAGCTAAGACGTAGGATCAAACACAACTATTGGCTTCCCCAAAGAAAATCCACCCCAAGCCAGTGTTCAGAGGCTGGTATTTTACGCGAGGTTTTGTATGTGATATATGTGTGTATATGGAGATGGGGCGGATGGTTCCAGGGCAAGATGGTCCCTTATATGAGGCAAGTCTCCTCCCACAAATCTCTTTTCTCCCCCAGTTCTCCCCCCCCCCAACTGATGCGCCTCTTGCTCCCCATCTTTCCTCTTCCCTCCGTTCATACCACCTTCAGCTTCCTCTCCTTCTTGGTTTCCTCCCCACCCCCCTTTTCCACTCTCTTCTGCTTGGAAATCTCATGCCTACGCCTCCGCACCCATCCTTTAACTGTCTCCAAGTGTCCGTAGTACGCAGGATGACTTCATTTGTGTTCAGCAAATAAAAGATCCTTAAACCGAAAGATCCACCTCTTTACAGGCTGGCAGATAGATTGGAAATACTGTTTTTATTTCTGTCACACATAAAATGTTGTCAACCTTAGTATCTAAGGCACAGCTGGATGAAGATCTTAAATATCGTTTTGTAAACTCAGCAGCAAATCACAGGTACCGAGGTACAATCACAGAGAGAAAATGGAGAAGTCGCTGCAGTTGGTCCCCAATGCCCTCTGATTGGTTGTGGGCAAGTAGGAGCTCTCAGATTTCTCATCTGTGCCAGTCATTCTCCTTTTGCACATTTGTATCTGCGGAGATTTAACGTTATCCTTCGTTATCTGGTGTTAGTCCCAATCACGCTGTTACGGAAGCCCTACTACTCACGTGCATGGCTCACCTACTGATGAGGAAGCTTGTCATGGTGGAAAGAGTTGGAAGGTAAACTGCTTTGCTTACCTTTCACACCTGTTTGACTCCTGAGAAAAGGTACTATCTTCATAAAACCTACCATAGAAGCATGTTACATTCTGCTTTTCTTTCCCTTCAAGACAAATCTTGTCACCCCTTTTCATTGACTAGATTAGAAATGTATGTAAGACTCTTTGACATCAGATGTGTGGATTGTTTTATATTGACAACTTCCTTTTCTGTTTGCTCTTTCTTTTTCTATTATTAGGTGGAAATATAACTCCTGTTCGTATATTTTTTTTTTTTTAAATGCAGTTTAACATGGAATCAGAACTAACCTCCCAAGAGCTCCTCTTGTTCTGTGGATATTGGGTTTCTGAGGGAGCCTACCATAAACTTGATATAATTCTAACCTCTCGTCAATTCTTTGGGCACCCACCCCTCAAGCTGGTAGACTATTTTTTCTCAGTTTATTATTCATTATATTTAATATTAAAGGTGAACCGAGATACATAAACTACAAAGAAAATGAGAATCTTTCAGTGAAAGGTGTGTTTTGATTTTTTAATGTGAGTTTTCCTATGATGAGAATGCCTTTTTAAACAATATTCCATCCATAATAAAATTTTGAGTTTTAAGAAGGTCAGGTATTTGCAACAAAATTTGCTTATTTCCTTTGGAAATGGAAGTTCCCAGAATCTCTCCTCATTGATGATGTCTGCTCCAACCTTGAATGATGAAATTGCACAGAATTGTGTCCCCTCTGTTCTCCCATGGTGCTTTATGCATATTTCTACATCTGTATTTACCTTATAATGAAGTTTTCTGCTGGAGCACACCCCTGGAGAATTGCTTTTACTGAGCTGGACTTTGGTGATGAGCCGTCTGCTCCCATTGGGATGCTCTGTAAGGAAGAGCCCCACCCTTTCCCTATAAGGATATTATTGAGGATGTTCCTCAGAATGTCAGTAGTATTACATTTGTAGGATCCTTGATGGTTTGTTTGTTTAGCCTTATATCAGCTGTATTTTTCTTGAGCAATTAGTCTGCTTTTATCAGGAAGAACCTGTAGATTGTGTAACTGACCATGTTTCTTCTTTGACGGAGATTGCTGAAATGCTTAGAGCCCAATTCCTGGTGGATCCTGAGCAAATACATGCAGGCCTTCATTGTATTTATTTTGTGTATTAGTCCACCTCTATTGTACCATCCCATTATTGCTTTTTCTTTGCCTTATCTTTCTCATTTTCTTCTGATAAATTTCATTTTCTTATGTTTGCCATTTTTTTCCTCTGTAAGTCCTTTTGAAGAAAGGCATGAGAATAAAAACACATTGCATCTTGCTCTCACCAGGCTATGAGCCCCCTGAGAGTGCACAGGGTTTGTTTCTTTATCACTGCACTTGGACCTGGCCCAGAGCTTCATCATATGCTCAGTAAGTATTTTTGAAAACAAACGAAATGAAGTTGCCATTATAAGATAGAAAAGAATCATCTGGTAATTTGAACGATGTGTTTTCTTTTCCGTTTTCTGTTCTTCCTCATCAGTAGGTAAGACAAAGGGAAAAGACTGTGAATCAAATTGTCACCTATAGACAAGAAGTCAGAAGATACTCCATATGTGAGTCAAAGATAAATAGATGGACTAAATCCAAAGTTCCTTCTTTTTAACCTGTTCATGCTATGATCATGACACTTCTGCAACTTATGAATAAAAGGTGCTTGCTATTCATCTATTACAGAGCTTTGCATAAAATTGGTACCAGAAAAATATATGTTGAATTAAATCTACTTCACTGAATACTAGATTGGGAAGTAGAGTCACCCAGAATGTTGGACAGGAAATGTCCAGCTATTCTTTTATCTCAGACTGAAACTTAAAAATGTCTTGAGAAACCATTGGACCCAGGATTGTTGACTTAATCCAGAATATACAAAAGTCATCTAGCTCACTGGTCAGCATCTTTTAATGACAAAATGTCCAATGTTACCTAGAATGTTCAAATCTGGATTAATAGTAAATTAGTATTGTTCTTTAAAGGAAACAACCCAACATCATAAATATTGGGTTCTTTTTACCCTTATGGGTGTTCCCAGAATAGAATGTGCTACCAGGTTATTTGTGGGTGTTGAAATTCATGGTATCAATCTAAACCGAAAGAGATATTGATGAGATTGCCTTTCTTTAAGATCAAAGATTTTTGTCTATAGGTCCTGTGATTTCTTCCTTCAAAATGTCTGTCATGTCCATCCTTTCCTCTGGGTTCCTCTGTTGACCTCCTAATCCCAAACGCTCATAATCTTGTCCCAAAAATGATACAATAGGTTTTCTGCTGGCTTCCGAGTCACCACTTTTTCTATCATATCAGTCCTGAATGTAACTGTCAGATTATTCTCCCAGAAATACTGTTTTCATCATATGATTTTTTAATCTAGTAATTTGCAATGACTTCTTATACCTACACAAATCGCCTTCAAACTCTTGGGCAGAGAAAACATTGCTTCTCATATTCTTCTCCCTTTCTGGCTTCCAGCTGTGTACACCAGAGTGCGCTCTGTTGCAACCTTATCATCCTGCGCAGGTCCCCGGCTTTGACTGTCCCTTTAAGGTACCCATATTTGCACACAACAGGAAGTAGGGTGTGGTTTGTTCTTGGATGAGACTAAAGTTGTGTGCCGAAAACAGTTTATCCTTGACCTAGAACTAGCACTACTTTTAGAAAAAAAAAATCTTGTTTACAGTTAAAAAGTAGAAAGTTGAATAGCATTTGCGGTTAAACGGACGGCGTTTAAATAGCAACAGTGAATATAAACTTTAAATATTCCTGCGAATACAAATAATAAGAGCTACTATTTATTGAGAGCTTACTACGTGCGAGGCAGTACACAGACATTATCTATCTTAACTCTGAAACAGATACCATCATTATCCCTGTTTCACAAAGAGGTTGCCCAAGGTCACACAGCTAGGAAGCCAAGACCGGAACCCAGGAAGTTTGGCTCCATTCATTGTTTCCTAACCACAAAACTAGAATCACTCTTAATAGAACCTTAATCTAGTGTCCACCCTGAAACTTGAGAAATGGCTGCTCTAGGAAATAACAGAGAATGTTTCGGGCTTATGTGCTAGAAGATACTCCCTCTGTCTGGAAGGAAATAACCTTTTTCTGAACAAAAGCCAGCCTAGGTAGCCCTTTCCCCACCCCTGCTTCCACTTTCGCCTGGCTCCTCTGGTTACTCTTTAGAGGCTTCATTTCACAAAGGAAACCCACAGGTTAGTGAGAGCAATGTTTTATTCCAAATCAGACCATTTGCCTCAGGACTATGGATCTGAGAGGGCTGTGGGATTACTTTGGAGTGGAGTCCCTGCTGTGATCCTCTGTGGGAACCTCTTGACTAAACCCAATTTGGCAATTTTACTGTTGTAAAAAATAGTACAAGCAGGAAAGACTGTAGAAGCAATGTCTTGGCATTTAAAGGAGAAGCTTCCAGTAGAAATGTGATCACAGACAGTATCTAGGTAGAGAGCCCTGATTAGGTGGCCAGCAGAACCCAGGAAAACCCATGCCTGGAATTCAGACATAAAAAGACATTGTATGTAGTCTGTTGCCTCAATTGCCTGTTACAGTGTAATCAAGTTCTCCTGGCTCTCAGAGCCAATTGTCACACACACCTCTTTCTAGCCTTTAGTTCAGTGGCTTATGTTTGTAGCCTAAACTAGGCCATGGCTGGAGATTTATACCTTGGGCAAGTGCAAATGCTACACATCAGGGCTCCTTCCCTCCCCCTAATCAGTGGTTCAACAAGAGCACAGCATTGAAACTACCCCAACAGTTGCTTAAAACAATTCTGTGGATTGGCTGGGTGCATCTGGGCAATGTGCTCTGTATGGTGAAGCTATGGTGACTTACATGGCTGCATTCATCTGAGCAGGATTTCTCAACCTTGGAGCTGGATAATTCCTTGTTGTGGGGACTGTCCTGTGCATTCCAGGACTTCAGCAGCATCCTTGGCCTCTGCCTGCTAGATGCTGGAAGTGGCATCCAAATATGCCCCCGGGGGGAAAAACTGCTCAGGCTGAGAACCATTGAGCTAGGAGCCTGGCTGAGGCTGGAACATCAAAGATGGCTTCTTATCTTCCAGCTTTCCAGGATCCTTTGTTAAAGAAAAATGTATCCATGAAACTTGTTAAAGATGGTAAGACAGACTTTATTCAGGGAGACCACTACAGTGGGGTTTGTAATAGGGGAGAGAGATTGGGCTTAACTCTGAATACAACAAGAAAAATACAGGAATTTATAGCCAAGGAGCAGGGTGGGGGTCAGCGAATGGAAAATTACTGAAAGGAAACATCAGGAGTAGGGAGATTCTGGCTAAACCAACTTGATAGGATTCTTGCTGAAGGCAGGCCAGGGTGATAAGCTACCAAGAGGGGGATATTTTTGATAAACTGATCCAGCAGGATTCTTACTAAAACTGGACTAAGCAGACCAAGGGCAGAGCCCAAGGCTAAGGCCTAATGGACCAGAGGACTCTCAGGGATCTGATTCAAGTTTGGTCAAGGAAAGAGTCTTTGTCACCTTCTCCATATGGGCTCTCACCATTCCACAGTCTAGCTCAAGCTCCTTCACAGCATGGTGTCTGGCTTTAAGAGAGTGAGAGCAAAGCTAAGATGGAAACTGGAGCAGCATCACTTTTGCTACATTTTTAGTTGGTCAAGGCAAGTCACAAGGCCAGGTCAGATTCAAGGGGAGGGGAAATAGATGTTACCTCTTTTTTTTAATTTTAATTTTTTATTGAAGTGTAGTTAACTTATGATGTTAGTTTCAGGTGTACAGCAAAGCGATTCAACTACACACACACACACATTTTGAGATTCTTTTTCATTATAATCTAGTACAAGAAATTGAACGTAGTTCCCTGTGCTATAGAGTAGGTCCTTGTTGTTTATCTATTTTATATATAGTAGTATATATCTGTTAATTCCAAACTCCTAATTTATCCTTCCCCCCAACTTTCCCCTTTGGTAACTAAGCATAGTTTGTTGTCTATGTCTGTGTAGACTCCACCTCTTGAAGAGAGGAGCAGCAAACTTGTGGCCATCTTTAATCCATGCAGTACCATATTGACATTCAAGTACTCAGAATGAATATTCTGCAGAAGGAAAGGAAATCTTGAGAGGGAATTCTATTCAAGATCAATAAAAATTAACTCCAGAAACATACATAACAGCCCTTGCAACTGAACTAAAGGTGAAACTGATTATTCATGTGATGGCAAAGAAAAGAACTATTAGTATATACAGAGGGTACAAGCAATATGTTTTCAGATTCTGTAGTATTTATTATATGGAAGGTTCTGAACAAAATTTGGATGTTGCTTTTGGTTATAATATTGGCAAATATGTCTTCCCATTGAAAAAAGTAGTCCATAATAGGTTGTTGACTCTAATTTTTTTGTTCTTCAGTGGAACATAATAGCATAAATGACATTTCTGAAAATGGAAGCAGTATGGTGGATGTTCAACTGTTTTACGTTACTTAGAATTAGTACTTAATGCATTTGTATCATTATAACAGCTGGAGTTTATAGAGTTTTAAAGAAATTTCCCAACATGTTTCCTAAAGAACTGGTTGGTTACAAGAGGAACTCAGTGTCTACCTTTTCACTTGAATTTTCACCTTTGCATCAACTCACTTGAATGCTGTTGCTGGAAGTAGTTATTTTTGCTCTAAGGCACTATTTCCCAAAAAAGTATTTAGCAGAACTCTAGTTTCACAGGATGTTAATTGGTACTATATGTAAAGGAATTCGTAGGCTGTATAAACTTGAGAAATTCTAAGTTAAGAGTAAGCAGGTTTCTTTACTCTGGACTTCTTAGGGTCTTTACTAGTGTATGTTATGACTCATAAAATATAGAGTGTTTCCTAGACTTATTTAACCGTAGGAATAGAGGCACATCTTACATAACTAGTGTTCCCCAGGATATCCTTGGTAGAAATTGTTCTAGGTGGAAACAGAGAAGGGAGAGGAATCTTGAGAAATAATTCTATTTAAGATCAATCAAAATTAACTCCAGAGACAGGCATAGCAGTAGCCTTAGCACTTAAAAAAATAGGGTCCTTGAAACAGGCACTTGGATCCAATAATGTACAATATTGAGTGTTTGTTCTAAACACCAATAGTATTTTGAATACAGATGACTGAAACAGTTTAAAAAAATATCATTTTGCAAAAGTTATTTTAAATTCCTGAAATTTAGTTATCAAAGATTGGTTGAATAGTAATTTTAAAAGAAACAACCAGAAGTTCATACCTTTTCTCACTTTTTTGTCTTACTGATAAATAAAAATTGTTCATGTTTAAGGTGTACAGAGACCAAAGTTTGGATATATGTGCACATTATGAAATGATTAACACAATCCACCCTTCCTGCCTTATAAACTAAACTTGAAGGCCTCCTGAATTACACTTTGGATTGCAAGAATATGTTTAACATACTTGTGGGCAACTTCTAAGATGGTTTTCAGTGATCCCCATCCCCTGGTATTCCAGTCCTTGCATAATCCTCTCTCCTTGAGTGTGGGCTGAACATAGTGTCTTGCTTCTGAGCAACATAGTACAGCAAAAATGATGGATGTTACTTCTGAGATTAGGTTGCAAAAGACTGGCTTCCATCTTGCTTACCCTCTCCTGCTCTCTCACTTGCTCACTCGGTTGAAGCCAGCCATCCCAAGTGAAGGCTTACATGACAAGGAATTGCAGAGGCCTCAGGCCTGCAGCCCTGAGGAGCTGAATCCTGCCAACAACCTCAGGAGTGAGTTTGGAAACAGACCCTCCCCCAGCGGAGTTTTGACTGGCCAGGACTGCATCCCTGCTCACACCTGGACTGCAGCCTTATGGGAGACCCTGAGCCTGATGACCCAGCCAAGCCTGTGCCTATATTCCTGACCTAGAAACTGGGAGATAATACTTGTTTGTTGTTCTGAGCTGCTAAATTGTGGAGTAATTTGGTGGGCAGCAATAGATAACTCGTGCAGTATTGAAAGAGGTATTTAGAGAAGATCAACACTGTATATTATCTAAGTCAAACCTTGCAGACAGCCGAAGGAAAGACTAAAGCAGTGTGTGGTGAAATCCTGCTTTAGAGCAGCAGCACTGAAAAATACTGACGTAACTGGGAAGACACATAGAGGATCCTGAAGACGAAATCTAGGTGATAAAAATCTTTGAATTTTCAGTGCTACTTCCAGGGGAGAAATACAAGGTGTAGAAATTGAGCATTGCATGGTCACTGCGATTGCTGAAGAAGATATTGCTATTATATGACTCCTTGTTATACAAAGCTAGCCTCAAATAGAGCCACCCCTTTGGTTTAAACATGCTAGCTGCAGGGGAAGGATGTTATGTCTACCAAGAACATAATAATGTGGTTTTAGAAGGCTCTTTTTTTCCCCCTCCCCTTGAGGTCTGGTTTGGACTATTCCTTTTAGGTGTTCTTCTATACGTTCTTTTATTCCACGAGTGTGTACTGAACACTTACCATATGCTAGGTACTGTTTCAGGTAATGAGGATTCAACAGAGAAATCCTCACCCTCTTGAAATCTACGTTCTAGTGAGAAAAGACAGTAAACAAAGTAAATAAATGTTAAAATATAACATATAGTACTAAAAATTTAAAAATAATGTAGTTTAGTAATTCAGTACTGTTGGGGAAAAGGAAAGCAAGGAAAGGAGAGAGGGAGGGTGAGTTCTAGCTTTCTTGCCAGTCACCAAGGTCTGGACTATAACCAGCCGTGCGTCCACTGCTGTGCTGGGCCCATCGTGATCTGATTGTTTTCCATCTCTACCCAATAAACACCAGAGTCCACCGCTTTCCCTCTCCCCTTTGTATGCTCCACACTTGTCCTTGCTTTCCTGCCTTTTTAAAAGGCTGATCTTCAAGGCTTTCCCATGGAGCCTTCTTTGACAATTCTAGCCTCTGCTAACCCCTCTATCTCCTGAGGGGACCACTCCCCCTCCAAAACAAAAGGTAACAAAACAAAACAAAATACAACCTACGTATCTTTTTTGTTTCCTTTACGTTCAGGTTAGTAGTTGATTGATTTTTTTTTGTTTCATATGTGTTGGTTCTTGTGTCACTTCACCCCCCACCCCCACCCCCCATTAGAATTTCAGGTCTTTGAGTCTGGTTTGCTTTGCATGTGTATGGAAACTCTTGATGGTAGGTTCATTGAAAAAATTAGAAAGATGAAAGATATGGTGTCTGTCTTCGGAGAATGTAAAATATACTTGGAGAGAGAAAATGCTCTCCCTGTGGTAAGAAGATCATGGAAAGACAGCCTATATAAAATTAAATATTTCATGATATGGTAAAGCAAGTGGCTTTCAGAGGGGTTTTGTGTGTGCGTGCGTGTGTGTGTGTGTGTTTTGTTTTGGTTTGGTTTGCACTCACAATGAGAAATAGACTTTACATCATGACTCAGCATAACAAATATATATATATATATATATATATATATATGCACACCCATATATACATACATATATTTTACAAAATTATACTTAATTTCTATATGCAGTGCATTCTGATATTTTCTATTCTGTCCCAGTTTTCAAAAAATCCTGATAGAAACCCTCTGAATTAATTTCATAATCTGTCAAGAGAATATGACCCACAGTTTGCAAAACATTGGTGGAGCCAGGTGGTGAGCCCATGAAGGTGGAAAGTAAAAGAGAGAATATGGGGTGGTGTGAGTCCAGGGAAGTCTGTCTTGGAAAAGATTAGACCTGATCTGTTTCTTAAAAGGAGCATCCTGTTTAGGTTATTGGCATCCAGGACAGTGTTGATGCTGAGTTGGGACAATAGTACGAGCAAAGAAGGCACAGAAGTAAAGTAAGCAGCAAGTTCAGGGGTTGCTGAGAACAATACTCTGATCTTTCATACGACTGCCTTTGTAAATTATGGAAGTAATATAAAAGTCACATTAAAGGCCTGTAAAGAGATTTTGAGGGTATGTATTTGAAAAAAATACTAATATTGATAGCTGGGAATGGTCTAATGGGAGAGCAGATCTGTGGTACTTAATAATCCATATTATTATTTGCATTAGTATTCCATTTTTGTCAAAGTTCTTTGTAATCACAGTTATCATTACTCCACAAAGTAAACCTGTGGGCAGAGGAGAAGCTATTTCCAGAGGAAGAAACTGGTGCAGAAAGATAATATTCATTGTTCAAAGGCAATTTACTTGAGGTGACTTTAGCAGATCAGGCTAACTCTGGCTCAAATAAATTAGTTCACCCTAAGAATTCAGAAGACAGGCACAAATTTCAACAAAAAACCAAACAGAACACTGAAACAATGACCACTTATTCTGGTTTAGCCCTTAAGATTAGCTTGTCCCCTTTCTCAAGGGTATAAATTGTTGACTTTTGATGACCTTGATTTGTTGCTGTGTTTTATTTAATTTTGCAAAGACTTGGCTGATGGGGTGGGTGATGAAGTTTCAGGGAAAGGAACCTTGGGTAGAGGTACAATTTTTTGAAGTTTATTTTGGAATACATGAGTTGGCAGGAAAATTAAAGAAAGAGAAGCCAAGTGTGGATACACAGTGACTGCCTCGGTGGCCTCAAGCTCTTCATGTTTCTTCTGGAAGTATCTGAGGGGAGGGCTCTTTGTCACCTCTGCCATCTTTTGCTCTTTAGGCTGGTTATCTCTTTCTCTCTTTTTTCTTTCTTTCTTTCTTCCTTCTTTCCCCCTCCCCCTTTCTCTCTCTTTCAGAAATGGTGGGAAAAAGGAAAAAGAGAAAAGGCCTAGAAAAGCAGGATTCCTGTGAAATTTCACATATCGTATGGAAGTAGAAAATGGAATCCTTTAACCTTACCTAAATTTTTGTTTTCAACATCTTGATTTTAGTACATTTTTTTTTTCAGTAGCAATACTTTCAGAACCATTGCTTGTGTGTCAAATTTGACTAAGGCTAAAAATAGACTAGCAAGGTTGCGCATGGAAGAAGTGGCCCAGCTTCTCCTTCCTCCTTTTCATTTTGTTTCAGTTTGAATGAGAAGGAGGCGGCTCACACAATGAGCAAGAACAGCAACTGGCTGGGTGTCTGTGCTTTGAGCCAATTATGATATTTTCGTGGGAAAGTTTCCAATTCTGAAGTCTCAGTTATGTAGAGGTGGGAGGCAGCTGGTGTGAATGTCTGTCTGCAGGGTACAGGCACGATTACTCTGATCCAATATGGCATGACGGCAATGCGCTTATTTCAGAAGATAATTATCTCAATTTTCCTGTACTTTAATCTAAAGCATCTTCATCCTCACCACTTAAAAAAAAAAAAACCACCAAAATATTTAAAGAAAAAAAATAAGGCCAAAGTCAAAGTCACCAAAAGTCACCTTCAGCCACCTCTAGTGAGGGATATCAGTAATGAAATTAATCTAAGTCCAGTGGCCCACATAAACTCACTATCTTCCTCCACAGCTCCACCGCCGTCCCCCTGAAGGCTCCATTAACTACCATTATCATTTCCTCCAGTTTTCAGAATTTCTTGACCTAACTTTCCTTCATCCCTCATGTACAAGTGGTCACCAAATCCTGCTGCATCTACCTTCAAAGCATTTGTCCATTTATTTATGTATGTATTTTTTGTGCATTTATTAAATACCTACTGTATACCATGGGCTGTGTTAGGCACCAAGGATACAATGACAACTAAGACAGACAGTTTCTGCCATCACAGAGCTTATAGTCTAGTAGGGGCTCAGAGAAGAGACAAGTAAACAGGCAATTTCAATACTGCGTGGCCAAGCTCTTGTGGTGGGCAGGGAACAGGGAGCACATGGAGATGAATCTAGCTTTGGCTTGTCAAAGACTTCCTGGAGAATTGATGATTTAGCTGAAACTTTAAAGTTCAGAAAAATGTAGCCAGAAGAGTGCTTTAGGCATCCTCCATTGAATGAAATATTATTGAAGACTAATTGTGGGTCAGGCTTTATGCTAGACTCTGCACAGTTAGTTAGAAAGACAGATGATCCTGGCATTCCCAAGTGCTTAGGGGAGTTGGGCTGGGGGAGAAATAGGAAAATATAGGCACAAAATATCTAGTATAACTATGAATACGACACTCTGAAGTGTCACTTTCCACTAATAAAAATTAAGGAATTAAAAGGTTCATCACTTTTCTACTGAAAAGTCCAACTAGCCATTGCTTCTGGGTATCTGGCGCTCTTCCCTGCAGCTCCAGGCTTCGCTATGGACTCTGCTACAAATGCCCAGACTCCTCAATCAGAATCTCCCCATTAGATGAGCACAGGGAGGGTACGTCCCTGTCTATCCCTTTATGCTTCAGAACACAGCCAAGAAGCCTTTCTGGTGAGCTTGGATTAATTAAAGACCACACTGCATAGGAGAGGAGAATTGCAAATTGCTAACATAGTTTTCCCTCCATAGTTCACGGGAAAAAATGTATACGTTCAACAAATACATGCTAGCTGGTCCCTGAGGTGCCTAAGACAGATAAAGTCTCCTTCCTATGGCACTTTCATATGAGAAGGAGATAGACAGGACATAGGTAAACGTATACATTGACAGCATAATTAGAGATGGATGAGGAAAATAAACAGGGCTGATAGGTATCTTCTGATAGCTCTTCTGGGGAGGTGTTTTAGGTATATCACACTGAAGGAAGTGATCTCTTTGAGCTGGGACCAGAGGGAGGGAAGGAGCTAGTGTTCCAAGAGGCAGAAAAAAATTGCAGAAAAAGAGGCCATGTGAAACCCTTCCCAGGGTCCCCTGCCCCTCAAGTCATTGTCTTATCACAGGTGTCACTTTCTCTTCCTTTTTTAAAATAGGTTATTACAAGATATTGAATAGAGTCCCCAGTACTATACAGTAGGACCTTGTTTTTCTGTTTTATATATAGTAGTCTGTGTCTGTTAATCCTAAACTCCTAATTTATCCCTCCCTCCCTTCCCATTTGGTAACCAAAAATTTTTTTTCTATGTCTGTGAGTCTGTTTCTGTTTTGTAAATAAATTCATTTGTCTCATTTTTTTAGATTCCACATATGAGTGATACCATATATTTGTCTTTCTTTGACTTAGTATGATAATCTCTAGGCCCATCTATGTTGCTGCAAATGGTATTTTCATTTTTTTTATGGCTGAGTAATATTCACACACACACACACACACACACACACACACACACACACACACACACCCCCACATCTTCTTTATCCAATCATCTGTTGATGGACATTTAGCTTGCTTCTATGTCTTGGCTATTGTAAATAGTGCTGCTGTGAACACTGGGATGCATGTATCTTTTTGAATCAGTTTTCCTCTTTCCCGGATATATACCCAGGAGTGGGATTTCTGGATCATATGGTAACTCTACTTTTAGTTTTTTAAAGAACCTCCATACCCACAGGTGTCACCTTCTAATCTCCACCTGCTCACAACAGTGGCCACCTGTCTTGCAGGACAATTCAATCTTATCCACCAGGATTGGCTCCCCCCAACCCCCGCCTCCCCTCCAGGCAGGGCCTGCTTCTTGGTCACAGGTAACGTTTAGTTACATCCCTGGAATGTGGATCCTGTTGGAATGAGCAGTTTTGCCACTAGACAGGGACGGCCTTCCATTCAGGGACTCTGCTGTTCTTTCTCATCTAGAAACTCGACCCTATTTCTTTAATTACTGAATCTATGATTGTTCCTGAATGGCAAAACCTTTCAAAGGATGATTAATCCGAAATCCTTTGTTTTCCATTCCTGTTCTGGTCACCTGCCTATTTTTCCCGTACCGTACTGTTCTAAGGCTTAATTACATGGAGGTCAGGAGGCCACCCAGTAACTTCGGACGCCACAGGATTGGCGTTCTGGGCCATTTCAGGATGGGCGGTCCGCAGACCCCGGGTGCCACAGAGGTCCTGGATGACGTCACTCGAAGGCGCCCGCTCAGCACGGGGCGTGACGTCATGCGGGCGGGCCCAGCCACCGTGAGGTCACCTGGTGGGCGCGGCCAGGCCGAATCCCCAGTGTCGTCACGGGCGGGGGCGGGGCCAGAGCGTGTCAGCGAAGCCGAATCAAAACAAGCCGGAGACCCGCCTTTTCCCTCCGGCTCGGGAGCGTCTCGCTCGCGCCCCGAGCCCGCGGCGCCCGCGCGGCTGCGAGCCTCGGGTGGCCGCGCGCCGGCTCCAGGAAGCCGGGCAGGGCGCGGCGGCCGGGATGGCGCGGCGCTGGCCGCGCGGCTAGACGGGCGCCGGAGGAGCCGCCGGCTCGCGCCCTCCGTTCTCTGCCTCCCCGAGCCGGCGCCGCGCCGCGGGGAGCCGCCTTCGCCTACGCGGGGCACCTGGACGCTCGCGAGATGCCCAACCCCAAAAACAGTAAAGGCGGCCGCAAAAACAAGCGCGCCAACAGCAGCGGGGACGAGCAGGAAAATGGAGCCGGGGCCCTGGCAGCGGCGGGCGCGGCGGGCGCGGCGGCCGGGGGGGCCCTGGCGGCGGCGGTCGGCTGCGGAGCGGCGGCGGCTGGAGCACCGAGCACCGGGGGCGCGGCAGGCGCGGGAGGCGCGGGGCCCTGCGCTGCCAACGCCGCGGCCGCCGCGGGGGCTGCAGCCGCGGGCGACGCCAAGAACGGTAAGACGGGGCCGGCGGGGCGAGCGCCAACTTCCTCCCCGACGGGGACGGCGCGGTGGCGGGGCCCTGGGTGGCGCGGGCGATGCGTGGACAATGCGAGAGTCAGGAAGTGCTCACCCCGCCCCTCCGCCCCGCCGCGGCTGCCCCTTCCTGGTCCCCACGTCCGGCGGCGGCGGCGGCGATCGATCGGCGGCCCAGGCTCGGTGTTCGCAAGGCTCAACGGTCGCACGCCCCGGGCAGCCTGCGCCCCAGACTCCGAGGGGCGCCCGGGTGCCCGGCTGCGGCAGCGCTCCCCTCGGGCCCTGGCCGTCGTGCCCGCGCAGGGAAAGCCGAGTGTGTGCCTCTGGCTGGAGGGAGGAAGGAAGGGAAGAAGGAAGGAAAGAGCTGCCCAAGTTGAGAAGAATGATCCGATTGAAAACTTAGGCACCAGTTCATGCTTCCTTGTGTTCCCCTTACCCACCCGCCTTCCCCCCCTCCCGAGTGAAGAAGAGCCTCAAATCCCAGCAAATCGAGGCTTGTTGTGTGGATTACCACAGGTGAAGAGGCCCCGAGACATTTTTCTATCGTAGGGTGTGTGGGTGTGTGTGTGTGGGTGTGTGTCGCGGGGAGGCGGGTGCTCTTTAATTCTCTTGCTCGCTTGAGGAAGGAAGAGAATCTGAACTTGACTTCCGTTCTCAGCCTGGAGTTTAAAAAAAAAATCATCCTCTATTTAATTCTGCTTCACATTTTTAGAGGGAAGCCCAATAATCTTAGATGGTGCCTGAATGCACCTTTTGAGGGGATACTTAGGGAATGCTGGAGATGTGACAGGATTGCCGTTGTCATTGCAGAGGCATGGTTTCAGTTATAGGGTGCTGGGCAAACACTCTTTTGTACTTGGACAGTTCTTCGAATTCCTCTGGTCAAGCAGTTTTTCTGGGCAGGGAATATAGGTATATGTTAATGAAGGGCGATTAGGTTCTTTATATGTGGCTTTTAACTTGAAGGTTTCAGCTTTTGAAGCCATTCTTTATGTAGATCTTTCACTTTTAAAACAGGTTGCCTCCATTTAGAAGAACCCCACAGTGCTCTGAACATAGGAGATTGAAGGGTAGCCTATTAGAAAAAGCACCTTAGACCCCATTAGCTGTGTCTCTGCAATTTTGAAATAGGAAGGCTTTTTTAAAAAAAAATTTCTTCCAGGAACAGACTTACCCTGTTTGTAAATTCTTGAAAATACAACTTTTGGCCAGACTGCCTTCTCCATGTTCTGTTTTCCTCGCACTAAACTTCATTTTGGTATTGATTTGGCAAAGGAGAAAGAAGACAGACTCCTGGCTCAGCCATCCAGAAACTTTGTCATCTTGGGAAGGATAGCTTTTCTGAGCCTCAGTTCCCTCACCTGTAAAATTGGAAAAAAGAATTATACTGATTGTATTGGCACTCTCATAGGGTTGTCCTGAGTCTCAGAGTGTCCCTTCCCTAACCCGTCCCCAGTCCTTGATAAAAATGTAACAAGCTTGTAAACTTTCTCAAGGAAAGTAAGTCATCAGTGAATGCTAGCTATCATTCACTCATTCAAAAGATATTAGGTGTTTGCAGTGTTACAAGTACTGTGTTAAGTATTAAAGAATAAGGTGGCAATCAAGAGAGAGGACGTCCTGGTTCTCATGGAGCGTGCATCCCCGGTGGTGGTTTTGGCTTACCCTACTATTTTTGGTCTATGTGGACGCTTCAGGTAGCCTTTTCTTCTTTCTCCAAAAGATTGGACCACTTTAAGGTGGTGTGAGGAAATGTTTTTCTTAGGCTGGTCGTATTTCCTGGTTTGTAAACATTAAACTATAATTATGGTGTCACCTATTACTGCTCTCCTCTGAAGTGGCAAACTCAGGTATGTTTAACAGTTCTGTATATATCTGTGAAGCTATGTATTTCTGATTTGGAGCTTGTTTTATTAAATGAATGGTGGTGGAAGGGAGAGGAAGAAATAAGCCAAACATTGCCATAATCACAGTTAGAGAAGGTACAAACTTAACATATTAGAGCAGTGAGCTGAATTTTATGATGCCAGATTCTTGGTTCTGACATGGTGTGACGTCTCAGTGAATGATTCACTTTAACTTGAAGACTCTCTCACTTGCAGTTGACGATAACATGAACATGGGTGCTGAGGCCTCCTGTGTGTGAAATTGGATAAATGAGGAAATAAATGCTTTTTTTTTTTTTTTTTTTTTTTTTTTTGCTGTTTAAAGCTGTGCTTTATAATGTAGGGTTGGGAGAGGTGGCATTGGTAAATTATTTTTTCCTGTTTTTTGGTGGGGAGGAAGGTAATTGGACTTATTTATTTATTTGTTTTTTTTTAATGTAGGTGCTGGGGATTGAACCCAGGCATACTTTACCACTGAGCTATACCCTCCACGTATTGGTGACTTTTTGAAGGAAGGGGCAATGGATATGTGCAAACTCTCAGACTCAACTGATAAGGCCCAATTATTTTTAAATTTACAAATGACATTTACTTAACTAGTATAGCATTCCAAAGTATATTTCAGTTTCTTATTTAGCTGTTACATTAGATTCTTAATGATGAAATTAAGAATCATAAAGTTATTCCAAAGATACAATAAATCTACATTCTATTAAACTTTTAAATGGTTTGTTTTCACTATTCAAGTCAGTTGTGATCTGCATTTCTGAGCATGCAAACTTAATGACTTTACCTAAGTTAATAGTATTTGTTTGTAGTCATTCGGAGTTTATAGAATGATTTTACGTCTTGTGGTTCTTGGGCAGCATGGACTCCAGGACAGGGTAATATTAGTTCCTAGTTGTTCACTATTAGTCAGTAGTTATAAATAACTACTGATTCTATAAAAAAAGATTGCTAGTTAGGGAAAGCTTGGGGAAGCCATGGCATGGTAGTAGTTGAAGAAGTTGAACTGGTTGCAGTTGTGCGTCTTGGGTAAGTTGAATGTTATTTGTAAGGGCTTTGTACCCCCAATAAGAAATGTATTAATGCATTTTAAGATACCGGTTTATGAAGCTTTTTGCGGGGATTGGAGTAAAAGATGAAGTGCCGTCCTCTTCCTACGTAGTAAACATCTGTCTGCACATATTGCAACATTTTGATTGTAGATGAACGAGATCTGCCTGTCATTATTTTTAGGATCTAGTAATCGTGCAGTGGATTATAACTGTGTAGTTTATTCTGGAATCTTGGTTCCATTAGGTCACCACTTTTTTGCTTGAGTCCTAAAAATATATGACCCTTTGGTCATGGTATCTACTTTTTAATGGGCCTGGATCCCAAGTCCTTTTATAAATTCCTGATTTATGGATGACCATGGTTGATCACTCCACTCATTCCTGACTGCCACCAGGACCCTGGGGTACTGAATTTACCTTCCTTCATTCAACAGTTCTTTGTAGCAGGTGTTATAAATCGCTGATTTACCTAGTGATTGGCCTTGCATTTGGGAGACCTGGCTTCTCAAGTTATTTGCCGTATGATCTTGGGCAAGTGATTTGGTTTCTCTGAGACTCAGTTTCTGCATATTTAAAATGGGGTTATAGTATCTATCCATCCATATATAGTAAGATACCTATCTGTCTATTTTGTATTATTTCAAATATATATATGTGATATATATATGTATATATATATACGTATATGTATATATATATATATATGTATATGTATATATATATATATAAATAGTGCCTGACTTATATGTGAGCTTAGTGTTAGCCACTTGTCTGAGATTCTGAAAATAGTCTTTGAGACAAAGATTTACCTGCCAGAGGTTTACTGGATGTGCTCTTGGCATCATTACTAGTAGGGGAGGGAGGGGAAGCAGGATTGGGCAGAGGGAGGAGTTAAACTGTGATGCGGTGATAAAGTGCTCCAGAGCTGGGATGGTCCTGCAGAGTTACCTTACCTTGAGGTATGAGGGCAGGGCCTTTAACATCCCCTGCCCCATCCCCCCATTGACTGGTCATTTGGACATGGGCTGCCCCCAGGAAGATGGAATGACCTGGGGGTGGCATCCCTTAGCTGGAGTGTCTCTGTGGAGAGGGACTCAGCAGAGAGCCTTCAGCTCTGAGAGAAAGAGAGCTGCCAGTCTTAGTCCCCTGACATGGTCAGACTCTTCACTTAGACCACTAGACCACTAGTGCTGTTCACCTAGAACACAGGTGTGGGATGAATAGTTCTCACGGGCGACTAAATCTTCGTGGACCAGGCTGGGGGTTAATTATCATTATTCATTTTTTGATGGAAAATGTGTTCTGAATTTCATACTTCTGCTTACAGATAGATTTTTGGAGTGCTACCTCTTCCTCCATAAACACGGATTGTATTTTTCTCATACTTAGACCACCAGACACACTTTTTATAAACCCAGGTTTGTAGGATATTTTAGAATAAAGATTTTTTTTGAGGGGGAGGGGAAGGTAATTAGGTTTATTTATTTTTTTAATGGAGGTACTGGGGATTGAACCCAGGGCCTTATTCAGTGGTAGGCAGGCGCTCTACCACTGAGCTATATCCTCCCCCGGTAGTATATTTTAAATAGTTTCTTTTTTTAGGTGTTTACTTGAATGCTTACTAGATTTAAATTATCTCTACCCATCGAAAGGAAAATGAAGAATGTTTGCCTGCTGTTTATTTTCAAATCAAGGAATATTTACTGAGGGTCTAGGTACGTGGAGCAACATTGTCATTCTAGAATTTTCTCGCCTTATCTAGAAGTTACTTTTGCCATGTCTTTAAAAATATCTGCCACTTTTGGACCTTGTCTTTTGAAATCCACCTTTGTAATGGGGATTGGTAGAAAATATTGCCTCATCCATCAATGACTCATCTTGTGTACTTTGTATATTATAGTAAAAACTATTCCATGCTCTGCTAATGGTGTTTTATGCACAGTCCTTATTCTTTTTATTTGTTACAGGACCTGAGCTTAAATTCTAGAAACCATACCTTCAATGTCAGCTTTCCTCTAAGTCCAAGAATATATATCATTTATAGAGAAGTGAAAACAGAAGATACAGTGGGAAATATCTTGCTGCTGAATCCGCCTATGAATTTACTCCAGGCTTTTAGCTATGCACAATTTGAAGAGTTTGAAGGTATCAAAAGGAAGGCTTTCGGAAAAAGGATCTGTCCTGATTGACACCAGTTCTGTGACATTTTTAAGGGATTGATTTAATTAAAAATAATTTGTTATTTCATTATTTTACCAGTGATGAAATGAGCATTTTGGAAAAAAATTAAAAAGAAAAAAAGAAGATAGGCAAAGTTCTCTTTGACTTTCTAATCAAGCACATAATTGTGCCACTTCGATTACCATTGTTAACATTTTGATATATATTCTTACAGACTTCTAAAAGTACATGTACAGTTTTTGGAAAAAAAGTCAGATTATATATTTTATAATCTACTTTTTACATGTACAATATTTTGTGGCCATTTTAGCAGAGCAGTAAATACAGGTGCATCACTGTTTTTAATGATTGCATTATCTGCTGTCATATGTCTGCATCTTGGATAAGTTGATCATTCTGCTGTTGTTTAATCTTTAGTTCTTATTTATATGCCTCTGGGCACTATTCATTTATTTCCTTTGGATAAATTCTTACCTGTGGACTTGCTTTGTCTAAGGATATGCACATTTTTATGACTTAATACATGCTGACAGGTTGCCCTATGGGAAGATTGTACCCTGCTGTGGTCAGACCCCTTTCCCTGTGGCCTTGCCTTTCCCTAGTTCTTGTTGTCTTGAAAACATGTTGGAGAATTTCTGGTGCCCCTAAATGTGTCAGCAGCCAGAGGCCCCCATTTGGATCAAGAGCCCGGAGCAGTTGCTGCCACAGTTGGGGGCACCTCCCAAGGCTGCATTGATTTCTCCTGGGGACTTCTGTGCTCTTTAGTGATTCGGTGGCTAACAAGAATTCAACAAAATACGTAATAACAGTGAATGCTATTTTAGCAGCTGGTGATGGTGAAGATGAAGGCACAGACTTTTGAAATTGTGTCTGCGCCATTATTCTAATCTTAAGAAGTAAGGCCTAGAATTTTTAAAGTTTTGGTCAAGAAGCCTGCTGTTTGAACAGACTGGGTGTAAACCTCGGTGCCATAACTTACTAGTAAAGTGACTTTGGGGCAAGTTATTTAACCTCTGTCAGCCTCCAGTATCTAAATGCAACCCTTTCGAGTGTTTCTGAAGATTAAAACAGTATATGTGAAAGATCTTGGTGTAGGGCCTGGCAGATAATGGACACTGTCACCAGTAACTTTTATGAGTTTTGTGATTTGTTCAACCTTATCCAATTTCAAAACTTGTTAAACTATTCTGCTGTTCACAGCAGACACCGAGAGACAATGAGATGGTGGTGAAGGGTCTGTAAATATTAATACAGAAAAGTCTGTGGAATCATACAGGTTTTTATTCAAACATTGATTTGACTATATGTGATTCTCTATTTTTCCCTCATCATCTCTCGATCATAGCGTACCTGGAAAAATCAGATGATTTGGCCAAAAGAAAAAAAGTAAAAACAAAGTGTGAAAATGGTCCCCTCTCTCTTCATTCAACCATTCGTTTATCCATCATGTGCATTGAGTGCCTGCTGTTGGTCAGGTGCTGTGTTAGGCTCTGAGATCACGAGGACAGAAGAATTGGGCCCTGGGGACTTAAGGTCTAGTTGGGAGTCTTTCTAGAAGTAAGAGCGAGTAGGTTATGACATAGACTATGCAAGGGCAGCTATGGAATAAAGAGCAGGAGCCTGTGAGGTGGTCAGATATTGGGGTAAAGTTGTATCTGAAGCTGTCGAGAAGGGATGTGAGCATGTGGGAGTGAAGAGTAGCTGGAAGGAAGTGAAGTGCGTGGGATGGTCTTTGGGAATCAGCCAGGGCACAATATTGCTGAGAATTAAACAGAAGACCTTCTCCTCTCTCCAGGCAACAACTAGAAAGACCATTCATTAGCTCATGCGTTCATGTGTTTACTCATTCACTGTTTTGTTCATCTGTGTACACATGCATTTACTAAACCTATGTGCCTACTGTCTTCTGACTGGAAGTGTAATGCTGAATTATACTTGGAGGCATCAGAATCTGCACCCCCCCATGGGCCCATGGTGGAGCTGGGACAGAGACATGTCAACATCGGGAACCATGACACTGTGCTGTGGGTGCCCGTTGGGAAAAACGATTTGTTTCCTGGAAGAGGGGTCATTTGAGCTGAGTCTTGCAGGAAGAGGAATAGTTAGCTCTGAAAGCAGAGGAAGGATGTTTCGAGCAGAAGGATGAGTCTTGGTTGCTGCCAGGAGTTTGTAGCTGGTTTGAGGTATAGTGATAGGACACGGGACTGGAAAGGGAGTGAGGCCAGTCAAATTTGGATGTTTTATAGCCAGTGCAGAACCATCTCTGAGGTTTGCAAGCAAAGACATGGTCAGCTGAGCCTGCAAAGGAGGATAATCATAGGTTGTTGGCAAGCTTGTAAAGTTTTTGTATATTTTAACAGAATAGGTATCTTTTGACAATCTTTCTTCAGATACAGCCAATCAAGGTTTGGCGATCCCACCTGCATGGACCGTGGATTGTGATTTTTCAAAGTAGTGGGCACATTGCACGCACTGCCTTTCTGCACAGCGAGATGAGTGTCACAGCACCCAAGGCTGCTATGTGGAAAGTCTGTCTTAATTGTGGGCCACCAGCATTCCAGTGCTTTGCAAGCCTTGGGAAGTTAGCTAATTGAGGTGAACTTCAGAGGACCCAGTGGCAAGGGAGAGCTTGGGGCCACTGAGCAGAAGAGCTCTCTCTGGAGGGAGAGGTTGTGCCTATGGTTTAGTTCCCATATCTTGATAGAGAGTATATATCTCTGTACCAGGTAAGACTAATTATCTTGTTGTGTCATTTTATTTTTCTCATCATCAGATCAGTTTTAAAACAATAAACTCTGGTGGGGAAGGAGGATGTCATTGTTTTATACAAAGTGACTGTGTGTGTTTTAATTCTGTGTATTTCAGAAAGGTTCCAGTTCTCTGGTTACTGAAATCATAGGTTGTTTTAGCTAGATTGTACTTGAGAGGTTTTTTTAGAAACTGGCAGAAAATGAGTAGCATTTCTAATACTTAATTATATGTTCTGATTTACCAGAAGTAGTAAGGTAAAACAAATTATTTTTGCTAAATTATACTTAGGATGATAATACTTTAAAACAGTCTAAGAGTAGAAACAAGAAAGATTTTAAGAGGAAGTTTAAAGAAAAGTGAGGGAAGAAGAAAAGTTAAAAAGGAATTGTTAAATGTTAATTGTGTAATTGTTTAGACTGTAGTTAAGAACATTAGCATTGTTCCCATAAATGCTCATAATTCATTGTATTTCATTGATTTAAATTGTGAGGGAGCAAAAACTTTTTCTGCCCTCTTAGGTTAATGAATTTGGAGCCTGCAAAGTAAACTGACAAAAGACAGATTAGCAAGAGAAAAGACAGGTTTACTTACAGAAAAAATGTGACTTAAAGGGGTGGTTAGAATTTGTGGCTTATATACCATCTTAATAGGAGAAGGGGAGGGGAAACTTATAGGAAAACAAGTGCCTCCTTGTAAGAGTAGGGGATGGGGGAGCGGGCACCTATAGGACTATGAATAACTTTTTGAAAAGATAAATGGGCCCTTAGAGAATAGGTGGGTGACATGATAGTTCTGTGACAATGTCTGTTTAGGTATGATATGGAGACTTATCTCTGGGGGTAAAAGTCAGTCTTCCTTGCTTACTTTTTGGGAGGGGATTTATGACAATTGAGCTCTTTTGAGAGGAGCTGCTTTTGGGCAGATAAGATTTCAGGAACTCAGATGCCTTCAGCTCAAAATAATTTTTAGGCTACAGTGGCATATTCTGGACCCCTTCAGAATATATTGCAGCTCAGCATCACCCTGGTAATTGCAATTAGATAGACAGCTAGCAAAAGACTGTTATAATTCAGGATTTCTGTTTTTCATTTTATTGGATATTTATTAGAAATAGATGGCCTTAAGGCATGAAACTGATAGGATGAATTTAGGCAAAAGTTAGCTGGGTATCAAGGGTATCAAGTTGCTTCTATAAGTAAGGGAGATATTTGTCAAATTTAAAATGTATGTTTTTCCCAAGGGTAAGCATAGATTTGATACCTTTGATGATATCCCTTCAAGTTGTAAAAGCATCTCAGGAGAGACTTTTGACACTAAAGCTGAAACTGAATCACAAACTCTATTTTAGATTTTTAAATGTGATACCTGAATGTGATGATTACTGCAGTATAATTAGGAGAACTGTATTATAACATAACTTCTTATTAAAGTGACACATTACTTGTTACACTCGACAAACCTCAGTGTCTGGGCAGAAATGGAAACTGGGGAATGTACAGAATCAAGGTCTGGCTATTTTTGATTGGCAGCAGGTGCAGTCTGTAATCCGAGGGGCTGAGCCTGGGATGCTTGGTGATGGTTGTTAACGAACAGACACGGTACTGCCAGCAGCCATGGAGAGAGCTTGGCATTGAGAAACAGGAAGTGTCTTTCAGTGGGAGAGGCAGAAGCGTGCACATCTAATTCACAGGGCGGCTCCAAGAATTCTTCCAAATGGCTTCCAACTCCTCAGATCTGTTCTTATTGGGCAGCGCTTACAAGTTGGAGAAACGTTAGCCCTGTTATGATGTGGTTCCACTGTATTAGGCATTTAGTTTTAGAAATGCCGATGATGTGCTGCAGTTCAGTAGTGAATTACGTAAAATTCCTGGATGGTGGGTGTGTTGGGACTGCAGGACCCATGCGATCCACAGAAAGGAGAAGCAGCCATTGCCAGCGACAGGAACATTGGTGATATCACAGCTCCTTTTACTGGGAGCCAGGTGTGACACCCAGCAGTCTGCAGTCTGCATTTGACGCAGACGCTAAGCTCCAGAGACGACCTTCATCCCTTTTTGTGGAAGAGGCACACTTGTGTTGGAGAGATGTGCCCGACCCTAATGCCACAGTCGGATCCTCCATGATATTGGGTCCATCTGGACTGATACACAGACATATGCATGAGTAATGAGCAAGTTTTTAAGTAGAGGGCTTACATTTAGTATAAAAACATCAAGGAAGCAAGAGGGCTTTTTTAAAAGGCCTCATGCTTATCATTCTGGTACTTGAACTGAAATTAAACTTGTGAAACAAGAAAGCACTTGACCAAGGAAGCACTTGGCTCACACATTGTACACTCATGTTGATCTGATCCTCCTTCTTATGACAGAAGGACTTCCTGGTCTTGGGATTGTGGAGGTGGTGAACGTTTGAAGTGACACTTCCTGTTCTTAGTGGATCACAGTTCACAGCATGGGATGCAATTATCTTCTTTAGGCTAAAGTCCTTGAAGTGGGCTCACTAGTCATCGGGCATGTGATTTTTAAGGCTTTGATACATATTGCCAAATTGCTTTCCAGAAAGGGTTTACCTGCTTCCACTAACACTGGCCCTGCTTGGAGTGTTCCTTTCTTTACCCTGCCTCTACATGGATTTTGATAACCATTTTCATCTTTGCCAGTCAGGTAGATGAAAAATCATATCTTACTGCAGTTTTTATTTGCATTTGTTTGATTGCCAGCCAAGTGAATGTCTTTTTATCTATATACTTGGTCATTTGTATTTTTCTCTATTTGTGCTTTTTGTCCATTTTACTAATAGGATATTTGTGTTCACATTGATTTGCACAAGGTCTTTGTATAGTCAGGATACTTTTTGATGTTTTCCCTGGTTTATTGTTTATCTTTTTGCCTTATTTAAGGTGTTCTTGCTGGTTAGAAATGTTAAACTTTTGTTTGATCACAGAACATCCATGTAGAGATAGAACCTCAAGAAAAAGATAAGGGAGCTTGGGGAAAGTTGCTTGTGAAATTTCTTATAGGAAAATCAGTTTGGACCTGGTGTCAGGGAAGTGACCGAGTTCAACTGGATATCAGTGCACAATAATACTGTTATATTTGGGAGGTTCTGTTTCCGTTTTGTATTTAATTGGCGAGGCTCTGTTGCGCAGAACTGGTTACAGCTCTTGCCGCCCTTCCTGACCTCTCCCCTGACCACTCCTGTCTGGTTGACAGCTGAGCACCCGTGCTCAACACCTGTCATTTCTTGCACATTCCTAAAATCCCCTGCAGTTTTTATTCCAGTCAGTTCCAGAGACTTTGAAACTTGTAAATAAAAGCCTTATTATTTACTTATTGTCTCTTCTCAAGAAGCATGCTACAAACTGAGGCCTCTTAAGGCTAAATTGCCCATAACTTCCTGTGATAATAAACTTAAACACTGAATCATAAGAAAGTTCTCATTTTTTGCATTCTGGCACTTGCACTGAAATTACATTTCTGTGTTAATAAAGTGAGAGCAGAGTACTCAATTGAACACAGAGTTTATTTGCACCCAGTCAACCCTGTGCCTCTCAAATGTCTGTGACTTGGAAGAGGTTCCAGACGCATCGCTTATTTTAAATAGTGTGGGATTTGAGAGGCACAGGTCATGGCTTGGGGTCTGCCATTTTGTCAGGCCCATGAACCTTTCTGGGCCAAATGCTCTTACCTGTGGAAAGCGAGGATAACTAACTCTTTACAAACAAACTGTGGAGCTGTTTGAAAAAGCAAATGGTTGTGTCATGATTTAGGGTTTTTAGTGTTTTCTAGTTGGGTTTTGGGTTCTTTGTCACGTGGTAGTGTGGCTGCTTCCTCTAGTGATGAAGGCGTGCTCCCATTGGTGGGAAGGACCTAGGGCCAATCTGGGCTTTGCCCCTACAGAGTTTGCAGCAAATGTTGCTCTTCCAAAATCCTTATTCTCCTTCCTTGGGGAGGCCTTTAGTTTCTCTACAAGTTCAGGTCTGGGAGCTCTGGCTGTGCGGGCTTTCCCAGAGATTCTGCACTGCTGGCCTGCTGGTCTCAGGGCAAGCCCAGCACCTAGGGTGAGCTCTTCTAGAGTTTCTGACCCCACAGCGGGGAAGGACGGTGGAGGCTGGAGCCTTGGGGAGGATTCTTTCACCAGCCTGAGTGTAGCTGACTTGTGGATTGTTTTGTTGTGATCTGTGAGTCATCCTGTCCCCAGGTTTCGTTATAACCGCAGACTGTACTGTGATTTTAACCATTTGATTACCAGAGCCTTGCGTTTGGCCTCTTATGCTGCATGTTTGACACCCGTGTGCCTATATTTGTAATAACACCTTCCTTAGTCTGTATCTTGGTTCACTTCAGGCCTTTCTGGTTCCTGCTCTTTACCTGCCTCTAAGGGCCTATGGAGTGGGAGTTTGTGTTGTAAAAGCATTTGAAATGTTACATATGACTTTCAGTTGTTGCCTTACCTCGCTTTCAGATTTTGCATTTTGAATCAGAATTGTGAATATACCAAACTGTAATACGGATTTTATTGAAGTAACTTCTTTAGGCCTGTGATCCTTGGTATGTGTGTCTGTGGCAGTGGATTTATGTAAGTATGTGGATATATTTATTAAATCATTGTTTTTCTTGAGATTTGGTTGATTAAAAACAAGCCTCCTCTTTGAGATATTCAGATTTGAAATTTTTGACTTGGGAATAAATCAGTTTTTCTCAAAATTTATTTTTTAATGTTCCATGAGCTATATGGTCTAAAGATCACTCAGAGGAATTTTTAAAGAGTTAATTTGAAATGTTTTTCTTTTAACAGAGAAAAACAGGTTTAGAATTACTGTTTAGAATTCATTTGGAAGATAATCATATGTACATTTGTATATATATGCTTTAATAGAATTATGTTTAACTTGACATACTCTCTTATGGCAAAAGAGAAATTTCTAGACATTTTTGGTAACTCTTTTATAAATGGTATGTTTTTCCTCTGGTTTAGAAGTGAATAGTTTTGGGTTAGTAACTGGAAAAGTTAGTAATTGGAAAAGGAATGCATGTTTAGTTGTAATGACATCACTGGCTTTATATATCGGTGAGGTCTAAACTTTGAGCTCCTTTTGCACTGGGCAGTTGTATGGAGTACTCTCCTGAAAGCAAGTCATGTTATAGCAGCTGTGTTGAGTGTGTATGTGTGGTGAGCTACTAGGCCAGCGTGTAGACATGATTCATTTTTGAGCTTAGTTTTCATTTTCACTAAGGTATGTGTAAGACATAGACACGCCCTCTCCTCTGACAAGTCTTTCCTTGTTGCAACAGATTCTGTATCTTGCCTATTGCTTGCTGATGCAGCATTTCAGAAATAGGCTGAGTGGTGTGGCCCCAAGGCAAAAGCTCTGTCTTTTCTTCCTAGATCGCAGCAGAGTGACTGCCAGGGTGGGAGGAAGAGCTATAAAGCTTTTCCCAGGTTTATTTTGAAGGGGAGGCAGGGAAGCTTGAAGGACTGAATTTTTTAGGAACTTCAGCAGGACAGAAAAGGCACATGGAAAACAAAGGAGTGTCAGGATCTAGTTTAGTTTGGGGTATGGATAGAGTAGGAAGAGGAATTTAGCCACATTGTGCTGGGATTTTATTGATTTAAATACAGTAGTAGCCTTAAAATCATCGTGGAAATTGTATGTTGGCCCAGACAGGGTTCAGGCAAGGCAGGCTGAGTTTCTGTTTCTCAGTGTCAGTGCTTTTTCTGCTGCCCAGTTCAGTAGTCTCTGTAGTGATGAAATGCTGGTTCTTTATATTCTTTCTAAGGAAAGTTGCTTTATTCTCATTAAATGACAAGTAAGACTTTGCTCATGGCGTTTTTTTGTTTTTGTTTTTGTTTTTGAGATGAGCAATCCTGTTAGCTAGAGTAGATTTACCTCATTGTCTATCTTTGTTTTTAAGGAATGCAAAGTTTGGGGTCAGGAAATCTTTATATTGTAATTGGGTTTAAGCACTTGCTTCTTTAACGTGGCTTTCTGTAAACCTAGTTTTTAAGCAATTCTAAGAATTAATGTGGTCAGTTAATCAATAACATCGACCATTTTGAATAAGCTTTTGTATAACCAGATCATAGTAAGTAGTTCTATAATTTTGAATGAGACACTATTCCTGATTATAGAACTGCTTACTATGATCTTGTTACACAAAGCTGTTGGTCACTACCTGTCCTCCTAAACTGGCTGTGTGCAGGTTATGGATCTCTGTGCAGTATGGATGGGAATGGAAGAGGGAAGGCCCCTTACCAGCTGAATGGCCTTGGGTGCTAGATCACTAAAGGATCCTCTTTTGGACTCAGGAGGTGTTTGCAGAAACTGAACCAGGGGATTGTCTTGTTTTTATTCCGTGAAACTGGGGAAACTATGAAACCATTATCTTCATACTGATATTTAGCTTAAACCAGGCATATTTTGGGTCCGTGTCCTTTTAGATCCTGACATGGCCTCTATTAGACAAGGAAAATATGAATTCTCTACAGTCATTATTGATACAGGTTTCTTACTGATATCAGAGTGTTGGAGCCAGAATGGAAATAAAAAATAGGTAAAATAGAATAGTAGCTCTCCTATTCAGTTTGGACTTTAGGTTGGGTAAGCTTGTGGGTTTTAATTGAACGTAAGAAAAGAGTGAGTCTAGGAGAATAAATTGAATATATTGAGAGAATGTTAAAAACCCTAGCTGTTAGATATAGTTGAAGAGCACATTGTTTTTTTTGTTTGTTTTTGTTTTTGTTTTCTTTTTTGGTTGGAGGGAATGTGAGTCTTCCATGTTTATTTGGATAGAGTGGTTTGTCTGAGTAAAAGTCTTCTGTTTAAACCCTACTCAAAGCATAAAAACATGCTTAACTGAATGTAAGCTCCATGTACTCAACTTGCTACCCTGTTTAGAACCGTCTCACACACTAAAATAACATAAGGGAGGATAAACTCAATCAGAGGTTAAGACAGATGGGCTTAAGTGAGCTTTACTACAGCTCCTATGCTAATTAAAACAAGTTGACAAAATGTTTTTAAAGTATTAGCTTCCCTTTACCTACAGGACTTAGTAGAGAAAGGTTTCAAAATATTTGAGAAAATTTATTTTAAAGCTTTTCCAGTTTTCTCTTTAAAAAATACTCACCAGTTAATCAAGTAATGCTTTTAAAACACCTAGTGAATTTGAGTAGTGGTGTGGGGCGCCCGTGGTCCATGGTCCACCCCTTCCCCTTCTGTGTTGCAGCCACAGGGAGGCAGCTGCTTGACGTGTGGGCCAGGTGGGCGAGCAGGCGGAGGGCCCGACTGGGATCTAATTGTGGAGCTCCCTGAACGTGTCCAGGGGGTCTTGGGGTTTCAGTCCGGGAGTTTCTGAGGTTCTTGTCTGCATGGATGATGGCATCATGGTGTAATTTTCAGAAGGCTGATTTGAAGGTGGTGATAAAACTTTTTTGCTGGTGTGTCCCCTAAAAGAATTTGAAAAAAATCAAAGTTCCTCTTGCATATTAATGTTGTCACACCCAGTTTTTTTTTTAAAGGTTTAAATAAATGCAGAGGATACAGTTTCCAGTTTATTGTAAAAATTGTCATTTAAATGTATTTAAACAATTCAAATACTCCCCCAAAGCCCTAGCCCCAGAGAATTGCCACTCTGACCTGTCGGGAAGCTCCCTGATAGAGCCTCTTTCACAGGGCTGGTCTTTTTTGACCTGGCTCCGAGATCACCCAGGTTAACAGCCCTGTTGTTAGGATGTCTGTTTGAAACACTCAGCAGCAATTGTTTATCATTGCAACTGCCTGCAGCAGTGACACCAGTTGGAGCACAAAGGAAATGGGCCAAAAAACTTGAAAAGACTGTCTTGGAAGTGAGATGTCCATAAGGGGCTTTGGGAAGCTCTGATGCATTCCTGCTGCTCTAGAAGACCATGCGCCTGGGCAGGGCTCTGAGCAGCCCAGAACGGACCTGAGGGGCCCTCATTCTCACTTTGGCTGACCTTGAGGCTCCGCACACGGTAAAGGCTAAGTGAAGTTGTAAACTGTTGAAGACTTGCCCAACACACATGCACAGCCCCTTAGGAGGACAGTAGGACACTTAACTGGTTCAGGGCATTTAAGGAAGTCTCTGTCCAGTTACTAGCTGACCACTAAGCTAACTGCAGAAACTTCGGTGGCTACACATGATGAAAAAAGAGAAACTTTACAGAATTAGTCCAGGAAAGTCACTAAACAAACATATAACAGTAACAACAACAGCTGCATATCCTGCAAGGAGAGAGGGTCTGATTTTCAAGAGTTGCCGCTTTATTAATTAAAGTGACCAATTTTCAACAAAAAAAGTACCAGATACTCAAAGAAATAGGAAAGTATGGCTTACGATCTTATTCATCATTTGCAACTCCTGTTTAAGCTCTGCACTGGGCACATAACAGGTGTTCAAAAACATTTGAACTGACTTGTAATTGGCTGATTTTCAGAGACCCCATGTATTTTCTTTCTTCCATAGTAAGTGTTTAACCCTTAAGACAAACCCTAGTGTTTTTCTTATGTCTCCTAGACCAGAGTCTCTATTAAATGATGGCTGTTAAAACATACATTTGCCCAAATGTTTATTAGTGTCCTGGAAAATTTGAAGACTTTTTTAAAGGCAATTATGTAGAATACACCTGCTAAGAAAACTTTCTTATTCAGAGACCAGATCACTCTGAAATATTTCCTATATGAAGTTTATCTGCATAGTTTGTTTTTAAAGCATTTTGAGAATATAACTATTGTACTGTTTTGCAGATGTCCTGATCTCTAGTAACCTCTAGTCAAGTACTTACACTATCCTGTGTTTGACTTTATTGTAAAGATTCAGAAGATTTTAGTGCGTCAGACCTAGTGAGTCTGCTTATCAGCACATGCTGATTCAAAAAAATCTGGCCTCAAATCCATATTTGCAGATAACAAACTTTTACCATTTTCATGATCAGTTGTGATGGTGGAAGAAATTCGGGGTTGTCATGTACTGTACTGATGTTCTCCGCTTCATTCCAGGGGCAGAGAGGAGGAAACTGGGGGTACTGATGGCATCGCATCTGTGCACAGAGTGTTATCAATATATCCTGGTTCCAGATACTTAGGCGTTTATGTTTTTCTATTTTTTCATCATTCTTTTTCACTCCGGTGTCTGAAAAAATGATGAAGTAAGCCTGATAGATTGGCAAGCTTTAAAACCCTTGGTCACTGCAAGGAGAAGATGCTCACTGCATCTGCATTGATGCCAAGCAGGGAGGCAAGGGCTGATTACTATCTTAGAAAATGTGGTCAGAATTCCAAAAGGTGATGACAGATTCCTACAGTGCTTAACACCAAGCTGGCTAATATTCAAAGAATGATACAAGAAAGGGCAACCCATAAAGCAAACAGTTGTTTATTGGCAATTGTAATTGCCAAAATGATTGGGGCTCACAGTGGATCTTGAAGTTAAAGTTTAACTGTTAAAGAACTTGGTTAGCAAAAGTATAACTCCCCTTTAAAAAATTTTAATGATTTCTAAGGGTTATTTTCCATTTACAGTTATTACAAAATATTGGCTATGTTCCCCGTGTTATACAATACATCCTTGTAGCCTATCTTACACCCAGTAGTTTGTACCTTCCACTCCCCTATCCCTATGTTGCCCCACCACCACCGCTGGTAACCACTAGTTTATTCTCTGTATCTGTGAGTCTGCTACTTTTTTATTATTCTCTACAGTGTCCGTCAGATTAAAAGCAAAACAAAACCAGACACTTAGCTACTTACAAGACATTATAAAATACTGAGCAATGTGCATGACGATATCCTTTCCTAAATAAAACAACTTTTTTAGGCCTGCTCATGCCATTAAAATCAGTCCAACCAAGGAATAAAACAATATGGTCCAGGTAGCCAGTTCCTGACGCCTGGCTTAACTGAGAGATAGCTTTTATCCAGCACAGGGGTCACACACCCAAATGCCTTCAGGGTCCTGGCACCTGAGTAAGTATATGCATGGGGCTGGGGTGGAGGTCCGGATGATCCAGGGAGGGCACAATGCACCTGAAAGGCATTTACATTTCATAACAAAAGTCCTTGTACTGGCTTAGTAAGATTTACACAGGCCAGACCACCCCACTGGAACTAGAGGAGTGTGTGGCCATTATCTGTGATATCTTTCTTAAAAATTGTTTCTCTTAGTTGAGCTTTTGGAAGATATTAAACAGCAGTGAGTTCTGGATTGTATTCTCTGACAGGTGCCTGGTCTGCAGATGACCCTTGTTGCCAGTCATGCACTATGTTTTACCTGTTGGACAGACTAGAGGGCAGATGAAGCCATTTTTCTTTCAGCTGAGACCATTGGAAATCCAGAGGCAAAGGGAGGGGCCAGCTCCACTACGGCCTTTGCTCTCCAGGCACCATTCTGGGTGCATCAGTAGAGAAGTAGGCTGACATTTTGGGGATACCGTGCTTATAACTTAGGTGGTAAATGGGAATTACATATAAAAACATGATTTAGGAGTTTTGATTATGGCCATATTTTGTATATTTGTGCAAGCAAAGGGGAGGACATTGACAAGCATAATCAAAGTCAAGCTCTCTTGTGTCTCACAGAAGGAGGGAAAATGCTTTAAAATTGAATTATAGTACTGGAGGATGAAGTCTTTTCTGGAGTCTTTAAAAATGGGCTAGTTTAACACTGGGCAGTTTCTCTGCAGTTATATATATATGCACACATACGGGCACATTGCACACACTGGTGCACGTACGCATGTACTTAGTCTGCAGTTCTGTTCCCATCCTGTGGTATTGTGGTTTGGTTCAGACAGCTCCTGGACCTACCGTTCCTTCACGATGAGTATGTGAAATGCTGGGGTGCCGTGTAGTTCTCCATGATCCAACACCCTCAAGATATAAATCTCTTAGCTGGAGAAAAGACAACCTGCTAATTTATTTCCTAGTACAGTGTGATCCCATTATATGCAAATTGAATTATGCAAATTTCAAGTAATGACACATAAATAATAATAAAAGCGTCATGTTATGTGCAGAATTTCAACAGACACATTCCCCCAAATTATGCATCAAGCCATCTCATATTTTCAAAGCCAGCAGGTCAACTGAATTATAAAAATGCTTTGTTACCCAATGTCATTACCTTTTCTTATAAAGAGATACACATACTAACCCTTGGCAATATTATGTGAACTCTTGTTTATAGAATATCTTCATGGATTTTGGTGACATTTGTGTTATTATTTTTAAATTAACTTATAATTTAAGTCTTTATTATAGCTTTCAAAATATCCAAATGTGCTAATACTGGTGCTGAAAAACATCCTGAAAATCTATAAATTTGGAACCGAAATGTGATAAAACACTATGATATGCCATACTGTCAATTTATGAGGTACAACTGAGAGATATTAGAGATAATGCTGATATTAAAAAGCATCAGTAAAGCAAAAATACAACCCTGTGACTACAGATTTATGTGTTCTGAGGATGCATTCCCCATACTCTACCCCCAGACTGTGGGATAATCAGTCTTGAATTATGTAGGTCTTTCAGAAACACATCCCATGAATCAAATGCAGCCATGCTTTATGAATCCGTTACCTAGGCTTAGAAGAGATCGTGTAGGTTGAAAAATACATACAGAAAGGTACTTATTTGTCTGACACCAAGTAGAACAGCTTTAGGGGTTAGAAGGACTGAATTTTCCTTCTGCTTCTTTAAAACTTGTCAGTAAATATTTAGTGAATTATTTTGGGCATGCACCCTGCTTGGTTTGCTGTGGGCAGGCAGTACATTTCTTGCACTTATTTCTGTGTAGAGGAAGGAGGGTGGTCACTTCTGGTTGTAGCTTTGCTCTAAACACATTCAAAGTCCTTTGGCTTTTACATCAAACAGTATGAAGTGCTAAGGCTTCTAATGATAATTGCTTATATTTATGGTGCTCATTATGTGCTAGGCCCTGTTCAAACTGCCTTAGTAACTCCTTTAATTCTCACGGCAGCCCTTTGAGGTAGGTACTCTTATCTATGCCGTTTTGCAGGTGAAAAATACAGAAGTACAGGGAGGTTAAGTGACAAGTCAAAGGTGTTAAAACTAACAAGTTTTAGACTGAGAGTCAAATCTGGGCTGGCTGGCTCGCTCCAGAGTCCATGTCCTCAATCACCATTCTCTGTGGCCTCTCAGGAAGCTGGGGATGAGGATCCTCTGGTCAGAAGCATCATCCCTGGAGGGGAGCCTGCTCTGCAAACAGGGGATGTGTTCCTGGGTAAGAGGAACTGCTGTGTGGAACAGACGCGTTAAAAAAAAAAAAAAGTTGTTCAGAAACCCTAAATTTTGCATTTGATACCAGGGTACTGAAGGAGGGTAGAATAGATTATGGTAAGTTTGAGGAAGTGAGGGGGAGGGCCAGGCTCTGCCCCGAGAGAGAAGTCCTGGGCTGAATCTAGAAGACCTGTTCAGGACTTAGCAGAGCTGAGCAGTGGGCTGTGCTCCCCAGGGACCACCTTCCTGCCTTCCCGCCTTCCCCTCCTCCATCACTCTGTCACTGTAGGGTCCTAAATCCCGTTGGGCTGTCCTTGCCTTCAACAAGACATTTATTAGACACTTGGTATGATTTTCACAGTAGTGGGTTTTGAGGATGCATATGACCAAGTTCCTACCTTAGATTTTGCCTTGAAAGCCTCGTATGACTTCAGAAGACCCTTCTCACCGCTCTACCCCGCCGAGCTCCCCATCTGCTTATGATGCTTGAAACTGTCTTAAGAGTAGTGAAAACATTAAATTTCACAGTTGTGAAGCTGAAAATAGCAGTTTCTGGTTTGGGAGGTTCCTATTAGTGTGAATGAGTTTGTCAAGAGCTTTGGGTTTGTTGGGCAGCCAGTATAAATGGCAATGGTCAGATCCTTCCTTTTTCCCAGATGAGGGAGCATGGAGGTCTGAGATGGGAAGAGGGATACAGATGAGAAGGTAGGGGAGGGTGACAGATTTAGCCAAAGTGACGCCAGCCTTGTTATCTTACTGTCCAGACTTGAAACTCCTTGAGATTTTTGCTCAAAGTGAGGTGAGCCCTGATTATTTTCACTTGGGCAGGGAGAAACAGAAGCCGAGTACTGAATGTTTGATGATGAAGCTGTAGAAACAGGTACTGGAGTGTTCATATACAATATTAAATACCACGCTGACTTCGTATAAAGGAATCTTTTCTCGTTTTGTTTGTTAGTCGTGCTATCACAGCTTAGACCAATAGTCCCAAGAGAGGTGTGCCACACAGGCCTTCCCTGAATATGGGATTCCCTTCTCCCCACCTCCCCTTAAAGGTTTAATTGAATCAGATCGGTCTGTATTCCATTTGTACCTTTGTGGGACTGCTATTCTTAAGAGCAATTTTTGTAAATGTAGAGACAGCTTTCAAGAAATAATCAAATGTTTCCATAATACAGCTAATTTGTTATAGATGTGATTTATTGAATGCCACCAGTGCTGTTTCTTAGAGTTAAAAAACCATTTCCTATATGTTTTAGTTAATTGTAAGACTTTAGAAACTGAAAAAGAGGTATGGACTGTTATTAATTTCTTTACTTTCTAAAACCTACTGGGTGTCAAAAACATTAGATAGGAAAAGTAGGAAAAACAGAAATAAAGTTATGGTGGAGGCAGCATAGAAGAGTTTTTATGGAACTTTACAAAGTGTTTCCACATGTATTTGAGGTTAGTAAATGCAAGCATTTTTATCCTCACTTACGGATGAGGAAACTACTCCACGTCGAACAACTAGTCAGTAGCGGAACTGGCACCCAGACTCCTCACGTCATTCCCAGCTGCCTTTCCAACCAAGCCTTGAAGGAAGTCATGTCCTTGAGTAGAGAGGGAAGCCCCCCCAGGCTTCGTCAGAAGCCTGTGTTGATATAAAAGCCTTGTTGGAAGCCCTCGCACTGGTCCCAAGGCTCGCTTGTTACTCGCCCTGTTCCTCAGAGCCCCGCTCTCAGGCTGGAGTCTGTAGCAGGGTGAGGTGTCTGTTGCACACAATGTTTGGTGTTAAATAGCCCTGGGCTTTGTCTTTGTTTTTGAGAACTAGCGACAAGGCCACATCAAAGTGGCTGACATGTAAGCTAGCAGAGCTGGCAAGTTGGAGTAAGTCTCTTCATTGCAGAGTCCTGGAGGGTAGAAAGCAGGTGAGAACGGCTTTGATGATGACAGACTTGGAGGGGCAGAGACGCGGAGCTGTGCTGCCTCTGTGATCTGGGCATGTACTTTGTTAGGGCTCTTGGCATGGCATGATTTGCCAGTTTTTCTAGCTCCAAAGACCTGGTCCATAGACGTGCTCAGGACTGGTTAAATGATGCATTTGCAGCTTTTTTGAAAAAATTTAAGTAGAATTTTTCCCTTCTTAGTCTACTTTTCTTTAATGTGAAAATACTCTTAAAAGAAAAATCAGGTCAATCTCAACATTTAAAATTTCAAAGTTTGGATATTGTGAATGCAAAGGTATTATTAGGTCATTCTTTAAATTTGATTTCCTTAGTCCTGGGTTAATATAACCTTGGTTATTGTCATTACATTTCAGAGACACTCCCTTTAAGGCTGCTCTCTGAAGGATTGAAGATAAAAGCAACTGAACTTCATTTAATTGACCAGTTAACATTTTAAGACACTGAAGGTCTCACAGCCCAGGTGACTGTAGTCAATGTACTCAGTGTACACACTACCCTTCTACTTCTCTTCAGTGTGCTTCCCTACGTTTAGGTCTTTCTGCCTAAGATTACAGATTCCTTCTGCTCTCCTTGCCATGTGTGGGTTTCATGCACCCAGTGTCTTTTTTAATGCAACTTTATTCAGCACTGGATGTATGCAAGGCCTGAGCACAGTGGTACAAGGGACACAGAGATGAGTAATAGGCGTCCTCTGCTGAGTCATCACCCACTAGGGATCACAGTGGGGACTCAAGTAAGGTTCAGACCCAGAACTTTGCTAGGGGTGGGGAGGTCAGGATGCAGGAGAAGAGGGGAGTCCTGGTGAAACTGGCATCTAGAGGTGGGCTTTGAGGAATGGGAGGAAGGCGAGGAGGTTTGCTCTGAGCCAGGCCCTGCTCTCAGCCCCGCCCCTGGATCAGTATGTTTCATCCTTGTAAGAACCATACATTCTTTTGTTACCTGCATTTTACGTAGGGGAAGCTGACACAGAGAAGTGAAGTAACTTGTCCAAGAGTGCACAGCTCTTCAGTGATACTGCTGGAATTCCAACCGGGGCAGTCTGGTTACAGAGTCCATGCCGTGAATTGCTACACTAGGCGGCTGGGGTTTGAACAAGTGAAGATTAAGTGTTGTGGGCTCCCAAAAGTTAGAAGGGGAAGCTACGGGTGTAGACAGGTTGGGCAGGGCCATTTTGCTGAGGCCCTGGAACCCCACATTGAAGGGAAACTGTAACATGCAGAGTTACAGGCTCTGTGGGTCCCATCAGCCATGCCGCTTCATTTGGTGGCATGTGTTTGTCATCAGTGGCCAGTGGGGAGGCTGTGAGGGCTTGGGGGACTTACATAGCTTGTTCCCTCTCCTGCATCTTCAGGCTGTCCTGACTTTTTGGCACTCAGTCCCCCAGTTGATGAACATGCTTGTAGGTCTTAGCCTTTGCTGTCCTCTGCCCACTCTTTCCTTCCTTCTACAGTTATTCCTCTGGAAAGAGTTTTCTAGAAGGTCACCAGTACTGCTTCTGCTTTGTTTACTTCACCATCCGCTCCTTACCATCCTCCTCTGACCTGTCCCCCGTCACCCCCCTGGGACTGTCCTTACTGAATGTCAGTGATCGGCTCACTGCTCATGCTGGTGAGGACTTTTCAGTCTTTATCTTACCCAGTAGTTCTCAGTGAGGGGCCATTTTGACCCCAGGGGTGACTGGCAATGCCTGGAGACATTTAGAGTGTCACAGTCAAGGAGGGTGATGTCACTGGCATCTAGCAGAGATGTTCTAAACCTCTTACAGTGCACAGGACAACTCCCACAGCCAAGAATATCCAGCCTCAAATATCAGCAGTGCAGAGGTTGAGAAGCACCTATCTTCCTGTCGCTCTGGGGCATTTCACAGTCCTTTATTCTTACAGCTTTACCAGTGGCCTTATAATTTTCTCCTGACTTGTCTTCCAGTGAATTCTCAGTTCCTCTTTTGCCAGTCTCTGTGGAGGACTCTTCTCCAGCCTTTCAGTCTTGCTTCCCAGGATTCTTTTCCACTCTTCACACTCCTCTTGGGCAGGCCCCTCTGTCCAGGGATTTGCTCTCTTCTCCAAATCTTGAGCTGCAGTTGTGTCTTTCTCTACCTCCGTGGTGCACAGACACAGTGAGTTCAGCAGGTCCAAAACAGGGTGGCCCTCACTGCCCGCCAGCACCTGCCCACCAACTCTGCGCTCATCTAGGCTCATCTGTCCCCTGGATCACTGCATCCTCCCCTTTGCACCCCTATCCTGGCCTAGTCTTCCTGCCTGTAGCCTCGCCTGCCACACTGCCACTAGGGGGAGCTTGTAAACAGAACTCCACTCAAGGTCCTCATCTAGCTTCTCAGCTAGGACAGTTAAAGTCTAACATGAGCTTGGCACGTGGAACCTTTGTGATCAAGCTCAGCAGCTCCCACTCGGCGTAGTGCTGCCCTCCAGAGAGGCCTTCTGAAGATGTTATGGATGTTGAAGTAACAGGAATCCAGTGGAATTCCAAATCTTAATAAATACTATCCACTTCTCAAGAAATGGGTTCTACTCTGTGTTACCAGGTTTTACCTCCTTTCTGGGAACCTGCTTAGCCTTCTGGGTGCCCTGTGGGGCATGTGGTTAACTAGGGTAGAGATATCTTGGTATTCCTGCTTTCTGTCCTGATAGATTAAGAAGGATTGTTTTTTCCCTTCATGACCTGGCAGTGGAATTCTGTGTGCACCTGTTCTTTTTTTTCTTTTCTTTTCTTTTCTTTTCTTTTTTTTTTTTTTGTGAGAGCCCTTTGGGAGCTATCACCTTGGTTAAGTAGCTCCATCATATTTCCTAGTTCACTGGAGTGATTCATTTTTAAAGAACCCTGAAACTGCCGGTCATCACATCCACGTCTCAGGAAGACCTCCTATTACACTGTTGCAAGTACTGATGTACAGCTAATTGTCCCGTGAAAGATTTGGACTTTTTGAAGCTTATTGGTATGTTTTTCAGCAGATAACAAATATCAGAAAATGAATTCCCTTGGCACAACATCACACCAGAAGAAAACAGTGTTTTCTAATCCTGCCTGGTGTTCTTCCAGTAGTGGAAATCTTGACCCCAGGAAAATCATGCCTTTGGCGTGAATGGGCCCAGGCGGGATGTAGCTTTGATCTGTGAGTCGGTGTCGGCTGGAATCCCTCCTCCTGCGCGCTGATTCTCTCTCTCTGTGCTTCTCCCCAGAAGCGCCTTGTGCGACGCCCCTGATCTGCAGCTTCGGGAGGCCAGTGGACCTGGAGAAGGACGACTACCAGAAGGTGGTGTGCAACAACGAGCACTGCCCCTACAGCACCTGGATGCACCTGCAGTGCTTCTACGAGTGGGAGAGCAGCATCCTGGTCCAGTTCAACTGCATCGGCCGGGCCCGCAGCTGGAACGAGAAGCAGTGCCGCCAGAACATGTGGACCAAGAAGGGCTACGACCTGGCCTTCCGCTTCTGCTCCTGCCGCTGCGGCCAGGGCCACCTGAAGAAGGACACAGACTGGTACCAGGTGAAGCGGATGCAGGATGAGAAGAAGAAGAAGTCGGGGTCGGAGAAGAACACGGGGAGGCCCCCCGGCGAGGCGGTAGAGGAGGCAAAAAAGTGCCGGCCGCCCACCAAGCCTCAGAAAGGCCTGGCCCACGACCTCCCCCGCCGGCATTCCATGGACCGGCAGAACTCCCAGGAGAAAGCCGTGGGGGCTGCTGCATACGGCGCCCGGTCCCCCTGCGGCTCCCCGGGCCAGTCCCCGCCCACTGGCTACTCCATCCTCTCCCCTGCCCACTTCAGCGGCCCCCGCTCCTCCAGGTACCTCGGGGAGTTCTTAAAGAACGCCATCCACCTGGAGCCTCACAAAAAGGCCCTGGCGGGGGGCCATGTGTTCCGAAACGCCCACTTTGACTACAGCCCGGCGGGGTTGTCGGTTCACAGGGGGGGCCACTTCGACACGCCCGTGCAGTTCCTGCGGCGCCTCGACCTCTCAGAGCTGCTCGCTCACATCCCCCGGCATAAGCTGAACACTTTCCACGTGCGGATGGAGGACGATGCCCAGATGGGCCAGGGCGAGGATCTGCGGAAGTTCATCCTCGCGGCCCTCAGCGCCAGCCACAGAAACGTGGTGAACTGCGCCCTGTGCCACCGGGCGCTGCCGGTGTTCGAGCAGTTCCCACTGGTGGACGGGACTCTGTTCTTAAGCCCTTCGAGACACGATGAGATCGAGTACGATGTTCCCTGTCACCTTCAAGGTACAGGTGTTCATTCACCTTGCCTGTTTTCTGTTTGTGAGGAGTGGAAAGCGAACAAGAAGGGATTGCTCTGTTTTGGCTTAATTTGAACCGACGGTGTTTTTTGTCCTAGTCAGGAGCTAGCTAACATTTGAATGTTTCAGCTCTGCCGGTTGAGGTGGTGGAGGTGGTGTCCTTTACTCTGATGTCCCTGTACCAAGTGCAGTTGTCCCGGTGGGTAATCTGATGTTTTTGTTTTGCTGTAATTTCGAGAGAGGATTCCTGGTGTATAGTTTTTCATAATTGGAGGGAAATTTAGAGAAGGAACTGCATAAATGTTTTACTTGCTGTCAAATAGTTGCCTTTGAAACCTGTGTTAACGTGCCCAGCAAGGTGTGTATTCTCTTTGATCCTTGTGAACACAATGCAGTGAGGGAAAGGCGGGGTCAGAGAGGGCCAACGTATTTTTAGATTAGTTGAATTACTCTTGAAAGTTATGAAAGATGAGACTTACCTGATAGCAGCAGAAGGAAAATGGAGGGTCATTGAAAGCTCAGATATTACCTTGGTGGTGAGGGGTAGGGAGATGATTGGTGCTGTGGATGACACACAAAGACCGGGATATTTCAGCCATAAATTGAATGACAGGGGGTTGGTCAGTTGACAGAGGACTCTGTCAATTCATATAAAACTATTGAATTTAAACAAAGATGGGATGCATGACATATAACCTGTTTCTGACTTTGAATGTGTGCTAAAAAGCCCATAGTAAAAATGATACATCTTCCCCCCAACCCCTGCTGTCTCACTTCCCAGAGACACTTTCAGATCTTAACTGGTTCTTGGGGTTTTTACCATCATATTTTTAAAATTATCTTTATTCTTCAATTTTAGATATTACCTGTTGATTTACTTTTAAGGTGGTTGACTATGCTTTCTTGCATCTTACCCTTTCTCTCAGGATAATACATCACAATTCTTAGTTAAGTCCTTAATACTTTTGCTACTATGAGTATGTAAATATTTAGTGCTGAGCCAAGAACTGTAGATATATTTTGTATATAGAATACCGTATGTTCTAGGACACCTTTTGTTTTTATCAAAGTTAATAATTGCTTCATGTTTTCATTTGCTTAGCCTTTTTTGGAGCTTTGGCTGGTGTTCTAACTCTTCAGTAGCTTTTCACATCACCTTTCAAAAACATTTCCACATACCTATCAGACATTTTATGATTTTTTTCCTAGAAATTTCCCTTATGGAACCTTTCATTTTCCTGCACCTGTCCATCCTGGTGCACTTAATACCTGCTGTACATAGCTGTCCTTCCAGGATTCCTTCATCTTTTTCCTATTTTTTTTTTTTTTATCTTTGTTTCCTAGATCTTTCTTTTTTCTCAGTTAATTTCCTCAGTTTGTTAAGAAGTATCCCCTAGGAGCTTTCTGAGAGAGAGCGAGCATGGAAATAGATGTTTTGAGATTTTGAAAGGCTGATAATATCTTGATTCTATTTTCACACTTGATTGCTAGTTGACTGGGTATAGTCTTCCAAGTTATAAATATTTTCCCCTTGGAATTTTGAAGGCGTTTCTTCCCTGTCTCCTGTCTTCCAATGCTGCAATTGAGAAATCTAATATTATTGTTATTCCTGTTCTTTATTCCCCTTTCTTATCCTCCAGAGGTTTTTAGATTTTCTGTATCTAGTATTCTGAAGTTTCACCATGATGTCTCTCTCTCACTCTCTCTCTCTCTTTTTTTTTTTTCCCATTCATTGTGCAGGATGCTTTCTTGGCTTTTTGATTTTGTAAACTTGTAGTCTTCAGATTGGGGAAATTTTCTTTTGATTTATTTCTTTGATGATTTCTTCCCTTTTTTTTTTTAATTCTGTAGAACAATTAATCAGATGTTGGATCTCTTAGACTGCTTCCCCCCACCCCCCCCTGCTTTTTTAGAGGTGGGGGAAATCCTTTATTACATATGTTTTTGGCCCTGTTGTTCATATTTTTATTCTTAATTCTGTTTTCTGGAAGATTTCCTTGACTTTATAGTCCAGTATTTTTACTGAGTTTAAGATTTTCTGTTCTCATATTTGTCATTTCCAAAAGTTCTTTTTAATAGCATCCTGTCCTTGTTTCATGGATACTATTTTCTGTTTTATCTTTCTCAGCAGGGAAAGGGAGATGAATTTGTGGGAAGTGGTCTCATTCATTCATTTGCTAGAGTTTCATCTACTCTCCTATGTCTTTTAGCCTTTTTTATAGGGCAAACCACTCTGAAACTTAGTGGTTTAAAACTGTGATGATTTTTAACTTCTCACAGTTCTGTGGGCTGGTTGGTTGGGATGGCCTCTCACACGCATCTAGCAGCTGGCAGACTTCGGCTAGAATGGCTTATCCCCGCTTGTATATTCTTTCACCTCCCACTAGACTAGTCTGGGCATTCTCAGGGTAGCGTTAAAGACCGTGAGGATGGGAGCTGCGTGGCCCCTCTCTCTCTCGGCTTGAGACAGGCCCAAGAACTCTGTGCGTGTGTGTGTGTGTGTGTGTACACACCTAAGTACATACACATCCACAAATAGATAGTGGATACACTAGATCTTGTGAAGTTTAACTGTCGATGATACAATATGAAGATCTGGGTGTTTTATCTGCTCCAGACAAGCCAGTGCCACAGGTGGGGCCTTGACCTGTGTCAGTATTTTTGTTGCCTCATCTTGGAGAAGTCTGTGCAGTCTTTCTTAAAGCAAGCCAGCATCAGTCATTTCTTCTGTCAGAGTTTCAACCATGCATTTCTTAAAGCACTTTCAACTCCAGTAGAAAGGCCGCGTTCCAGGCCACAGGATTCCAGGCTGCAGCTGATTATAGGCTGCTGAAATAATGTGTTATTCCCAGTGGTGGACCGTGTGGATTGTCACTCCCTTCCCCCGCCCTTGCCCCCTCACTGCCCTCCCCAGCCTCCAGCGCCAGCCTCAGTTCCCTGACTTTTCCAGAAGATGTTTTTGTTTGGTATTAATACTGTATTAAGATTTATCTAGTTTGAAATTTCTTTTGGTGCTTCTTTACCACTTGGAACCACAGGTGACTGTTCTCTCAGGAATCTACTTTTTGTTTGAACTCACAACACTAGAATTTAGAAATTTTAAATTCTCCTTATTTAGGACAACGTATAATAGTAACTAAAACAAATCTAGAGACTCAGTTCAGGCCGGGAATTCCCATGAGGTAGCCTGGAGGTTAGGAGTAAGATATGAATTCAAGTCTGGACTTTGCTACTTACTATCTTCATGAACTTGGGCCAGCTCCTCCAGCTCTCTGAGCTTCAGTTCCTCCTCTCTGACATGGGGATAAGAATAATGCCTACCTTATAGGATTGTTGTGAGGGTTAAATGAACTAATTTGTGCAGCCTCCTAGCACAGTGCCAGGCCCTTGGTGAGCACTCAGTACAGGTTCTCTGTCAACTCCGTCGCCACCTGGGTGTCCTTGAGTGTTTGAGAATTGCAGTGAGTAAGTCTAGGAGGGAAACTGGAATGAAGCGTTTTCCATTGGCTCCTAGGTACTGAACTGACAGCCTGAAATGCCTGAGGTGCCTCTGAGTGGTCATGGCATGTGAGACCCTTTTACTTTCAGTGCCCTGCAGCACAGATGGGCAGTATTGCAAGAAGTTCTTGTGACCCGTCCCACTTTTGGCATAGAGGCCCCAAGGTTTTAATGTCTTTGGCTGTTAACATTATCCTATTCATTCACACAACATACAATTATGGAGTGCTTTCCACATTCCAGATATTGTGCTAGACGCTGAGCTTTCAAGGGTGAGTAGACATAGTTCTTGCCCTCAAGGAGGGAGAGAGAGTCTTGTAAGCAAATGAAATGCAAGGTTTCCTTTAAGTACCATTTAGACCTTTCCAATGGATAAGGAGCAGGCTGGTCCTTAACCACTGAAAAGATGAAGAGCATGGTCTGGGTGATGGAGTGAGCAGTGCTTTCTGAATAAGAATCATTTAAGAGGATGTGCTCTCCTGATGGTAGTTTTAGCACAGAGGAGCCCCGGTCCCCACACAGAGAGCAGCACCATTGCTGTCATGTACAGCCCAGGCAGGTTCTGGGCATTCCAGCTCTTTCCTAATTTGACCCTGAACCCTTCAACATGAACTGGGGTGACATCTTTTCTTTACAAGCGTTAGATATTGATAAATAATGGAGGAATAGGCTTGTGACTTTCAGGATCCCAGTAAACAATAAGACATTGAACTCCTTTGGGGAAAAAAACACAAGATATAATTCTGGTTCCTAAATTGGATGTGGTGATGACTGAGCAATTTTGGAGACAAGAGCAGTTAACATAGTAATTTTGGCTGTGGTATAATTCTGGGCTACCAAACCCAAGACAGACTTTGGACTTTTTTATGGTGGGGCTTGTTAATGGACAAGAGCTCATGAGTACAGACCAGCATTGCTGGTTCAGCCTCTGTATGTCCCACTAGACCTCTGAGGAGAAAGTCCTGTGTGATCATAGGCCGGTTTTGAGCACGTGTGGCTTGGTTATTTGAGTTTGGATGTCTGCATTGTAAACCTGCCAGCACTTTTCTGAAAAGTGAATTGAAGCAAGTATTTCATGAGATTGAACTTAAAGCCCGTGTCCCATTGACAATAGTAATCCATTATTATTCTAAAAGGGCAGTTTAGGGATATATGATAAATGTCATCTATTTTGCTTTTTATATTTATTCAAATGATAAAGTGTTCACTTATAACTGATAGAGGAGCCATTTTTTAAATCCCCTCTGGAGACAAAAGGTGATTTCTTTGACAGCCACTCTCAGCATCGTGTCTTCTGTGCACAGGGAGGCTCATGCACCTGTACGCGGTGTGCGTGGACTGCCTGGAAGGGGTTCACAAGATCATCTGCATCAAGTGTAAGTCGCGGTGGGACGGCAGCTGGCACCAGCTGGGCACCATGTACACCTATGACATCCTGGCCGCCTCTCCGTGCTGTCAGGTTGGTATGGACCCCACAGAGTGAGCAGTGGGTGATATCAGGGTTCTCTCCCCAAGCAAATGCAGAGAAGCTAGAGGCAGCACTGCAGGCACACTGGAGGAGGTGTGAGGGCTTGGAGAGCATGCTCAGCAGTGAGCAGTCGGGAAACTCCCCAGAGTGCCCAGTGATGGCGGATTTCCTAGAGCTTGGTGCAGCTGTCATTGAAATACTATGCAGTCACTAAAAGGAGTATTATAGAATAATGTGTAATTATGTGGGAAATATTTTCATTATTTTAAGTCAAAAAGGCAGGTTTTAAATGGCATAATAGTATGCTTCCCATTTGTAAAAAGTGAACTTGAAAAGGAATCTGCTAACCTGTTATCAGAGTTTGTCTCTGGATGGTGGACTGAGTTGAGTTGTTCCTTTAGTTTTCTTTTTGCTTACTTATATTTTTTTAATGTTTTGTATGATTAATGTATAATAAATTTCTAGTGAGAAGAAGTTGTTATTTAAAAGGAGAGAAGAAAGTTTCACTTTCTTTAATAGATAGAACTTTCTTTTGGTTTCGTTCTGTGGGACAGTGCAATTACTCAGAAACTGCCTGCCTTGTAAGGTGTTTGAGGTTAACGGGAAGGATTTGTAATCCATAAAACTCTGCTAAGGAGAGGCATTTGCTGATGCTGAGAGCATCCAGAATTTAGCTGTCATGAGGAAAAGAGAGAGGTGTTAACAGGTGAAAACTCAAGTCCATAGAAACACAGGAGACAGAATCCTTGGAAGTATCTTGGTTTACTTCTAAGTGCTTGAGACAAGAAAACACTTGTTATGTAATTCCTCAATATTCATAGGTAGGAGAGATATTTTTCTTCCTTCTTCAGTGGCTAAGCCTTTAATATAAATACCTGTTAAACACTTAATTAGTTTATTACATAGTTTTATATCTTTAGCATTATGGTTTGATTTTTGTAGAGAAATTCTGACTATTAGCAGTTTATTCAGAAGAGAAGCTGTGTTGGTTGAAGTAAAAGGTCGGCCGAGTCGGTATTTCAGCTATGCTGTGTCTGCGCTAGTGACCTGAGATGAGAAATATGGTCACGGGAGACCTAAATGGCCATTCATAGCCTGTCGTTTGATTTCAGATAGGATTGACACCTTTTACTCCATTCTAATACATGGACCACATTTCCATTTTGAAACTTAGCCTTGGAAATGAGGTATTGTCTTTTAGTTATTCACTGTAGCATTTTATAATGCCCACTGTGCCTTGATGCCAGCTCTTGAGAGAAACAGAAAGAAGGGGCTTCTCTCTCCCACACACACCGGGGAGGGTTATCTTTTAAAGAAATAAGGAAGTGAAAGAATGTTTGGGCCTCATAGAACATTAGCTCGAGAAAGGCCTGGGGGTGGGGGAAGATGTCTATCCCCGTCCTCTTACTTTCCGCATATGGTGGAGGCCTGAGCAGTAGAGTGTTTTAGCCGGGTCTGCCCGCATGTGTCACAGCCGTGGCTACAGCCTGGTAGCTCCCAGCCCTGTGCTCTTCCTGCTCCACCCCTAGAAGGCAGTGGGGTTGTTTCCTCGTCTTCAGAGGGAAAAGCAGAAGATCAGACTGCCACACCCGGCCTGTGCTGCTGACTGTGTATTTCTTTTAAGCCCAGACGTTCCTTTTCTGGCCCTCTTACTGAAATGAAAAACATATTTGATTACTTTTGGCTTTAAAAAAAAATCAGCTCTATTTATTGAAAATGTACAAGTGTTAGATGCTACCAAAAGCATCAAGGAATGTCTTCCAATAAGACTTTGAGCCGAACATACGCAAGAATTAGTAATTAGGAAGGAATAACAGGTTAAAGAGAGAGGTTTGCTTAGAATCTCACTTTTAATATTCTTTAGAGAAATTAGTCAGTTAAAGGGTGTTTCTCTCAGTTTATAGAAGGGTGGTCCATGTGGCAGCTCAGAGGGCCGGCTCTGGGGTGAGCGCCTGTGGTTCAGACCCAGCCCTTCTGCCTCCTAACCCTAACTGCGTGGTCTTGCACACGTTGCTTTATCACCATGTGCCTTAGTTTCATCATCTGAAATTCATGTACTACTCCCTATCTTGCAGGAGGGTTTTGAGGGCAAAGCGAGATTATATTTTTCTGTTACCTTTTTAGAAAGAATGTAAATGAGAGTCTGTTGTATTTGTAATTTCTGGTTATTTGCTGAATTCCTTAGACCTGTTGCTGAAAGCCTCTGGTCTTGCGCTGTCAGAGGGAGGCCCAGGCATGAGTGAAGATCCAGTTGCTCGTGGGTTCCAGAAGCCTCAGGATGAACAGAGCCCTTCTTCCTGGATGGTTAATTTTACTAGAGTGTTTTAGGGAATTTTTATTTTTACCTCAAAGAAAACAGAAATGTAGTAAGGAGTAGAGTAAAAAATATATATGAATTTTAAAAATAAACTCAAAAAAATCTTCAGAGAAATTTCATGCAGGTCTGGATGAGAGAAGTTGGCGTCAGCCACTTCATAAAATCCAGGGGGAAGGGATTTCCGATTGTTAGGGGAACGTTAGTTGAGGCAGTACCAGTTGAGAATTTCCTTCCCACCAGCAGGTGTGGCTACAGGCGGCGCTGCATGTCGGGAGGGAGACGCACAGTCACTAACCTTTCAGACCGATGGTGAACATTTGAGTGTGTGCCTTATGCTTATCTGATGCTCTGCGCACCCTGTTTTGGGTAATAAAAGGGATGCTTCGCTAGACTCTTGATTGGTTTCCCAGGTCGGGCAGTCTCGCATTTTGGCTGGGATGACCTTGGCGGTGCCGTGGGACAGGGGGTGTTGTGACTCACGGCGTCTTGTGTTCCCCCAGGCCCGCCTGAACTGTAAGCACTGCGGGAAGCCTGTGATCGACGTGCGGATCGGCATGCAGTACTTCTCCGAGTACAGCAACGTCCAGCAGTGCCCACACTGTGGCAACCTGGACTACCATTTCGTGAAGCCATTTTCCTCCTTCAAGGTTCTCGAAGCGTATTGATGAAAGCTTTGCTTTAGTCTAGCTATTTTATTGATATTGTTACTTTATTACATATCTTTTCTAGGGAAGCAGACTGCGACATTAATTTCTTTTCTAATTCAGAGGAGAGTTCCTTTGTGTATGTGTGCCACTGAAAGGGCGCTGCCCCTGCCCTCTCTTGACTCCTGAGTGTTGGTCTGTGGTTGTGACCAGAGCCCACCTGGGGCCTCCTGTGAGTCTGGGGGAGTGGTTCGCTATCACTAAGAGTCTCTCATGCAGCTTTTAAGGTGGTGGGGAGGATGGGGTGAATTTAGGAAAGGGATTATGTGGTGGGAAACTAAGGGCATGGTAGGTGCTGGGAAGAAACTCTTACTAAAACGTTAACTGTCTAAAGCAGACCCGCTTTTAGATCTTCACTGGGCCTTGGGAAGAACACAAGACAAGTGAATGTAAGTCTGTGCCTGGAGAGCTGGTGGTGGGTTAGTCCACCTTGGTGCAGTGCTCTGCAGCGCACCTGACCTGCAGGTGACCCTCACTGACAGATTATTTGAAAGTGGACGTGAGCCCTGACCCTATCCCTGTTGCAATTTAGCAGCCAGTTTTCATACTGAAAATAATATCCAAATTATAAGACATATGCAAACTGTTGGTGTTGCACCGATTTTTAAGGTAAGCTGATCTGTAACAAAGAGAATATGCCAAATGTATTTGGAAATGATGCACACCGACTCAAGAGGGCAAAAAGGCAGAACCCTGTTATTTGAATTGTGTCTCTGAAGTTGGTCAAACTCTTAAGGAGAATCCATGAGTAATGTGATTTGGGCAGTACTGATTTATGTAGGTCGTGCACTGTCCAAGTGCCATTTGATGTCAGATCCTTCTCACAGGATAAATCTCACAGCCGCAGACCCTAACTGCTAAGTTTCAGAACCAGTCCTTGCTCTACTTATCTTCCCCCCAGATTGCTGTGGCTGCATTTTACCCATTTAATGCTGAGTTTCCAAAATCAAAGATTTGATCCTAAGAAGGAAAGGAGAAACATATCTGTGGGGCTATGAGAAAAAAAAAATGTTAATATTTCTTTTTAAAGTGTGTTTCATTTTGGAAAGTCACTGATTGTAATGCATAACAATATGTTTGAAAGTAGATTTTTCAAAGATCTTCATGACACCTTTCCTTTGGTGAAAAAGATGATAATTTATAGAATATGATTAGTCAGAGTATTGAGCTTACCAAAATACAGCCTTCTGTTCACTAGAGTGTGATAATTTAAATAACTGGCACCCCATACCTTTACAGAACTGGAACTGGAATATGATTTCTCAAAAATGAATTTGATAATTTCAGGTAAAATACGCATATATGCTAAAAGAATGCTGAGAATACGATCCTTCTATGGGTGGCTAAATTTGGGGTTATGTGAACATTTTCTAATACTTACTTCGTTTATACCATTTTTTCCTCAGAGAAACAGTTGTTTTTCCTCTTAGAAGTGCTTAGGCATTATGGCAAGTGAGTTTCAGTTCTGCTGCCTGAAATATTCGATGTTTTGTTTGAAAGAACACAGCATTAAAGAACCCATAGATTGACTAATATTCTTCATCTTTCAGTTTGGATGATTGTAATTCAGCTGATTGTGTCTAGTTTGATGTTTGAGGATCTGAAAAATATTTCACAGTAGGGGGAAATGCTCAATGTCTGAAAGAAGCAGAAAATTGTTATTGGTCTGACAGCGTTTGATGCAATGAAGAGGTCTGTAAGACATAGCCCTTGCAAATCTGTCTTCAATACACAAAACTGTGACTGAATTAGCTGTTTCCCTGTTGATTCTTTCATGTACCCAGGTATAAAAATTGGTGAGTTTCTCTTGTCTTCAGAGTGCCATTGGATTTTATTTCTGAATTTAAAATGAATAGTAAAATATTTGTAATGCTGTTCTTTAACCCACCTAAATCTTTGAAGAGAAACCTGCTTATATTGTTGTTCTGAAGCTTAAAGTTTACATCTAGATCACACTCAGTAAGCTCCTCAGCCTAAACCTGCCACACGTGTAGTGTCTGATGCATTCAGTATTTTGTCCTTATATTGTTTTCTACTGTCTGAAAAATAAGTCTGATGAACTTTCACTGTAATTGAGTAAAATTTGTTTTTGGCCTTTATTTTGATGATTAAGTTAGGATTCTAGGATGCTGAAGTTACATAAAAGGAGAGGCATAGATATTATTTTTGAGAATGTCTTTTGCCTTTGAAGCATTGCATTCTTGTCTAAATTTGCAAAAGTTTAGCTGATTTTGTATGTAATTGAGTATGCAACCATGTGAAGAATAAATCTTATTTTGGAAATCTGCTGACCTTAATATTTTTCTCTACACTTTCTCCAAATACTTTGCTCTGAATACCTTGATGGGAATTGGAATATATCAAAAAAGATGATTATTTTTGTTGTGGCTTGGATATTAAAGGGTATTAGTTACCCAAGAGATACATTTTCTGTTTTTCTGACAGTGTTCAGTGACATGAACCCACTCATAAGTGACTAATAAGTGATTTTTACCTACTTTTTTTATCTAGTGTTTATTTTGAAGAGTTATATTACCCTGAACAAATGAAATTACCTGCTTTAGTTTTAGTGGGAAGACTCATTCTGATCATCTCATCCTTTGCTCTTCAGGCCATCTCAGTCCTTCACTCTCCTCTGGCTGCCTCTGCAGCAGTTGATAAACGGGGATGACAGCTTAAAAGATAGACGGCTGTGAAGTTGGGGAGTGGGGTGAATTAACCCATTGCAATAAGAAAGAACATTCCCCAAACAGTCTTTAATTTCCAATTTTGTAGAAGAAGCTCGCTCATTTTTGGAGTAAAAGGTATTTTCATATCTGTTTAGGGGGGAATTAACTCATCAGGAAAGAATATTGTTAGGTGTTTAAATCCTAAAACTAACAGATATACTGACACGTAACTTAGTAGATCACCCAGACAAACTTGGTGAAATCTTTTGTTTTGTCTGGTAAGACCCCTGCTTACCACGCCGCCTCTTCTCCTGTCCCCAGATCAGTTTGCTTTTCTCTTAACTCCAGTTTGCTTTTCTTTTTAGTCTCATGCTTTTGGGTAATTTTAGTTGGAGGTTGGAGAGGAGGTAAGGAGAAAGTGCTCTTGTTCAGTGTTTTGGTTCCTATAAAAAGGGTGCTGCCTGACCCAGTTCATCTCTATGTCCTGTTGACTTTGTTATCATTCCAGGTAATTGGAAGAAAATATAATAGATGCGCATCATTAACACCAGCTCAAAAATATATTCTTGTCAGTAAAGATTTCTTGTCAAGATGTCTTGGATTGCACTTTTGTTACGGGAAGACAGTGTAAATAGTTAAAGAATGTTGATAAAATTGAAACATTTGGCTATGGAATTGTGTGGTGTTAGAAGGTTTCTGTTTGTGAACTGTATGTATTAAAAAATAAAATTTCAGAAACTAATATTGTATTCTCTTTTTAGTGTGTCACTATTTTTTGTTGGGATTCTGGGTTTTTGAGTTTGGGATTGTTTGATCAGAAAAGATAGTAGAGAAGACTTTCTGAAGGTTTGATCACTATTCAGATAGCCATTTCAAAGTCACTACTGCATCTAATAAACTTTTTATGCTGTTTGAAAATGGTATGTCACATGTAAATTCCTTTTGCAACAAAATAAACATTCTCTGTAACAAATTTGGTCCCATATGGATAATCCACAATTACTGTTCTGGTTACAGGGAACTCTATTGAATAGGTAGATAGTCCTGTTCTTCAATTTTTGTTGTTGTTGGTCTGTAGCAATTTTCATAATGAAAAGCCTGGATTTCATGCTTCTTTATTATAAGAAAATGAGAACTGAGTTGTACTTAAACTTTTTGCTGACTTGATGCACTGTGATCAACTAAAGCTTAGCTTTCAAATCTCCTTGTCCCGTTCATTTCAGATATTATTCTCAGCCAATGGATTGAAATCCACAAAATTGTCAGAACACAAAATAAGATGTGGGAATGTGGCTTGAGGAAAGAGTCTCCAGTTGACTCAAAGCCTGTCTAATGACTTATTTACTACAGACATCTGAGGCATAAATTTTATTTAAAAGCCTTAAGGACTTGGGAAATTATGATTTCTACTAGTGATTTTATGTCAACAAAACTCCTTTGCAATTGTAAGGAAAATACAGTTCTTACTACAATAGAAAGAAAAAACCTCAAAGTTAAACAGTTATTAAGAATTAAGTTTAATGAAAGAAAAATCTTATTTGCTCTTAGTGGTTTCAGTTTCTTTAAATCTTGCTTATGTTTTGACTTAAGCCACAGTTAGACTGCTAATTATTATATAGGCTGTTTCTCTAGTAAAGAGTTAAATTTTGGAAGAAAAAAAGCTTTTCTTGAGCTTTTTGCTCTTTTCACGTTCTTTCGGCTCTCTACACCTGGGGTAAACCTTATCTAATGAATGAGAAATATCTTTGAAGACAGTAAAGTGTTGTACAGATGTACTAGAAGTAATGTGTTAAAAAATTTTTTTTCTTCTAATGGCAAACTTTAGCACTGTGATAATTACCTTATATAAGCCTGATTTGGTATTGCTAATCCTCAGGGACAGCAAAAATAAAAATAAACAAAGCACTTTGTCTTCTAGAGTTCAGTAAAAACACTGATTATTACATTTGTCAGTGTCCAAATGGAACTGTCACCATATCACCATTTACTGGTGATGGACACCATGCCAGTGGTTCTAATACGCTTGTTTGAAAATTTAGATTAGACTTTAAAATCAAGTTTGGAGCTCTCTAATTACCTAAAGTTAATTACCTAAGTGCCTAAAGTAGAAAACTTATAGCCATAACAGTCACAGAATTTAGAGATAGATCAGAATTTAGTGCAAGGACTGTGTATTCTGTTGTATTCACATAGTATATATAGATATATATATTTAAATTTAAGTATAGTTGATTTACAATATTCTATTAGTTTCAGGTGTACCACATAATGATTCTATATTTTTATAGTTTATAATCCATTTAAAATTATTGTAAAAGATTGGCTATATTCCCTGTGCTGTACAATATATCCTTATAGTTTATTTATTTTATGCATAGTAATTTGTATCTCTTAATCCCATAGCCCCCTCTGACCCCTCTCCCCTCCCCTCTCCTCATTGGCAACCACTAGTTTGTTCTCTGTTTTGTTATATTTGTTATATTCATCCCTTGTTTAAACCCCATTTTAGAGATAAACTGAGGCCCAGAGAACTTAAACTTGAGATAAGTTCTCATAGATAACAGCTAACTGGGAATTAAGTCTGGATTCCCTCTCCTAGTCCTCAAAATGGCATCAGTTGAGAGAGAACTTGGGGTTTGTTTGACAAGGGGAAGTCATTCTGAGAGGCCTTGCTGAAACCCCTGCATAAGGGCAACAGGCAAATTTGAAAGCACCCCCTATTTTTAGAAAGAGGAAAGCAAATGGGAACACTTACAACTTACACAAGGGAGAAATAATATTTGAAATCAGTAATAGTGTATTTTACCTCATTTTTGGTGCATTCATTTGTTGACATCTGTTCCCTTTTGTTAAGATCAATCATTGCTTGAGAAGAACTGTGTCAGAGTGTAAGGTGGCATTTTTACAGTTTACACTAAGAATCCATCATTTCATTGACTTTGGGATCTTGGAGATGATCCAGACATGTCAGGCTGTCGAATTTGATAGCTTTGGTCTGTCCAGTTGGGGCAGTTTTCCTCTCTGACTAACTTTTCAAACAGTTGCACTTGGTCTGTTTCATTTTCAGTTCTTCACTATTTTGCCTGATACTCTGGTATTTCAGACTTTTCTGAGTTGCTAAACCTGATGACTGTTTATTTGTACTCCACACAACCATAGGGGGAAAAGTGCTGGTTGCATATTTGAGAGAATTAAAAATTTTCATGGTGAAGAGGTTATCTCCTGAGCTAATGATTAGTGATATTCCTAGTTATTGCGAAACTGTGGGTTGGCAATCAGCGCGTTACACTTTCTTGCTATTTCCATCACATTAACAGATCACATATTTTTTTGAAGCCCTGATGACACAGCAAGTGGCTGATGAGGAAAGGAAGCCAGGTGAAGCCCCGAGGCTAGGGTTTGTCTGAAGCTCCAGGACCCAGTGGCTCTAAGAAGAGAGTGGTTTGGGCCAAGAGAGAGATGGTGGCAGTCCGGGGGATCTTGTGAATATTTCAAAAAGTTTAATGGAGATCATAACGTTGCCTACCACAAGACTGCACAGGATATCTGAAAGGTCAGTTTATTTTTGGCACGAGTTATAACAACCTTGGTTGTCTCAAGCTGCTCAGAAACACTGGCAGTAGCATATGCCTTTGATGAATAATATATGAGAACATAAATGAATTAACACCTCATAAATGCTGTTTATTTTACAGACGCAACCTTTCAAAACAAGATAGATCGTACTAGATGAGGGGTGGTCTTTGGTCATGGAAGAGTTCGGAAGATGTCAATTTTTTAGTGTCTGCTTTTCCTAATCCTTTTCCTTTTACCTGTTGTGATGTGATATGTTGACCTTTGCTTGCTTTTTTTCGTACCTGCCCATCTCTTTTTCTTCCCTTGTCCTTTCTCTTGCCTTTCCTGGTGCATCAACAGGAAAGCCTACTGGCAAACCTAGAAACGAGTTGGTCAGTAAATCAAGAAAGTTAAAAAAAAAAAAATTCCTGCAGTTGGCACAAAGACAAGTTGATCAATGGAAAGACAGAGTCCAGAAGGAAACCATACTTAACATATATAGACAACTAATTCTTGACAAAAGTGTCGAAAGAGCTCAGTGAAGAGAGGATAATGTAACAAATGGAGCTGGGGTATTTGATATCCATATGCAAAAACCAAACAACCAATCAAACCTGAATCCATACTCATACCTTATTTAAAAGATTAATTCAAAGTAGAATGTAGATCTAAATGTAAAATCTAACAATGGATAATTGGATTTTATTAAAATTAAGAACTTCTCAAAAGACATTGTTAAGAAAATAAAAAGACAAGCCACAGACTGGAAGACAAGGACTTGTATCCGGAAAATAATGAAGAACTCCTAACAGATAGTAATAAGATCACTTTAAAAAGTGCAAAATATTTGAACAGACACTTTATCAAAAAGAAAAAAGTAACAAACACATGATAAGATATGCAATGTCATTAGTCATTAGGGAAATGCAAGTTAAAACCATAATGAAATGCCACTACATACCCATTGGAATGACTGAAGAAAAAAAAAAGAATGTCAGTTGCTGACAAAGATGTGAAGTAAGAAACATATGCTGCTGATGGAAAAAAGTTTGGCAGTTTCTTAAAAAGTTAAACATACACTTTATTCTGTGTCCCAGCCACTCCACTTCTGTGTGTTGACTCGAGAAAAGAAAGCCCTTCACCCAAAGACGTGTTACGGGGGGTTATAGCAGTTTTACTTGTAATAGCCCCAAAGAGAAACAACACAAACGCCCATTAACAGGAGAATGGATGAACAAAATGTAGAATACTCAGCAATAAAAAGTGACAACTATTGATACATGCAACCCGGATGAGTCTCTAATCAACACTGAAGAGAAAGAGGCCAGAGGTAAGGAAAAGTACACACTGTATGATCCCATTTATGTGAAACTTCAGAAAATGCAAATGAACCTATATTGACAGAACAGTGTTTGCCTGGGGATGGGCAGAGGAATATTACTGTGGGGGAGACAAAACTGATTACAAAGGGGCCTGAGGAAACTTTTGGGGTGACAGATGTGTCCATAATCTTTATTATGAAGATGGTTTCATATATATGTCAAAACTTACATTATAAATATGTGTAGTTTATTATGTTAATTATACCTCCCTCCATAAAGCAGTGAATTCCCTGCTCATGACTTACATACCATAAACATTTTAATTAAATTTAAATCAGGAATATAGTCATTGGACAGATTGGGTTGTTTGTCTTAATGTGTGATTCCTGCAGTTGTAGGACCATGCTGACTTTCTTGCAAAACCTCCTTTTGTGATGCATTCTGTAAGGAAACTTCCCATTTGGTTCTCTTCAGAAAGGAATGAGAACTTAGACATATGAGAAACAATATAATTATACCAACTCTCTAGACTTTTGGGATTTCTGTCCCCTCATCTTTTACTGTATTATCGCCTGTGTTTAACTTAATATTTTTGTGTGTATATGATTGTCCTATCATTCCAAGATATCCTGCCGAGTTAGCAAAATATTTTCCTTATATAATTATATGTCTTTGATTTGTGTACTATTTTTGTCAAACTACGTTATTGCAGTGACAAGTATAACTGCCATAAACCAGTTTGGGAACGAACACGACTAGCTTTTGGTAAGGACATAGCTTTACTGGGGGAAACCGTATGCAGACCCTGACTAATAGAAGCTACCAGCCACTGGCATCCATCGACCTGAGGTCATTCATCACAGTGCAGTTTTACAAAATGAACTGGAGTCAGTGCAGTTGCTGGACTGGCTAAAGAAACATCAGTCGAGGGAGATTCTACTGCTCAAGCTCTCTGATGCCAGCTTTCCTCAGCTGTAATACTATGTCTCTGCCTTGAGGTAGGGGCATTACAAAGTGCTTAGTGCGATAAAGTGCTTTAGCATTACCCTGGCATGTAGTAAGTGCTAAAAATGTGCCTCATTATGATCATGTGTGTGATTTCCGAGAGCATTGTCATCATATTCGGGCAGGAAGGGCCTTAGAGATTGACTCCACTCAACTATTTTACAGTGAGGAAAGTGGCTCCACACACACATCAGCAAGTGGGGCTGAAGGCTGTGCGTCTCCCTGACGAGCTGGCAATGCTACGGCCGCTTCCCAGGAGGCTTCTTCCACAGGGGCTCCTGACAAGCTGGAGAGTCTCTCATACTAGGGGAGGAACTGCACACCGTATGTCAGTCTCATAAAGGAGCTGCTTCGGAGGGCAGCCGTACTTTGTCAGAGGCCGACCATCTTCAATAGCTGTGAACATCTTTAAAAGACATTTGCTGAATTCTGCTTCTGAAGTGTTGGTGTTCCTCCACACAGTGGAAATCGGGGTGTAGGAAGCGAGGTAAAACCAGGCCTCAGGCAATGAGGTAAGAAGGGCTGAGAAGGTTGTTGGACTAGTAACGAGATGAAATCTGATTTGGTGAGGTGGGTTAGAAATTTTGTGAAATCCAAAATATTGGATTTTTCCCAGTTGGGTTTAGCTTTAAACTGAGACGTATGCTCAGAAACTTGCTTCTTCTTAGGCTGGAAAGTGATCCATTTCTTCCCCTTCCTGGTGAAAACAAACAGTGGCTCAACAGTTGTGTTACAGCGGCTGTGTTTTTCATCTGAAGGATGCCCATGGAGGCGGGATCCACACGCCTGACCTTGTGCAGTGAAGGCCACTTGCAAATGATAACACGTGGACTGTGATGGAAACAGATCACAGTCACTCTGTGCTGGCCAGGTCCATGCGCTTCCATGTGGGTGTTTTCTTTTACTGGTCTGATCCAGCTTGAGGGATCAAGGTTGTCAGATGCACCTGCTGACCTGCCGCAAGGTCGTTAACTCCTCCCAGGCATCTGCACTCGCTCAGCCACCCAGGGCCAGTGCCCTGGTCTCGGAGGCAGGGAGCCTGGGCTTAAATTGTGTCTCCTCCAAATTCAGGCTCAGCACTTAATGTTTTGGATCATGCTTTCTGTTAAAGCAAGAGAACACAAACACCAACTTTCTAATATGCTTGGAGTGAGGTTTAATGAACTAATAGCTTAATGAATTTATAAACTCTTTAATGAGAAATAGAATGAGGGGTTATTAAAGTGAGCATGTCAGTGATGACTATATTTGCTTCTACTTAAAAAAAAATCTATCCCAGATGCCTTTGATTTTTGGTGTTAAACAGCTGTGACTGCCTGACTAAAATTAGTCTTCCACACGTCATGCTTCACATGCTAAATGCTAGTCCAGCGTTTACTGAGCACATACTATGTGCGGGGATAGGTGCCAAAAGGAGTCATGATTATTTGTTCAGAAGACTGATCACCTTCAATAGCTATGAACATCTTTTAAAAACTCTGCTGAATTCTACTTTTGAAGTGGTGGCATTCTATGAGAGGTGACAAGACTCCTTGAGGTATATACCCTTACAGTACTTCTTGCTGAGGATTACTGTGTTCATCTGCAATCTTCTACCCTAATACTGGAATAAAATTGTAAATGTAGATCCTTTTTAAAGTAACGAACTGAAATTCTAACAAAGCATTTGACTTATAAGGTTTGCATTTTTAGATTAAGAAGAATTTTATTAGATTGAAAAAATTCTGAAAAAGAAGTTTCCCTCCTGGCACGTCTCATTTACATTTTTGCCAGATTTATTAATGCACATGTAGCACTTTTGTGCAGGGAAGCAAGAGCTTTTTGAAGAATTGTGTTGCAATCTCAATCATTTTCCAGATGTCTTTAATCTGGTGTCTGTGTAGGCGAGATATGGGCTATAGTTCTTATTCTTTTGAAACTGGGATTTTAACATTAAGCATTTATAGGATGCTTAGTGTAAGAAGTACGAATGTTTTATTATAGCTTTCGGGGTAAAAACATTGCAAAAGAGGTGACAGACATATTCTGTTTCTGTTGCTCGAAGTTTATGGTTTTTCTTAAAGCTGATGTGCATATTTGGATTTGCATTAGTTGAAAGTTTTAAGAAAACATCCCTAGTGAATCATCTAAGCTATGGAAGAAAATGTATTAAAAATTCGCTAAGTTTTAAAATTCAAAAGAGATGATCTTATCTAAGAAGAATAATGTTTAAGATAGTCAAGTTGAAGTTTTTTCTTTTAGAACTGCCTATTTTGAGATTGGAGCAAGTACATTGGCACTTTTAGTTTTCTTGATTCATATATAATTTTAATTAATAGGATACTAACTATGAGTGTAAGGATTTCAAAATTTATAATTAAACCCCAAAGAAAGAAAATCAGAAAGGTCTTGAAGTAAATGGTCTGCTTGTGGAGATGTGCTCATCTTGAAAGTATACACTTCCAGGTCTGATGTCTAATATGGTCCAAGGAAGTAAGCTTTCAGCTCTTCAAATACAAGACTGCCTCTGCGGCCATCAGGGGGTGTGGGAGTGAGGAGGGCGGAGCCAGAGGAAAACAGCTTCCTAGGATCACAGTGTCAGCATTTAGCCAGGATGCTCTCATCATGAAGTTGCTCAGATGTGGGACACAGAGAAGATGCTAAACTGGAAGCCACGTGATGGGATTCCATGTAGATGCCGCTCTGAGTGTGCTGTCCTCGAGGGCAGGGCCAGTGCTTTCAACATCTTGTATTCACAACGCCTGGTACAGAGCCTTGCCCACTAGCTAAATGAACGATTGAATACACGGACAGCTCTGCATACCAGACACACACATGAGCTAGTTGTGGGAAAACTCAGAGTTTTTCTTTTCACCTGGTATGCCATATCCTGGTTTTGTGTTTTTGATGCCTGCTCCTTTGGGATTCCTTTCAGAAAATCAAATATCAAAATCTTAGAAGAATCAATACCTAGGTCATGAGGACTGACCTCTATTCTGGGCTGTAGGTAAAAATCGCTTCATCTCTCACATGTTTAGAATAAAGGTGATCGTATCTATGACAACTTATGTAGTTAAGATGAAAAAAGTTAGAATTAGAGAATGTCAGAAGTAGAAGGCACCTTAAAAATCCTTTTTCTCAATTTGCTTACGGTATAGAAAGGGAAACAGATAGATACAAGGGTTGCTTAGAATCAAGGCCTTCACAGCTGTGCCATCCAGTCCGGTAGCCACTAGCCAGCCACATGTGGCCATTCAAATTACATTTTAAAACATTTAAATTAAAAATCCACTTCCTAAGTGGCACTCACCATATTTTAAGTTCTCAGTAGCCATGGTGGCTGGTGGCTATCATACTGGGAAGGGCCAACTGTAAAACATTTGCCTCATTGGAGAAAGTTCTATTGGACATTTTGGACTAGACTTTTTCATCACAACTCTTTCCTCTCCACCGTGAAAACCTTAATGAATGGGTTCCTGATGATCGGCCCCAGCACTGTGTCATATATTTCAAGAAAGAATTTAAAATTAGAAACAATGAATGAAATAATTTTGTTTTTTACTATGCTTTTTCGGTTCTCTTGGGAGGGAAGTGTACTCAGGAGCCTCGTGGATTATGTGTGGTTCAGACATCAACAGCCTAAAGTGAGCAATCACAGGGCCGTTTTCCCGAGATGGAGTGGAGTCGAGCATTAGGCCTTCTTCGCCTGCCTCTTGTGAAATACCAAGGTTAGTTTCAGGTCTGTGTCATGTGATAGTAACTTCCTACTGCTGGCGTTCTTAGCAGCTCTGCTTAATTTAGCATCCTCTATGAGTAGCTAAATGTATACTTAATTCAGTTTTTAATAATCTAATATTAATGGCTTTTTTTTGAGTTGTTAATGCCTTGTGAACCTTCATCAGACTTAACCCCAGATGATTTTTCTTTGTTGAGTGGTTCTGATAGATCACAGTACTAATTGAATTATTCCAAGAGTAACAGTGAAATAAGTAGAGGCTGAGTCTTGGTTTTTACTCCTGGGTTATTATTTATCCAAGTAATTAACATTTGTGGAATCCTCTAAAGTCACAGGCTTTGTAGACATACTTGATTGTTTAATGTCAGCTGAGGGCTGTAAACTAAGGGCATTGAGGGAAATAAAATCCTGAAGTACAGTCTTAGATCAGAAAGTCAGCTTTTTAAAGCTTTTAATCAAATGTCACCTTCTTTATGCAGCCTACCCTGACCACCCTTCTGGGATCCATGATTTCCTTTTTTCTACACTATTTTTTAATAGCAGTCATCACCTTCTGTCTCATTTATTATTCTTATTGTTTATTGTGTGTCTCTCTCTACTAAAATCTAAGCCCCTGAGGGCATGTCTTTTTCTGGAGGGGGCATATATCTATTGCATATACCACACGTCTAGAATAGTGCTTTTTCACAGAATAGATGCTCAAAGTAGTTAATGAATGAATGAATGAATGAATAGGTGACCATGATCACCAAGAGTGATGTTTTCATGTAATGACTCCATTAAAACTACTGTTCTTAAATTATGAGCATTCAATCCAGTGATCACTCCCTCTCCCAGGACACCACGCCACAGGTACCATTTTTTCTTCCTACCTTGCTGGCTAGCTCCTTCTCAATCCCTCCCTAACTGTCTCTACTTCTTCTGCCCAGTCTCTTAAACATGGAGTGGCCAGTGCTCAGTCTTCTCTGTTCAGTCTTCACTCGTTGTCTTGGTGGTCTCATCCTGTGTCCTCACATTAAATGTTAATCATGTAGTGTGAACACCTACATTTACATATCTAGCCCTGACTTCTTTCTTAAACTCTAGGCTGTATTAGTTGAAAAACAAATGACCCCCACATTTCAGTGGCTTACACTGCCAAATATTATTTCCTGCTCATAGATTTGCAGTTCAGCCGCATCTCAGCTCCAGGCTACAGGTTGGGTTCAGATGTCCCCCTTTTCCCATAGATCGAACTTCTCTGCCAGGCTGAAGGTACCACCTCTTTCTGGTCTGGGTTATTCTCTTGTAGCAGAGAGCAGGAACAAAAGGGCAGGTGAAGATTTTTGATGTCTTTAAACATGGCATTTATCCCATCTGCTCTCATACTCTTGACCAAAGACCAAGATCTGCGGCCAAGACCAAAGTCAAAACAGGGAAGTACACACCACTGACTGAAAGGGAGGGAATGATGCTGAACAATACAATCTAGCAGAATGTCTCTTAGGCATTTCAGGCTCCACATGTCCAACACTGAGTTCCCGATCTTTCCCTCCAAATCTGCTCCATTCTGCATCATTATGGTTATTGGTAACTGCAGTTGCTTAGACCCGAATCCTTGGGATCATGCTGGACTCTTCTCTTTCATATTTTATATCCAGTGTTTGAGAAAGTCCTGTCAACTCAGCCATCAAAATATGTTTAGAATCCAAACATGTCGCAGAGCCCAGTGCTGCTGCTTGGTACATGTCATCATCTCTGCTCAGCTCCCTGAAACAGCCTTCCAGTCCCTCTCACTGCTTCTGCCTTGCCCTCTCAGTGCATTTGCAGCACAACAGCCCTGCTTGAAACTGTATAATGTTTCCCCTTTTCTCTTAGAATAAAAGTCAGATCAGTTTCCTTGCCCTTCCAGCAACTAGGGACCATCCTCATTCCTTAGCTCAGGGCCCCCTTCCTCCATTCTCCCCTTCCTCCGTTTTCAAAGTCAGCAATGGCGAGTTGAGTCCTTCTGACACGGCATCACTCTGACATCATTTTCTACCTCCCTTTTCCTTTTAAGGACCTTTGTGAGTATATTGGGCCCACTCAAGAATTCAGAATAATTTCCCTATTTTAGTGTCAGCTGATTAGCAGCCTTGATTCCATCTATACCCTTAATTCCCCTTTACCATATAACATATTCACAGGCTCAGGGGATTAGGACATAGACATCTCTGTGTGTGGGGGTGGGGTGGGTGGAGGGTTGTTACTTCTGCCTCCCACACCCCTCAGGGGACTACCTCTTCTACCTGTTCCTGTTCTCTTTCCCCTCAGGAACCTGCAGATCGTGCCCTCCTGTGGGATTTTACACGTGTTTTCTTCTTAGTTAGGTCTCTTCTGACTTGAAAATTGCAGCTTGTACCTAACACTTTCTTTCCCCTTTCTAGCTTTATTTTCCTTTAAGGCACTTACAATGGACATACTATATGTTGTATGTATGTACCTGTTTTCATTTAGTGTCTGTTTTCCCCACTAAAGGTAAGCTCCATGAAGAGAGATCTTTGTCTGTTTTGTTTACGACTGTATCTCAGCTTCTGAAACAGTAGCTGGTACAAGGCAAGCGCTCAGTGAGTATCTGTTGAGCAAATGAAGGAAGAGTTTTCATCTTTCATCAGTTGGAAGGATGGTTCATTACAATCAACTAAGGAAATCAATTAATTATTAACTGACAAGCATTCCTTGAGAATTATGTGACTAAGAAGATGTAAAGCAAATGGTCTGTGAAGCCTAGCAAGGTTCTGAGCCACAGGAACCTGTGGTGTCAGGTTACAAGTCAGTATTTGAGGCAGGAAAACGCATCCCTCTCCCATAAGTCCCTCTCTGGCAAGGTTTCCTCGGCCATTGTGTCAGGAGGGCCTTTCTTTACTAAAAACCCATGATTTCATTCTGGGAAGCGATGTGTCCAACCCAGATACAAGATACGTTCTCCAGCCTCCCTTGCAGCTTTGGGCTGCTGATGAGATTTATGCGGAAGTCCTGGTGGGGCTCCTGGGAATCCTCAGAGGGGCCTACTCAGTTGGAAGGTGCCCTTTTGTCTTTCTCCTGTTTGTCCTTCTTCCTCCCTGGAGTAAGAATGGAATGTCAGGAGCTCCAGAAGCCATCATGGGCCATGGTGTGGCTGGAAGGAAGGAAGCCAAGTGTTAAGGATGGTAGATCAGAAAGATAGAAGGAGGCTGGGTTCCTGAGGACCGTGGAGCTGGGATCGCAGTCCTGGGTCACCCACGTCAGAACTTGCTATAATGTGAGTTAAATAAGCCGTTGTGTGGTTATTTCCCTTTTGCAGCCTCTCCCCCAGATCTGTCCTCCACTCTCTGGTCCATGATCTGTGCCCTGAGAGGCTCCCTTGCCCTCTGGCTTCCAGTTGGGGTTGGCCAGGCAAGGCACTGGGCAGGAGGTCAGTGTGGGAGAAGAGTAGGATGGTTCCTTCTGTTCCCTCCCTGCTTGCGTCATCTTGGTTCTGGCAGAGGTGGTTCCTCTGTGGCCGCAACTCCTGTTCAGTGGCCTCCTCTGTGGCCACTCTTGCTGACCAGCTCCAGTGATACCATCTCTCCAACTGTCCCTTCACCCTGGGGGTGGTAATGGCTTCCCTCTGTTGCTAACCCCAGGGGGTGCCACCTCCCCTTGCAGGTTTCCTTAACCCTGTCCACACCTCTGTGATAGTGCCTCCCTTAAAGTGTGTTCCAGTTAAACCCTTTTGAATGTACCATCTGTTTCACACTGGGATCCCGCCTGATGGAGTTTGATATTTATTTCCCTGCTATATGCAGCTAAATTTAATCCTGACGGATACAGCCGACATGTTGTTTGAGAAGTATCTACAAAGTTGTCCCTCTGTACCCACATCTATGGATTCAGCCAACCACAGATCAAAAATATTCAGGAAAAAAATCCAGGAAAACTTCCCCAAAGCAAAACTTGAATTTGCCTGGACAGTTGACCCTTGAACAATGGGGGGGGGGGGTAAAGGACTTGACACCCTTCCACAGTCAAAGGTCCCTGCCTAACTTTACTGTGGATCAGGCAGTGCTGTGGTACATATTTAGGGGGAAAATCTGTGTATAAGTGGATCCATGCAGTTCAAACTCATATTGGTCAAGGGTCAGCTGTGCATTGTGTTTGGTATCATAAGTAAGCTAGAGATGGTTTAAAGCACACAGGAGGTTGTGCATAGGTTATAGGCAAATATTATGTCATTTTATATAAGGGACTTGGGCATCTGTAGATTTCGGTATCTGTGGGGGTCCTGGAACCAGCCTCCTGCAGATACTGAGGGAGGACCCTATTTAGATCCTAGATTCACAGTCTGTTTAACAAAATGATCCTACTGTTAGTATGATCTCATTGTTAGTATGATCTATTCCTTGATTTTTCTTTGTAAAATAAACGATTTTGTTTGACTTTCTGTTCTAATCCTCTTGTCTTAGTTCACCCGCTAAATTTTTTCTCCAAAAGCTCGACCTTAACTACCACTCGAGGCCCACAGTTGCCCTGACTTCTTGCTGGCAGCCTCCTTCTGCTTGATCTCCTCTGACTAGTCAGTCAGGATGGCTTGTCAAGCATCTCTTGAGCATCGCCCTGTGTTAGCAAGACAGATGGGCCCTGCTGTCGTGAAGCAGCGAAGTCAGATGCTGGACAGACGCTTCCTTGTCTGACCCATCCACATGGGAGAGGACTGACCCCTCCAGGAACACAGAACAGGGGATACAACCCAGTCTGAGGGACGTCCACAGGGGAGGTGGGGAGATGGCATTTAAGCAAAGACATGAGGAAAGGCTGAGTAAAAAAACTAGCTAGGCAAGGGTGCAGACTGGATCAGGGCAGGCGTTCCTGGTGGGGCACACAGATGTGTAAAGGCCTTGATGGGATGAGTGAGGGGGTGTGCTCCTAGAATTGGAAGCAGCCTGTTGGAGCTGGAGAGACCAAAACAAGGTAAGGTAGGGCTGGAGTGGAGGCTGAAGGGCAGAGTTTGTAGGATCTGTGGAGCTTTGGTAAGGACTTGAGACTTTAGCCAAAGGGTCATGGGAAGCCATTTATGGTGGTCGTGAGAATGTGCCTCCTGGACTTGCAGCAACAGGGAGGGAAATCCTCCAGGGGTCCAGCTGCCCTGTGTTGAAACCCGTCACTGTGTCTGCTCCGCGGCTGAGCTTGTGCAGGTTGCTCCCAGACATCGTAGGCTGGAAGGCTGTCTGTAGCTGGGGGCTCTCGGCAGCTGCCAGGCTTTTCGGAAGACGGCACAGCAGTCCCGGCGCTTCTGCTCGGCGTCCGCCCCTCCGTCCTGCCCCTGGGGTCGGACTGCGTGGTGCTCTCCCAGCCTCCCCGCCCTCCGCCTCTGTCTTCCCTCACCGGCATCTCCCCTAGAACGTCCTCACCTGTGCAATCCTGTCTCTGAGTCTAGGGTCTGGGCCGCACGTTTTGAGAGGGTTGTTTACTACCTGGCCGGCCGGGTTAGAGGGCTCACCAGGTGAGAGAGCTAGAAAGCGGTGTCCAGTGCGGGTGGCTGATGTAGCTGGGTGTTTAGCTAAGGTCCTGACTAACGCCACCCTGAAGGATTCCGAGCAGGAAAAACCAGGGTAAGTGAGGCTTTTTTTCCCTAGTCCGGAAGTCTTTTATGTTTTTACACTTGTCATGCCATGAATTCACAGGGACCCGTCCCAGTGGCCCAGGCCCCTTTCCCCTGGTCCCCACAGTGCTGCTCTGCCAGGAGCAGGCTGGCGCTTCAGTTCAGACCGAGTGGTTCTCTCTTTGGCTTCCTCCTTTGTCTGGTCATTTTCCTTCACACGTGTCAGGAAACTCTCTTGGCTCTTGTGCTGAATATGCTCAACACGTATTTTAATTCTCTGGGCGACAGTCTTGCCCTTAACCTGTTTGTTGGCGGCAATGCCAGCAGCACACCAGGCACTCTGTAGACCCCCTGGGTTTTGTCTTGGGAATGCGGATGGGGTGTTCCTGTTTGAACAGTGCTGGTTCCCTGATGTCTGCAGTATCACCTCGCTTGTAAGTTCGCATGTCTGCGGTGGAAGGAGCAACTTCATGTTTTCTGAAAGGCCCGGCGAACATACAGCCATGCCTCTGCTCTTCCCGTTGCGTTAGTCATTTTGGTGAATTACTGGAAGGTGGTGATTCCAGCTGAAAGGCAAGTTTAGGTATTTAAGAAAAGATTTCTGGTTGCCGTGATGGATGGTGGACATGTGTGATGCTTAGGAGGTAAGGGGTGCTGGTCACGCGTGGTGAGAGTGGAAGAGGAGAGATGGAGAGAGTTAGGATGTGAAGTCAGGGCGTGGTGAGTAGGTTTGGTGGGAAGAAGGAAAATGACCAGGTTTCTAGTTTTATTTCTTTCTCCGTTGACAAGGATTTATTATGTGAAGGGGACTCCAGGCCAGCCTAGAGCGCACAGCCGAGGGCTTCAGTCCCTGTCTCACCAATTTGGAACCTGGCTGGTGAACGCCAACTCCAGCCCTCCTTGTCTGTGCCTCACGTGGCCCGGGCAGGGGCTTGAGAGCCCCCCACCCAGGCATGTGAGGACATTTCACCCTCCTGGTCTACAATCTTGTGCTCTTTTCATCAGTTTTCCTCCAGCATTCTTCATGGCAGGTTTTATTTCTATTTTTCAACCTTTGCTGGATTCTCTTACACCTAACCCCCCACCCCATCCTCAATCACAGGTGCCCACCTCGCCTTTATTTCACGCTGAAATTCAAGTCAGCAAATGAAAAAAATCTTTCGACTTCTTGCCACCAAACTACCAAACTTCACAGTATCTGTAACTACTCCTTTTTTCATTAAACAATTGTCCTCTAATGTTCAGATGTTTTACCTAAAACAGAAAGCATGACCCCCTTCTCAAACTGGCTAACTCAAATGCTTTGGGACAGACAGCCCTGGACGGCCATGCTGGAACAGCTTTAGACTGTCCCCAGAGCTGAAATCAAATGCTTTCTCCTCAGCGCAAGCTACCCTTCGGAGCTGGCTGTGGCCACCACCTCCCACGGTGCCCACGCCACAACCACTGCTTCCTCTCTCAATGGTGATACGAATTCTTAATTGCATTATTTTCATTAGATTGAAATGACAGTATATAAAATTTCCTTTGAAATTTTCTCAATTGTGTCCAGTTACGTAGCACAGCTTAGTAACCTGTCTAAGAGTGTCTTTATCAGTAATCTAACCAGCAAAGATCATCTCCACGTGTATGTGGTTGTACATTTTAATCTCATTGGGCTAACCCAGGACCATTTCTGTGATGCACATTGTGTTCCCTCTGGTTTAACGGAAAAGGTCCTAGACTTCTCCAAAACCTTGAAGTCTTCCACTGTTGTACAAATTGGAACACATTAGGAATTTCAAACTTTAAATGATCATTTGGTTCCTTTTCTATGTTATTTTTATTTTGGTTGATGCAGCTGGACTTGAACAAATGAACTTTGATCTTTGTTTTAAAGATTATTAAAAAAAATGTTATGCGTATATACATACAGCTTCAAAACCACTCCAGGGTATCATCTCCATGTAGTACATGTAAAAGTGCAGGTTGCTATTCCTTGAGTGTTTTATACTGTTAAGTTCAAAATCTTAAATGTTCTTCCTTGGAATTTATATTTACCTTCGGTTCCCAGTCTTCCTCTCCCCCTTTGAAGCCTAATTCAGTGAACTGTCTAGATTTTCTGTCCTGTAGCACTTCACCGTCTTGCAATCTCCCTTCCACCCTTAACCACTCAGGGGAGATTGCTCTAATCAGGGACGCCAATGCACCTTTATTGCTAAATACAATAAATGCTTTTATTCCTCAGCTTAACCTCTGGGCAGCTCTTAGGGAAGCTGCCCACTCCCTTTTTTTCTGAAACACTTTATTCCCCAGGTTTCCACGACAATGCACTTTCCTGACTTTCTGTCCTCCTCTCTGGATGCTCTGCAGTCATTCTCTACTCATCTCTTAAGTCTCCTGCTCCTCTCTCAAGTCTCCTGCTCCTCTCTTGTAGAGAAGAGACATTCCATGGCGATCTGACAACTCTCTACAAAGACATCGTCACCCACCAATCTTCCTTTCTTTATCACTCTAATTTTATCAAACAGAGGCGACAGGTAGTTGACAGATTACTGATGGTGGTTTGAGGCCGCCTCCTAAGAAAGTTCTGCAAGGATAGTCCGTCTTCACTCTTTAGGACATGGGGGTGCTTTACCCCTTATTTATACTCCATCTTGGGACTTTGGCTGAAATTGAGGCAACAGGCAAAAAAAACTTACTTAAGGTCTTGTTAGAATATGTATACTTCTTCTCGTCTTCTTACTCAAAGTCATGCTTTTTATTCCAAACTGTTCTTTGCTCTAAACTTTAATGCATCTCCCTACTCAGTCTGACAAGCTAGACAGCTTGCTGAAACAAAGTTTTCATGAATGTCTTAGTTTTTACATTATTCTTGATGGACTTGAGAATGTGCCCTTGACCAAGTGAATTACTAAGCAAGGAATGAGTATTAAATATTTCCAAGAGTCAGGGTGGGTTCAAGAACAAATCAGGGTAGACTGATCTCATCAAACTTATGAAAAGGTTGCTAGACAGGTAGTTCAGGGCAGTGTTTACAGACATTGTGAATATCTGCCTCAATGAGTTTGACAATTCTCATGAAATTCTTGTGAATGTGATAAAATCGCTGTCTTAGATTCAAGGTCAATTGTGACCGAATGTTAGTGTGCAAAATGTTGATTAGTATCCGATGTCTAAGTGGAGAGAGTATCTGGTCTTGTTCTCTGTGTGCGCAGGCGCGTTTCCTCCTTAGTTTCCTTAGCAAGGATGGCATTCTAGTTGGTGGTGAGTGTGGGTGGTGGAGCCAGACAGTTCTGGGTTTAGATGAGGTCTGTACTGAGTATAGAGTATTGGAGCGCATAGCAGGACTCCTGGCACTTAGTAAGCCCTCAGGAAATGTTAGCTACACTATTCCTCTCCCATCATTATAGTGTATTTTGTAAAGACGTAGCAAATATGCTCAGCCAACTTTGTGCAGGTGACGCAAAGCATGAGAGATTCTAATACTTGGAATGACAAAATCAGATTGCGAATGTTCTTACCAGCATGTGTAAACAAAGAAAAACAGAGGGCATTACTCACCACCCAGCTCTTCAGGGATGAAGTCGTAACCCGACCCGCCACAGTCACTGACCACACCCTGAGAGGAAATTAAGATAACAGGATGAGGCCCTCTGGGCTTTGGACAAGCGGGCCCCTTAGACAGTTAGATGTATATCTCAGGAAGCATTTGAATGAACCCAGACTCTTGCATCTTCCCATACACAGAAAAGCACTAAAATCATTAATTTGAGATATCTGTTCTTTGGGACCAGCAGGAATCTTTTACTACACATATTCCCGAGCTGAAAATCGTATATATAGTGGCTTCTCCACTGCCTGTTCAGAGCAGTTCCTTCAGAGTCACTGAGTGGCTGTCTCCCAGGCTGTCATCCTCAGCAAGATCCAGAATAAAACTTAAATTTACAACTCTTATGTTGTGTGTTTTTCGTTAAATTGACATTGAAATTGACATTTTGTTAAAATGACGATCATGAAGAAACATTTGTCAGAGATAAAGGCAACATATATGCAGAGGTCCCAAGAGCCAATAACACATTGTATGATGGGGGTGACATACTACTGAGAACATTCAGTTCAGCATGGATCAGGATGTGATGCAGAAATGTAGAATCTAGAATGACACTCTCCACGATGTATCCATTTCACACATGGGACTGGGTAGAATAAAATTAGTTAAATAAAATAAAATAAAAATTTTAGTTCTTCAGTTTCAGTAACCACATTTCAAGCACTTTCTAGCCGAGGGTGGCTGGTGGTTACTGAGTGAGACAATGCAACTCTAGAACTTTTCTGTGTTGGACAGAGCTGGTCTAGAATGCAGACAGTGTCCCGTCTCTCTGCACTACTCTGGTCCCGCCACATCAAGGATGTGGTTACGCTGGATCTGAGTAACACATTCAGAGGGACATAGATCAAACAGAGCTTTTCAGATTAGAGGGGCTGGAAAATGAGAGAAATAAAACTCATGTCATACGAGGCATGTTGAAGGACCTGGGTGATCAGCTAGGAGAAGAGACAGTGCCTTCTCTGAGCTGAACATCCAGGCTAGTGTGGGGAAGAGGAATCAGATGCCCTAGTGACCCAAGGGGGTAAACCAAAGACCCATTAGTGGACATTAGAGGAAGCAGGAATTGCTCTGCTATGCAAACCCAATAAATTAGAAGGGTCCTGGGGTCAGACAGCCTGTGCTCAAATCCTGCATGGAATCTTCCTTCTGGGCAGGTTACTTAAGCCTCACTTCTGTCATCTGTAGAAGAGGATAATGCCTCTTCCTCACAACATTGTTGAAGAGAATAAAAATATTATATATACAAAATGGAATACCTAACAAGTTAGCTGTATTTTTATGGCGTATTCTGGCTGCTCTAAGGAAAAATCATCTAAACGTTGAATGAGCTGCCTTGGAGTTACAAGCTCGCATCACTAGAGGTATTTAATGTGATGTTGACTTTTTGGCAGGGACTGTAGATGGCACTGAAGCTCAGAGTAAGACGTTGAATTGGAGCTGTAAGTTTCCTTCCCATGTAAGCGTGTGTGGTTATTTTGTTTAGTTTTGTTTCATTTCATGTTTATTTTCACCAAGGCCATCTATCCCCAAGCCTGGAGCATCTCTGACTCAGTCAGGTGACAGTTCATAGTGAACTGGGGGGTGTTCCAGGAGGGAGAGAATGGAGGGAGGGAGACGTGAATGAGGGCTGAGCCTCTGTGTCCTGCCTGGTACCTGCCAGACTGTACGCCCCACAAGGAGACTAGATAAGCTATCAGGCCTACCCTCGGAGCAGTGCAGGTATTCTGGCAAGAAAGAAGGCTGGAGTGGCCTTAGAGTTTTGTGGAAGGTTCTGGAAGATGTCCAGGCTGGTGTGTACCTGTTCTCCCGGCAGCCTACCTAATAGCTAAATGTGGCCTTGTAGCAGCTGGTAGCTGCTCTGAGTGCCCTCTTTGAACTGAACTGTAGGAATTAACGAATAAGGCATGTAAGAAACTTTATCAAGTCAGCAGCAGAACGATGTATTAGAAACATATTTTTAAAACTACTTTGCACAGAACTTTGCAAAAAGGAGGGGATTGGGATGGATGGGAAATATGATGATTGAATATTTATGGGTAAAAAATATGAGCTAACATAAGTATTTAATACATACTACTTATTTCCTGCTTGGACTGTATTCAAAAGTAAAATCACGATAAAATACCAGAAAGTTTAGCAGGGCCTCAAATACAATCTTACAGTAGTAGCTTGAGAAATTTTAGTTTAGGTTGTGAATATTGAAATCTCCCTTAAAGCTGTGTATCTTGTATCCAACACACTTCTTTGCCCATTTCCTCTCATTTATGTTTACCTGGTCTCTTCCCAGAGGAGGAGGCACACCTATGCAGCTCATTAGAACATGCTTGGATGCTGGCTGCACACTGTGGCTGAAACACCAGGATCTCTCAGTAGGGAAGGCCCCCACCCAGGGGGGTTCAGGATCTGCTGCCCAGCTGCAGAAGTGTGACTGCATCACTGTGTGTTGGGTTCTTGACTTAGTAGGGTGTTTATTTACCAGCTGATGGAAGTATGCATGTATGTATTTTAAGTAAGATTTCCTGATGTCATTAGGCACTAAAAACGTTAAAAAATGTATTTTGTTGGCCATTGTCAGAAATGTGCTCTTAGCACATATGCAGGAGTTTGTGAATACAGGGCAAGGATTTAGCACTTTGAGAGTTGTCCTGTCCTGGCAAGATGTTCAGAGAGGCAGGCCAAGAGGATGCTTAGGGCATCCACAAAGCAGCTGTTTTGAGAACAAAATTCCAAATATATTATTTGTTAGTTGGCAACTCAAAAACCAAACCAAAACAAAACAATAAAGAGGTCATCATGACTTCTTAATGTCTACGTGTAGTGACAGTGGTGATAGAGCACAGACAGAGATGGGAAATGCAGGTCCCCCAAATTCCATACGTTGTGGCTGGGTTCCTAGAGTGTGTTTGACACTTGTGGAATACAGATAACAGTTTGTCATCTCTCTGCTGTGGGTCTGTGTATCATTCATCCTTCTGTCCCTGGTGCCTCACCCAGCGTCTGGTTCAGCGCAAGTACTGCGCAACTGTTCTGTGTCAAGCTCTGGCTTGCCCACATCTCACTTGAGTGGACTACAGCCTGGATCCCAACTGCAGTTCGGTTTCGTCTGTTCAGAGAAGAATAAACTTCCCTGAGACTTTTTCAGCCTCACCTTGGTCAACAATCACTAACGTTGGCAGAAGAGGCCTCCTTAGTCGCTGTTCACGAAGTTGATTTTCAGGCGGGCGCTGGGTGACAGGCAGGCCCGGCGGGCGTGACGCCGGCTGCATCTGCGGGGCTCCGGTAGGTGGCGCTCCTGCTCTCTCTGTGTCGAAGCTCGCGGCAGCGCGGAGGCTATGGGTTTGGGCAGCGGGAATGCAAATCCCTCAACTCAAAGCAGCTTCTTGGGCCAGGGGCAGCACAAACCCTTTATCGGCGCGGTGGCAGCTGCTGCTGACCGTCCCTGCTTGCGGGCAGTTTCAGGGTAAAGGCCTTGGGAATCTGTTCGTAAGGCTGTTGCCGGCAGAAAGCGAAGCCACTGTCTAAAATAAGCAGGTTAGGCGTCTATTATCTGCTTCCTGGCAGACATGTCCGGGAGCAGCTTGGAGGCTGAGACCAGACTCCAACTCTGATCTGGAAAACCTCACCAAAATGGCCAACTTTCTGAAGCCCCATCTTGGAACCAAGTTAGTGAAAATCAAGACTATTTGGACCAGTGACAGAATTATGTTTTTTATAGCTATGCGCTGGCTTCTCCTGGTCAGTCCTGATTTCTAACACTCTGTCTTATTGCTAATATAAGAGCATTAGCCGTTGTCAGGCGGTGCCTCCCCTCTACTTGGGGTATAGAAAATATGGTCACCGTGGTCACCCTCCATTTCTGACAGCTGAGTCTCAACCAATGTTACAGACTGAATGTTTGTATTCCCCTCAGATTCCTATGTTGAAATCTAATCCCCAATGTGATGGTATTAAAAAGTGGGGCCCTTGAGAGGCGATTAGATCATAAGGGCGGAGCCTCGTGAATGAGATTAATGCCCTTGTAAAAGAGGCTCCAGACACCTTTCTCACTCCTCCCACCACGTGAGGACGCAGTGAGAAGAAGGCATCTGTGAACCTGCAAGTGGGCTCTCACCAGAAGCTCAGCCTGCCAGCACCTGGACAGTGGACCTTCCAGCCCCCAGAACTGTGAGAAATACATTTATATTGTTTAGAAGCCACTTAGTCTGAGATATTTTGTTGTGGCATCCTAAATGGATGAAGACAACCAACAACGTGCCCCTCTTTCTATCTAATTCAAACTTAAACCCTTCTACAAAGTGATGGGAAACCACGAGCCATGGGAATTTGGTTTCTGCTAGTCTCCTAGTTTATAGGATGAATGTCTGCTATGTTAGCAAATCCTTGTCCACCTCGAAGAGAGAGACAGGAGCTATGTCTCTTTAAAATGTAAGTGGATACAAAGCAACATCTCAGAAGGACAATCCACTTGTGGGTCATCTCCTTTGTGTCTGACAAGTGCTTGGCATGCATGCTGCCACCACTCCTCTCTAGGGCAGGTACCATTAATTTACTGTAGCACACTTTCCTGCTGGACCCGTTGTGGCCTCAGACTCTTTGGCACATGGAGTATTCTGTCTGGTTTCAACCGTGCTTGATCTTTAATATCTTTATTATGGTAGATAATAAAGGTCAAAATATTAACTGAAACAACAAAACAGATCCCTCATAGTTAGTTCTTTAAAGAAACGGAAACTCTAAGGAACGTCATAGGGAGTCATTTAATTTCCGAGCTCAGAAGAAATGTGATGCGTTTCCAGAATCTCGAGATGATGAAGCTGATACTCAAAAGACAAGCTGGGTGGGAATTTTGCTTCTGGTGAGGGTGGAATCACTTGTTGCGGGTTAACCCTTCCTCTAAGAACAACTGGAAAATTTGGAGAAAGTACTGTTTGAAGGTGTTGGAATGCCACTCAGGCAGCAAAAATTTGAAGGGACAAGGTCCTCAAGAGAAGGAAGAAAGCAGAGAAATGAAGTGACATTTCAGACTGGTGTTCTCCCTCAGGGCACTTGCAAGTATCCAAGCTGTGGCTGAGAGGCTGAGAAGCTAAGCAAAGCTTCCTGTAGTTTTAGGGGGCATCAAGAAACAAAAATTGGTGTTTAGAGATAGCCAGTGATTTAGGGCCTTGGTAAACACTCAGGCTTTGGGTTGAGACCCTCAAATTACTACACAACAGGAAACAGAAGACTCTTTAAAAAGTCAGAAGCCCAGCCTCAACTCTCTTCAATATATGATTGGGTGAGGTAGTCTGCTCCAGGTTAACTGTCTGTTGGAAGCAAAAATAAACTTCCTTCAGGGAGATAACACTATCTAGAGCTTTAAATTATCTCAAAAATTTTTACTAGAAAATGCCCTGCATTCAAACAAAAACCATCTTGTATATCTCAAGGCAAAATTACTGAACACTGGGGAAAAACACTCAAGGGATTTGAATATTGCAATTATCAGGCATGGAAGTTAAAATAATTGTGATTAGTATGTTCAAGAACTTAAATGATGAGATAGAAATTGCACTGGAAACTGAAAGAAATCAGATGGAATATCCTAAACTTGAAAATTAATACCTAAAATTAAGAATTTAATGGATTTGTTTTGCAATGGCTTAGATATAGTTGGAGAGGGATCATAAAATGAAACTTGAATCAGTGGAAGGCAGAAAGGGATTGGATAGAGTTAAATGGACTAAGGCCTTACTTTAGCCAGAAAATGGTAAATTTAAATACTATTTGACTTTAATAGTCAAAGATGAATGTTGAAATCTCTATGGTAACCACTAAATATGTAATGCAAGCTTGTATAATTTAAAATAGCAAGGTGGGGGGGGATGAGATAATAAGAAAAATGTATAGTCTAAAGGAAGACACAAAAAGGGGAAAAAAGAAAGATAAAGCAGAAGGAACACTTAAAACACATAGCAAGATGGTGAGTTTGAATTTATATCTGTCAGTTATAACATTGTATGTAAATAAATTAACAATTCCAATTAAAAGAGAAAAATTGTCAGACTGGATAAAACAAAATAAAAAACAACACCAAAACAAAACCCAACTCTATGCTGTATACAAGTGCATGTTGCAAATTATAAGAATATAGGAAAGTTGACAGTAAAAGAATGGAAAAATGACATAGCACATAAATGTTAACCAAAGGAGAGCTCATTTGCCTATACTTAGATAAAGTAGACTTTAAGGCAACGAGTGTTGTTAAAGATAAAAAGGACATTTCATACTAATAAAACAGTCATTCCAACATAAGAATATCACAGTTGTAAATAGGCATATACCTAATGATGTATAAAGCAATGCTTGATAGAACAAAATGGAGAGATATAAAAATCTGCAATTATAGTAGACTTTTAACAAACCTCTCTTAGTAACTAATGGAACCAGTGACCAAAAATAAATCAGTCATGATAAAGAAGATTTGAACAACATGATTAATAAAACTGAACTAACTAACGTATTCAGAATATATAGAACATTGTACTCAACAACTAACTAACAAAAGTTACATGGAACTTTTGCCCAAACTGACTATATGCTGGACTTAAAGAAAGTTTCAACAGATTTCAAATGAGTTAAATTATACAGAATATAGTTTCTGACCATAGCAGTATTAAGCTACTAATTGAAAAAGTTAAAAGATAAATAGAAAACTTTCTGTTTAGAAATGACTTAATATACTTTTAAACATATGTCAAAGAAAAACTAGTGAAAATTAGAAAATATATTGAATTGAATGATAATCAATATAGTAGACCAAAACTTGTGAAATGCAGTTAAAGACATTCTTAGGTAGTCTTTAATTCATATGTTAGAAAAGAAGAAAGGAAGAAAACCAATGATCTAAACATCTATCTCAAAAAGTCAGAAAAATAACAACAAATTAAACATCAAGAAATTAGCACAAACTAATATAACAAGCCAAAATGTACAATAAAGAAGATAAAATAGATAAAACACAAAGCAAGTAGTTGGTTCTGTAAACATTATAACTGATAACCCTCTAATAAGACTAATAAGAGACAGAGAGAGAAGGCATAAATTACCAGTATCTTAAGTGAAAAATACTACAGATACTACAAAATTTTTTAAAAATTGAAGAGGACATCATGAACAATTTGTGCCAATACATTTGAAAATGCTGGTGCAGTGGATTAATTTCTTAAAAATACAGCATTCAGTAACTGATATAAAAATGGGAAAATTTTCTAAAGAATATTAAATCCATAATTCAAATCTTTTCCACAAAAAACTCCAGAACCAGATAACTTAACCCAATAATTCTTTCAAATATTTAAGGAGATAAAAACACTTAACATACACAAACTCTCCCAAAGTATAGAAAAATAGGGAACACTTCCCAACGCATAAGGACAAGGACATTATAAGAAGAGTATATTAAGGCAATCCCTCTTATGAACATGGATGCAAACATCCTAAACATATTAGCAAGCCAAATCTAGTCACATAAAAAGGATATTCCTTCATGACCAAGTTCAATTTATTCCAAAAATGTGAAGTTAGCCTAACATTTGAAAATCAACCAATATATTCTATCACATTAACAGAACAAGAAGAAATCATGATTGTCTGAATATGTACAGAAAAAGCATTTGATAAAATTTCTATTTACAATAAATACTCATAGCAAACCTGAAATAGAAGGGTTCATACTTAATCTGATAGAAAGTGTCTACAAAAGTCATATATCAAGCATCCTATTTAATAGTGAAGTATTGTAAGTGTTCCCTTGAGATCAGGAACTAAAGAAAGAAGACCACTGCCACCAGACATATTCAAATTCTATCCAAGTTCCTTACCAGTACAGTAACTCAAGAAAAATGAATAAAAGGTGTAACGAGTGAACAGGAAGAAATAAGTGCCATTCTTTGTACATCACATTATTGTGTGCTCGGAAAATCCAAAAGCATCTAAAAATAGCCTATTAGAATTTGCTAGTGAATTTGATAAGGTTGCTAGCTACAAGGTCAATATGTAAAAAAAAAATTGTATTTCTATGTAAAATCAACAACTAGAAAATAAAATTTAACTATGTCATTTTCAATATCATCACAAAACACCCAACACCTATAATTAAACCTGATGAGAAATGAGCAGTCATCTGGAAAATAGTAAAATGTTATTGAAAAATATTTAAAGAAAACCTAAATAAATGAAGCTATCTATCAGATTCATGGATTGGAAAACTCAATATTATAAAAATGTAAGCTCTCCCCAAATTGATTTGTAGATTAAGTCTAATTCCTATGAAAAAAAATCAGTGTGTGTGTATAAACTGATAAGCTGACTCTAAATTACACATGTAAATAAAAAGGCTAAAATAACCAGTACTGTCTTGAAGAACAACAAAGTAGAAAGATCTAGATTATCAATTATAAAGACTTATTCTAAAGCTATAGTAATTAAAACAATGTGGTGTTGGTGCAAGGATGAGCAAATAAATCAGTGAAACAGAAGTGAGAGTCTAGAGAAAGACCCATTTGCATATGACATTTAATTTGTCAAAGCAATGGAGAAAAATATTTTACTTAAATAAGTGGTGCTTCATGAATGGCCCATCTACATAGGAAAAAATTAATCTGACCCCCATGTCACTTTCCTTTCAGAAATTAATTCTGAGTCAGTTGTAGATGTAAATGTAAAAGGTAAACAACGGAGCTTCTAGAAGATAACATGAGAGAGCATCTTCATTATTTGAGGATTGACAAAGATTTCTTAAACAGGACACACATGAATTTGTCAAATGGTAAAAGACTGATAAATTGAACAACATTAAAATCAAGAAATTCTGTTTATCAAAATAGTAAGAGATCTGTGACTTTTTAAGCCACAGAATAGGAGAACTGATTTGCAATTACGTTTATTAATAAAGCACTTCTTTCCAGAAATATAAAGAACATTACAAATGAAAAAGACAGATGACCCAATAGGAAAAAAAGTGAAAAATCATGAACGTGCATGTCAAAAAAGAGGATATCCATCCACTTGGTCAGTAAGTATAAGAAAAGATGCTCAACCTCATTGGTTATCTGAGAAAGGCAAATTAAAATGACAATCAGATACTACTATGCACACTCAAATGGCTAAAATTAAAACGCCTGATGATACCAGAGGAGGTCATGGAGCAGCTGCAGCTCTCACACACTGTGTGTTGAAGCCATTGTTACAATCTCTTCGGAAAACAATTTGGTAGTATCTCCTCTAGCTGAATAGACAAGTGCCATACAATCCAACAATTCCTCTCCTAAGTGTATACTTTGGAAATGTCATAGCAACGTCATTTGTGTTAGACAGTAACTGGAAGCAAAGTAAATGCCAGTCAGCATTAGACTGGATAAAGAAATTGTGGTATAGTCATACAACAGATTACCATATGACAATGAAAATGAACCAATGACTCCTACAAGCCACGGAGGCTTAACGTGGATGAATCTCACATGTATAGTTTTGAGCAAAAGAAGCCAGACACAAATACTTTTATAAAGTAAAAAAACCAGCACCACCACCACCACCATCAACAGCACACATACACACTCAGAAGCTAAACAGATCCATGTTGTTACACATCAGGAAGGTGGTTCCCTCTGGAGAGGCGGGGTGGTGGGGGGCAGGTGGTGACTGGAAGGGGAGTGGGAGAACTTCTAAGATGCTTGGTGATGTTCAATTTCTTGACCTGGCTGGTGAGTTACATGAAGGAATTCACATTGTACTAATTCATCATTTTTGCAATAAAGAGGTTTTTAAAGATAAGTCGAGAAATGAGGCTTTTAAAACATTTTGGTTTAAGTTCAGTGATTAACATTGTACATGACAGCCTCATCCAGACTCTATGCATCCAGGGCATAGTGCTTCCTGCATGAAAAGGATGTGAGCAGGCAAGAGCCGTGTGTCCAGTCTTTGCTAATTTTTATTTTGACATGTTAGGCAAAAAATGCATACTGTCGAATTACAGTTCAAAAGAACTCCTACAAATGGACAAGAAAAAGACACACACCCAGTACTGTACCAACAGGTGATGAGTGTACCCATTTGCTTCGTCCTTGCTAATACTTGATATTATCAGTATTTACATTTTTGTCAGTCCAATGGGCGAAAGCGATAGTATCTCTTTGTTTTACTTTTTACTGGCCTGACGCGTTTCAGTCATTTGCATTTTCTCTTCCGTGAACTGCTATCCTATCCCATGCCGGTGGTTTACAGATAGGGGCTGGGGCACACAGCGAGAGTGATCATCTCTGGCAGGGAGGGCAACTTTACTATTGATGCCGTTCAGGACTGCTGTCCCTGATGGTGATAAAAAGAAGACTGGCTTGTAGTTGGTTTTATTACTGTTTTAAAATTCTCTATAGACAACATCTTGCCCCTCGTCGCCCTTACCTGGGTGGGGTGCTCCCAGTGCCTCTCCCACTTTCTTCTGAGTTGTCTTTTCTTATTGCTTTGATTTCTGTTTGTATTCTGGACATTAATGCTTTGTTGTATTTATTGTGACTATCTTTTCCCATTCTGTTCTTGTCTTTTAATTTTATTTATGGCTCCTTGCTTTGTTCTCTGTAATTTTTGAAGATCACTAGTTAACTTGTTTGGCAGGCAATTAATTTGTTGTAAAAAGCTCTCTCTTCTTCCTTTGGGCATTGCTTTAAATTACAACCAGACTGAATTGGAGGACTTCAGTTTTCTAATAATGGACAAGGGAGCAGCCAGATGGTCCAGCTATGATAGCACAGCTCGTCAATACTAGATATTTTTGGGAGATGAATTGTATCATAGCAAAAAATCTCTCTGCGCAAAGGATGAGTCATGAGCATGACTGATTGGCTGGTAGCATCTGCAATCAACTCTGGCTTGCTACCTTCTGACTCACTGATTAAAGCATAAATGGATTGGGCACTTTCTCTCTGGCTTTTAGTTCAGAGAAACATTCTTGATATTCAAGGGGTTGGTTTCAGCTGGATGATAGTTTAGCAGAGATAAGGGAGGTTATAACTCTGCCTCCAAGGATGCCACCTTTGTTGGAAACTGACCATGTAGAAACTCCTTTTGCACTTAGAAAGACCAGAATAAAATTAGCCTTTTTTGCTGCCACTAACAGTATTCTTTGCTCAAGCTGTGGCTGGGCTGTGTGAAGGGGACCACTGAGAAATTTTCTATATGTACCCACAGCCTTGCTTGAGGATGGGAGTTGTGAGCCAGTGGTGGCTGTCACATTGGGCTGGCGGTGTGTTCAAGTATTTCATGAATAGCTGCCATGACCGCTTGCAGCCTCACCCACCTGCCTGTTTATTCAGAAAGCAGGTTGTCAGCCAAAAAAGAATGAGCCCTGTGACACTGCAAGCAAAAAAGAATTAGCTGTGCAGACAAAAGTCTGCAACAAGACATGATCCTATGAAAAATAAGCCAGCCATATGCTAAAACCACATCTAGAGTATTTCAGCTTTTCAGTTCCCAGCCCCATCAGGCACACGCCATAAATTCATGCACAACTACACACACTTACGTAGGCTCATGTCTACTTATTTTGCATTGGTATAGTCGCATACAATTATAAACATCACATAGAACTGCATACACACAACACACCTGCACAAAATTCCACATATACACTGGCACATATTACACACAGATCCTCATACATGCCTCACACACAAATATGCACTCACACACAAGTATGCACTCACACACATATACATTCACACACATATACAACCACACACACGTTTCATTTAACCCTCCTTCTCTAGCAGGAACACACACTTTTCCACCTGGAGATCTGGGTAGCATTTGCAATAAAAATGCTTCTGGAATTCTCTTTCCTGCTGTTTGGCTGCTGAAGTTTGTGGGGCAAGTAGTGGGAGGAATCCTCAGGTCTGAGTCAGAGGACCAGGTGCTCTGACCCTGAGCAGACAAAGTCAATGGCTGGGTGGTCTTGAAATCCTTGGTTTAGCCTTGTAGCCACTGCCATCCCAGGGGCTACTGCAGAACCTCGCACACAGAAAGACTTCAATGTTTATTGAAAAAAAAATCAAAGAATTTGTGATTTAGCACTTAATCCTTTCTTTGTCTAACTTTTAAAATTAAAAGCAATTTTTTATTAGAGTAACTTCTTGTCCCTTTCCCCTTGTCTAGCTTCTGATAGACACGCGCAAGGTGATGTGCAGATCTCTTAGAATAAAACCCTTCCTGGAGAGTGGAAAACCCACATAGCTTACTGAGTCTTTTGAGAATTTAATCAGAGATGCCAAAACCTTCAGACAGCTAGTCCAAGGCTCTCATTTTTTAATGAGTGAACTGAGGCCCAGAGATGTTAACTCCTAGTCACCCAGGAGTTGGCAGTAGAGCAGGGACAAGGGACTCAGCAGCCTAATTCCTGGACTAATGCTGTCCTATACTTTTCACTTAGGTTGGGCTTGAGTGATTTTATTCCAGGGAATAACTCCTTGATAAGAATGCTAAGAAAACAAGTCCTACATGTTATAGACTGTCTTACAATAGTCTGAGGAATTACACTGGTTTGGGTGGAGCATTCGCTATATTCTAATAAATCTTGCCTATGCTATCACACTGCTAGTCCTCCAATCTCACATGTTTAGATGTGATGAAAGGCATCCCTGTTGGATTATTTCTATAAATTTGAACTCTGACTTTCTTAGTATATCGGATCCCTGAATATTCTCCATGGCTGGTTGCATCTGCCTGGTAGATATTGGAGAAATCCCAGGTTCACAGTGGTTTATAGCCTTGCCCTACTTAATAGATATGATACAGCTAATGCTGGTCACCATCATTTCATTAGAGCAACGAAATCACTAACCATCTCATTAACTTTGAAGAGATTAGATTTGTTTTAGAACATTGCCCTTTATTTAAGCCAATGCGATGATTTATGGTATTATATGTTTCTTGTCACTTCAAAAACTGGAGTTCGACTTTTTCTCTTGTTTTGTTCTGTAAAGCATTTGTATTTCTCTAGAATTGATTTTTGATTTTTTTTTTTGAGCTGTGTTCAGTTTAGGCATCTCACTCTAGCCCATGTTTAGTAGATTTACTTGGAAACCTGTATGTGTGCGGTGGAACGTTTAAGTGCATTGCATGGTGTAACTTTTTCAGACAACGCATACGTGTGCTATGTATTTGTATTTGCATAGTCATGCTTATTCTATGAATACAATAATATGCTTCCATGGAAGCAAATACAACTTGAATACACAGTGTGAACCCACAAACCTGGTGGCTAGTAATAGCTATTACTCTCACTTGAACTGTGCCCTCCCCCAAAGGCAAACTAACACAGTGTTAAATAAAAAAGATAACTTAAAATACACTGTGATATAGTGAATGCTGACAGTGGTTGTTAGGGTGATGGAATTATGGGTAAATTTTCTTTTCTCTGTTTTCTAAATGTTCTAGAATGTAATTTTATTATTTTAATATCAAAAAGAACACATTTATTATTTTAAAAGAAAGACAAGTGGAAAGACAGTAAGACAACATGTTTGTAAAAATTCCCCAAGTTGAAGTGAAAGTGTGGAGGAGTGTTAATACCATTATGATTCTTGCCTTTTATTATCACTTGTTTTCATAAAAGTGTCCACCAATTTATGTGCCACTTCCTTCCTCCTCTTTTTATTTTTTCTTTTATAGAATAGCTTTTCTCTCTCCCTCTTCCTTTTCTCCTCTCTTAACATGCATCTGCTTTGCTTCTTTGCTTCTTATGGTGGTCTATGTTATTTGATATAAGATGTCATCCACTGTCAGTTCTGAAATAATGAGTTTTACACTTAGGTATGCTCTAATTATGACATGAGGTAATTGAACATTATGATATGTCACTTTAAAAATCCAAAGTTAAAATATAAAATATAGCCAATATTTTGTGATAACTGTAAATAGAAAGTAACCTTTAAAAATGTACAAATTTTTTTTAAATTAAAAAAGGGGATTTAATAAAAAATTAATTTGGTGTTAAAAAAGGAGTATAATAAAATTTTAAGATGTAATAAAATATTTGTATTTTTTGCAAATGAATGAATAAATGAATAAATGAATGAATGAATGAATGAATAAATCAAATGGGATCGAAGTTAGTATTAACACCAAGTTTTCTACTAAAATCCAGCAGGAAGGACTTGTGTTTGGATTTAGCCAAGCTTGATTGTCATGCTGCTGAAGTGATTTTTTTTTTCTTTCCTTATCTCCTGATAGAATGAAACTGTTTCTGTGAATAGTGTTTAAGCCATGGTTTAATGAATAGGTAGGTTTCTTTCGTTAGTTAAATATGTCTATCAATTATCCTTGTTCACACAGAAAATGATTCCTTTTTTGTACTTTGCCCTTGACAGGAAAGGTAATACTAAGTATCCTTTGAAAATACTAGTTTGAAGAGTCACCTATAGGAACAGAATTAAATCTGTGTCAGATGTTATACCTGTGTGTTTGTGTGCTTGTGTGTGTAGGTGTGCACACGCAGTCACACACATATGTGCATCAGTAACTAGCATTTGTAGAGCTTCTATCAGGAAACCACCAAGGAGACAACTTCAGGTACTGAGGATAAAACTTAAGTGTCGAGAAAAACATTTACTACTACATTTATGACTGTTTCTGTTCTCACTGAGTGCTCTTACGGTTGATCTAATGATAACTTTAGTTTTCAGGTTCAGAAGTGGAAATTATTTAAATCCTTGTGAAAATTTAACCTATATACCCTACTGGCCTACTTACTCCTAAATCCTCCTTGCCAGTTTATAATGGGAACAAATTATAGAGGCCAGAGTCATTATTTTTATTTCATATCTTCTTTTAGCAAATTATTTACATTTTAATTCCTTTTATTTTTCCTAAATACTGGATTTAACTAGCGGTTAGAGACAGGGCTGAGGAAATTTTCCTGAAATGATTTCTCCTAATGATCTCTTAGTCGTATAGAAAAGCAGCCTCAGTTTTGCAACAAACACATAACACTTTTATTATCTCAAAAAAAAGAGCTATTTAAAAAAATGTGACTCTACTATACAAGAAAGACAGGGTTTAATTTTTTTTCCGTTCTAGCTAAGAAATCCTCTTCCCCAAGCATAGAGGAAACACTGTTCAGGAAGCCCCTTCCGGATCATGATGGGTTGGGAAGAGGCAATAAGCAAAAGGCCAGAAGAGTGGGCCTCTTCTGGTCTTGTGAGAGAAAATTCTAGAAGCAGTTAGTGGAACCAGGTAGAGGAAGGAAAATGAGCTGATATCTTCTATACTCCCTCCCTTACTCCTCAGAGCATTTCTGAGAGGACACATGGCAGAGTAACCTGTGGAAGCCTGGTCTCAGGGGAGACGGCCCTGATGTGTGGTAGGTCTGTGGCAGTGAACGGCCAGGCGGAGGAGTCTGGGTTCTGCTCCCTTGTGAGGTCTGCATGTCATGTTCTCTCTTTCCCTTCCGCCTTCCCTCTCTTCCTCTCACTGAGCGCACCCATATACACACTCACACACACACTCCACACACTCACACACAAAGATTTTCAAAGTGTTCACTCCATGTACATTCTACACAGAGACCAAAATTGCAACCAAGAGAATATAGCCATAATCTTCATTAGGTATTGCTGAAACATAGAAGTAACAAAAGTTAAAATATAAATGAAAATTTAAAAACTCAAACCACTACTAGAGCATTTGGGAAGAGAAGTGCCTGTTTAATAAATACATAAATTATAGTTATTTTATTTAGAAAACAACAACCACCCCAGTGTTTCTGGAAAGTAGACTTGGCATCTCTAGAAACAGTTACATGAACTTGATGAAGAATAGAAATTTCTTATTCTTTCAGGTCTCATGAGTTATTGTTATAATTAGTAAGGCCAACTTCTAACATAAAGGATTATAATAAAACATTCTTTGAATATTAAAATAATTCTTCCAAAGCCAGTATAAGCCTTGCAAATTTCAGACAAGTTACTGTAGCAGAAACTCTGCCTCAGATACATACCATAGTGAGTAATGTGTTGCTATGAAAGGTTTCTGGATGAAAAAAAAATGAACTCTGGGTATTAGAATATTTAATATACTGGATTTGGCTCCTCTCAGGCCCATTTCTCTTGCTAAACATTCAGACTGAGACTTTACCATGATTATCTAATCTTACTCCATTCTTGGAAGTTCAGCCTCTATAAATAATGGGAAAGGAGACCCTCTTGGATTGCTCTGGTGCATATTTGGCTCTGAATTACATGAATGTTTAAATCTCTAAGATTTCCAGTTAATGTTGAATTTGGCTGGATACCTTGTAGTTATAATATCTTAAGCCTTTAAAAATACATGGGCTCTCAAATAACAATATGTTTTTTTCCTGATTTTTTTCCCTGACTAGCATTTTATTACCCTCAGTGTCTACTTCAAACAAATTTTATGCAGTTTACAATTCTTATAACATATGGTTGCTGCCTACAAGCGCTCTGTGTGCCTTAACAGACAGCCACATGCGACAATGAATGAGTTGTAGAGAATATTGCTTTTATCCATTTTTCTACTTGAGGTCAACTTTTAAAGTAGGGTTGGGTTAGATCTTTTTTTTTTCCCCTCCCTCCTTCCTCTCTCCCTCTCCCCTGACTCCCTCTCTTCCTTCCTATTTTTTTGTTGCAGTTTCTCTTTACTCAAATAGAGTAATTCATGCCGTAGGCAATGATAATGTAATATGCATGTAGACAACCCCAGGTGTTTCTAGCTTTTGCATCTTGAATCCTCACCTATTTTTCAAGTCATTTTGAGTAGGAACCCATTTGTCCTTTGCTTTGTTACTTCTGGCTGTAGAGAATTCATCAAAGCAGAAAATGTGTTGGTTTTTAGCCTCATCACTCACATTGAAACACTGTGTGGATTTCTGTTTTGGAAAAATAATAGCTTTTACTTAGCTGTGATTGAGATGAGGGCTGAGTGTAATTTCCTGCTGCAAAGAAGAAGGTTGGAAGGAAGGAACAGAAGCTTAGAGACTGTAGACTGGGGCAGTGACAGCAAGAGGTGGTGAGGAGCCCTCTGGAGAGAGTGGTAGACAACAGAGAGGCAGCAGAAAAGTTGGCAGGGCCAGGTGAATATGCTATCTCGAGACCTCTGTTGCTCAAGAGGCAGGGGACCAGAGCATCCCGAGGGCCCTCAGTCCCCCCACCCCCTCGCTCCCTTTCCCACTTCCAACCTTTCCTTGCAGGAAGCCATGAGTAGGCTGCCTCCCCACATGAGGAAGTTGCAAGGCAATGGGCTGAGTTGTGTAGGAGCAGCAGCTGGAAGAGTGAGCAGCCTACTGCTGTGATTGTTTCCCTTTCTGCTTAGGGCCTTCTGTGGCCATCTGTGTGTCCATGTGCTCTGCATAGCCATGCAGTCTAACTCAACTGCTATTCTGTCATTTAATCCATTGAACTACCATTGGTTTACTTATTTTTAACCAACATTATGTGGCCTACATACTTGTGTTCTGAACCTGTTTCTGGTTCAAAGAGCATCAGTCTACTGCAGTCCCAAATGCAAGAAAGAGATAATTTTTTTGCATAAGCATATAAATATTTTGCATGAGAATAATACAAAAAGAGATGAGAGAAATGTATGTGTACTATATATATTTGCATACGTGTATATAAAATATACATGTGTATATATGTGCTTAAACATATATGTATATATTCACACACAAGTATATATTCACACACATGTATATATATACACATACACACATATACATATATTATGTATATAGTGTTTAAATGGAACTTGGTCATCCATTACTTACTATGGAACTTACTAAACAACATGGAAATAAATAAAGCAGCACTTTTTCAATATTTATATATTGTAGTGGAAGTCTTTTAAATACCAATCTTATGGTTGGTTAAGAACTTGAATTAAATACCATCTTAATTACAAATTAATATAAATTTGCTACTTGTATGTTTTGTTGCCATTTGGGAAAATTATACTATCAACAAGTGTAAAATAGAAAAGCTCCAAATCAGTTATAAACTGAGAACACAGCAAAAGCTGAATGTACTCTGCGTAACGTTTAAAAGTGTCTTGATTCTAATTAAGTCTCTTCCATTAGACATCCCTAGCCCTTAATGCCGCTTTCGGAAGACAGTCTGTTTCCAGCAAGATGGAAAGTCAGGAAGAACAGCCTCCGAAGGCACAAGGGGGCTCAGTCCACCCCTTCCAGGTTGGTGCCGGCCACTTCAGGCAGCTGGGGCCCAGCCGCGGCCCCTCCTGGCAGCCCCTGTGCTGCTGCTGCTGCTGCTGGTGGGGGCTGCCCCCCGGGCTCACGCCCGGCCTGCCCAGCCGGCCTGTGCTCACCTGCTGCGGGTTCCATCGCCTGCAGGGAGGCCTGGGCCGGGGGCTCTGGGGCCTGACCCAGTGCTGCTGCCTCTGGCTTCTGGGGCTGCTGATCAGCCCATGCTCCAGAAGGGAGGCCAGCGCTTTGGGCCTCTGCTCCTGACGCTGCAAGGGGATTCCTGGCTCCAAGGGGAGGTTCTGCCTCATTACCTCCCTTGGCCTCGGCCTGAGTACTTGGGGGAGGCAAGGGACTCTCTGAATGGCATGAGTGGCTCAGAGCAGGTTGTTCTGGCTCCTCGAGGGCCGTGTTGCCACCCCCCGGAGGACTGCTGACTTCTGGCTGGATTTCTCTGGACGGGCCTAGGGTGGACTCTGGACAGTGAAGTACCATGAAGGCCGCGGCCAGGTTTTTCACAGCGTCATGAACTCTGTCGGCTTCATCCTCATCGGCCTCTTCACCCACAGCCAAATTTGCCTCTGGCTCGTCGTCAGAGGTGTGCTGGCCTTGGTCACATTTTTCAGGCATTTTTGCTTCTCTAATTTTTTTGTAGAGTTCGTTTCTTTCTTCTTGTAAAGCTCGACAGAGGTTCTCTAGCCTTCCGATTTTCATCACGAAGCACTCATATTCTTTAGCTCTCAGTGCTTTCTGTGATTTGAAAACACACACACACTCATAAAACAACATGAAAAGCAAAATTGCCAGGACGCTGTCTGGAGACAGGCAAAACCATTTGTCCTGGAATTTGTCTGTTAGGCTCTGACCGCAGGGTGGTAGCTGGTCAGGACATCACTTCTGTTGTTGCATTGTGTTGGAGACTCTGGTAAAATTTTAATCCTTTTAAGGAAAGACAGATAGCAAAGCCTCTCTCTGCTTCAATCTAGGGCCTCTCAAATCTGAAAGTGGGTGACTCTCCTGCCACTAAGACTTAGAAGGAGTAAGCAGAAGCTTGTGGCAAAATGATTGAGATGGACTGGGACCTGGCTGTCAGCAAAGCTTTATCTGTTCTATAGATAAACTGCTATGAACTAGTCCAGCAAAGGCTTGATCTATGTTTTTGAAATAAGCACATCTCTTTGGAGCTGATTGTTACTTGGAATGAATCGTTAAAACAGTAAACAGAGTTAAAACAGAGAAACTCACCACACATTCATTCATGATGCTGCTCAACCTGTTCAGTTCTCTTTTCCTCTAGAAATGTCACTGTGTTTGTGCAAGAAATTGATCTTAATCATCTTACTCCTTCATCCCTACCTTTGTGTTACTCTGTCCCTTTTAAGACTCCCCCCTCCCCAGCTGTTTACATGGCAAAACCTTCACCTGTAAGCCCTGCCTCTCAGGTCAAGGGCCATGTATCTTTGCCTTTATCGTCTCAAAGCCTCCAGAGCCTAACATAATATCAGTGTTTAAATGCCTGTTGGAGGAATTAAACACCATGTCTCCATACCTGTTTATGAAATAGCATATTCCCTGGGTGCTTGGGCTGGTGTCTTCTCTCAGTATGTTCAAATCAACTAATTAATTTATTTTGCACCCGCTATGTGTCAGGCACCTGGGAAATTCAAGGACAGGTAAAATATTGACCCTGCCTTTAAGGAGTTCACAGTCCAGCAGGTGTGGTGCTGCTTTGGGGACAGCTTTTGAATCAACAAGTAGGCATGTATGTGACTTAGGGTCACAATGCTCTTTATGAGTCTGGACCCAATTCTAAATTACTTTTGCTCTCATTATTTTTATTGCAATATCATATATCACACCCCAGAAAAATTCAGCTCTTTTTCAAAGGTAATCTTTTGAGCCATTAGGCAATAATTATTTTCTGAGTATGAATATATTGACTAGACAGGGGAAGAGGAATAAGGGGGAACGCCTCCTCACCTCTTCAATCATGTCCAGCAGAGCTTTGTTACAGTTCTCAAACCGGGCTTTCCACGTGGCTGTGTCCTTTTCCAGTTTCTTCATTTTCTTGGTTGTCTACAGAAATTATAGTGTTTTAATGTAAATCTTGAGGAGTTAATATATCAAAGAAACTATCAGTTCCATATGTGATGTTAAGAAAAGTCCTTTTGTTACCAGCTGCTGAAGCGAGCAAAAATTCCATGTCAAGGAATGAAGATTGAGTGGAGAGAGTCATGATTTATTTTTGAACCATCTAGGTCAGTGGTAAAAAAACGTACTTGCACCAGAGCCAGTTCAGGAGAACGGAAACTACTTAGAGCCTTCCTTTTTATCACTGCTTTCTCTTTTGTTTAAAATAAAAATAACTTTATTGAGTCCTAAGAATAAGCTTGAAATTTAGATTATTTACTTTATTGAATAGAAGACTATTAGTGAGAAAGTTGGCCTGGCTTTTTAGCCATTAAAATGTTGATAATATCTGGGCACATCTGAGAAGCAGCCACACAAAGGCAACTTTCTATTTTCTCAGCCTTTCCATTTGTGGAGTGCAGTAGGATTCACTAAATGTGATTCCATGTGTTATTCATTTCATTCTCGAAACAGTCCCCCGAGGTAGGTTCTATTTTCACCTCAACTTTATAAATGGGGAAACTGAGGCTCAGAGAGGTGGAGTGATACTCAGGTGAGTTAGCGAAAGTGGGCCTGGAGTGGTTTCATTTAATGCAACATGTGCAGAGTGCCTGCTGGTTGCCAGGCCAGGGCTGGGTTTAGGGTGCACAGAAGTGAATAAAATGCAGCCTGGCTTTTTCAAACCTGAAACTACTCATGTTCCTGGTTATAGGATCTCCTCTCTGCTTGGATGAAGTGAAGTTAAGACACGTATTCAGGTGCAGTTACCCTGGATGAACCATATCCAGGCACTTGCTGCTTTGTGCCAAACTGCCTGAGGCTAGGTCTGCTTGGAGGCCAGAGGCTGGGTCCAGGCTCTTGGCCCCTGGGCTTTATAGAGAAGCTGTGTGAGCCTAGAGTGCTTTTAAATTTTGATTATTTCTTAACCAAGTTAGTAGTTTATAAACTTTTAAAAGTAATCAACCCCTTTAGGAATTTGATGAACTCTATGAGAACACCTAAAGAAATGCAATATGCAAACCAAAATTTTTTGGTAATTCTAAGGTCAACTACTAAGTTTATAAATGAGTCCCAGATTAAAAACTCCTGCTCTAAGGGGAATCTCACCACAACAGCCTAATTCTCAGTGTGCTCATAATGGGTGTGGCTCCACCTCCACAAGTTCTGGGAGCACACAAGTGCTGGAGGGTTGCCCACATTTGGAGGCAGGACTGAAATCCAAGCTGATACCCAGGGACCACAGGACTTCGGAAGCAGGGCTGAAATCTGAGTGTCCCAGCAGCTGTGAGATCTGCAGACTTATGTTGCCATGGGCAGCTTTGTAAACTCAATGCATACGGCACATCTGAGCAGATTACTCGTGCTCCAGCGGCTGGGGCAAGTCTGGTGCTAGTGACAGTGTGCACATGCAGAGGCGGGGCTGGGGTCTGGGCTGACTCAGTAGCTCCCACAATGGGTCTTGGTGTGTGACTATGGCAGTCCCAATGCCTGACCTCAGTGGTTCTGCACCAATGGATCTGTGCTGGTGGCTTTGTGAGCACAGCACTTGAGGAACATCTGGGATGATTGCATGAATTTCCATGGTTGGGGTGGGGCTGAGAGCAGCACCAAAAACAGTGTACTTTGTGAGCCTGCACAATGCGTGACAGGCAACACCACAGAGTGCACTTCTCAGTGGACAGCTCCTGTGGAGGAATACTTAGCAGTTCCTCTCTCAGTAGGAATGGTCCAGTCCTGCCTACATCACACCACAGTTCAGAAATGTGTCTAGGGGCATCTACTCCAATGACTGGGGAGCAGACCCTGTCCCTGACAGGACTTTGACAACCACAGAGCAAAGAGGAGGCCCAGCTCAACATCTAGTGCTGGCTCTGGTCACCACAACAATAGTCACACCCCCTATCAAGGGGGTAATAGCTAGGACACACTGAGGAAAGATGAGGTAGGAATCCATACTAAAAACAGCCCTCACACTAAAAATATTAGACCCATGGAGGCTACACAGGGAAACCCCCACATAAAAACAGCCCTTCAAGACCGCAGTAGTTAACTGTTTCTCCTAAACTCATAGAGTCAGAGAAATGCAAGTAAAATGAAGAAGCAGAGGAACCACTCCCAATTAAAAGATCAAGAGAATTCCTCCAAAAAAAAAAAAAATCAATGAAACAGACATCTCCAGTCTACCAGATCCCAAGTTCAAAAAGGAGGTAATGAAAATACTGAAGGAATTAGACTATTGATAAATACAGATTCCTGTAAAAAGGAATTAGAAACCATAAAGAGGAGCCAATTAAAATTAGAAAACTCATTTGCTGAGACAAAAGCTGAGCTAAAGGCAATTAATAGTAAACTGGATAAGGTGGAAGAATGAATAAGTGATCTGAAAGATGGAATAATGAAAATCAACCAATCAGAATAACAGATAGAAAAACAAAAACAAAAACAAAAAAAGAAAGTAATATACAGGACTTATGGGATGATATAAAGTATCCCAATCTATGTATAATAGGGATCCCAGAATGAGAAGGAGAAAAGGGGATCAAAAATGTATTTGAGGAAATTATGGCTGAAAACTTCCCAAACCTAAAGAAGGAAGCAGATAGCCAGGTATACAAAGCACTGAGGGCCCTAAACAAGATGAAGCCAACACAGAGCTACATAAAGACATATTATAATTTAAATGGCAAAAGTTAAAGAGAGGATTCTAAAGGCAGCAAGAGAAAAACAAAGAGTTAATTACAAAGAAACCCCACATAAAGCTATCAGCTGATTTCTCTACAGAAATGTTGCAGACCAGAGGGGAGTGGCAAGATATATTTAAAGCCCTAAAAGGGAAAAAAATGTAACCTAGAATATTCAACCCAGCAAGATTATCATTTAGAATAGAAGGAGAGATAAAGAATTTCTCAGATTAGCAAAAACTAAAAGAATATAGCAATATTAAACCTATCCTAAAAGAAATATTGAAAGCTCTTCTCTAAATAGAAAAGAAGGAAGACTTTATATGAAGGAGAAAATCACAATGGGAAAGTAAATCACTTAAATAAGTCAGGACACAGATTTAAATTTTTTTTTTAATTTTGTGAAAGTGACGAAAACTACAATGAACAGCAAAAGGATAAACGTGAAGATGTAAATGAGAACATCAAAATCAAAATGTGGGGAAGGAGAGTAAGGAAAAGTATATTTTTTAAAAGAATGTGTTTGAGCCTATATAACTAGCAAGTAGATATAGTAATGGGTTAACATACTTGACAAAAAAGGTAATCACAAATCAAAAACATACAGTAGATTCACAAAAATGAAAAAGAAGAAAACACAAGCATAATACAAAAGAAAATCATCTAACCACAAAAGGAAAAAAAAAATGGAACAAAGGAGAAATACAAAATCAACGGGAAAACAAGGTTTAAAATGTCAATAAATACATATATATCAATAATTACCTTAAGTGTCAATGGACTAAATACTCCAATCAAAAAGACATAGAGTGGCAAATTGGATAAAAAAGCAAGAGACTACAATATACTGTCTACAAGAGACCCTCTTTAGGGCTAAGGACACACACAGATTGAAAGTGAGAGAATGGAAATGGAAACGACAAGAAAGTCAGGGTAGCAATACTCAGACAAAACAGACTTTAAAAATGAAAGCCATAAAGAAAGATAAAGAAGGACACTATATAATGATAAAAGGATCAATACAAGAAGAGGATATTATACTCGTTTACAGATATGCACCCAATATAGGAGCACCTAAATACATAAAACAAATATTAACAGGCATAAAGGGAGAAATTGATAGGAGTACATAATAGTAAGAAACTTTAACACCCTACTCACATCAGTGGACAGATCTTCCAGACAGAAAATCAGTAAGGCAACAGAGATCCTAAATGATATAATAGAACTTAGACTTAGTTGATATTTTCAGGACAATACATCCAAAAAACCTAAAATACACATTCTTTTGAAGTTCACATGGACCATTCTCTAAAACTGACCACATACTAGGACACAAAACAAGCCTCAGCAAATTTAAGAGGACAGAATTTATTTCAAGCATGTTTTCTGACCACAGTGGTATGAAACTAGAAATCAACCACAGAAAGAGAAATGAGAAAAAAATGAATACAAGGAAACTAAACAACATGCTACTATAAAACCAATAGGTCAACAATGAAATCAAAGAGGGAATTAAAAAAAAAAAAAACCCTTGAGACAAGTGACAATGAAAACACAACCATACAAAACCTACAAAGTCTACGGGATGCAGCAAAAGCAGTTCTTACAGGGAGGTTCACAGCAATACACGCCTTCCTGCAAAAAACAAGAAAAATTTCAAATAAACTATCTAACCTATCTCATAAAAGAATTAGGAAAAAAAGAACATACAAAGCCTAAAGTCAGCAGAAGGAAGGAAATAATAAAGATCAGAGATTAAATAAATAAAATAGAGATTAAAAAATAGAAAAAATCAATAAAACCAAGAGCTAGTTCTTTGAAAGGGTAAACAAATTGGCAAGCCTTTGGCCAGGCTCACCAAGAAGAAAAGAGAGAAGACTCAAATAAACAGAATAAGAAATGAAAGAGGAGAAATAACAACCAATACCACAGAAATACAAAAAACTATAAGAGAATACTATGAACAATTATATGTCATCAAATTGGACAACCTAGGAGAAATGGACAATTATATAGAAAAATACAACTCACCAAAATTGAATCAGGAAGAAACAGATAATTTGAACAGTCACTAGAAGTGAAATAGAATCTGTAATTAAAAACAAAAAACAAACAAACAACAACAACAACAACAACAACAACAAAATTCCTGTAAACAAAAGTCCAGGACCAGATTGCTTCACTGGGGAATTCTACCAAACATACAAAGAGCTTGTATTGACCCTTCTCAAAATCTTCCACAAGACTGAAGAGGAAGAAACACTCCCAAACTCTTTCTATGAAGCCATCATCACCCTGATACTAAAACCAGACAAAGACAATACCAAAAAAAGAAAATTACAGGCCAATACCTTTGATGAATATAGATGCAAAAAATCTCAACAAAATATTAGCAAACTGAATCTAACAACATGTAAAAAAGATCATACAGCACAGTCAAGTTGGATTCTTCCCAGGGTTACAAGGATGGTTCAACATACACAAATCAATCAATGTGATGTACCACGTCAACTAAAGAAAAGACAAAACCCACATGGTCAACTCAATAGATGCAGAAAAAGCATTTGATAAAATTCAATATCCATTTATGATAAAAACTCTTACCAAAGTAGGTATAGAGGGAACATGTCTCAACATAATAAAAGCTATTTATGACAAACCCACAGCCAGCATAATGCTCAATGGTGAAAAGCTGAAAGCCTTCCTGCTAAAATCTGGAATGAGACAAGAATACCCTCTTTCATTACTTTCAGTCAACATAGTATTGGGAATCCTAGCCACAGCAATCAGTCAAGAAAAAGAAATCAAATGGATCCAAATTGGAAGAGAAGAGGTAAAATTGTCACTATATGTGGACGGCATGATACTATATATAGAAAACCCTAAAGACTCCACACAAAAACTACTAGAAGTGATAAATGAATTCAGCAAGCTAGCTAGATAAAAAATTAACATACAGATATCTACTGCATTTCTTTCTACTAACAATGAAATATCAGAAAGGAAAAGTGAAAAAAAAATCCTTTTTAAAATCGTGTCACAAAAAATAAAATACTTAGGAATAAACCTGATTAAGGAGGTGAAAGACTTATACACTAAGAACTATAACATTCTGATAAAGGAAACTGAAGATGGCTCAAAGAAATGGAAAGATATCCCATGCTTTTGGATTGGAAGAATCAATACTGTTAAAATGGCCATACTACCCTAAGCAATCTACAGATTTAATGTGATCTCTATCAAAATTACCATGACCTTTTTCACAAAACTAGAATAAATAATCCTGAAGTTTACATGGAATCCCGAAAGACCCAGAAGTTCCAAAGCAATATTGAAGAAAAAGAATGAAGCTAGAAGAATAACCCTCCCAGACTTCAGACACTACTGCAGAGCTACAGTAATCAAAACAGCATGGTGTTGGCACCAAAACAGATATATGGACCAATGGATCAGAATTGAGAGCCCCAAAATAGACCCACATACCTATGATCAATTAATCTTTGGCAAAGAAGGCAAGAATATACAATGGAGAAAAGATAGCCTCTCCAGCAAGTGGTGTTGGGAAAGCTGGACAGCAGCATGTATAACAATGGAGTCAGAACACTCTCTCACACCATACACAAAAATAAACTCAAAATGGCTTAAAGACTTAAACATGACAAGAGACTATAAACCTAGAAGAAAACATAGGCAAAACATTCTCTGACATAAATCTTAGCAATGTTTTCCTAGGGCAATCTACCAAGGCAATAGAAATAAAAGCAAAAGTAAATAAATGAAACCTAATCAAACTTTTAAGCTTATTCATGGAAAGGAAACCATAAACAAAATGAAAAGACAGCCTACAGACTAGGAGAAAATATTTGCAAAGGACATGACTGACAGGGCTTAATTTCCTAAACATACAAACATCTCATACAACTCTATAACAGAAAAAGCAAACAACCCAATGAAAAAATGGGCAGAAGACCTAAATAGATATTTCTCTAAAGAAGACATAACAGATGGCCAATAGGCACATGAAAAGATTAACATCACCAGTTATCAGAGAAATGCAAATCAAAACTACAATAGGTACCACCTCACACCAGTCAGAATGGCCATCATTAAAAAGTCTACCAGTAACAAATGATTGAGAGGTTGTGGAGAAATGGGAATCCTCTTACACTCTTAGGGGGGAATGTAAATTGGTGCAGCCACTATGAAAAACAGTATGGAAGTTCCTTAAAAAATGAAAAATAGAGTTACCATATGATCCAGCAATCCCACTCCTGGACATTATCTAGAGAAAACTCTAATTTGAAAAGATTCATGCACCCCAGTGTTCATAGCAGCATTATTTACAGTAGCCAAGACATGGTAGCAACCTAAATGTGACATTGATAGATGACTGAATAAAAAAGTTGTGGTGTATGTATGTGTATTTATATATATCACACACATATATATATAATGGAATGTTACTTAGCCATAAAAGAAGGAACTAATGCCATTTGCAGCAACGTGGATGGACCTAGAGATTATCATACTAAGTGAAGTAAGTCAGAAAGAGAAAGACAAATACCATATGATATCACTGATACATGGAATCTAAAATATGATACAAATGAACTTATTCATAAAACAGAAAGAGACTCACAGACATAGAAAACAAACTTATGGTTACCAAAGGGGAAAGGGGATGGGGGAGGGATAAATTAGAGTTTGGGATTAGCAGATATAAATGACTATATATAAGATAGACAAACAACACGATCCTACTCTATAGCACAAGGAACTATATTCAATATCCTACAATAAACCATAATGAAAAAGAATATGTATATATATGTATAACTGAATCACTTTGCTGTACATTAGAAACTAATACAACATTTTAAATCAGCTATACTTTGATAAAAACCCTCCTGCTCTAATATTTATTCCAATTTTAGAACTATGTAGTTTTGAAGTAAATAAAAACATTTTCTACTCTAATATTTGTTCTATATTAAAACTCTGTAGTTAAAAAAATTTTTTTTTAATGGATGGATGCATTCTAGAATGGGAAAGCTATAACTTTGATAAATGTTGGCCTATTAAGTTTGCTCATGAATTGTGAAATTGGTCATATTACTTTATGAAAACGTTTTTAAAAGGATGCTTTTCTACACTTAAATAGGGTTAATGCCAATCCTTATTCAGAAACATAGTTGTGATGGCTGATTTTGTTTTGGGAAAATACAAAATTGAACAAACTTTAAACATTATGTCCAATAATAATATAATAACAACTTACATTTGTAAAAGACTCTCATTCAAGGCTCTGTCAGTTATGTTATTACATATCCTCTCTTCTGAGATGGATCCTATGAAATGGTGTTTTCTACTCTAACATTTTACTCTTACATACTTGGATGAAAGTTGTTTTTTTTAATCCTTAGAAGATTAGGTACTTTTTAATTTCAGTATGAAGAACATAATATAAAATTACTAGCTCTTACCCTTTTTTTTTTTTTTAACTTCTCCATGGACTAGAAAAAGAAAATATTCTTCCTCAGAGTGAAAATGTATCCTAGTGGTTTTGGACTCTTCCTAAGATTAATTCACCAGATACTTACCAATAAAAAAAATATAGCCCAAATCTCATTTGCATGTATAAACATTTCATTACTTCTTGAAATGCACTGAAATAACTTAGCAAGAGAAAAATAAATCCAAAGGAGAATTGCCTGTCAAAAGAGAAAATGTCAATCTTTTGTGGAAGATAAGCAATACTCACTTTATCCATTTCCTGTTTGAAAGTGGCAAACACCTCATTGCTTTTTGTCAGTGTGCTCTGAAACTCTTCAAACCTTCCAGCATAGAGAGTAAGCTGCAAACAGGGGAAAGAGTAGATCTATTTTAGGGCTGCTTTTGGAACGCTTCCAGAACAAAACAACATGTCATTGTTTATTATTTGAGAAGAAAAATGATTTAAGGGCATTCTCAATACAACGTTAGTAATATGTTCACTTGTTTTATTCACTATGAGATCAGCATAGGTCAGTGAGTATGATTGAAGCACTTTTTTTTAAAATTTAATTTTATTTTTTGTTGAGTGGGGGAGGTAATTAGGTTTATTTATTTAATTATTTTTAGAGGAAGTACTGGGGATTGAACCCAGGACCTCAGGCATGCTAAGTATGTGCTTTACCACTTGAACTATACCCTCCCCCCTTGAAACACTTCTTTAAAGAAAAATGAAATAATAAAATATATCATCACCATTTCATTATATCATATCTTTTACCAACAAACATTTATTAAGCACTGAACAAATGCACTGACTCTATGTACAAAAGCGTTTATGCTGTAGCTTCTGTTTTTGAGGGACCTGCACTCCTGATAGGAAGATAATGCCAAAGACAACTTGATTATGAGACAATGAATACAAAGTACCAAGTCAATTAAGTACTGATCTGAGAAGGAGGTGAGCATGGCAGGTGATCTTATGAGCCATGTTGTGCTGACATGGTGCATGTTTGATGTGTCATATTCCCTCTCTCACTTTGGTGTTTCAGAGAAGCATGGAAGGGACATCCAGAGGTCATCCTCAGTACTCCTGCCAGAGGCAGAAATAGAAACAAACTATTTTAGGGTTAGTAATAACAATAGTTGCCCCAACTTTTCACTTCTAAATGGGCTGAGCGCCACACGTGTTCTTTTAACTGAGCGCAGATTTTAATTACAAACATTCATAGCATATAGGAAATAGAAACGCTTCCAGGAATTGTCTTAGCTAACTAGTGAGATTTGGTTCGGGTACTAGTCCAATGATAACAGTAGTTGCAGAGGAATCTCTTCTCGTCTTATGTACATAAGGTGAAGTTTTCTGGGATTAAAGACTGTGATTACCCATCTTTAACAATTGACTCACTGATCTTTCCCCTTGGGTAGTATTTTGTGTCTGCATTGCTGGGTTGTGTTGGTATTGCTGACTTTCCACATCTACTACCATCTCCATCCTAATCAATCTAATGAACACTCGATTTGTAGTGACAATTGTATCCCATTGATCATCTCTGACATTTACTCTTTGCCTTGGTTTGTATAACTGAAAGCCAGGCATCTCTTCCCTCAATGAGAATTATGCCCCAGATTGGCAAGCGGTTGTCCTATGACTGAAAAGTGACTTCCATCGTCTCGAAAGACGCAGTCTGTCCTTAATGTTTCCTTTGCTCAGACAATAGAAATGGGGACTAAGGCCTCCCCCTCCCACCATCGTACCTCTTTAGTTGTCAAGCCAAAGGAAGTCTTCAAGTGCTTTGCAAAATCATCTGTGATAGACTTTGTTTCTTAAGGTTTAAAAGTTTTTAAAATATAATGCTGATACCTTTCAAGAAAAGCTTCTTAGAACATTACTACATGTAGGGATTTGGGACCTCGCTATTCTTCTTAGTGATTAAGTAATTGTTGAAGTTTTGAAAATGGCTTTGAAGACAAAAGAGATAGACAAGGGAGGGTCCTTGCAGAGAGAGCTCCACGCCAGGGAAAGCAAGGTGATGGGGTGGGGGGAAGAGCAGGGGTAACTCAGTTCAGGGCCATGCTTCTTCAGGTCTGAAAATTCTCTACATTCATGAGCTAGAGCTGAACATGGTCTGAAGATCATCTTTTCTAGTGGTTCTTAAACTTTTTTGCAACTAAAGACTCCTTTTATCTCATTTATCACTATGTGGATCCTTACCTATGAAATAATGCTATTATTAGCTCATCCACTAATTAATTATTAGCATTTTAATTAATTTTATTGTCATAATTAGATTATGAGTTTAATTAGGCAGGATTTTTGACTCTCTTATTGGTTACTGTATCTCCAATACCTAGAACCATGCCTAGCACTTAGTAGATGCTCAGTAAGTGTTGAATTAATTATAATTACTATGAGCCAGGCACTGAACTAATGCTTTGCATTCACAACTTGAAAACAAAATACATGTATGTTACATGGTTATTAACTCATTTTCCTTTTACAGACTTAATCAAACATATGAATAAGTGCCATTCTTGCTGCTGAATAAAAGCTGATAAAATGTCAAAAACAACTATATTTTAGGTAGCAATTGCTGCCTTATGTGCTGTTTATGTTTTGGAAATATTGAAAAGTAATGGGCCTTCCAGAGGTCAGACGACTCCAGCTTGGGGTCGTTGATCCACTACAGCATCCTTATTTTACAGACTAGGGAATTTAGGTCCAGGGAGGTTTAGGTGAGTTGCGTAGAATCAGACAGCTTCTCAGCAGAGTCTCAGAGTTGTGACCCTGATCTCTGGACTTGAGCACAGTATTCAGGGATAAATGAGGATCACTGGCAAGTCTAGAACCCCTGGTTGATATGTTTTCAGATTTGAGGGGGTATAGGTGGGAAATTGGATCACACCTTTATTTTTTTATTTCACAGCATTGAAGGCCTAGATTCTCATGCCAGCTGAAGGAATCACCCTCTAGCCCAGAGTCTAATGATATTAATCTACTCTTCTCAAGTTCATTACCTTCATTTAGCATAGAGGAGTAGAGATTGCTTATAACAGATGATGTGAACAATGTCTATTCAAGTACTGTCTGTTGTGCCCCTGAAGGCTCTGTGCTGTGAATGGGGCAGAGATAGAGCCAGAAGCTCTGACTTGATTCTCTGGAATCCCCCCGAGAAGTGCGTGGTCACACCTCCTTCCCCTGCGCCTGCTTCTGGTTAGAGAGCTGCCTCTGCCGGTCACCCACCCCACACCGTGATGCAATGAGTTCTGTGACCGCCTAAAGGACCACTTGGAGTTTGTAACTCTAGAGTTTAGTCTTTTAACTCTGAGTCCTTTGATTCTATTAATAGTGAAAAAAATATGGTTCCAATTCCTATGTAATTAGTATTTTAAAACTATTTTGATATATTATGTTAGTTCATCAGTGTGTTTGGTATACACATTGGAAAAGTGTGCTTTAGGAAGGTTAGATAATGAAATAATACGTATGTTTTTGTCTATGCAGTGGTATAATTTGTGATGCTAAGTTTCTTATTTTTCCTATTTAAAAAATGAACAAGCATTCATTGAACTTGTTCATTTATACAATGAACAATTTTTTTCACAGTGAACAAGTATTCAGAAGGCAGCACATAAACATTTACAAGTGAATTACTCAAATCTTAAATTAATGCTGCCCAGTTTGGAAGGCTTCTGATTTTCTCACCTTCTGTGACTGTGCTCTGTGTGACTTTATAGACCCTTTAGCACTTGAGCGTTTCTCCCAGTAGGGGAGCTAAAGTCCCTCTGTGGCCCGGCCATGGCAGGATAGGTCTCCTGGAACCTACCAGGGAACATTTGCCAGGAGAGGTAGAACCCCAAGGGCCCCGGAAGAGTGGATGGGCTTAGCTTTCCTCCGGACCCAGCTGTTGCATGAAGCTTTATTTTTGAGCCTGGAATACGAATTCCCATCGTCTAACACACACATGACATCATGAAACCAAATCAAAATGATTTCTGATTTGTCTGGAATTTCTAATCATTTGCCACTGACAAGGCCAACCTCTGATAGCACAAAAACTTGGGTGCTGACTCTATTTCTCTAATTTCCTTTTATCATCAGTAATATCAAACAAGCAAGGACATTTTCAGTATTGACAATTATAGATGGTGCATCTGAACAGTTGACAAATTTGATCCTTTCCTTAATAGGTTAATGAGTGTGGGGAGAGAGAGGACATATGAACAGATAGGTGAGGACCTGGCCACCAGCTTATTCTGATTGACCTTCATTTGTACGTCAACCTTTTGACTAGAGGTTGTTGGCACAGATCATTTGTTTTTCTTAGATATAACATTGTGCTTTTATTTTAACTTAAAAATAATAAATAGGAAGTTATTCTTCATTTCCAACTCCTGTCCCCACTTCCTCTGCCACATGGAAGGCCTTGTGCACAGCAAGAAGGGCACACCCCATGCATTGTTGTCCCCCAACTTCACCTGAGCCTGCAGGACTGTCTCCTGTTCCTTCAACACTTTGGCCTGAAGTTTCCACTCTGCTGCCTGGTTCAGCAACTGTGAGAAGAGAGAATGCATGGGAAAACTGTCACATTACCATTTTGTTGTAATTGGTGTGTAAACTGAATAACTTGCTAATTAATCCTTTTAAGTAATTTTTTTGGGGGGGATCTTTGTAAAGAATCTAAGGAAGTTGAGAAAACAACTAGTCTAAAAAGTTGAATTCTTAACTAAAAATTAGTGATTCTAATAGGAAAAAGGGAGAGAAAAATCTCCAACTCCAAGTATGAATTGCACAAAATTCAACCTCCCACCGAATTCTGGAACCTTCTGTAGCAATCCTGCCAACCACCATTCAGCCTCTGCTTGAACCTTTCCAGAACATCCTTACCTGGGACATTGTTCTGAGCAACTGTTCCTTAATATCAGACCATTGTTCTCCATCATACCCTGCATCAGAATCTCCTCGGGGGCATGTTAAAATGCAGATCCCTCTCAGAGAATATGTTAGGAAGCATAGGGTGTGATTAGAATCTGTATTTATAGCAAATGGATTAAAACCTGAGAATCACTGGGTTAGAAATCTGACCTATTATTGCAAATCCTGTATAAGGTTTACAAAGGAAGTCTCATCCCCTTTCCCTAAGGCAGCCCTTCAAATACAACCAAGGCCTTACAGCAAACACGATCAGAACTGGAACTGATGGGTTAAATTGTAAAAGTTGTTTTAGGCGTGAAAATGACACATATTTAGGTAAAACATTATTTTAACTTAAGATATATGTTCATTTACTCATCAACTTTGATGTAGGGCTATGATCTTTGTTTTGGGTATGGATCTTCTGATCAGAATTCAGAGGGTTTTTTTGGTTGCTGTTTTTTTGTTTTTACAGAAATCGTATCCATAATGTTTCATATAAAAGCTATAATTTTTTTCTATTTTAAATGATAGTGCTAGAACCTAAAGACCTAAGATATTTGTAAAGCAGCTTGATTGGATAATTCTTTTGAATTTTACAGCTTTTTTCCAGTCTTTTATAGCTGCTCACACCTAACCTGACAATTGTTTTTTGCTATTTGCCTACATCTAGTCTTTCAAAGCATTAAGCATGGTTTTCATAGAAACAACTCTTTCTTTTAACAACATATTTTGTCAGTTTATGTATCATTCTGTTGGTTTACATCATACAAAACCAAGGATAACTGGAAAGAGAAGGTTTGGGAGCAGAGACTCGATTCTTGGTAACCTACATCTTACTTAATTGGACAACTTACTTAATTGGAATACCTCTCTACATGTAGACAGAGTGGCTAACTAGCCACAGGATTCAACATGCTATGGACATCTGTCAGTACGCTTACAGGGAATGGTGAATACCATGGAACAGCTGGTTAGTCAGTCAGGTGACTGTCAGTTAAGAAGTTTCTATTTTATTTCAAGATAGGTTGACATAAATTTTTCCTTTTTGTTTACCCCTATTGTAAAAAAAAAAAAAGTCCATTTTTAAAATCAGAACAAAAACAATAAAAATCATTATTTTTAAAAACTTGGAGATATCTTTTTTCTTATCCAAGTTAGTCTTGACCTCTCCATCTGTAAAAGGGGTTATATATGTTCCTCTGTGCCTCCCAGAGGGTAGTGAAGATTAATTATGATAGACGTGCAACTGACTCACTGTATAAGAGGTCTGAGGCATCTGCGGAGTGGGAGACCTGCAGCGCCCTCTCTGGCCAACTGAGTGGTTCAACATGCTTTTGCTACCCTAATCTTTTCCTATTTCTGGAGGGTGCCAAGCTGGTTCCAGCATCAGGACCTTTGTCTCTGATATAGACACTGCTGCTGGAGACCTCCGCTCTGATCCCCTCTCAGCAGGCAGGGTGCAGCTCAAGCATGCTCCCCTCCTGGAGGCCTTCCTAATCACTCAGGCTAAAGTAGGCCCCCTCCTTCTGCCCCTTCTCAGTGCCTCCTTATTTCCCTAATAGCACTTATTATTATCTGAAATTGTCCTTCCTTGTTTGTTTGCTTGTTTATTGCCCGTCTCTTCCCAGTTAATTGTCTGCTGGGATGTGACCTGCTCCCTCCTGTTCGCTGCTACACTCCAGCACTGGGAATGGTGTGTAGCATCTTGAAAAAGATTTGTTGAATGGATGCATGACTATTTTATGTAAAAAACACTGTAGGTACAGTGCCTCCTGCTGGGCTGCCCAGTCTCATTTCTCCAGGGAAGCTTAAGCTCTTTTCTCATCAGTCTAGTCCTCTATGACCATCACCAGAAACAGCTTTCTCAGGGGTCCTCTGACTCCGAGGCAGACCAGACAAGTACACAGATGCAGGTGATAAGTACATATTCCTTTTCGCGCTTGTGTTGCTCCTCTGCTTCCTTCATCATTTCTTGTGCCTGCTCGAGTTTTGCATCCACCAGCTTCTGCTGCAGCTCTCTGTGTTTAAATATTTTGTCCAGATGCTGAGGAAAAATAAAGTGCACACATCACGCTTGACTTATTATTACTGGTGCTGAAAAATGTAAAATAAAAAAGCAATGTTGACATAGACACATTTTCTCTGGATTTTAAGATTGAAAAAAAGAGAGGAGTTGGCACCACTTATGGTTTCGTATAAAAGCCCCAAGTTGGTGGAGTCCCCTGCATTTTTCACTACCCGAAAATGGCTGCAAAAGGTGGAGGTACCAGAGTTCACAGAGCTCAGCAATGCTAACTCCAAAAGGTCCCAACGTTATTTTTCTGAAGTTGGTAACTATCAGATACGATGCTAGTTATTATGCTAGACAGCACAGACAGTGATGTGTATTGCAAAGGCCACTGCACCATCTCTTGGTAGTTTGACTCTTTCAATGACTATAAAACCACTTTTAATCACAACATTAATGCAGTTTGTCATGGTGAATCCTCCTCCATGTTCTTGCCTCAAGGGTTGTGAGGAAGCCCTGAGGTATTGCCTGTGGCCCTGGGTCCAGGACTGAGGCAGGAACCCCCTGACTTCAACTCTGTTGCTCTGGTGGGCAAGATAAGATTGAGGGTCACAGATAAACTGATGTGCAAATGTGCCTCCTCTGCACCTTTTGACTTTTTGATTACCTTGAAAAGAAGCTTCCAACTCTGCCTCATTATGGAGAATTTCTTGCTCATTAGGAGGTCCCACTGGCAAGAGGACATGTGGAATTCTATCCTTGGGCCTTACTTAGAACCAATCCCAGGAATATACACCTAGTCTACCAGCAGTTCCCATCTGAGATCTCTGGGAAGAGTATGGACATTTTCTTTTCATCTTCTTCCCTTTTATTTTTGCCTGCTCTCCTCTGGAGCAGGACTGATCTTGATCTTATATAATACTGTTATTGGCTTGTGGGATATGTACAACGAAGAATTTTAATTTAGATGACATGGTGATTCTTAGGAGGGAATGTGTGAGATCTTTTTTGGCTCAGTATGGGGTGTTTAAAAAGGCTGAGAAACATTGTTTTCAGGGATAACTGTGCTCATGGCCCATCGCTTTCTATTTATTGTCTTTCCTTTGCAGTGATTCCAGTTTTGAAGAAATCCTGTATGACTTTCAGCCAGGTATTTTGTAATACCATCTGTTTTTATTTTGGCTAGTGAAAGAAATCTGATCCTAAATATTAATCAATTGAGAGAGCTGGCCATAACTTTGTTATTAACCAAGTTCCCCACCGCCACAGCCCAGATGCAGATCTGTATGCAGGGCTTCTCAGTTGTTTGATGTGGTTCTCACCTCCTCTCTGAGCTCATACTGATCAATGATGCTTTTCAGTTTCTCTGCAAGCTCTGTGTTCTCCTGACACAGCTTCATATTGCGCTCACTCTGCTGCTCAATCTGGGCCTGGATGTCTGTCAGGGTACTCTGGAAATGACTCGTAATCTCCTTCCTTTTCTCTTCTTCCTCACGTGCCCGCTGAAGTGTTTCTTCCTGTGGATAGAAAGCAAACTCTTCCATTATGCCATTTTATAAGCACCCTGGGTTTACAGAACTCAGGGTTTGGTCAATGAAAGGAGATTAGTGTGCAGGGTTAAGTAGGATATTTTTCCTCTGTTCCCTAGAGGTAACATTGCTCAGCCCCAAAATAAATGTTTGAGCAAAGGTTTCAGTTGTGAATAGACAGTCACTCAGAGCAGGTGCAGCAAGGGCCTTGAATTTGATAGCTGGTGATGAATAGTCTTGTTTTAAAGATGACGAGTCTCCTGCTGAGTGAATAAAGTACATCAATTTCTAACAAACATGCAGTTATAAGGTTTTGCTCTCTTGGCTGTGGCCTGGGAAAAAGGCCACTCAGTTTTACTGATTGATGGGACAGATCATGTGTTCCCTTGGTTTGGCACAGAAAGAAGAACAATAGATCTTATGTTCCTCTATAAAAAGATGGCATATTAATCATGTGTTCCCCAAATTCTTGTATTCCCTCAATTTTGTAAGTATAAGTGATCACAATATAAACTTTTTCTTAGTTAAAAAAAAAGCTTTCACTAAAAAGCTTGGGAAGGAAACTAAGATAACCATAGGTGAATTATAGTAATTCAAGAATGTCAAAGGCAATCTGAGAAAATATGCTGGATATTTTATTTTTGAAGGAACAATCATTCCACATGTCACATAGAGTAATTGAAATGTTCAATGTAACTTTTGAATCTGAAAGCAATATTAAGTTTCAAATCTTCTTTAACTCTAAAGTGAAACATGTAATTTTCCCCTCTCCCGCTTTGTTAACACTTAAGAATTAGAAATTAACTTTTATATCATTTCTGTTCTCTTTTCTCCTAAATCAGAACTCCCCCTTCATTGCTAACTACTAACAATGTAACCAAATTTCCCCCATATCTATATTGAGAATTATTTGCTTTGTGATTATTCATCTCATTCTTTTAGAATAAAAGGGTTTAATCCTGCAACATGACACCAAAGATAGAGACACTGCTGACAAGTGATACAGACATTTTAGGATTCCTTTCAGTTCTGATTAATTGTTATTATGAAAGCTTGCTTCATTGTTGGCAAGTAAAATTATACTGCATTTAGTTGCCTATCACGATGAAGTTATATAACAGGATTTTTAAAAAGAAGTACTGATTGAAACAGAAGTAATTGTGCAAATCCTTATTATGATAGTAGAATAATGTGATCAAAATAAAAACTGATGCTGAAAATATATGCTCTGGAAATATTTTAATTTATCATTAGGTGTCTCCTTTCTTCTACAATATTAACACATTTTCTAGCTCTAATATGACTCTTAGTATCAGAATCATAATTTTTCATGGAATAAACATTGAGTGGGAATTTCTTACGGATATTGTATAAGAAATTTATACTTCCTAATCTGAAGAAATTAGCTGTTGGAGATATTATTTCCCTGAACTTTGTATGCTAACACTTACTACATGTATTTTACTAAAAGTAATTATGGCCATCTGTTAAGAGCAATTGAATATACATATGACAGTGATTGTTTCCTTATTAAGTGATTAGTTTAGAAGCCAACAACTTCCTACTCATAGAGTTACAGTCCATAACCTGAATGCCATTTGCGTTCATAATTATTCCATCCATGAATGAATGAGTAAATGAAAGAATCATCCCATATTACCCAGAAAGTCTGAGTTTTTCACTGGCCACTGGCTACAGAAAGAAGGTATAGCTGTTAGTATGGCATTAAACACGTGTCAGACCATCATAGCACCCAATCCTAGCCCACAAAATGGCATCTTTCATTTTACATTACGTTGTTTTTCAATGAGAGAAAAATAAACCTACTGCAATCTTATAAAATTTGGAGTCCATTCATCAAGAAAATGCAATCATTTAGACAATGTCTGAGATTAAGTTTTCTTTTCTTTATCATGAACATAATTCAAAGTGAAAATTAATAATGCAAAGAAGATTGAGGGACAAAATTTGAAATAACTTAAGAAAACAACTTTGCAAGCATCACTGTGCATTTTAGAACCAATGCTGTGTCTGGCACACAATCCATAGGTATTCAGTAAATGTATATTTAATGAATCAATGAATTGTTAATTTACATGTAGACATACGAGTAGTTTGGACTAGAAGATTCCTATAGTCTTTTCCACATTAAAATTTTGTGATATTCTGATAACAAATCCTACCTATTTCTTTACTAAAATCGTGTTGCCTGAGACACCCATTTCTTACAGGGCAGTTCTTTTACAGTACAATTTGAAGCTCAGATTAATTGCTTCAAATATATGTAGTATGTTGTTGAAATAAACCTATATCTCGGACTTTCACTGGTCTTTTTCTAAATTATCTTAAACTATGAGATTTTCATGCAGCTTTTTTGACTCATTGAAGAATTAGTTTTAATAAGGAATAGTGAAAGTTAAATTTTACAGTGGTAGAAAGAGCCTAGATATGCATTCTCTTTCTATAGCTTCCCAAACTCCTAGCATGTATAATTTTGATTCAGATATACTTAGGTTATTTCACTAATATGGCCAAGGAAGCTCATACCACCCTGACCCCTCTGTAGATGACAGCTGTAAACTCTGGACGAAACAACTACTTAAAGACATTGGAGAGTAAACAAAATCAGGTGGATTCTGGAGGGAAGTCGACACCTGTAGAAAGGGAATGGTATATTGTAAGTCTCCCAGTTTATATGGCTTTAGCTTGAGGGAGGACTGCAGTTGGTGGCTGCATGGAATGGGCAAGACTCTCATAGAAAACCTACCATCTTTCTGGCCTGAAGAATGAGAGTACAGAATGCCAGAAACTACAGCTACTAGAAGGTAAGGGGAGATTCCCAGGAAAGAGAGAGTTATGGAAAGAGAGCCCTAAATTCTATAAATAAACTCTGTCCAAATCTTTAACTGACCTTGAACCACACACGTGTAAGGCAGACTCAAAGCAGCCTAGCTAAAGGAAAAAAAAAAAAGGAACTGAAAGTAGAGCTGCTGCACAAGAGAGAGATTTGTAGTTTGACTCTAACCAAGTTACTTGTCTGCTTAAAAAAAATCAACATTCTTCAAGGAGTATTATAGAGTCCATATTCTCTACAGCATAACAGCCACAACATTCAGGGTATAATCTATAGTAACTTGACATATGAAGAACCAAGAAAATGTGACTCATTCTCAAAAGAAAAAGAGGAGGCCTATTCCATAAAGACATAGATGTGGAATCAGCTGACAAGAAATTTTAAAGCAGGCATTATGATTATGCTCATTGATACAAAGGAAAATATTATCTCAATAAATGAAAAGATAGGAACTCTCAGGAGAGAAGAATACTCTGTAAGGAAGAACAAAATGGAAATTCTGGAGTTAAAAGTTACAAAATATGAAATTTTAAAATCACTGGATGGACTTAGAGCAGAATAGAGATAACAGGGGAAAGAGTCAGTGAATATTAAAATAGACCAATGATCTAATCTGGGTATAAAAGGAAAATAGTATTGGTGAAGAACATGGAGAGAGACTCAAGGACCTGTGGAATAATTTCAATTGTTCCAATGTAAATGGAGTTAGAATCTTAGAAGGAGAGAGAGAGAATGGGGCAGAAAAACTATTTGAAGAAATAATGGCTAAAAGCTCCCCAAATTTGGGGAAAGACATAATTACAGGTATAAGAGCTCAGCAAATCCCAAGTAGGATAAATATGAAGAAAATCACACCTGGGCATAAAGAAGTTGAAGATCTGAAAACCAAAAATACATAGAAAAACCTTGAAAGTAGCCAGAGATAAATGACATATCACATACTGGGGAACAATAATTCAAATTATTGTTGATTTTCATCAGAAAGTATGGAGGCCAGAATACAGAATCTATAAAAGGCTGAGTGAAAGAAGGAAAAGGGAAAAAATCTTGTCAACCCAGAATTCTATATCCAATGAACATAGCCTTAAATCATAAAAGCAAAATAAAGACATTTTTAAATATATGAAATAAGAGAATTAGCCTATGCTGTACGAAATGCTAAAGGAGGTTCTTCAGGCTGAAGGGAATGACACCAGACAGAAGTGTAAAGCTTCAGAAGGAATAAAAAGCATCAAAAATTGTAAATATCTGGGTTAAAAATAGAAGACAGTTTTTGCCTTTAACTTAAAAAAAATGTGTAATTGTTTAAAGTAAAAATTATAACATTGTCTCATGGGCTTTATAAGTGTATGTAAATGTAAAGATGGGGGTAGTAAGTGAACCTATTTATTTGTAATGTTTCTACATATTATGTGAAGTGATACAGTATTAACTCCAGACTGTGAAAGGTTAATAATGTATATAATAATCATAGAGCAACTACTAAAAATAGAAAGAGGTATAATTAAAAATCCAAGAGATAAATTAAAATAAGAATTTAAAAATATTCAAATAATACAAAAGAAGGCAGGAAAAGAATGGAGGAACAGGAAACAGGTGACAAATAATAAAATGGAAGATGTATATCCGCTCCAATAATTACATTATATGTTAATGACTGCTGCTTCAATTAAATGGCAAATATTACAGGAATGAAAAGAAGCAAGGTTGAACTATATACTGTCTATAACAGACGCACTTTAAATATAAAGACCCAGGTTGAAAATAAGCGTATGGAAAAAGATATACCATGCACGCAATAAAAGTAAGAAAACTGGAGTGGCTGAATTGGTATCAGATAATATAGACATCTATAGTGATAAAACAGCCAATTCATCAAGGAGGTGTAAAAATCATCATTGTATATGCACATTATATTAATGCCTCAAAATACATGGAGCAAAATTTGACATAATTAGAAGAAGTAGCCAATCCCACAGTTACAGGAGGAGACTTTTAACACCCATCCTCCAGCAACTGATAGAACAACAAGACAAACATTCAATAAAGACATAAATAATCTAGAGCTAACTGTTACTTATGCAACACTATACCTAACATCTGAAGAATGGGCATTCTTTCCAAGTGCATATAGTATGTTTATCAAGATAGACCAAAAATGATGGTCTATAAGAATTAAATAACACTTCTAAATAATCCATGGGTCAAAGAAGTAATCAGAAGGAAAATAGAAAATATTTTGGATTTGAATCTTGATTTTGGCACTTAAAATATGCGTGACCTTAGGCAACTGACTTGGATTGCTGAGTCTCAGTTTCTTCAATAAAATGGAGATACTAACCCTCATAGGGTTGTTGTGAAGATTAAATACAATACCATATGTAAAGCACTTAACACAAGTCCTCGCATAACAATGATACTTAATTCCATTGTCCATAATGGAAGCCACTACTGAGGGTGCCTGCGTACACCTACCAGGTCTCCTGCCACTTCCATCATTCTGTCTTTGAATGCTGTCCAAAAAGACCAAGCCATATCATTGCACTCCTTAAATATCTTTGTTGATAAATCTTCTCGCTTTGTCTGATTTAATTCTTATCTCCTTACCGTACATCATTACTGAAAGCCAGGAGATTTATGCAAACACAAAGTGCTATTACTCGGTTACATATCAAGCTGGGGATGATGCTCCCATTCTCGTCTACCCTGGGTTTTGATGGTCCTCGTGCAATGATTAAAGAGATGCCAGAAACTCATCTCCTACAACTTGTAATTTGAGAGAGTTCATCACACTGGCCTCTCATTTCCTAGATATCAAAAAACAATTTTGGAATACAAGGAGCTATTACCCTATTCTATTCTTCTCCCTAACTCCGTTGTACAAACTCAGTAATGATCTTAATCTGTTTCTTAAAGTATCTTTTTAAAAAACACATGTAATAATAACTATCTCACAGGAATATTGATGTCTAATTAATTCTTGTTTGTTGAAAGCTTTAGGATCTTCGGCTGGAAGGCGGATTGTGGAGCATGCAGTATTATCTTGGAGAGCACTGCATCTTGCTTCATTGAATGGAGCTAGTGTCTGTGTGTAATCAAATTAACCACACTGCTAGAGGCTTACACTGTAATTAATGAAACCCATGCGGACTGAGTGAACTGATCAGTCTATTATTTTTAGATTGAATAATTAAGCTTGAAGAGCTTCAGTGTTTTCCCAAGTAGCTTCCTTTTTTCAGATGACTATTGACATTTTGGCTCTCAATCTTGTCTTATCCTGTCGGTTAGCTTTGTGTCAATTTATTTCATGTCCTGCAATTTTCATTATCATACAAAAACGATGAATTTTTATAAATTTTAATTTAAAGAGTAGAACTAAGGGCCTACCTTAAAAAAACAAAAGAAAACAAACTCCACATAAGAAAAAGGTAGGAGGAATGTGACACATTTTATTAAAGGTTTGCTCTGTGTCAGGTACTATGTGGGCATCTTACCTATGTGACCTCATTTAATTTTTCCCCAAACACACAATGAGGTTGGTATAATCCCCATTTTGTGGATGAGGTAACAGGCTTGGGAGGTAAAATAATTTAATGCAGGTCACAAGTGAGCAAGTGGTAAGGCTAGTACTTGAACCCAGGTCTCTCTGATTCCAAAACTCACACCCTTACCATGAGTAGTGGAAGCCTGTGTCTAGGCAGCATGCAAGAAATTGGGTCGCGTGGGGCCTTGGGGACACGTACCTTCAGTGTCTTGTTGTGTCTCTGCAGCTCCCGGCACAGGCTCTCCAGTTTGCTTCGAGCGAGGACAGCCCTACTGTGCTCACTTTGTAACTGGTCCTTTTCCTTTTGGATCTGTACCTGTTTCTTTTGTAGGAGTTTTAACTTCTTTTGCTCAGTGCGATGTTCATCCAGCTAGACATGGGTGTGCAAACGTGAAAGAAAATGGAATCTATTTTAAGTCGATGGAAAAGGAGTAAGAGAGGAAATGCCTCAAGGTCACTCTGTGCTTGTTTGGATAGCACTGTCCCTGCGGAATCCGATGAACTTCGTAAATGTTGCCTTTTGTAGGTACAGTTTTATGAGCATGACATTTATAGGTTTTTCCTTCATCGTTATTATTATTGATCTCTTTTACTTTGCTCTTCTTTTTGGTGGTCTAGAAATAGTTTCATCTTTCTTGAGTCCGTCTAATGACGCCAGTCAATATAGAACGGCATGTCTCAGGATTCACAGTAATGCCTTGAGTTAGGAAAGTGGTCAGTGGTGTGTCTGCTTGGTTTACATTTAATTCTGACAATTCTTTCTCAAAACAAGCTTTAGCAACTATTTTTAAAAATAGGAAAGTGAAAAAGAATATGAAAATGAATATATGTATATTCATGTATGACTGAAAAGTTGTGCTGTACGCCAGAAATTGACACAGCATTGTAAACCAAGTATAACTCAATTTAAAAATAAATAAATAAAAAAAAAATAGGAAAGTGAAAAGCAGCTTCCTGGTAAATAGAAGATGCAGTCTGGGGGTTGTGAGAAAGGAGGAGAGGAGAATGTACCTCTCAAATACATAAGCACTGATGATTTGTCACCAAAGTTTCAGAAACAGCCACTGCACAACTCAGCAGCCCTCATGGCAAACATCTGTAGAAAGCCTTGCTCCCACCCACTCCCACCCCTTCCTGCACCCTCCATGCTCGTGGCGAGTAAATCATGACCCATGTTTCTGCTGAGCACAGGTGACACCTCTTCTCACTCCTCCAGCAGCCACAGCCAGAGTATCAGGGGCACCGTGAAAAATGAAACAAGGACCCCTGGGCTTTACATCTAGGAGTGCTAAAGTTCTGGGGTAGGAGTGTCAGATAAAATGTGGGACACCTAGTTAAATTTGAATTTCAAATAAATAAGGAATAAGTTTTTAGTAAAAGTATATTCAAAGTATTACATGGGATGTACTTTTACTAAAAAAATTGTTGGTTTACTTGAAATGCAGAGTTAACTGGGCATTCTGTATATTTAGCTGGTAAATTTGGCAGCAAATTTTACGGAATTCTAGTTGGAGTGGGGGAGTTTGGGGTTTAACCGCCAGAGACTAGCGTAATAAAAGTGTGGATCTCAGACTGACAATCAGTGTGGCCAGGTGCAAACTGGAACCCTTTGTCCATAGCTGTTTCCTGTGCTGTACTTAGTTCCCTCAGGCATGAATGGTGCGTAAGCCAGGTGGGTGCTCGTCCTAATAATGGCCTTGTTGGCTAATGAAGAGGAAAAGGCCTGGGAGCCCTTGGGTGCTTCAGGACCCCAGGTGCTCCTGGTCCCTTGAAGAGCTGGATGCAAATGGGTATGCACACAAAGTTCTGATACGTGTCTCAGATACCCTGTCTTGAAAAAGGGTTTATTCTTTCTGAACTAGAACAACAGGACTGTCATACTGTCTTCAGCTGACATCCCACCACACTGAAATGTCCATAATAAACCCTTGCCAGATTAAGCTGGGGATATTCACACATGATATTCCATCTTCAGACTTAAGGGCAGTTTTTACTTACTAGTAAGAATTAGCATCAGGGAAAACCAGGCCATTATTACTATTAATGTTGATTGAAATTGGTATCCTCCTTGAGGTTCGGTTGGGAAATCAATGATATTTTATTGTGTGTCTTTCATGCTAACCTCATTTTGCACTGTAGTTATTAGATAGGGGTGAAACTTCTCGTGCTTCCGTTTGGACTTTATATGTCCTTTCCTGAAACTTATATATTGTTATTATTCTTACGGCCATTATGATTTGGACCTTGGAAGATTAAACCATCTGTCAGTGCTTCTCACCCTTAGCATCAGAGCTTGCGGGTCAGGTAAGTGTTTGCTGGGGGGGCTGTCCTGTGCACTGCAGGCTGTTTAAGCAGCGTCTCTGGCCCCTACCCACTAGATGCTGGCAGCAACATCGATTGTGACGTCCAGAACATCTCCAGACAGATGTTGCCTACTGTCCCGTGGCGGGCAAAACCGCCCCTGTTTGGGGGAACACTGCTCTACACGGATTTATTTGAGCATCAAGAGGATGAAACCTTACCTGTGTTTCATCAGTTGGAAGAGGTGATTTGTGCTTGCTCGTTGACCATTTAATGTTCTAGCTTTACTGCAAGATCATTTACATTTGGAATTTACCCAGGTCTATCTTGCTTTGCTCTTAAGAAAACCCCTTAAATTTCTGACAATTTTTTTTTAGAGTGTGGCTAATTTTGTTCAAATACTTCAGATTTATGTGAATGCTTATGGGGTTTCTTAATGAATGAAAGCAAACATATTGCAACTGAGTCATCTTCAGTCAAATGCGGGCTTAGTGATTTAATAATGTATTTAGACATGGTTCTTCTGTATAATTATAACAGGCATATAGGATTTTATCTGCAATTTCTCTTATTCTCTCTCTGTTATTATGCTAAAAAAGTAAAATTAATGCCAAGTACTAAATTAGAGTAGTATTAGTAATGTTGGTTGTGACTATTTTAAAATTGAGGAAATTTATAAAAATATTTCTTCCAGGTCATTTCTTAATTTAGTCACGAGATGTCCTTATTTATTAATGAATATATACAATAGTTGATGATATTACAGGATTTAGAATCTATAAGGATGCATGAGCTAGAGTGACAGTTTGATTCACAGCTTTGAAATTTAATGATTTATTCTATGTTAACACTTATATTTCAGACACTCTATATTAATATCCAAATCAGTGAGCAGGGAAATAGGTTTTAGTCTCCAAGTAGAAGACTGAAATTCTTCATAATTTTTCCTTTCTGAAAAGGATATGTAGTGGGTCTTGGGGGTCAATCTTTTCCTATTCATTTTTCCTAGCACAATCTTTTGGGTTTAAAAGTTTACTACAGGATGTGATACAAATGCCAAAGTATTGTAAGACTTGAATTGACTGGGATCTCTGGAAAGGGGTTGACTGCTTGGCTAGGAGAGTGAGTGGGTTCAGAGAGTTCCCGGAGACCAGGGTGAACAGCCCTGACTCATGAAGGAAATCGTGGGCAGACTGGATAAGTGATTCTTCTCTGATGTCCTGCTGTGAGGCCACAGCACCGTAAATAGAATGTTGCCTAGTTCATCCAAGTATGGAACATGGCCTTAGAAACCAAATGTGAATGGCCTTGATATGAGTAAGTAAATTGAAGGGCGAAGAGAAATCAATGTAGTAATTATTGAAAAGAGCAAGGATAGACAAGGTGAGGGTAGGGGCCAAGTTTTGGAGAAAATGTCTGTTTTTGACACCTACCATTGTATGTCACTGAAATTGTTCATGAGTGGTTAACCACCAATATTAAACAAGTTGCAATAAAATTGATACACTAATACTTGCTTTATAAATTTCTACCATTCTTTTGGAAAGCCATATGACCATTAAAAGAAAAGCATTTATCCTGCTTGATGTAGTAATCCCAATTCTGGAACTTTTTCCTAGGGGAGGGGGAGGGAACAAATCTCTTATGCATGATGGTGTTCACTGCAGCCATATCTGGTAAAACAGACAGTGAGAGGAATCTAAATGTCCCCAAATCAGAGATCCAGTGGATAAAGCCAATTAATGGAAAATGACATAGCTTTGACAAAATATAATTATGAAGACTGTAACTATGTGGGAATATGTCTGTCATATGAACCAAAAAGACAGATACTAAATTATATGTAACTTATGATGGAAGTTATACCAAAGGAATCTCTGCATGTATAACAGAACTGGAAAGGAAGACAGATAAATCCGTTTGTGTTTTAGATTATAGAATTAGAGATATTTTTACTTGTGTATTCAGCATTTTCCTTATATCTTTGTTATGTGGTTTATGTGATTAAAAATAATTTAGCACTACTGTTGACACAGTTAAGCAGTCACCAGTCATACAGGGTTTCAGAATTTCTCTGGGTCTACTGCATGACAGTTCAGCATAACACAATGTGTCAACATACGAGGAAGAAAGGAAAGAACAAATGGAGATCACATGACTCATTAGAGTGAAAAAGAAGGAAAACAAGTCACTCATCAAACCCTACTCCATCAATAGGGATAAGATGCAACCAGAGACCTGAGGGGTTTGTGGGCCTGAAACTTCCTCAGTTCTGGAGATTTTCTTAAAAAAAAAAAAAAAAGAGAGGGAGAGGGCATTACGTTCAGGGCCTGAGAGGGGCCCTAACTCAGACTTCTTTGGCTGCAAGGTAAATCTGCCTTCAGGGCCAGTTCGACCTACCATCTGGAGGAATTGTTTTGTTGGGTGTGTAGGCTTAAGATTCATTCTCCTGTCACTGCTTCTCCAAAAGAAATAAATGGAACAATTCTTTTAAGGAAAATCAGAAATAAGAGAGAGGCAGAGAGAGAGGCATGTTGCCCAGCTTCCCTCAAGAAGACACCACATCTCCACAGTGGGTCTCATACTCCCCAGGGTGGTGCACGGACCTCAGGGGTAGCTCCTTTAGCCAGTTTTTGTGAGGGTTCACTGAAACTAGGGGTCCTGCCTTCACTGAACCCTCCCCCTTTTTCCCAACTGGCCCGTTGTAGGAGTATTGGCCAGGAGACAATCCATCTCATGGATTCCCTGAAGTCTAGGAGGGGCTTCCCTTCCTGCCAGCTGCCCTAACTTATTCAAAGGCAGACTGCATGGGGAGGACCTAGAAATGGAAACAAAATAATCCACGTCAAATGCTTTGCCATTGTGAGGGACAGGGTGTAGATCAAAGAGAATGAATGAATGAATGCATGCGTGAATGAATAAATGGAGAAATAAATAAATAAAGTCATTAAGAACAAACGAGAATGTGTCACAAACTGAGGGGTGGGATTAACTCAACCCTCTGCCTTCCTGAGGGGACACCGCCACCCCCCTCCCTCAAAAAACCTGGGCATAAGAACTAGATGAAAGTTTGCCTTTATGTCAAGTGTATTTCTGTTTTATTGCAAAGTCAAAAAGAACTTTAAAATAGTCACAATTTTTAATCATCTATAATTCTTTCTTCTATCCCCCAAATTATGCACATAACTGAAGGTGGAGTAGACCCCAACTCTATTCCCTTTCTTCCTTTTGCTGTTATTCCTCAGTTTTCCTATTTTTCTTTTCTTTTCCTTTTTTTTTTTAATTCTGCCTTTCTGAATTCTGGCTTTGTCTTGCCGGAGGTAACCAGCCATGGTCTATAGAGATGTACCTGAAAACTAACAGCCTGTTTTTCTCAGCTCTAACCAGAGCTTCAATCTTTCTGACAAAAAGGGCCAAAGAACTTACCAATTCAGCATACTTCTTGAATAAAAAATCAAGCTTTTCCTCAGGTGTTTGCAACTTGTTCAGATTTTGCATTAGCAGGTTGGCTTCTTTGCCTTAAAAGAAAACAAAAATCATAAAGATAATTTTTAAAATGTGTTGAACTTGAAGTCAGATGATAAGGACTAGAATCTCAGGTTGTACACTTGTTAGCTACTAAACAACCTTGGCCAAGACTTCTAGACCATGGCTGGTTACCTGCTTAACCCGTTGGAGCTGCAGGTATAATTTTTTTTTCCGGGTAAGAAGGAATAACGCCTACTTTACAGAATAAGTAAGGATTAGTGAGAACTTCGTAAAAATGTGTGGCACAGTGTCAGGCTCATGGTAGATTCTCAATAAATGTCTGCTATAAGAGTAGTCCCCAAATTTTCATCCCAAGAATCCATTCTTGTTACTTTCCCCTCATTTTCTAAATATTATAAGGAATTTTGAATGTTTTAAAAATATTCAAAAGAATCAAAAACACTGACATTATGAAAGAATAAAGCATCCATTTCCCCATGTTAATTAATAAAAAAAGAAGCAAACCAGCCCATCCAAGTATCTACCATGAAACAGCCAGCATTAGTACACGGAGCTTTAAAAATTCCAGCCCAAAGCAGAGAAACAATACAGGCAGACTTAGTCTGCCCATTTGGGGGCTTGTTTTTGTTCTTTTAGTGCCTCTTTCCTGTCTTTTTGGTGGGGAACCAGTTCTCTCATTTCTGTGCATGAGCCCATTCCATGAAGTTTGAGCAGAAATGACTCTGATCATATTTCCTAATAAGCAGAGAATAAAGTCAATACACAGAGAAAATGGACCCAAGACATGCAAGGCCTCTTCCACAGGCCTTGCTGGGTCTCCCTGGTTACAGGCTTAGCCTCCCAGCAGCTTCCCTTCTCCCACCCAGGCCTTAATCTCCGTTGGCAGTTTCATTTTCTGTTCCCAGTTGGAGTTTATACTACATTTAAAAACTCATCTGTTCATGATTATTTGACAGTGAACCTCAGATTCTTTTCATTCCCCATTGTCCTTCCTTTTGTCTTGTTCAGCTCAGACTGCCCAGTTTGCCTTTCTGTGGTGCCTGGAAGTCTTGTCTGTCGGTATCCACTGGGCTGAGTGTTGGGAGGCAGGCCTACGTGTACTGCTGAGTGTATCTTTGCAAGGGTCCAGGTGAAACAACCTTCCCATCCTCACCTACCTGTGACAGGCACCTTGTCTAATCAGAGTAGGGCGGACAAGCCACACAGTGGAGCCCATATAAATCCCGATATAAATCTGTTTGAGAAATATTAACAACTTTGACAACGTCTCTCCCAAGAACAGTCATTTCTCCTTTGCTGGAATTTTTGCCTTCATCCTGGAGAGGCTCTATCATGGAATTAGAGTTACCAAATGAAATGCAGGACATGGGACATACTTGTACTAAAAAAAATTATGCTTTGTTTATGTGAAATTCAAAGTTCCCTGGGTAGCTTGTATTTATTCATTTGCTAAATCTGGTAACTCTAGTGGCATCAAAGAATTTTAGGTTTAGAAGGAACTTCAAAGAGTACTCAGACAACTGGTTAATTTTATAGATTAAGAATCGAAGGCCCAGAGAAGTCCAAAGTTACATAATTAGTGTTGGCAGAGCCAAGGCTTGAATCCAAGGTTTGTCTACTTGCTCAAAATCACTCCACTCCATGTGAAATTTTGATGCCAGAGAAACCTAGAGAAATAAAAGGAGACTTAAAAAAAAAATGACCTCATTCCTAACAGCTGATTTCATCTATCTTTGCTCAGTGAGTCAGTTCAGGTTAGAAACAGGGCCTGAGACAGGGGAGCATGTGGGTGTGAGTGGTGCCCCACCAGGAATCCAAATGACAGCCTGTGGCTTGGCTGTAATATGTTGCCTTGAGATTGATAATTTCTGCTGCCCCACCCCCTTCGGGCCTGTGCTTTGAGCTATTTCTGCAGCAGCGGGTTGGGCCCTCCCCTTACCCTTGTTTTCAGTCTGTGGAAGGTACCCACACGATGACTGCTGTGCTGAGTTAGTGTCATCTATTAAAAGTACTGTTGGTCAGATTTGGCCCAGGACCCAGCACAGTGTTTGGCCCATGGCAAGAGTTTAGTAAATGTTGGTAAGAATGGAACAAATCAAAACCAATCTGTGCATGCTAACATCATGTAAATCAAGTAAGCACTGTCCGGAAGACAACTTTATGATCAGCTGGAGGACAGACAGGTCTTACTCTCACCTGTGACATTTAACATATGCTTAGCATACCTTTCAGTGTGAGTACTGACATATAAAACCATTATATGTCTCCTTTGGGAAAGATAGAAACACCTGAGTGAGTCTGATGGGTCTCTTTTTCTCTCCGCATTCAGTTATCTTCTCTCCCTTTTGTTTTCTTTATGAGAAAAGGGTTTTTTTTGTTTGTTTTTTGTTTGTTTTTGTTTCTTTTTTGTCATACTCATTGAGGTCTGTTTCTGCTCCCATATTCTGTTATTTTGTATAGAAGGTTAACATTCAAATGCATCAGTCTACCCTTCAAAAATGATTTCAACATGGAGGGACCTAGAGGTTATCATACTAAGTGAAGTAAGTCAGATAGAGGAAGACAAATATCATATATCAGTTATATGTGGAATCTAAGAAAATGACATAAATGAACTTATTTACAAAACAGAAACAGACTCACAGACATAGAAAACAAACATGGTTGCCAAAGGGGAAGAGGGGAGGGATAAATTAGGAGTTGGGGATTAGCAGATGCCAACTACTATGTATAAAATAGATAAACAACAAGGTCCTACTGTATAGCATAGGGAACTATACTGAGTAGCTTGTAATAACCTACAATGAAAAAGAATATGTATGTATAACTGAATCACTATGCTGTATACCAGAAACTAACACAGCATTGTAAATCAACTATAGTTCAATAAAATTTTTTTAAAAAGTGATTTCAACAAAAAAATACAAGAAATTGGAGACAGGCATGTTTATTAGAATCCACAACTTTGTGACATCAGAGAGCTTAGTTTTTAAACTCCCATTGGTTTTCCTGGACTAGAGTGCTGTGTGGGATTACCGTGGAAAGGGGGAACAGACAGAGACTTGCTCATCTTCTTAGAAAGGCTGTAATTATAATTCCATGAAAATGCAGTTATTTGGTGACAGTGTCATATACAAGGGGAAAAATCAACTCTCTGTGTTTAAACTACTTGCAGTTTCTTGGCTATCACTATAAAAAAGTTTCTTAAAAAGAAAAAAAAAACTTTAAGGGTCTAATAATTAGGAGATTATTCCAGGGAAAACAAAATAAAGCAAAACTTTATAATAAAATAGAAAAATATCAGAAAAAGCAGAATAAATGCATCCATTCCCAACTTGGGTCAGAAGAGAGCCCTAATCACTTTGCTCAGGGCATATTTTTCTCTCCCATTCCACTCACGCCTCTTAAACCCTCCTCTCTTTTCAGGATCTGTCCTAAGTGTTAGTTTCCCTATGAATCTGTTCATGAACCCTTCAGTGTCGGTGGATTCCTCTTTCTCCTAAATTCCTCTGGTCTTCTATCATCTGTTCCAGAAAATTTAGCATTTGTATCGAAGCAACAGTTTATTTCTCTGTCAGAGTGAAACTAGATATCAAGTTAGAATGGATAAAACAGACTGGGAAGGTGACCATTGTAAGGCAGAGTAAGTAAATGGTGGAAAAGATTTTAGAAAACCAGTGTCCTAGTCAAGGGGCCTCTCAGAAGGCAGAACTGAAACTCACCTGTAACTGGAAAGACAAAACCCATTAACTGAGCTGCAGCTCAGTTGAATGCTCCTCAACCAACATACTGATTATTTTTATATATCTTTGGCCCTATACTATTAGTGCCTTCCGGTCTGCCTCCTTCTTTATGACTGATCTCACAATCACTTTATTTGTTTGTTTTGTTTTTGTGTTGGCAGACTTTAAAACTCTCTACGCTTCAATTTCCCTGTGTATAAAATTAGTAGGTTAGTCTGACCAGGTAGATTCTGAGCTCAGAATGGACCTGTGGATCGGCTTTGTTTTTCTCTTGGATATTATGCTTCAAATCTATGATCTCCTCCTCAATCAGTTATCAACCTAAATATCAGAAGGCATATTACCCTTTATCATTGTTTCGTGCTTATTACTATGTGGTGCACATCATGTTGACACACATGGGATTAATAAGACATCTGTGAGCAGGAGGATGGGGTGGGAGAAGCAAGGGGGATACTTCGATGTTAACAGGACGTGTCATGGTGCTGTCTAGTGGGGAATCTGTTTCTGTTTCAGTTCAGATTCCAAGGAGAAAGCAACTCCACCAACTAAAGAGATTTTTAAAATGTTCCCTAAACTGCTCTGGTTTATAGTGAGTGTGTTGACTGTGGGAGGATACGCAGCCTGTAGAAAGAAAACAAGCCCTGAGTGCTTGGGTTTTAGAGGTGTTTCCCAGATATTCAAAGGTGTTCTGTGAAAGAAGGGCGTTTTGGGTCCAATAGGTTTAGGAACTATTGTAAACCATGCCCATCACTATTGGAGATTTTCATTGTTGTCTGTATTAAAGGTCAGAGGATTCTGGCAACTAGGAAACTAGCTTGGTCTGAAATGTCAAATATCTCAAGGTATACACTTTGGAAAATTTTGGGTTAGAGAGTCAGAACATTGCACCATCTCAAAAATACCAATAAAGCAAATATTATCCTATGAACTTAATAAAGACTTATCTTTGATCAAATACATAAGCAAAGACTAAGGATATATCTTCAGGTACAGACTGAATGATGTACTAAAAGTCTATAAAAGCTCCAAATAGATTCTAAAAGGAGACCACAGCTGACACTTTATATTTTCTCCAAAAGGGTGCAGGAGGCATTTCTGAAGCACTGGAACCACTGCTTCCACAATCTGTTTGTGTCAAAATTACTCAGAGTGCCTTGGCCACAATCCAGACCTGCCAATTCTGAATCTCTGTGCTCAGGAACAGCATTTTTGACAAATTCTGCATTTGATTCCAATGCACAGGTAAGTCTGAAATCATTGGTCTAGATGACAGCGTAATGTCATTTAACTGATAAATAACCAAGAAGTCTGTTAAAGCCACTTGCAGATAATTGAAATGATGTTTAAATGGTGTCTACATATTTAAATTAGCCTAAAAATGTTGTTTTAACTCAACTGTAGCTGAAATAGTACAATGTTTAGAAGAATATACTGATGGTGTTCAGAGGAACGGCATGAGGGTGTCAGCAGCTTATACACAGGTACTTAAGGTGGACCCACCCAGCCACTCTGATCACAGACTTTGGTTCTGACCAACACATTCAATTGAACTTTGACAACTTATAGACAGTGGCAGAATTAGTTGTGAAATTTTTTCTTTCTCTAAAATTTTTTTGATTATTTGGTAAGTGTGAGGTAAATACAGATTTTGAAATAACTCCTGGGAGACAGGGTAGAAACCAAAATCGGTCATCTTTAACTTTACCCCAGCTTTCTTCATACCCATCCCCCCATGACAACACATACAAATTCCTATGTAGAAGCAGTTTTAGAGTCATAAGGCAAAATGGTTAGGAGCACTTGAAATCATTCACCTCTGTGCCGTGATTTTGTATTATCTTATGGAAAGTTTAACAGTGACTAATGCAAAAGGATATTTCTGAGATGCCCTGGATAGAGAAGAAGAAAATAGCTCGGTAACACAGAGCAACTTTATTCTCTTTCCCGAAGTTTCAAAACACTAGAGTGGATCGAATCTTGGGAACTTGGTGTTATCTGGGTTAATCTTTATGCTGAGTGGTTCAAGTAGCTATTTGAAAGTGTCTTTTTAGCTGTTTTTGAAAGCATTGACAGCAGTGGTTTCAAGCATCATAGTGAGGTCTTATGCCGCCAGAGACATACTTTTGGGTTTACATATCACCTGTTACTGGAGTCTGGACCCAGTTCTGACTCCAACGCCCATGATTTTTCAAACTGCCACGTGGTCTTGCAGAAATGAGCAAGATGTGATCACTGTCTCGAAAGAGTCTCCCTCCAGCCTGGGAGGCTGGTACATAAATGACTGCTGCAGGAAACTTAGTGGAGAACCATGGAAAGTGATGCTAACTCTACCTGGGCATGTCAGGGAACGTATCATGTAGGAGGTGGTGTTTGCAGTGAGTGTTTCAATGAAATTCATCAAGGAAGACAGGCAGCGGGATTCTCATATTTGCAGTAACATGCTATCACTGGTAGCTAAAAAATGTACTCTCTCACCCTTCTTCCATAGCCATTCTTGGTGCTACCAATCCCCCATGCTCTCCTAACAATTCTCCTGTGCCTGTTCTAGCTCTTGTCCTATATAACAATTAGTGTGCATGCCTGTATTTCTCTCCAGAACTAGAGCTCCTTAACCAAAGACTACTTTTCCTTTGTGCACCTCATAAATACTAACCATTATTAAGTATTTGCTGAACCAATGAACTAATGATAGTAAAAATAGTTTCTGTAATTTTCAGCATTCTGTAATCAATACTCTTCTGAAGAGTTTTGCTAAATTAAAAAATACTTCAGAAATGTAGTTTGGAACACACTACTGAGTGATCTAATTGACAATCATTTTATATACAAAACCATCCCTAAACTCGCTCATTTATCATAGTAATAAATATTCATTGAGCACCTAGCATGTGCCATCTTCTGTTCTAGACACAAGGCATCCAATGATGTCCAAATACACACACAGTCCCTGCCCTTGAAATAAAAGAGCTAGTAGGGAAGAGATGGATTAACCAAATAATGCAAAAATAAATGTATATACTCAAATGCTGATAAACATCAGGAGGAAAGATAATATGGTACAATAGAAACAGAAAACAGGAAGACTGTATGGTGGGGCTAAGAAAATGCCATTTGAGTTGTGAGCTAAACGATGAGTTAAGTGTCCAAAGGGCAGAACTGGGAATGGGGAGGGATTTCTCAGTAGAGAAGATAAGACGTATGCAGGCCCCGTGAGGGGTGGAGTATGGCATGTTCAAAGAACTGAAAGAGAAGAGCAGGATGACTAGCTACTAGACAGTAGCAGTGACGGTGGTGATAGGGGCCGAGTGTTCAGGAAAGCGGTGTCGTGGGGTAAGTTGATGGGAGATAAAGCTGGAGAGACTGGTTTGGCTTAGACCATTAGGGGCCTAAAAGAACACGTTAAGAAGACTGGCCTTTGTCCTAAGAGCAATGGGAAGCCACAAAGGACAGAGGGTAGATGGGTAACATACTGAGCTCACTTTAGCTCTACTGGGGAGGAAGTACAGTACACACAGGAAGAGAAGATGTAGAGAGAGCCTAAGCGAAGCCATTGTAGTAAAAATCCAAGTATGAGACGTAGCTTTTAGCAAAGGTTGGAGGAAGTGCCCCCTTTTAGGAACAATTCAAAGAAAAGTCATACAATTAAAACATAATTACTTGCCTAATCCTTTTAGAATTTTCTTTTCCAACTTTTGCTCTTTATTGCTGACAGGCTCTTTGGCTGTGGGTGGCTCTCCAGAAGCTGCAGGTTCTCTCTCATTGTCTTCGGTGGGCTCCTCGCAGTCCCCATCCTCATTGTCGGGCGGTTCTGTGTTCTCGGGCTGCTCCTTGGCCTTGGTGGGGCCTTCCTTCCCTACTGTGCTGGCAGCAGACCCGTAGGTGTTGATGATGTCTTCCAGCTGTCGGTTCAACTCCTCAGAGACATCATGAGCTCCCGGTTCAGGCTGTGCACCTGCCTCCTCCTCCGGCGCTTGCAGTGGGGTTGGGGATTCCTGATCACCTTGCTTCTCCGGGCTGTTTTGCCTGGGTAATGCTGAACTGTCCCCTGCAGGTGTTGACTGTGGTTCCCCCGACAGCTGTACAGACTGGTTAGTCTCCATACTGGGAGTGGTGTCTGGTGGCAAGCACAGTCAGGTTGGATGCAGTTAACCCAGTTACAGTTAAATGGTAAGGCTATCCCTGCATAGGGCACCTACTATTTACAGTTTCTAACACAGAATGAATGTACTTCCACAAACCACTGATAGTGCAATTAGTTGGGTAGGAACAGTGAGAAACATCTTTTCAAACTGAGTCATACTATTAGCATATTTTTGGTTTCGGTCTTTAAATTTCAGAGGTATCTCCTATTATTGACATTAGCAGAGCAATTCAAGCTATCATTTTTCATGGCCATATTTGTCATTTTTCTTAGAATAGCCAATTTGGGCTACCATTCTCATCTAATTCTATATAGATTTACAATCATTGGAAATACGTAGATATATACATTTAAAATGTTTACATTTAAAACAGAGGGGTTTTTTTCAAAGTTAAGTCATTAAGTACAGAGCCATTGAACTTCACTAAAATGATTCATAACAATAACATTCTAAACTCTATTTTAATCCATATTAATATGAGTATATTAATATAAATTAATTCTTATATTGGAAAGAGGAGAAACTTGCTTTTCTGGCATTTTTCTTTTCCCAGATGAGCAACATGTAATTATCAATCAGAAAAACGCCTTTTTTGAGGTTCAAACCAGCACCATTTTTAGAATAAGAGAATGAAGAAAGGTATAAATTAGCAAGTGAACTGATGTAGAAACATGGTGATGCGCATAAAAATAATTCCTTGAATTTCTACACTTTTCTGTTCCAGTATAAAATCTGATTTTCTTTTAGAGAAAGAAAAACAGATTACAATTTTCTCTTTTCAGTTCAAGAAGCTCTCAGATAACGGTAATTTTTAAGAAGTCAAATGTCTAAAGAGCAGGGAGGGAATGAACTAGGGGAATGACCCGGGTATAATGTGGGCTGTTTGGAAATGGGGGTGAGGGACGGGCTGAGTCAGGTATTCTAAGGTTTCTGGCTAGCACCAATTCTAGGGTCGCAAAGGCTTAGGCCTTTAGGTCATGGTGTATTTTATTTGCAAACAACGTTTAATCAAGCTGCTCTAACTAGCAGCATAAAATTATGACAGGGGCCTCATAACGCACAGGTTTTGCTGCTGTGGTGGCATGAAAGCAAAAACAGAAACACACTGCTCCACACACTGCACAGCTGCCTGCTCCTGTGCTCAGAGCAGGTGACAGCAAATGCTTAAACACCAGCATGAATGGGAGATCCAGCGTACAGACACTGCCACCCACTCATGGCCCTCACCAAGTACTAGTTAACTTCCAAATAAGTACTTTTTTCTTTCACCCATTTTAATTCATCATCTTTATTATCAAATGACACCATAAACGTCTTCATTATCTTCATCCCTGGAATTTCTTTAGCCTGACCCCAGCTTGTTGGGCACACTTGTCTATATATAACTTAGGCTTCCCCTGAACTTGGAGAGAGACACACGGCACCTGCTGTCCAGCCAGAAGTTATTTTAAGCTCTTCTAAAAGGAGCCCTGGCCTTTAGCACTTCATCTTTGAAAATCAAGGGAAGAGATGACTTTGAAAATCAAATTGAAAACAATAAACATTTATTGGTTTAAATCCACATGTGGGTTTTAAAGTGTTAGGGAGTCTTCTGAAGGTGAAATAAAGTTTAAAGTAAAACAAACTTCAAAGCAGTAAATTTATAACTGACTGTCCATAGCAGTTTTAGTGGGGTTAGTCTAAATGCAAGTGTTTTGTTTGTATTTGATTTATTCTTCATTCATCAGAGGGCATAATCATTAAATTTTTTTTATTGTCCATGGATATCCTTTAAACCCATGTTCCACATTTACTTTAAAACAGAATAACTGACTCATTGTGAACCGTAGGACAACTCAATTCTTAAAAGTAGCCTCAAGACAAATCCATAAGAGAAAAAAAAAAAAGCAAAGAACTCTGTTACTTTGAAATTGTCTTTTTCTACATTAATTAATTTTACAGCAAGAAATTGTTTCTAAATTTTATCTTCTATAAACTTTATTGCCCATCTTTTGCTGCCTCTGAGAGAGAATTTTTCACTTGTCCTGGCAGTCCCAGCAGATTATCACGCACACATCCCTTCCTGAGCCAACATTTTAATTATAAATAAAACAATGGAAAGTTCTTCCACAGTTCAGTGGCAGTTTCAAAGCTGCAAGTTTCAAACACCACAAACCGCATCCTACATCTTCTCATAGGGCTTGGGGGGAGTGTTTGTCATACTCACCAGAAGGCAAGGCGCTAAGCAGAAAGAGAAAGGAGAGAGAAGAGGCAGCAGAACTAGTCAGAGCAGCAGCACCAGCAGGAGACAGGCTGCCGGCTGTGATCTTACAGGGAGAGAGAAACCACACACGCACACACACACATACACAGGCACCCAGGCTGCAGGAGAGCAGGGAGGGGGTGGGGAGAGGGGAAAGGAACATCGTGTGACACAGCAAGAGAGAAATACACCCAAGCTTCAGAAGCCGTCTCCTGGGCAAGTGTCTTAGCAAAGAGCAGCAGCTGGTAGATCTTAGCAGACTCCATGTTTGTCCCTTACAAGTGTTTCAGTACATCGCCTCTTTGCTAGGGCAACTTTTCACCATTGTTGTTCTTTGGGGCAGATATCAGTTCTTTTTACTTCGGGGTTTATTTCCAGTGTGGTCTATGATTCTTCTTTTTTCTTCCCCTTCATATGCTAGCTTGATTAGTGTCAAGTTTCTCAGAGGAATCATGGAGAAAGGAAAACAATGGCATAACAAAAGGAGTGGGCAGAAGCACTTTAATTCCGAAGTCATTGGTTGGTTGGTTTGTAAAACTTAAAGATTTGGACGGCTCCTTGGGCACTGGGTTTAATGCCATCTTTGTGTACATGCTGACTGGTGTGACCTCAGACCCCAGGGCTTACTCAGGTTACTGCCTTCACGTCTCAGATGAGCGCTGGGGGAAGCAGTCGCTTTTTCTTCTTTAGCTGCAGAGCTTCCCACCTTCCACAGCAGCTTTTCCAAGTCTTCCCCACCTGAAGCCCTCAACCTGTTCCCTGATCCTCCTCAGGAAAAGCACCTCCTCTTCATTCACCAGAAAATGCCTCTTTCTCTTAACCCGCATTCATTCCTTTTCCTTCTGTTTCTGAAGATGTGTCCCCACACTGTTCCAAAGTGGATTCCTCCTTGGGACTGGCCTGGCATAGTGACACCCCTTGCGATAGGCAGAATCATGCCACCAGAAGGACTTCCACATCCTAATCCCAGGAACCTGTGGCCATGTCACTTTACAGGGTGAAAGACTTTGCAGTTGCGATCAAGTGAAGGGTCTTGAGAGAGGGAGATTATCCAGAATTCCTGTGTGGGCCCTGTAATTATAAAGGGTCTTATAATTGAAAAAGGGAAGCAGGACGGTCAGAGTCAGAAAAGATTTGACGATCCAAGCAGAGATCAGAGTGATGGAGGGCCATAAGCCAAGGAATGGGGGAAGTCTCCAGAAGCTGGGAAAAGCAAGGAAAGAGATTCTTCTTGAGATCCTCCGGAAGGAATGCAATTTTGCTGACACCCGATTTCAGCCCAGTGAAACTCATTTTGGATTTCTGACTTCCAGAACTGTAAAATAATAAATCTGTGTTGTTTTTAAGCCACTAGATTTATGGTAAGTTGTTACAGTAGCAAAAGGAAACTAAAATATCCTGCTCCCAAGCTTTTTCCCACCCCTTTCTCCGAGTTCAGGGAAGGCGTTAAGTTATATATATATAGATGACTATCCAATAAGATTCAATAAATGGAGGTCAGGATAAAGAAATTCCAGAGGTGAAGACAATGAAGCTGTTTACTGCATCATTTGATAACAAAGTTGGTGAATTAAAATGGGTGAGAGAAAAAAGTACTTCCTTGTAAGTTGATGAGTACTTGGTGAGGGTCACAGTGAGTGATCTTCCACATTGGATTGTAGCAAACCAACCCATAGAGAACTCTCAGTAAATACGAACAATAAGTCAGTGCTTCTTAAATTTAAGTAAGGTACAGATTCTCTTAAGGGCCGTTAATGTTGTAATTAATTTAAAGGAAGAAAAATAACTCTCCATGATTGAAACAAGTTATTTTACCAATATGTACTAATATAAAAATAGGTATAAACTTCTGATGCTTAGTTATTATATGATACAATTTAAAACATTATTTTAAAATTTCCTACAAAATCAATAAATACAATTCAAATTAATAACATTACTTTTGTGTGACAGACAATATTTTGCTGAACCCATACTGCTACTTGCAACATGAATATGTACTGGCTACCAGTCCTTTTGAGTTCCTGGCACTCTTCTGCAGTGTGTTTTGTGAAATGGCTCAATTTCTTTAACACTTGGTCTGTTCAAATTATTACATAAGTTTCATTCATATGACCCGCCATGAATTTAATTGGACTTTCTTTAATATAAATATATCATTTACTACTCTTTCTCATTTCCTGCTGCTTGGAGCTAAGTTGACTAGATATACACATGATAGTGAAGGCTCCCAAACGACAGATATATGTGGTAACACAGCATGACACCTACTCAGATGGTCCAGGATAGGCTTACACAGGCAGACCTCAGGGATATTGCAAGTTCAGTTCCAGACCACCACAGTAATGCAAACATTGCAATAAATCAAGTCACATGAACTTGTTGGTTTCCCAGTGCATATAAAAGTTATGTTTACATAGTACTGTAGTCTGTTAAGTGTGCAATAACATTATGTCTAAAAAGTACATATTTCAGTTAAAAAATACTGTTTTGCTAAAAAATGCTAGCTGTCATCTGAGCCTTCATCGAGTTGTAATAATTTTGCTGAGGGAGGGTCTTGCCTTGATGTTAGCTGCTGACTGATCAGGGTGGTGGTTACTCAAGGCTGGGGTGGCTGTGGCAATTTCTTTAAAATAAGACAACAATGAAGTTAGCCACATCAATTGACTCCTCCTTTCACAGATGACTTCTCTGCAGCATGAAATCCTGTTTGATACCATTTTACCCACAACAGAACTTCTCTCAAAACTAGAGTCTGTCCAACCATGCTGGTGCTTTATGAACTAAGTTTATGTAGTCTTCTAAGTCCTTTGTTGTCATTTCAGCAATCTTCACAGCATCTTCACCAGGAGTAGATTCCATCTCAAAAAACTACTTTCTTTGCTCATCCTTAAGAGGGAACTCCTTATCTGTTAAGGGTTTAATCATGAGATTGCAGCAATTCAGTCATATCTTCAGGCTCCACCTCTAATTCTATTTCATATCTGCAGTTACTTCCTCCGCTCAGGGCTTGTGACCCTCAAGGTCATCCATGAGGGCTGGCATCAACTTCTTCCAAACTCCCATGAATGTTGATATTTCCACCTGTGAATCATGAATGTTCTTAAAGGCATCTAGAATGGTGAATCCTTTCTATAAAGTTTTCAGTTTACTTTGCTCAGATGCATCAGAGGAATCCCTATCTATGGCAGCTATGGCTTTACAAGATATATTTCTTAAATAATAAGACTTAAAATTTGAAATTACTCCTTGATCTATGGACTGCAGAATGGGTAGTGTGTTAGCAGGCATGAAAAACAACACTAATCTCATAGAACATCTCCATCAGAGCTCTTGGGTGACCAACTACATTGTCAGTGAGCAGTAATGTTTGAAAAGAAATCTTTTTTTCTGGGCAGTAGGTCTCAACAGTGGGCTTAAATTATTCAGTAAACTGTGTTGTAAACAGATGTGCTGTTATCCAGGCTTTGTTGTTCCACTGACAGAACATAAGCAGAGTAGATTTAGCATCATTATTAAGGGCTCTAGGATTTTTGGAATGGTAAATGAGCATTGGCTTTAACTTAAAATCTCCAGCTGCATTAGCTCCTAACAAGAGAATCATGCTGTCCTTGGAAGCTTTGAAACCAGGCATTGACTCTTTTTCTCTAGCTATGAAATGTCCCTAGATGACATCTCCTTCCAACGTAAGGCTGTTTTGTTCACACTGAATATCTGTTGTTTGGTGTAGCCACCTTTATTATCTTAGATCTTATCTTAACTTGCTGCAACATCTACATCAACACTTGCTGCTTCACCCTGCACTCTTATATGATGGAGAAAGTGTCTTTCCTTAAACCTCATGAAACAACCTCTGCTAGATTCAAACATTTCTTCTGCAGCTCTCTCAGCCTTCATAAAACTGAAGAGAGTTGGGGCCTTTCTCTGGATTAGATTTTGGCTTAAGGGAATGTTGTGGCTGGTTTGATCTGTCAGGACCACTAAAATTTTCTCCATATCAGCAATAAGGCTGTTTTGCTTTCTTATCATGCATGTGTTCACTGGAGTAGCACTTTTAATTACCTTCAAGAACTTTTACATCCCCAACTTGGCTAATTCGTGCACAAGGCCTAACTTTTGGCCCATCTTGGCTTTCAACATGCCTTCCTCACTAAGTTTAGTCATTTCTAGCTTTTGATTTAAAATGAGAAATGTATGACTCTTCCTTTCACTTGGACACTTAGACACCATTGTAGGGTTATTAACTGTCCTAATTTTAACACTGTCATGTGTCAGGGAATAGGGAGGCCTGAGGAGAGGGAGAGAGACAGGGGACCAGCTGGTCAGTGGAGCAGTCAGAACACACACAACATTTACCTATTAAGTTCCCTGCCTTATATGGGTGTGGTTTGTGGTGTTCCAAAAAATTATAATAATGACACCAAAGATCACCAATCACAGATCACCATAAGAAATATAATGATAATGAAAAAGTTTGAAATAGTTTGAGAATTACCAATACAAGACACAGAGACATGAAGTGAGTAAATACTATTAGAAAATGGTACCAATAGACTTGCTAGGTGCAGGGTAGCCACAAACCTTCAATTTGTAAAAAAAAAAAAAAAAAAAAAATGCAGTATCTGTGAAGCACACTAAAGCTCAGTGAAATGAGGTATGCCTGTACATATTTAATTAGAATTATAATGAATACAAACACTCTAACTAGTGGCTCCCAAGAATCCACCTGTAATCTGCCAGAGGCTCGGAGAACTGGAGAAGGTAACTAAAAAGACAAATTAATAGAGCTCACTTCTTTATTATAAAATCAACTTTTGAGCTACTATAAGGAATACATTTATTTTTTAAATAACATTTTAGTGTAACTATTACAAGAAAATAGTTAAAAAGTGAAACGATGTTAAAAGGCTTATCACAAGAAACAGTGTTTCTTTGCTCTCCCCACTATCCTTTCCTCCAGCCTTGTCATGCTCCCCGGAGCTCCCCAGGTAATAATATTAAATATTACAGATATTGCTTCTCTGATTTACTTTCTCATTTGTAAATAAGATGCTTATATTGCTGTCTGTCAACTCATTAATTTTTGACATTACCTATTGTCTTCCCAAAATGCTAAATGAAGATTTAAATTATTTATACCCCTTTTCCTGTCCTCATTTCTCAGGAAAATTACACCTCAATTTTTATTTCATAGTCCGTGTTTTCATTATTGAAATAAAGTTCACTGCTAAATCAGGTAGAACACTGTGGTTCCATTGTTCCTTTCTTTTATAACTTTCCATTTTTCCTGGAGTTGATGATTATGTTTTCTTTTTATCTGTTTAGTTTTGAGAACACTCTGCCTTCCTGATCTATACAAGAGCTCTGTACAATCCCTCTCTATGCACTTTCCTCCAAGATCAAATCTGTCAGGTGATTTAAACATTCTGCTATTTTCTTTGAGATACCACTTCCACACACAAACACATTCAAAGCCTTGACTCCCTACCCTGGTCTGGTCTGGAGAGTTTCTTGGCCTGCTGCTCAGCCGTGGTCCTAGCCCTTCCCCTGCTGTCCATCTTGGAAGTTCCCTTTACTTGGCCCCCATTTCCTGATTTCCATTCTTCCCCTTTCTTGGTTTACTTCCTCATTTAGTGAAACGTATTGTCCATTTGCTCCCTGAGAAGGCGTTTATGGGAGACTCTGTATGTCTCAGATGCCTTTTTGCTTCCCTTATGCTTGATTGATAGTTGGCTAGATGTAAACCTTTTTACAAAATGTAAAAAAGATATTTTTTGATAAAACTTTTTAATATCTCTATCAGACATTTTAAGGCATTATTCTCTGTCTTTTCATTTTCAATTTCTTTTTCTTAAAATTTTATTGCTCGTCCTTTGTACAGTCTATTTCTGTTTCCTCCCTGGAACCTTTTAGAATCTTTTCTTTATCTCTGATATTCTGAAGTTCCACAATAATAAAATTTAATTTGTGTATTTCTTCATTTATTGTGTTGGTAGACATAACCAGTTGAGCCTGGTTGTTCTTTCTTTTAAAGACACCAAAGAAGAAATTTCTGTGTGGTGGGAGGGATGGGGAAGATTGGATTAAATGACTTACCTAAGATCTCTTTAAAATGTAAGAGTTTATGACTTCTATATTTTTCTACCATGGGCTTAAGGGAAGCAGAAATCATATAATAATTAAGGCTACAGGCCTGAAAATCAGGCAGCCTCTATTTGAATTCCAGTTCTATCTTTTACTTAGGCTGTATTTTAATTTCTTCAGCTTCAATTTCCTACTCTGTAAAATGGGACTACCTATTTTATATAGTCATTGTGAGACTAACACAATAAATGTGATCTATATGATGAACAATAATCTATGTTACCTAATTCCAATAATGATGTGTTTAAGTCAAGCTTATGAAATGGGAATTAATATTTTCTACACTAATAGCATTTTGAAACTGTTGCTGTTTAGAATCAAGTTTAAGTGTGAGAATCTATTGTATTATCTCTTGGTCATGGTATATATACACTTGATCTGGGTTAGATGTGGCTCGGAGAAAGGAGCAAGTCTTTGTACACTCTGTTCTTACTCAGCAGACATCACCTTTGCGTTTCTAGAATAGGGGAAGTGTGGGCCTATGGCCAAGCAGAGATTATTTTCAATTAGAATTTCAATTCTAAATACAAAACCGTGCAGCAAGTTACAATATTTGATTCCTGTGGTGATACCTCTTTAATTTGTACTAGCCGTGCATAGTAGGTCTCCAGAAGTGAAAAGTATGATTCACATCCTATGAAAATAATTTAGTTTTATTACTTTTAAGTGAGAATTAGTTAAACAAGGATTGTCTCTAGTAAATGGCAATGTGAACTAGTTTTCATGTATAAAATAAATCATTTGAAATTTGCATAAATATTGGGTGCTATACTTGGAAAGGAGAACTCCACTTCTTAAGTGGCCTTATTTAATTATAGTTAAATATTTTTTCATGGGAACAATTTAATCATGAATGTCTTCTTATAAATAATGCAGATAAATTTTAGGGTAAGCTCCCTTACACTGATTCTCTGATCTGAAAAAGATTTTGCGGCATGTATTCTACAAGGGAGATTTAGCTCATGTCATTATTTTCTTCAATGAAAGTCAGAATAAAGTCTGTTGGATTGCAGTAATATTGGATCCTTCATCGCTCAAAAGACCCTCCCTACTGCATTGCTGAATGTAGTCATGATCCAGGAGCAGGGGACTGTATATTTCCTTGTTCACACAGAATTTGTCTACTGAGGACAGAAATGAGTTTTAATGGTTACCAAGTCCTGCCGCAGTGACACCCCCTGGAACAGGCTTCACTGTTTTAACCTGCTGGTCGGCAAGGGAGCTGGAAGGCCATGTGGTTGAAGCATAGAAATGTTTCTCCCCTAGGTCCTGTCCAAACATGTGTCACCAGCAGTTTACCCAGCAGAGTTCTAGGATACTATTTTGGGTAGTGATCTGCTTGTTGCTACAGATGGCAGGGAAACCCTGCTGGCATTTGAATACTCTAACATAACCCTGGGGGCAGAATTCCTGAACTCCAAGGTCACAGCCACTTTGTGGTGTCCCACTTCCTCTGGCTCATGTTTCCCACAGGAGATGGGAAATATATCTCATTTGAAAGAACTCTGGTCACAAGATACCAAAATTAATGACAAGAAGGTAATGATGCAGATTTACTGAAATGTCAGTTGCTGATGGTCCCAACTTTGAGGTTTCCAAGCCACTCATTGTTTTGCACTAGGACTTTCCTCTGTTACCCTTTCTCATTCCTCCTTGTCCTGAAGTTTGATAGCTACCATAGCATCTGCAGAATCTTGGTGAGGGAAGGGACCCTCAGATCACCTTCCCACCTCCCTTGGACTCAGAGGTTCTGTCCAGAGTCACCCTGACCCATCCTCAGGTAGCTGACATTTGATGAAAGAAGCCAACTATTCCTAATAAGATAGCATTGCTTGTCAGTAGTTAAATAAAGGAATCAAGTCTCCAAAAATGATAACTCCACGATGTTTTACCACACGAGCATTGTGCCTCCTTTCAAAGGTTTGCCAGAGGGATCTCTTTCAAGTAGCCTTTTTGAGGTTTGGTAACTAACACTATCAGTTCTCTTGATTTGCCTCCCTAACGGTCATGAGTTCTTTATCTTATTTGAGGGGCACGAGGCACCACACCCCGTGCTGATCACAAAGCAGTTCTCAGAAGGGGTGTAAGGTTGAAATTATGTTTAAAGGAAAGCCTGTCATTTCGGTGTGTTAAAACAGGGGCATGCTGGTCACCTAGTTACAATCTGGTGAGTATTCTTCTTCCTTCTTGCAATGCAGTTCTTATCAACAAGTATGGACCTAGCCTTTAATTCTAAGTGTGTGGTCTTTTTCTCTATAATAATTTGATGTGGTTTCAATAGGATCTGGAATAACACAGACACTGAGAAGGCAGAAGTAGTCAGCAAGAGAGGTGTGAGTGAGCAACAGTTAGACCTTGATCCCTTATTTTTTAATCCTGTTTATGATGTCTCCTCCTTAACTCCCTTCTGTGGTGCACAGATGCCTAGGCTTTGTTGTTTTGGAAACAGACCATTAACTGAGTTTGTCAATCTGCCTGTCTAGTCTGTAAGAGCCCTTTCCTGCTCTAAGTATCTCTTACATGACTGGTTGTCACTAGACTAGATTAATTTACCTTGATTCACGTTCAGGAACCAGAAAGGAAGTACCTTACCTCTTCAACTAATCTTTAAACCATTTTGGACCCCATTCTGTATCAGTTCAGAACTGTACCAAATTAACCTTGGTAATCAGTTAATCCTGTTAGTCAGTTGTGATCCCACATTGTAGCTGAATACTGACAGAGCTGCCTTGTTGCCTAACTGCAGGGGTCGCCATTCAAACAAAATAAATGTGGGGCTCCCTGGCTTTGTGCAACATGACGGTCCTAGACACAACCAGGAACTATAACCAGATGGAATCACAGTATCTGTAGGAAAGACAAATTCCTAATTGCCTTTTTAATAGATACCCAAGAGAGATTTCAAAATCATTAAATCCATGAAGGAAAAGAAAAGCGCTGGTGAACCCTCACAGGTACCTGTACAGCGCCACCAAGTGCAAAAGATGACATATTCAAAGACTTTTTTTGTGGGAAGATGGAACTGTTATCAAAGAGTAATGAGGCCCCAGCTGTTGGGGACATGAGTGCCTGAGTAAACCTCTACCTTCTTATGAGGTCCCCATGAGCTACCATATATTTCTCCTCTTTGGGTGACAAGAAGTCTTCTGTAGATTGTCTGGAAATAAGATGAAGTCCGTGAGCTGTGATCCCTACATCCCCATGGTTTAGAAGACCACAGCCTAGAAGTAATGGGTTTGGGTCCGAACCCAAAGAAGTGCAGCCCTGCAGTGTCCCACACGGAATGGGACAAGGGGCTTCACCAGGAAAGTCTGTTCACTTCCACTGCCTGAACCTTACTTTCAGAGTCACAAGATGTATATAAAAATGAACTAATTCTCCCCAGAGTACATATTTAAATATGTAAAATCATAACAACTCTGTGTGCATTAACAAAACAGAAAAACAAGAAACAGAAAAGCAAGACCAAAAAAAAAAAAAAACACACCAACACTTGGCAGGCTACTAACATATTACACGCTTCTAAAATTCAAAATGTAAAGTTCAGAGATTTTAGAATCTATAGAATGAGTATCTTTTTGTGGGGAGGCAACAACAAGCAAACAATTAAAAAAACATATACTTGATTGAAACTATGAAGATTTATTGGTTGGACTCATATATGAAGAATTTGTATTCAAATATTTTACTTGAATAGCTTTTGTATATTAAGTAAAAATAGGATGACAATATAAATGTATACATATATAGTTAAATATTACATGAATTAAGCTGCTTTAAACAAATACTTTTTTTTTTTAACATCAGAGATTTAAGCTCAAAAAGAGAAATTTAACTTTTGCTAGTAAGAAAAAAATAAGGCCAAGGAAAAGATAGGAAGCTTGCACCTGAGTCTGAGAGGGGAAAAAAGTGACAGTTTTAAATCTGTTGTAAATAGAAAAAGTTCCAGCTCTAGAAAGACAGGGGTTGAAAAACAGCAACAACAAAAATTAATCTGGTGGTTTTTAAAATAATATTTATTGAAAAAATTGAGTAATTTTTAAAATTAAACACCTGTTAAATTTCAAAGGAAAACCACAACTATATTATATAATGAAATGAGAAATTAAATGTGATTTTGTGTTTTTTCTCTATAAGGATAAGCGACTTAAAAACTGAAGTGAAAATATGCAATTACCTTATGTAAATGTACATAATATTTCTATTGAACTGTCTCATATGGATACTTTCTGCTTATTTTCTGATATTTTAAAGTAGTTTCTGGAAGATTGAATTCATAAAATTTTGAGTAATGGTTATTTTTATTTATCAAAAACTCCTGAGAAATTGGAGTTCTCCACTGGTGTTATCTATGAGTAAATTAAAGACATTTGTGTTTTTGATAAATGAATGGTATATTCAAAATATATGAATTTTTAGATCATGAGTCAAAGGAGAGACTTGCAGTCTAAACCTCAAAGCTCTGAGTTTACATGTAATGTTATTCGCACACGAAGTCTTTGATCTTCCTGCAGAAAATTAAATACTTTGAACTGGCCTGGTGCTGGATGAAAGTGGTACTAACTGGGAGAATCACTGGGGTTCATAAAATGCAAATAAAATATTCCATGATACATCAGGTTGCTAAGGGAATGAGAAAATGTTTGATGATATATATAAGGACATGCTTTTGGCTTAGGAAAGGGAGCAGGATATATTTAAAGAGTTTTAAGATGAGGGCAAAATTTAGGAGAGCTGAAATTTAATTTCATTTAATTACTAGAAATTAAAGAGGAGTGGAAGAATCCATTTGCTCTCCATCCACTTGGATAAATGAAATTTTACTTTTAATTGTGCAGTAAGTCATAATGGACCACACAGGAAAATTCTTTCCATCCTCTCAGAGTGGACTGGACTAGCTCTTGGACTCTTCCAAAACTGAATATTAGAACCAAGAAAGGGGTAGTGAACCAAAGCCTCCACTTTGGAGAATGCAGAACTGGAAGTAATGAGGATGCCAAAACCTCAGGCTCAAAACCAACTGAAAAGAGTGAAAGAACCCATCTGTAACAAGCACCTACAGAGCCAGAGAATGAAGGATGAAGAAGGAACCTAGGACTGAGTAGCTGGATGCACATCATTTCTGGGATCCCTTTTCAAAAGAAAAGCAGCTACACAGAGATTATTGAGCTTTATTCAGTACATTATTATCTGTATTGTTATTGGGGTGGGTATCTTGGAACTCCTAGTTGAATAAGGGAAACAAGGAATTATTCTTGCTTGTGTAAGAGAAAAGGTGCTGCAATTCCTCAAATTAAGTAGGAACATTGTAATCTTAGAATAGAATTAGAAATGCCAGTGTAAACTTTAAAAGGAAACTTTTGCAGCTTTGATACTGAAATAACCTAGGAACAATGGTATCCATTCTTGCTTTCTGTATTTTTTCACTAAAGGAAACTAAGGCTCCTTCAAGAAACATCTCAGTCTATGCTTGGCCTGAAAATAGAGCTTGGATCATGTGCCAAAAAGCAAGAAAGCTTTCAAAGATGAATAAAATCACACCAAAAAGACACAGGAACCTACCTAAAAAGCTACCAGTGACACTACCACTGGCCAAAGTTGTGACATTAAAAATTATAATAAATCTTCTAGTCAACTGAAATGCATTTAATCTATTAAAAAGTAACAATATCTATTTTGTTCAATGATGAACAAAAAATTAAAAAAATTACATAAAGTATTTGAAAAGAGATGAAGGGACTAGAATTTATTACTGCTGAGCGTTGTTATTTATTTGGCGTCCTTGGCTCATTTACTGCGTCTATAAAGAGTACAGAAATTAGCTAATGCTAAATATATGAGTTAGGAGGCAGTTTCTGACACAAAGTGGGACTGTCAGTAGAAAGACTCCATAAAGTGTGACTACAGATCAGACAAACAGCACAGGAAGTATCCAAAATTCATTTGTATCAGTTTTTAAATGATGCAAAGAACAGGAAAGAATGCATCGTGTGCAAATGTCATTAAATGTAAGTGGAAAAGGCAAACATCTCTGCAAGGCACAATACAAGGTCAATTCAACCGAAGGGGCAGGAACAGAAGAGTTCAAGAGGTGACAGCAGGGCTGTCAGCCAAGCCTGCTCGTGCATGTTGAAACAAAGCCACAGAAGGCCCAGGACAGGACAAATCTTCAGACAAAAATAAATGCAGACAAAAGAGAAAAGGCTGAAGTTGCTAATCAAGAAACTAGAAGACTCCCCTGCAGAAACCAGCAAAAACCAAAAATGAGGGGAATCTAGCTTCTGATGAAGCAAGTGAAAGAAAAGGCAAGTCCACTTAGTGATACTTAGTGTATCAGCCGAGTCTCACCAGTGGTCCTCATTCATCTCGTCTTGTTAATCTCAAGGTATTTGTATCAATATGTTTATAAATGCAAATTTTTGGTGGCCCAAATTTTTGGTGGCCCAAATTTTTGGTGGACATTTTAAACGGAGAAATTTCACCTCTCATTCTATTTTTTTCATTTTTACATATTTAAGTAGTTGGGTTTTTTTTTTGTTGTTGTTGTTTTAGTGCAAATGTTTTTTTAAAAAGCTCACAGTGAAAAAAATGTGATAATGAATATATGTATGTTCATGTATAACTGAAAAATTGTGCTCTACACTAGAATTTGACACAACATGGTAAAATGACTATTACTCAATAAAAAAATGTTAAAAAAAAAAGTGACTAGGGTCCTTTTTGTCAACTTAGCATTCCATAGGCTGTAGAAGTGTAGTTTTAATAGCCTATAATATGAAATGTAACTAAATAGCAATTTGAAGTCATAATCATGACAAATATTTTAAATGACTTACTGTTTTAACCCATTTTTTAAAATACAATTGTTCTCAAAAATGCCTACTTCCTATCCTCAGCTCTTCCATTAGAACTGTGACACCTTTGGTAGTGGTAGTCCAGTTTTCCTTACTACTTTAATAATGTGTTGTGAAAAATTGGAAATTTTTGAGCATGTGGTATATATATGTATTAAATTGTAAGTTGGGGGAAATTAGGCCTAATAGCTTATTAATATTCAAAAATATTGGTATTTGAGATCCTCTACTTAAGAACAATTTGCCTACAGATTTTAAGATGGAAAGTCACTGGAAAAATTGTTATAGATTAAAACTTGTGAATTTAAAATTTTTCAATATTAAGAATTATTTACTAATTGTTTCATAATATCTGTGGTCTGATCATGGAACAAAAATTTCAATTATGAAAAAAGTTAAATGGAAAGGCATCTATGTGTTTTATGATGTTATCAGTTTGTAAGTCTTTAGAGTCAAAGACACATTTACATAGTTTAAAATCCCAAACACCAAATGGATCATCCTGCATAGCAGCTATAGATTCCTACAGGTAGATGAGAGAATTAGGTATTATATATACTGTAACTCCAGGAAAATGCGCTGGCTGATAACTTTGATCGGAGTTGTGGAATACTAACATAATAACTATAAGTAGAGTTTTGCATGTATCCTCAGGTCTTGGGAAGGATCCAGGTCCTCCAACTGTCTCTAAGAGTAAATAACCTCCAATAATTAGGGAGGGAATTATCTTCCTTAATAAGTATGCATCTTTTAATCCCCAGAAGATTTAGAATAAGTATAGAAAACTTAAAAAAAAATAATTTATTAATATTAGAGTCAAGTAGGGAATGATAAGATCTACTTAGGAAAATATTCGTAATTGTAGCATTTCACCAAGTTTCATTACAATCATCTGTTTACACATATCACCACTAGACTGTGAGTTCCTTGGGGACAAAGATGATATCTTTTATCTAAATGTTCTCAACACACTGGCCCAGAGTCAGTGCTCAGTGTGTTTTTATGAATGAATAAATGAAGTCCTTAATGTTGTAGAGAGATTTGGTTCTTTCAGTATCTTCTTCCAAAGAGATCAGAGAAAAATATGTCTCATTCCAGTTCTACTTAGCTGCCCCCATTTTGAAGGCTCCTTCCTGTAGTCATTTCAGAACGTAGTAGAAATAGAAGGAAAGGTTGCTTTGATGTTTTTGATGTTTCGTCCAGGGTGTGTTTACAGATGGGAAGGGTCAATCTTCAGGGATGCCCCAGAGACGCAGCCTTGACATTCTCTGTGAAAGTATGTTCCGTGCAAGGATCTGCCTGCCAGCAACTATGCTGGAATGTCACATGGTTGAGGCATGGAGACAGTTTTCCTGTCAGACCCTGACTAAACACTTGTTATCAGGAGTGATGGGTCATAAATTTCAAACAACTTCCTCCTGACATCCCTTCAAATGTTTGAAAGCTATATCCCTTTTATCCAGACATTTCTGCTTTCTTCCTTTTGTTCCTCATATGACACTGTGTGCAGATTCTTTCTTCCACCAGGTTTACCTCTCTTAGTCTGTCCATGTTTCTCCTACATTTTGTATCAAAGATCCAGAAATGAGCACTGCATGCTACATGCAGGTTATGGCCTGACCAAAGCAGGCAGCAGGGGAACACTGCTGCCCTTCTCCTGGGCACTGCACATCCATTGTAGCCCAGATGTCATCATCTGCTTGGCGGCCTTACCATGTTCTTGACTCTCCACCATACTTGCAGCCAACTCAAGTCCCAGTATTTTGATTTGGTTGTTTTTAATACAATATGTTTAAAATATGATGCTCCAATTCTGTACTTATGCATTTTGAACTAAATTGCTAATTTGAACGTAAGGATTTAACTTGTATCTCTATTAAACTGATAAGTTTGGCTCATTATTACAACTTATTTTGACAGTTTGGAATGCTGATTCTACCATTAACTGTTTTGCATTCAAAGCTTTTGCCATCTCTACTTTTGTTAAGTCTACTGCTATCTCTTCATTCAAGTCACTGATAAAAGTGCTGAATAAGACTGGTTGGAGGAAGAGCCCATAGCACGTGACTAGCGCTCAAAAAATATTTTACAAATTTAATCATGAGTATGACAGACATAAATGAATTAAATCATAAAATTTGACTCAGGGAAAAGGAGCCACACTCGGGCAAACTTGTGTCCTTTCAATTATCCTCATAAATGAGTGTAACGTGCTTTTGCAAGGACCAGTTTTCTTGCCTCTCTAGAGCCTCCTGGACAGTCTTATTATTCCCATTCATTCTTTTCATCTCCTATTCATCCTTGTGCAACACAAGTTTCAATGGTACTAACAAACAATATTTGTAGTACACTCTATGATATATTTAATGCTACAAAAGAAACTTAGGGATCAAAACTTAGGGATCTAAAATGTTCTAAATATCGTTAAAACATTTTTCATAAATTGATTTTGTCCAGACATATATTTTAAGACAAATTTGCTCCCAAATAGACAGAACACTTAGGTCTGGGAAACAAGAGTAGAGGTAGAAGTGCCCATTGACACCTGAGCTCTGGTGCATTTAAGATTTTAGAATCCAAGTGAATAATGCTCCGACAGGGCTACAACGGTTCTATGAAAATTAAAAGTTGAGACTGATACCTGGCTACTTCGAGACCTAGATGCTACTGAACAGAGACAAATAGTCAGGGTGAAGGGGCCTGGTCATTGTTAGGAGAAGTTGTTTGGAGTCACTGATTTTGGCTATCAGGGGCATGTAAGGTTGTTGCTATGTAATGCTGACAGGGAGAAGTATGGGTGGAACCTAAGTTATACATCTGCTCAGCTGCTTTATCAATGAAGACCACTACATTGCTCTGTTGGAAGGACCAACCAAGATGCTGTCTGACAGCAAATGGAAGATGAAGTAGGAGTGGAAGAGGGAAGTCATACATATCACCCAACCTTGTGAAAAGTTACGGATTTGACTACTGTAACCTTTACTTGTGTTTACTTCTTTGTTTTGCCATGTATTTCAAGGAATCTTTTCTCTTTTTCTTTTCTATTGCATTGTTGTGTATGGAATATGTTGGTGGTTTGCTTTATAAATTAGTCCATAGCTACATTATAGAAAGATGAGATTATATCATCACTAGAGGAAGAATGAGTATCAGTAAGAGATCTTTGATTTGCAGCTGAATGCAGCAGCTCTTGACACCTTGGGACACTTCCTTTCGGGAAAATGAGTACATTCTCTACTCTAGATGGTATTGGTAATGGTAGTCATTGTATTATACTAAGCAGGAAGATTTATTTTGACATGTAAATATTTGTTTTATCATGAAGGATGAGTGGTGCATATAGATATTAGAAAACTAAAGTGGTAGACAGCAGTGAATGCTTGCTATTTTGTTGGCTGCCAGACATCCAAATCTTCTGTCCATTTCAAAATCATTCACCAATAACTCATTGTTGGTAGGGGGCAGAGTTCTGCCAAACCCTGGTAAGGTAAAAGGGACCATTTCCTACTCGACAGCTAGGAGTGAGCACATGACCCAAACTTGTCCAAACACACTCCCAACAGGAACTTTGAATCTGAGGAGTGATGCAGTGATGCAGGGAACAAAGATTATTTTCTGGGGAAGTGCCCAGTGGGGTGGAGAGTTTCCAGTAGTCTCAGTAATGCTGTAAGGGGTCTTAGAGGCATAAACTTAATCAGAGTATTTCTTTCTTTCTTTTTCTTCTTCTTTTTTTTTTTTCTAGAGGGGAGCTAATTAGGTTTGTTATTTCTACTTATTTTTAGAGAAGGTACTGGGGATTGAACCCAGGACCTCACGCATGTGAAGCATGTGCTCTACCACTGAACTATATACCCTCCCCACCAGAGTATTTCTGAGCTCAGTTTCCTCTGCTTAGATTTCCTTGATTTCTTATCATTTCTCAGACCTGGTTCCCATATTTCTTAGATTTAGTAGGCTAGCTGTAAATTTCTTTTTTGTTTAAACATGCCAGAATCAGTTTTTATTGTTCGCAGCAAGACCTTAGAACAGTACAATACACAAAGTACACATCACAGGGCTTTGCAGATGCACATTAAATGGTGATTTCTTTTCCTCCTTCGTTTCCTCCTTGTTCCCTTCCAGTTGTATTATAAGCATTTTAGGGGTCTGTTTCTCTTCACTAACTCCCTCCAGAAAGGTGCTTACTCTGTTGCCTTGTACAAAGGAAGCAGTCAATACTGCTTCTTGCCCAAATTACACACTTAGTAAATTTGAATTCGTTACTAATTCCTCAAAGTTTCTAAACAGCATGAGTGAAAATACAAAAATGCCCTGGCAAGCAGATTGAAAACAGAAGTGGTGTTATAGTTCTGGCTCACTTCTTTGGTTACATTTATAATGCTTAGGAGGTAGGAAGTGATAAATGTTTGTTTTGTTCTGTTTGCTTTTGTGTTTTACCTCACAAACAATATGGGAATTCCTTCCTGAAATTTTGCTTGAAGCCATACGTTTCTAAGAACGACTCTGATAAAAAATGACTTTCCTCTGCACAAAAGAGGGGGAATATTTTTTAACTGTTGTCAATATTTTTTCCTTTTGTGATACATTTAAAAATAATTTCCTTTCCTTCCTTGAAGACTTTAACAATAAGAAGCCATCTTCAAGGCTGCCACTCACAGAATGGTTTAAGAAGTCCTTCTTCGTGGAGGAGACATCTGAGCTGAAACTCAAACGACCAGACAGAATGGGCCATGCCAAGCCCCAGGGCAGAGGGTGCAGGCAGAGGAAGGGCAGGTGTGCCCCTGGCACCCCTGTGCTGTGCTCCACTTAACTCTTTGCCTTCCTCACGCAGCCTTTTTTCTTGTCAGATGAGGGAAACTGACAATCAATTTGGAGTAAAAACATCCTTCATTAGAGATATGCTACATCCCATCGGGGCAATGTTTAACGTTTTTAAACAGAATACTCAGTGTCTCAGGTTGAAGCACTTGCATATGGGTTCCTCCAGCCAGGCCCAGAGAGATAGCTGAAGGGAACTGATTAGGTTCTTGACTTTGAAATGCTCATCAAAATGATACCCCCTTAAACGGAAGGTATCCATCCTAACCACACATTTCTATGCCCACAATTCAATTTTTCAGATGTAAATTTCTGGCTGTTTAAGTATTGCCATTCTGTCTCTCCTAATTATAAAGCCTTCAGACTAAGCTTAGACCGCCTAGCTACTTAATGAAGAAGAGTTTTAATTATTAAAAGGGACATTTATGTGTCTCTTGGGGGTAAATTTTATTATCATTGCACTAGAAACTAAAATGCCATTCTGTTTCACTACCAGACATCCTCAAGCCTTATTACCTTTGTTTGTGTCACTAGCAAAGCCCATTAACAATTCCTAGGAAATAAAGATAGAATCTGGGTAATAAAAATAAAATCTAACCTTTTCCTCTCCCTTTGTGCTTAGTTTACTTTCACTTGCACGCAGGGTGCTGTGTGCAGAGACCCTGCACCTGCACCTCAGACCAGTTCCTAGTGCAGAACCGCTGCTCCTGACGCCTCTGTTCAAGGTGGTGGCAGCGGGCCGAGTGTAGAGAGGCTGAGCAAACCCCCCCTCCCATTCCGGCCCCCTCTCCGACCCCCGCGCCCCCCTCCCCCACTGCGACCTGGAGGCGGGAGCAACACGCCTGCGCCCATCCCGCGAGAGCTCCGCCTCCTCCCTGCTGATGAGAACCCCACCCTATCCCGCGAGAGCTCCACCCTCTCGAGAACACTGTAAAGTGGCCCTGCCCACCCGTCGGCCCCGGAGAGCAGCGTTTTCTAGAACGTGCTAGCGTGTCTCCAGTCTCTGACCGAAGAAGAAAGCTTTCCTTCTTTTCAGAACCAAACTCGTTCCATTAGCTCCAGCGACACCAGACAGGAGGACCCTTGTTGGGGCTCAACTCTGAAAGGTCAGAAACCTAAGTACTAATAAATATTAACTGATGGAACGGCGATTTAAATAACAGTTCATCTAGCGCTAAGGCAAGAACACACGTTTTCCAGCCTCCAGAGGAGCTTGCCAGTCCTGTATTCGTTCAGCCTACCCGGCATCTTGTATCACTGGAAACACTGGTTGAGGACATGGCCCTACTGCTGTTTGAAACTTTGGACAGTCGAAGCTGAAGAAACTTAAATAAAAAGAGTAGCCAGCATTTCTGCTTTCTGGAATAGAGGCACAGCTTATCTCTGAGCCGTCTCTGGGTCTGTAGATCTGCCTGTCGAGGACATTGCTGCTAAATTCTATGTGTGGTGACACAGAGTGTTTTCAAGCCCAGGCCGTGCCTCCGAGACTTTGTGGGTTTTAGCAGGTGTCCAGGGTTATGAATTTAGAGTATGCTGCGGACAGACCTCTTGCGTGACCTTGGGAAGCCGCAAATGGTCTTCCTCAAGTAATTTGTGGTAGTTAAGTTTTGTTTTTGCATGGGACACACTGAGCTGGAGAAAACGGAAGGAAGGACATCCAGACAGAATCTTGACCTCAAACTAGAGGAAAAACTGTCAAAAAGAACAGGACTGGGTTTGCTGCAGCTCCACCTGGACTAGACAGGTTGTGTTCTATAAGTTATGTGAGTGAACATGGAAGCTGGGATGTCTTTCATTGCATTATCACGTTTTAGCCTCATTGTTCTTTTGGGATGGCAAGGCAAGATCACACTCCTGTGATCGAGGACTAGACTTTCCTGTGAAGGAGACATTTCTTCTTCAGCCATCATTGAGCAAGAGGAGATACTCTTACGACCTTAGACTTGAAAAAAGGTAAATATTTTTCTTTTTCAACTTGTCTTAAGTGATCTGGGATCTTAGACACAGTTATATGCAGAGCATTCCTAGGGTTAGAGTAGCCTGACCCTTACTGTGTTCAGGCTGGCTGGGGGCACCGTATAAAAACCGTGAAGGCAAGTTGAGACTAAATTATAAGGATAGCCACATCTAGTAACGTTTATGAGATACCCTGCCACTGGGTACCTTGCATCAGAGAAATTACCATAGTTTTGTTAAAAGCTGCAGTCTGAACTCAGCTGTATCATGGAGTATTAGGAAGGGTCTGTCTCGTAGGTCACTTGGGTGTTGGCAAAGGCCATCGTCCGTGGAATGTAGCTGCTCGTGCATCATGGTGGTCTCACAACATGGATCAGGAGAAAAAAAAGGCAAAGTGTGCCTTGACCAGGAGTTTGGGCCCAAAGATCCACATGCAAGATCTGCTGTGGAGTATATATTAGTGCTACTTTCAGAAGCAACCAAGGGCAGTTTGACATGGGGAAGTTCATGTTGGGAAGGTAAATTTTCAACAGAAACAGAACTCCAAAGTTTTTTTTAAAGACGTTTGTATGGCAGGCAGCTGCAGAATTCATTTATAAGAATTTTTTTCCTCTCAAAATGGAATTTCAAACTTTTCAACTTTATCTGGAGCAATACTAAGTGGTTAAAAAAAACTTATTACTGCATGAAAGAGAGTAAATTTTGAGTAAAATTCACAATTTTACTTTGCATTCTTTGGATGAAGTCTGCGTCCATGTAATTATTTGTTTGTCATACCTCTTACTGAGAATATCACTCATATGAATGAAATAATAAAGAAACAATTATTTGAATACATATTTCGCACAAGTAGAATATTTATAGCATCCCAGAAAAGTTTAAGTCTCAGATTCTCTTTAAGTAGAATATACTATAAAAAACTGTGAAAAGCAAGGATGGATATTCAGGCAAGGGAGATTGAAATTCCTTATGAAAATAAACAGAAGAAAAAGAATTTATACTGATATGAATAGAATATTTGTGGGCCAGTTTTTTTTAATCACAATTCCTTTCTTGTAACTTTAGAAATAAGCCATTTAACCAAGAGCATTACAATGGATACTATTTTAGATACAGAAAATATACAGAGAATTTGGATTATGAGATTAAGTTTACAGATTAAAAAGAAATAGAATGTATGAATGGTATAAGCTGAAATAAATGGAAAGGAATAAATGAAAACTAAATTGTATAATTAATGATAATAGTAAAAAATCTCTTTTAGCTGAAATAATAAGTGAAAAATGACGGGGAAAATACGTTTAATAAGAATATATAGAGAAGAATGTAAAAATCTTGTTAGAAAATTGTCTATTCTATCTATGGCAAAAGTAGTTTATTTATTTATTTATTTATTTTAAAATTATTATTGAAGTACAGTCAGTTATAATGTGTCAGTTTCTGATGTACAGCACAATATTCCAGTCATACATATACATACATGTATTCATTTTCATTTCATTTTCATTAAAGGTTATTATAAGATATTGAATATCTTCCCTGTGCTATACAGAAGAAATTTTTAAAATCTGTTTTTGTGTATAGTGGCTGACATTTACAAATCTCAAACTCTCAAATTTATCCCTTCTCACCCCCTTTCCCCAGTAACCATAAGATTGTTTACTGTCTGCTAGTCTGTTTCTGTTTTGTAGATGAGTTCATAGTGTCCTTCCCCCCCCCTTTTTTAGATTCCACGTATGCATGATATCATATGGTATTTTTCTTTCTCTTTCTGACTTACTTCACTTACAATGAAGAAATCTAGGTCCATCCATGATGCTGCACATGACATTATTTTATTCTTTTTTATGGATGAGTAGTATTCCATTAGTATAAATCCAGTCATCTGTTGATGGACATTTAGGTTGCTTCCATGTCTGGGCTATTGTATACAGTGCTGCTATGAACATTGGGGTGCATGTATCTTTTTGAATTAGCATTCTCTCTGGATATATACCCAGAAGTGGAATTGCTGGATCATATGGTCTTTTTTTCAGTCTTTTGAGGAATCTCCATACTGTTTTCCATAATGGCTGCACTAAACTACAGTCCCACTGGCAGTATAGGAGTGTTCCCTTTTCTCTATACCCTCTTCAGCATTTATCGTTTATGGACTTTTGAATGATGGCCATTCTGACTGGTGTGAAGTGATACTTCACTGTAGTTTTGATTTGCATTTCTCTGATAATTAGTGATATTGAGCATTTTTTCATGTGCCTCTTGGCCATTTATATGTCTTCATTGGAGAATTGCTTGTTTAGGTCTTCTGCCCAGTTTTGGATTGGGCTGTTTGTTTTTTTTTTTTTATGTTGTATGAGCTGTTTATATATTCTGGAAACAAAGTCTTTGTCAGTCACATCATTTGCAAATATTTTCTCCCATTCTGTGGGTTGTTGTTTTGTTTCACCTGTGCTTTCCTTTGCTATGCAAAGCCTTGTAAATTTAATTAGGTCCCATTTGTTTATTTTTGCTCTTATTTCTGTTAACTGGGTAACTGCCCTAGGAGAACATTGCTAAGATTTCTGTCAGAGAATGTTTTGCCTATGTTTTCTTCTAGGATATTTATCATGTCTTGCCTTATATTTAAGTCTTTAAGCCATTTTGAGTTTATTTTTGGGTATGGTGTGAGGGAGTGTTCTAACTTCATTGATTTACATGCAGCTATCCAGTTTTCCCACACCACTTGCTGAAGAGACTTGTTTTTTCTCCTTGTATATTCTTGTCTCCTTTGTCAAAGATTAATTGACCATAGGTCTGTCAGTTTATTTCTGGGCTCTCTGTTCTGGTCCATTGATCCATATGTCTTTTTATGCCAATACCACACTGTTTTATTACTGTAGCTCTATAGTATTGTTTGAAATCTGGGAGGGTTATTACTCTAGCTTCCTTCTTTTCTTCAATATTGCTTTGGCAATTCTGGATCTTTTATGACTCCATATAAATTTTAAGATTGTTCTAGTTCTGTGAAAAATGTCCTGGGTAATTTGATAGGGATTGCATTAAATCTGAAGGTTGCCTTGGGCAGTATGACCATTTTAACAATATTGATTCTTCCAATCCAAGAGTGTGGTATATCTTTCCATTTCTTTAAGTCATCTTTAATTTCCTTAATCAGTGTTTTGTAGTTCTGCATGTATAATTCTTTCACCTCCTTGGTCAGATTTATTCCTAAGTATTTTATTGTTTTAAAAAATAAAAGAGATTGTTTCTTTACTTTCTTTTCCTGCTAATTCTTTGTTAGTGTAAAGAAATGCAACTGATTTTTGTATGTTAATCTTGTATCCTGCTACCTTGCTGAATTCATTTATCAGTTCTAGTAGCTTTTGTGTAGTGCTTTTAGGGTTTTCTACATATAGTATCATGTCATCCACATATATTGATAATTTTACCTCTTCCCTTCCAGTTTGTATCCTTTTTATTTCTTTTTCTTGCCTGATTGCTGTGGCTAGGTCTTCCAAGACTATATTGAATAGAAGTGGTGAGAGTGGACATCCTTGTCTTGTTCTAGATTTTTGTGGGGAGGCTTTCAGTTTTTCACCATTGAGTACTATGCTGGCTGTAGGTTTGTCATAAATAGCTTTTATTATGTTGAGATATGTTCCCTCTATACCCACTTAGGTAAAAGTTTTTGTCATAAATGGGTGTTGAATTTTATCAAATGCTTTTTCTGCATATATTGAGATGATCATGTGGCTTTGGCCTTTCTTTTGTTGATGTGGTGTATCACATTGATTCATTTGTATATGTTGAACCATCCTTGTGTCCCTGGGATGAATCCAACTTGATCATGGCATATGTTTTTTGTGTGCTATTATATTCTGTTTGCTAATATTTTGTTGAGAATTTTTAAATCTATGTTCATTAGTGATATTGGCCTGTAATTTTCTTTTTTGGTAGTGTCTTTATCTGGTTTTGGTATCAGGGTGATGGTGTATTCATAGAATGAGTTTGGGAGTATTCCCTCCTTTTCAGTCTTTTGGAAGGGTTTGAGAAGGACTGGTATGAGTTCTTCTTTGTATGTCTGGTATAATTCCCCAGTAAAGCCATCTGGTTCTGGACTTCTGTTTGCAGGGAGGTTTTTTTTTGTTTGTTTGTTTTTTTTTAATTGCTTATTCTATTTCATTTCTAGTGATCAGTGTGCTTTTCTTCTTGATTCAGTCTTGGTGTTCTGTATGTTTCCAGAAACTTGTCCATTTCTTATAGGTTGTCCAATTTATTTCCCTATAGTTGTTCATAGTATTCTCTTATGGTTTCTTTGAATCTCTGTGGTATTGGTTTTAATTTCTCCATTTTCCTTTCTTATTTTGTTTATTTGTATTCTCTCTTTTTTCTTCTTGGTAAGCCTGGCCAGAGGTTTGTTAATTGTGTTTACTCTTTCAAAAAACCAGCTCTTGGTTTTGTTTTTTTCTATTTTTTAAATCTCTTATTTTATTTCCAAAGTAGTTTATATCAGATCAACTCTCTTCCCTTGACAAGAACAATTTAAAAAAGTAAAATTTGTTTTAAAAAAACCACATCATTTGGACACATCAGAGAACAACTAACAACCTGTTGGAGTAACAGGATAAAACCCTGGAAATAAGGGCAATACATTGATGTACAACATGATGTTCTTTATTAATTATCCTCTGAAGCCATTTTCTAATAAGTAAGTAGCACAGGTGTGAAGATAAGTAGAAAGAAAAGTCTTAGAACTTTTGGTAGGCTCACAAAGTTGGTAGTCAAAATTTGGAGTTCAGTATGATCAAAGTAGCTAAGATGTGAGGGGTCAAGATCCTGGAGTAAAGGGAATTGCAGATAAGTAAGCTTAATATTCTGTAATTCTTTTCCCCATAAAGGTATTTGATATGCTGCACAGAGTGAGAATATATGCCCCAAAGCAGAAAATGGAAAGCCAAGTTGCTAACTAGGATTTTAGGCAGTTTCATAGTGTTTGAGAAATAGAAAAACTGGATTCAGATATTTCCAAAGAGCTGTTGGATTTTAATCATGTTGTCTCTGATTGGATCAAAGTGATCTGTATCTCTGTCTGCAGAAAAACAAAAAAACAAGACAAATAGCAACAATGACAATAAAAACCCAACAACCTCTCTAAAGAAATATGTCATCCAGAGCCCTTATAATTCATCATACAGAATGCCTAGCATTCAATAAAAAAATTATGAGGTATCCCACAAGACAGGACAAAATGGCCAAAAACAAAAGCAAAAATATTAAAAACAGACCTTAGGGTAATTTATGTATTGGAGTTATTAGACATATGCTTTTACATGATTGTGATGAATGGATTTAATAAAATAAAAAGAATTTTGCCAAAGGACTGGAATCTATAAGCATGGTCCATAGAAATTCAAGAGTTGATAAACACAACCATCAAAAGATTTCATCCAATGAGTTTAACAGCAGATTAGACAGAGCAGAGTATTACTGAACTGCTAAGTAGAAAGTATGATATAAAAAAGATGAAAAGTACAAAAGAGAATGAAGTATGTATGGCAAATGGCGAGAGAAGTTCTTGGGTATGTGTAATTGGAGCCCAGAAGGAGGAGAGGGAGGGAATGGGGGATAAGCAATAGTTGAAGAAATATTATCTGAGAATTTTCCAAAACTGATGCAAGACAGCAACCCAAAGATTCAAGAATTTCTAAAAACCCAAGCATACCTAGACACTGCTTAAAATTAAAGTCAGAGAAAACTGTAAAAGCATCCAGAGCATAAAACACATCACCTCTAAGGAGAAACAATCAAAATGATGAAAGCTGGATGACAATGGAATATTTTTAACATACTATGAGAAAGAACTGCCAACTCAGAATTCTATAAGCAGTGAAAATATCCTTCAGGAATGAACGTTTAATAGACATTTTTTCAAGCAAAATCTGATAGTATTTGTTGCCAGTAAACTCACATTAAAACTGACTAATGTAGAGATACCTTCAAATACTAATTTACATAAATGAACAGACTTAGCTGATGAATTCCAAAAAGGTAGTTAACTTTTTGGGGATGGTTTATGAAAGTGCAGCTTTGTTCATAATTTATTAGGTTACTTTTTAAAAACTTTGTCTCCCTTTTTAAAGGAATGAGAACAAATACATCTGTTGGAAGAGTATTCACATTAACTAATGAATAACAACGTGGGCCAATTTTTTAAAATTTGTAGAATTTGACAAACAATCATATCAGGAAATGATGGGCAAATTTAGGAGGACTCAGCAAAACATAATGTACTAAAATGGCAACTGGGTGAGTAAAAAGCCAAAAGATTATCAGTTAAAAATACATTTATTCTATTTTATAAATATTTTGTTTATGGCTGTAATTGAGAACTGAAGTATATATAATTTGTGGTGGTTATTAAGTATAGTGCTTTACATCTTTTGTCTTAAATTTTCTTAAAATTGCTAAAACCTAATGTGATATTTCATATTTATGAACTCTTCCTTTAGGATTCAACTCCCAAATAATTTCTGGAAACCATAAAGAATGTTTGCACAACGAAAGAGACAATCTCCTTTATTGCTAACTTTTTATGACCTGCCAGTTTCAGTCCTGGAGTTGTTTCCAGTGAACTCAGTTTGCTTCCATAACTTGCTCCGTCACCTAAAACCCAAATCCTTGGACCTGGGTTGGAGATAAGGCACTGAAAATCTGAGGAAAGTTTTTTCTCACGTTTCAGTTTTAGGAAGAATGCAAAAGAAGCCTAGTTCCAAATGTTTCTACTTCTGAAAATCATATAGGGCAATAACGGAAGTGCAAAAACACCCTACATCTTACCATCATGGTTTTAAACTGTAAGTAGAAATGTCACTACCTAGTCTGCAGATATTAAAATGATAAAAAGGGAACGCTACAAAAAAGCTCTATGCACATGAATTTAACAATTAGATGAAATGAATGAATTCTTTGAGATTCAAAAACTGCCAAAACTCACCCAATATAAAACAGGTAACCTGAACCTTTCCTTAACTATTAAAGATACTGAATTTGAAGTTTGAAACCTTCAGAAAAAGGAGTCTGAATTCTCAGATCATTTTGCTGGCAAATTCCAATGAATATTTAAAGGAATAGAATGAATACTACATAATCTCTTCCAGAAAATCAAGGAGAGTATACCCTCCAATGCATTTTATGAGATCATCCTCATTACCCTGAAATCAACATCAAACTTAGTACCCAAAAAAGAAGAAGAAGAAAACTACAGACCAATATCCCACGTGAATATAGATACAGAAATTCTCCAAAAAATATTAGCAAGTTGAATGCATTAACACACAAAAAGGATAATACATCACAACCAATGAGGCCTGGGGATGCAAGCATGGTTCAATATTTGAAAACCAATCAGTGTAATCCACAATATTAACAGCTAAAGAAAAAAAAAACATGATTGTATCAATTTATACAGAAAAAAATATTTTACAAAATTCAACTCATTCAAAATGAAAACCTGAATATGAATGTTTATAAAATTCTTCATAATGGCAAATACTGGAAATGACTCAACTGTCTTTCAGTGATAAGCGGATAAACAACTTTTGGTACATCTGTATAATGGAATACTACTCAGCAATAAAAAGGAACCAAATGTTAAACATGCAGCAACTTAGATGAGTATCAGAGGTGTTATGCTGCATGAAAGAATTCAGTCTCAAAAGTTTACATATATTATTCCGATGATATGATAGTCTCTAAGTGACAAAACTAGTGATAGAGAACACACTAGAAGTTAAAGGTAGGGGGATATGATTATAAAAAGAGAACACAGATTTTTAGGGTGATGGAACTGTTCTGTATATTGATTGTGGTGGTGGTTACACAAATATGTGTTAACATTTGTGGAATATAGAATTTTACACATTGGAATTTTACATACCCCCCAAGTTCAGTTTTATTGTGTAGCGATCTTTAAAATAATAATTGAAAAACGTGTTATAGCTACACATTCAGCAAGGAAATTGAATCTCCAAGAGACAGAGAAATCCTGCAAACTCTGTATTATATGGAAGTATGGTCAAAAGCAGTTGAAATCAGCAAAATCTTCATAGGAATCCTTGATGAATTACTGAGTTTATAGGGAAGAATGTGTAGCGTGAAGAGGGCCAGTTGTGGAAATTGCCATCAATATTCACTTTCAAAAGGGGAAAGCACTACCTTGAGTGAATAGGACTGAGAATAAACAGGAATAATTACTGAGGGAGGTGAAGAATATGCTATGAAACAGGCAGAGATGGGGGACAAAGGTGGCAGGTCTTGGAAGGCACCAGTTTCTAAAAAGGAAGACAGGAGTTTGATTCTCTGGGTAACTGTAAACAGTGAAGGAATATCGCTTCTAACCACATTTCCTTGGCCAAAGCCAGTCACATGAGCCTAACTTCCAGGGGAAGTACAAATCCAACATGGGCGTAAATGATCACCGTATTTCCCCCTCTCTGCTAATTAAAGTCAGGCTAGTTTCCTTCCTGCATGTCAGACATAGCCAGCTCCTCTCTGTGGGTAACATCCCCAAATCCCACCGGTCATGGTATCAGACTCCAGTATTTCTGGGTGGTGTAGGACTGTCTGTTTATTGGGGGATGGTTCACAAGGGTCTCTATATCAAGTCCAAGTGTAGCTCTTCTTAGTCTGTAAACCTGTGAACTGATGATAGGGTATCTGCCTCCTACTCCAGAGTCCATTAGTGGATTCAAGACAGGGTAATGCAGAAGCACTCCAAGTAAGAATGGGAAATGAAGGGAGATGTTCTGCAGATAGTGGCCCAAAGCTATACATACTCTATGAGCTATGTAGATAGACTCTTTTTCTACTTTGCTCTTTCTATAGAGTGGAAAAGGGTTTAAATGGAGTATGGTTCCCTTCATAAAATGTTACCCATGAAAATTTATTAATAATGCATTCCTGATGCATTAAGGAAAAATTAATCAAGGTTTCTGGAGGTCAATAAGGCAAAATGTAGCAAAGGCTTTACAGATATTCATTCCCCAATATTTAATATTTTTACTTTTAATAATTTATCCTGAGTAAATAATCAGAGGATGCAGATATGTACACACAAAAGAATATTTGTTGTGGATTTATGATACTAAAAATTGAAAGCAACTGAAATACCCACAAGATAAAAATAGAATTGTTACACATTTATGAATTAGGATATTTAATGACATGCAGACAAGCTCATAATATAAAGTCATGGGGAAAGGTGAGTTAAAAATTGTCCTTGTAAAATGAAATTTGTGTATGTGTGCATGCTTGTGTGTATATATACACACACAGAGGAAAAAATGTAAGGAAATATTGCCACTCTGCAACTAGTAGTCATTTCTTTACGGCTGGTGGGATTACGGATTATCTTAACTTTTTCTGTATATACTTCTGTTTATTAATATCTGCTCCCCTGTACGCCCAGCTCTTTATCTCCATTGTTTGCTTTGGTTTACTCTTTAGAACTCACCTAACATAATGTATATTTTACTTACTTGCTTAGTTTTTTTCTACATCTTCTCCTCTAGTCTGTGTGCTTCATGGGGGCAGGAAGTTTTGGCAGGTTTTTTCTTGCTGAATCCTCCATGAATATTTGCTCATTGAACAGTGAGTGTCCCAGGACAGAGACTCTAGGGGCAATCATTTTTTGGTTTGTTTGTTTCCCTAATTCCCTTTATCTCCTCTGGACCTTTCCTTATTTTCAAATACTAAGCCAGGATTTCTGTGAGAGATCAGGAATAATTTTCTATCAGAAGATTCATTTTGGTCAGTGATTATGATTTTCCTTCACTTAGAGACACAGAAAATGATTTTCACGGTGTTGACCATGGTGGTCAGCACAAGGTGAAGTAGGGATTTGGATCAGTGTGTGACTAGAGCATCTTTGTTTGCAAGGAAGCTTTAGAAATTATTAAAGTGATTCTGAGAAAAAGTGTTTACTTTTATACCTACTTATATAATAATAAGGACACATGTACACTTGAGCTGGGGCTGAACAGGAAAGTCACCCGGAATCATGAGGCACGTTGTTTGTCTCTTACCATCGTCTCTCTGCACTTGTGCTCAGTTTTCCTCTCCAGGCTTGCTTACCAGCTTCCGCTGCTTACTCATAATTTCTGTTTCCTCTTCAGTTTGCAGGGGCCTTAGTCTGCCTCAGGGCTTCCTTTCAGTCTGCTCCCATCCCCCACTTCTGACTCATTCAGCCTCAGATTCTCAAAACTGGTCCAGGTCTGGTTTTCAACAGGGGACAGTGCACGGATTGCTCTGGGCAGTGCCCACCCCATGTCCAGTTTCCTGCCTTTAGGGTTTGGAAAGGGTCCCATCAACCAAAACATGTCCCCTGGAATATAGAAGATGAATGGAATCCCTCCTCCACTGTCATCTCCATACAAATGGTTTCTATTCAGGTTACTGTTCTTTTAACTCTTACAACTCCACTTTTAACCTTGCAAAGTGCTCTAGGACACCGACACTGATTTATAACCCCCATCTTTGATTGCCTTATCTAGCACCAAGTGTTAAACATGCAGCCTTAATGCTTGACATTTACTTTGGGTTTTGGAAACTCTGGCCCAAAGTTTTCAGTAGCTTGGCCTTCAGCTTCCTTCCAAGCTCAAGGGACAGAGAGTAACCTGTGTTTTGAGGAGTGTATTCAGTGCATTTTTATTTTGTACTGTGACTAGTTGAGGACTCCAGTTACAGAATTTGTGTATTACAGTGATGGTGCTCAGAAAAGGCCACCCCAGGATGTGCCACTCTGGAATGCAGATTATTTCGAGCTGAAAACAAGCAAGGCCCAAAAGATTCGGAAAGAACCTTTGAACTTGCTCCTGACTGCCTGAAAGAATGTAAGATAGGATACCTGTCCCAGGAAGGAGCTATGACCATAGGTAACTATAGTAAAGTATTAGTTGTGGTGGTTAAGGAGGAACTTAGCAGGGCCCATTTGATCCAAGTCCTCTCTGTATCCTATTGTCTTTGGATGGCCCAGCAAACATTTGTTTACCAAACACTAAATCTTTTTATCTTCCTGTGAATTATTGTACTTCGCCTTGAAGCCTCAGACCCTTACCTCCTTCTCCTTACTCTAGAGTATATATATATATATTTGTATATACACACACACATATACCTCACCTTGCCTTGCTGCCTTTGGAATTCTTCATACTTATGTGGATTCTCTGTGCACATGTAATAAATTTGATTTTCTCATGTCAATCTGCCTTACGTCATTTTAATTGCCAGCCAAAAGTACTAAGAGGGAAAAGGAGAAATTTCCCCACCTCTGATGATTATTTCTAGAAAGAAAATTTCTATTAAAAGTACTTTAACATGAATGTAAAACTTTTTTTTTTTTTTTAAAGATTAGGGCTTCCTTTGAAAAAAATTTCTGAGTTCAGTTAAAAAGTATGCCAGTACTTTCCAGAGTCAGGAAATATTAAGAGACTGTTGTTCTTGATCAGATGACTCAGAGAATATTCTGGAATATTAATATTCTCATCACATAGATGAACCATGGCTGGAGTGTTGTCTTCTGCTGACATAAAGAAACAGATCTACATAAATATGTGGATAAGAGAAGAGCCCCACACATTTGCTATCTGAATGTTGGTCACATGTCACTTTGATTCTGAACATCATCTGTGACTGGAAGATAAAATTAGTTCCTTTTTTCCCCAAGTTTTAATGATACTGTGTTTGATTTCTAATGTTCTGAAAAGTGCTAATTTGTGTTTTTCACAGGGCAAACTAAAATATATTTCCTTTAAGAAAACAACAGGCTGAACCCAACTGTAAAAATTATGTTTACTTTGTAAATCAAATTTGTTGCCAGCCTCTGCCTCTGTGGTCAGAGACCGAAACAATGTACTAACTGCAACAGTTAGTTCCTCATTCTCTTGGCGGTGTTCATTTTTATACCTGCTTATAACCACAATTTCCCTCAAATGCAAACACACAGAGACAAATAATTTGACATTTAATTATCAAATATTTTACCTTATGTTAAAAAACAAATTTTTTTCTTAAAAAATAAAAAAACCTGAACTGTAAGCTGCATGATTCTGTAAGTCATTTGTATTTCCACTTGATGAGGGAAATAAAATGAAGCATGGGAATGATCTAGAACGGGGGGAGATTAGCTCTTGGCAATGCTGATGTGGTGACACCAAAACAGACCCTCCCCCATACCTGTCAGGCTGAGTCTCTTGGCTGGGGAAAATTTCCTTGGTCCACTGGAGCCTTAGGCTCCTGTCCAGTCTTCACAACTGCTGCATCCACACGTTCGTGTCCATGTTCACCACTGCTTTCTACTCTCCCTCCTTCATGGAACAGCCATGCCCACCACTGCTGATCTATGAAAAAATCCCAGGTGTTTGCCTGCTTGTTTGTTTTTACCTTTCCTAGACTACAGGCTGCATGAAGTCAGGAGAGGTGTCCATCACATTCATCTTTGTACATCCAGCCCTAGAGTAGTAAATATTTGTTGGCTAATGAAAGAACTAACGTCAGCAAGCAGCAAGCCGTTGTGTACTTCTTGTCTCTTTCATTATAATCAGTGCCATATGCACATGTATTAATCCTAGTTCAACCGACTAACAGTGAGAGTCTGAGGACAATCTGTCACCGTGTCTATTGCTCTCTGCCCCATTGTTAGTGTTGTTTGACTGATCTCATGGTTTAAACAGGTGTTCGTTTCTGTACCTTGTTTCTTCCACTGCTCCCCTCGCTCTTCTATCTGCAGCCATACAGGCCTTTCAGTTCCTCAAACGTACTGGGCATTTCCTTGCCTCTGGCCCTTCCGCACCCATTCTCCTCTCTTAGGAATGTTCTCCTTCCTGCTGGGCTGACACTAGCTGTTTTTTCAGCATCCAGCATAAATACCATTTCTTCAGGGTTATTTTCCCCCCCAAATCTCCTGATATAAATAATCTCCCCTTTTTTCTTCCTCCTCACACTATGTTTTTGAATTCTGCATAACACTGATCATTTTTCTTATCTAACGGTTTTGTTTCATCAGTTTAATGACTGTCTCCTCCATTGGGTTGTAGGTTCCACAAGAATAGGGTTGAAAATGTAATGCCCAGTATGTATCTGGTGCTCAATAAATGTGTGTTGAAAGAATGAATAAATGACTGAATGGATGGAGTATCCTGTTTTGCTCTGACAGCTCCATGTATGTTAAATGGTTGAACTTCTCTGAGAGAGAAAGGGAAAACATATTTTTTCAGATGGCACTGTATATACAATAAAAATCAAGCAATGAATAAGTTAGAACAAAATTTAAAGTACCAATATCAAAAGACATGGTGTTTTATTTCAGGTTACTTCACTTGCTATTAATCATCACTTAATTGAAAATTGTGTTTTTCTGTTTTCAGGAAAAAAGCTTAAACTGATGCTTTATGGTTTATGAGCCTCCATAGTATTCTGTGTCTCCGCAGTACTTTTGGCTTTAGTATCAAAAAGTCCTTGTACATAGCTTTCCTTCAACTTTAATTTAACTTTATGTAAATTAGGAAGGTAACATATATTTTAAATATGTTATCTTACCCTTACTTCTAAATAAGATTTGAGGCCACTTTCGTTTTATTAGGGCACTTCCCAGACATCAGACAAAGAAATTAATACGTAGATTAAAAGAATGGTCAGAATTTTTTAAAAAGAAAAATGTATTACCACAGAAATCTAACATTGTATCATTAATGTAATATAATACATAAATGTAATTTAACATAAATTTAGCAATATATATTTTTTGTTTCCTGGTAGATAAGACCAAAAAGGAAACATAATAGATTCTAGAGTTTCCTTTAGATATTATAAAAGAAACATGTGTTCAGTCAGAAAAAACAGAAGAAAACAAGACAGTATTCCTAACATTGTATTCCAGGCAGGAATTATGAACCAAGAAGAATTCCTTGCATGGACCCATACACAGGGGCAATTGATAACACAGCGGGCAGTACCTTTAAAATATTATTTTGTAGAAGATGCAAAAAGGTCTAAGAATGACCATTTTTTAAAATCAATATTTGACAGATACTGAGATGTTAATAAACTTTTGTAAAGGCTTTTAAATGAGAAGATAATATATGTTTGTTGCTTTTTGATGAACTAGTCTAAAAGAAAGACAAAATTTATTAAGAAACAAGGAGAAGTCAATATGTCCTTCTCAAATATCACTTATGATACTAGAACCTTAAAATGAAGCAGAAAAAGTTATTCTCTTTTATGCCTCCTACCCAGGTTTCTACCCTGAGTTCTGGGGTTAGGTATGGCACTATTCTGAATGTGATTTTGGTTAGAATTATGTTCTGAGAATGATTTGCAAAACATACCATTACCTACAGGATAAACTGACCTGTTATGTGGAGTTTCCTTCTTATTGTCTATGTGGATTTGAAAATGTCCCAAAGTATTTTAATACAGTTTATCCTAAGCTGAATCTTCTGACTGTAATTAGATAATAAGATTAACTGTTAACTGTCCTTGTAGGTTTTTATACAACTATTCCAAAAATGAAGGAAAATTCTTGTCTTCTGTAACGAAAATTTCATAGAAGATGGTTTTTTATTTGTTTGTTTTGCTTTCTATCATTCATTTGCCATTTTGGTAACAGAAGTTTGTGGAGTGAATCTGAACATTACATTTCTTGATTGGCTCAGAGATAGCCCAGCCACTCAATCAGAATCAAGGGAGTGCAATGGCATTTACTGATTTCTGGGAAGGAGTCTTCTTCCCAGATGGACAAGAAGCCTCATGGGATGAAGGTCCAATAGCCACTTCCCCTATCTTGCTACTGTGAAAATCCAAGACAAGAGGCCACACATTGTAGGGCTGGATAGAGAAATGCCTTGGTGATTACTTTTAAGCCCTGAATCCAGCCAAGTCTGGAGAAATACCCTATTTGTTTAGGTCAATTTGGGTCCGGTTTTCTGCTGTATGTAGCCAAGAACACCCAACTAAAACATCTTCTTATTCAGAAAGTTGAAATATTTTAGATTTAACTAAGATCTAAATAATATCATTTGTATGTACAAACACATTGAAAGGGCTAAAATATATTCAAGTTTGAAAGCATTAGAATTAAAACTCTATCGGAATACTGCTGTCCATTTTCATCCTGCCAGAATGTTGTGATACTTGCTGGAAAAGAATTCGAAAACTGATTTCTACACCAAGATCATACACATGGAAAGAAAACTAGTTAAAACTGTTAATGAATGCCAACATGATGCTGACACTAGTTTGACTACTTCATGAGACTGGAAGGAAGGAAAATAAAGCAGCATTCTTTGGTCAGATTGTCAAGTTTTTTCCCCTTGCAAAAGATTGAAAAACCCAGACCTGATGCCTATCCTACACTTTCAAAGGAAGAGAATGCACTGAAGAATTTGTAACTTGGAATGATAACAGAATTACCTTCTGCATAGGAGATTGATTCTACAGAGTCCATTCCAAGGAAGCCATACCAGAGATATTGATGAGAGTAAAGAACTGACAAGGAGTAAGACTTTTCACTCAGGATAGTTTCTAAAGGATTCTGTATACAAAGGATTGTCTTTTGAGTCTCCATTCCTTTTGAGGTGACTGAATAGACACCATCATCCAGCTATAAATGTTTGTTGAGGTACATTATTGACCAGGAAAAGTTCTTGGAGCTGTAGAATGAGGAGAAATTGTTACATGCCTGTAAAGCTGAGTGAAATAGCTTAGTTGCTCAGGATTAGAATTTGTGCTTTCAAGATGCTCTTGGGAAAGCCATAGCAGGGCTTAACTGTGTCCCTAAATCTACGCTTATTATTGATCCTATTGGCTATATCCAAGACCCTTCATTGTAGTTCTTTATAAGGAAAGTACAGATTAAATATTTGAATTTAATACATTGCAGTGTAACTATAAACTCGGTAGCTATATCCATGATTTATAAATTACATACATAGCTATTTATGCTGTTGTTTTGTTTTCTCTCAGATTAATGAAACTTCCCCTTGAAAACTTGTCTCTAATAATGATTTAATTAAGATACAAAATGCACATGTTGTTTCTCGAATAGTAGAGAAGCTCAAATGCCAGTTAGAATTCTTTTTATTTTTTTATTGCAAAGATTTGGAGATTGAACTCTGACTTAGCATTTGATGTTCCTTCTGATGAAATGGAGCAAATTTTAGGCTTTCCTTGATTCTGCGCTCAAACAATGCCACCAGGCTCTATTTCTAGGCTCTACTCCATGGCTCACAACAGACTCCGATTTATATTACTTTACTTTAAAATGAGACAGAGAGAGAATTGCTTCCTGTACCTTCCTCATAATTCTAGGGACTCAAAGGCACTCTCTCTCTGGCCCAGATTGGGTCACTGTGCCCATCCCATCCTTCAGACAATCACTGTTGCTTGGGTGTGGTTAAGGGTGGGGGTATGGGAGCAAAATTAGCAGCTTAGCTTAGGCCCCTTTCCTGAAGTAAAGTGGCGTGACTTTCCCCCACACATGTGGAGTGGGGATGGGATCGTTCACTCAAAGCAGAATTGGGATACAGTTATCACTGTAACTGGGGATGGATGCTCTGGGCAAAAGAACAAATATCCACGCTAAGTTAGAGCATGGTGTTCCCGTGGCAGGGCTGGCCAGAGTTTGAGGTCAATGAACTGGAAAGCCTCTTCATGAATCCCTTCTTCTGACCTAGGTCTTCAAGAATGAAGGGAATAAATACTCGTTGAGATATTAAATACTGTTGTATCATGTTCAGGAAATAAATGATGCAAGGAACTTCTCTTACTAGCCAAATATTCTTTGGAGGGCAGTTATTCTGGAAACGGTCATCCATTGTTTCTTTGGTGAGAACTTTCCTGTGTAAACCTTCCTCCAACGGCTTAACATGTTTTTTTACACATATCATGTAACAATGGTCTTTTGCAACCCAGTCTGTAACTTGCGGACAACCACAAAGCATCTTGATTTAGAAATATATACACCACATATTTATATTGACAACACTAATCATTTAGAATTATATTTTATGAGGAAACTAAAGGTCTCATATTTCAGCCATTTTGTCAAGTCTCTGTCTCAAGCAGTTCACTGATGGGGGAGAGAGATTTATTTTTCAGTATCAAGTGTATGATGTGAAGTATTTGCTTCACAGACAAAATTTACCTGCCTTTCCCCCCGTTTTTAATTCTTGGATCCCAGATACCAAGGACAAAGTTAATAACACAGTTAAATTAGCTGATTCCTCAGAAAGCCAAAAAAGAGGAGTTCTATTTTAGAAGAATAATTGAATTCTAAATCTGTGTGTGTCTGAAGAAATGTCATATACATGGTTGTAGCTGTGAAACTATTCTAAGAATATAGAGATTTTCCCTATGGTTTTGACTGCGTTTGTCCTGAAAAGTTTCAATTTAATTGTAGAAAGGTTTGGGTCTTTTGAAAATAGCAAGAAAATCAATTATCGGGGTTTCAATTTTCTCAGGACAATTTTCGCCATTTCAGCATGCCCAAGAGGGAAGTGGCCTATAATTTTGTTATGCTGAAGAATTTGGCAAGCTGGCTAATGTTCTTACTAAAAGTAAAGAAATCCCTTTGGTGGCATATGCAGGAAGTTATGTCTGAATCATTTGGAACCATTGTAGAGAAGCTTTTGTTCCTGAAGAGATCCGTGGGGGATTTTCTTGGGAAGAAAAGGTGTCTGAATATTCTTAAGCCTTGGACAGATTTATCAAACTCGCTGTTTCACTTAAACCTTTGCCAAATGTGACTCATCTTCCATCAAACAGACCTCTCCCCAGGCATCTTCATCTTCAAAAAAATCAACACCCAAAATCATCTTATGTTTCTTTCACTGATGCGAGGGTGAAATCTGTGTCAAAAGAAGAATATTTGTATTGATTTTGTAATCTTGGAGGATATAACATAAGAGTGAGGCTGTAATTTAGATTCATACTCCAAAAAAGGTTTTTTGAAAGGTTTTATTTGTTTGTTTTGGTGACGGAGGTGTGGAGGGGAGGGAAGCTGGGTGGTAAAGTGAAATGGCCTGAAAACATGAGTCAAAGTAAAACACAAGAATAAATCCAAGTGAAATCATTAAACACTGGTGAATATACAAAAGAAATTAAATCAGACTACAGAGGAAAATACATGAATTCAGATCCAGGAGAGTCATACGCTTCGTGGGAAGTTCTATTAGTTTGTCTCCCAACAGAGGTCGGTGAAGTAATAATCTCCAAAATGTGGGGCCGTTAGTTCTGCAGGCATGTAGAACTGGTCTGAACAAAGCACCTGCATGCTTTATTTAGGTGGAGAGTAACACTGTAGACAGGAGCTGAAAAAGCAAATAGAAATACTCTTCTGACGCCCTGTGACTTCCAGCTAATCGTGTACAGGCAGTTTGAAAATCCTGCTGCCTCTTTCCTGCCAATTTGGGTGTAAATTCTCCTTGGCCAGAAAACTGATCGTTAGGTTAAAAGTCTCTTTTTTTGTTGGCTCCTCGGGCTCTTCACATATCACCTGGCATTCTGCTGGATAAATAGTTATAATTTTAAACACAATGTGTAAGATCAGAGATTTACAGATGCTATCGTACACATCACTACAACCTCCTCTTTTATATAAGAGGCAATGATGCCCAGACAGCAAGCTGGTGAGGTGGATTTCAAACTCTGGGCTACCTCTTCAGATAGATAAAGAGAGCCTAGGTTTAGATGCAAATAAACTTAGGTGTGAATTCTGGCTTAAATTCCTGTTTCTGTCCCAAAGCCTTCAACCAACTTGTTCCATAACCTCCTTTATCCTTGCAGTGGAATTTATTTTAAATTCTAATTTGAAACTCTGTCCAGGAGCTTGTACAACTCACTCTGTCATTGTGCAAGTGAGACCACCCAGAGCCTGGTTCCTCCTCCTAGAAGGAACTGATGCTTTTTTGGTGGATGCAAATGTATCAGTCTGTGACCTAAACGTGCATAAAATAGAACTTTAAAATTTTTTCTGTAACCAAATTTGCTTTCTATCACAAATGCTAATTTCCATCTGTAATGAAAAATTTAATTTTGCTAATTCAGAATAAGCCTCATCAAATCAGGATTTAAAAAAAATTACTTCAGAATAAACTCATTCAATTTAGACTTCTTCTCTTAAATTTCAGTTTTGTTTAAGTGCATCTAACTTTAGGGAGGTGTTGTGGATTATGTCACCCCAAGTTATGTGCTTGTCTCCATCTGAGAAAGGAAGTAGCAAGGCATAAAGTGTTAGAATACTAGCTAGTAATTAACAAAGTTAATTACAAATAGTTTTACTATCTTACAGGATGTAAGCCAGCTTGCTGGAAATATTGTGTATTTTCAGTTAAGTGCCAAAATTGTATAGCATTACCTCCAAGAAAGACCCTGAAACTGTGCCAGCAGAAGGCACCATGAATTTGGCAGTGACTGCTACAGCCTTGAGGCAAGGTGGGTCTTTGCCACTAGATCAAAAGAGAGACTGAACTAAGCTATGGGTTTTTGGTGCTTTCCTTATGATTAAAGCTGTTATAAAATCAGAATTTTGCTTAGAAGCTTCTCCATACCAATCAAAAGAAACAGTATATTTGACATTAGGAATTTGCCCATTTGTTCTAAGATGACACTAAGATGGGCAATTTTGGAAATACCTAGAGTTCATCTAAAGTGGCCACTGTGGTTCAAATCACCCTTGGTGGAACAGTGCCATTTTGTGAGACGTGTACAAGAATTTGAGTACATATAAGAAGCAGGTGTCTGACTTCGCAAAAGTGCAAGCTTGGACTGAGACTACCTCTGGAGAAATGATCATGGTCAGTCTAACGTGTTCATTCTATAGCTTGTATCTTGAGCTCCTCGCCAGTGGTTGGTGATCTCTGACAACAGACTTGATAATTTGTGGCCTTCAGAAGATAGCATTTGTGAATATTTGTTTCCCAATTTAAACTCCCAGGGTTGTAAACATAGAAAAGAGGAAAAACAAGCCTTTTAAGATTTTTGGATGGATGATCCAAAATTTCATCCAGTGGGGAACCTTAGCTTGTGAGATTTGTTGAGTTATAGCTGGCATGCAATAAAATGCACATAGTTAAAGCATAACATTTGGTAAGTTTGATATGTATATACATTCATAAACGAATCCACAATCAAGATAATGAAAATATCCATCACTTCCAGAAGATTCCTCATGCCCTTTGGTAATACCTCCTTTCTGCTTTTTGGTTTCTCTCCACCCCTGTGTCTACAGGCAACCTTTGATCTGTTTCTTCTCACTATAGATTAGTTGATGTTTTCTAGAATGTAATATAAATGGAATATATGTATTCTTTTCTCTTTGGATTCTTTCTCTCAAAATAAATATTTTGAGATTCAACCATGTTGTTGTGTGTGTCAAGAGTTCTTTTTTTTTTAATCGCTGATGTGTATTCTGTTACATGGGTATATATCACCAGTTGTTTATCCACTCACCTGTACGTCGACATTGGAGTGGTTTTCAGATTTTGGCTGTTACAAATACAGCAACTGTGCACGTTCGTATTCAAGTCTTTGTGTGGATAAATGATTTGTTTTTCATTGAGTAAGTATCTAGGTGTGGAATAGCTGCATTGTATGGTATGTATATATTTAACTTTTTAAAGAAACTACTAAAATGTTTTCCAAAGTGTTTGTATCACTTTATATTTTCATCATCAGTGTATGAGAGTTCTGATCCTCTATATACTCACCAACCCTTGTATAGTCAATGTTTTTAATTTTAGCCACTTTATCAGGTGTGTGGTAATACCTCATTGTTGTTTTAATTTGCATTTCCCTAATGACTAATGGCATTGAACAGCTTTTGTGTTTACTTATCATCTATGTATTTTTTTTCTTTTTTTTGGTGACATGTCTGTTGAATCAAGTCTTTCTGCCCATTTTTAAATTGGGTTGTTATGTGAGTTCTTTGTATAACCTGAATGCAAGTCCTTTATCAGATATATGATTTGCAAACATTTTTTTTTCTCAATCTGTGGCTTCTCATTCTCTTAGTGTCTTTCAAAAAGCAGAATTTCTTAAGTTTAAAAAAAAATATTGTACTTTTGTGGTTATATCTAAGACATTTTTGCCTAACCTGAGGTTACAAATATTTTGCCCTGTACTTTCTTCTAGAAGTGCGCAGCTATTAAGATTTACATTTAGGCCTGTAATCCCATTTGAGTTAATTTTTGTGCATGTTGAGATATATGTGTCAAAATTCATATTTTTGCATATGGATTTACAATTATTTCAGGATATTTGTTGAAAAGACTATACTTTCTCCTTTGTTATCTGTGATGAGAATCAGTTTCCCTTATATTTGCAAGTATATTTCTGGACTCTAATTCTTTTCCATTAATTTGTTTGTCTATCTATACACCATTAATGTAGTTGTCAATCTTTGTGCCAAACACATACCATCTTGATTACTATAGCTTTATACTAGGTTTTAAAATATGGTTGTGAGAGCCCTCCAACTTTGTGCTATTTTTTCTACTTTGTTTTGGCTTTTTTAGTTCCATTATACTTCCTTTAAACTTTGTATTTGAAATTTAAAATCAACTTGTCAATTTCCACACAAAAAAAATGCCTCCTGGGATTTTGATAGGAGTTGCACTGAATCTATAGATCGACTTGAGAAGAATTGGCAACTTAACAATATTGAGTCTTCCAACCCAAGAACATATTATCTTTTCATGTATTTAGGAGTTCTACTATTTATCTCTCTCAGCAATGTAGTTTTCAATGTGTTAGTCTTTCACACCTTTTGCTAGATTTATCCTTATTTCACATTTTTATGCTATTATAAAATTTCTAATTGCTTGTCAGTAGTATATAGAACTTCAGTTGATTTTGTGTATTGATCTTGTGTCTTGAACCTTGCTAAACTCATTTGCTTGTTCTAGTAGTTTTTTAATCAATTCCATAGGATTTTCTACATAGATAATTATGTTATCTGCAAACACAGTTTAATTTCTTCCTTTCTAATCTGAGTGTCTTTTACTTATTTATTTTTCCTTTTTACCTTTTGCACTGGCTAGAGCCTCTGGTAAAGTGGTGGATAAAAGTGGTGAGGGTGGACATCCTTGTCTTGTTTCTAATCTTAGGGGAAATGTATTCATTTTTCATTATTAAGAATGATATTAGCTGTAGGTTTTTCGTTGATGAACTTTTTCCCTTTCTCTGGATGAGAAAATTTTTTATCAGGAATGGAAGTTGGGTTTTTGTTAAATGCTTTTTCTGCACTTATTTAGATTATCATGTGTTTTTTCTTTTTAGTTTGTTGATATAGTGAATTAAATTAATTCATTTTTTATATGTTAAACCATTGTTGCATTAATGGGATAAACCCTCTCTCTTGGTTATGATGGCTTTAAAATACATTTTTGGATTCAATTTGCTAAAATATTTGTTCAAATGAGGTATCACTTCACACCAGTCAGGATGGCCATTACTAAAAGTCTACAAATAATAAATGGTGGAGAGAGTGTGGAGAAAAAGGGACTCTCCAACATTGTTGGTGGGAATGTAAATTGGTGAAGCCACTATGGAAGACAGTATGGAGGTTCCTTAAAAAAGTAAAAATAGACTTACCCTATGATCCAGCAATCCCTCTTCTGGTGTACATCTGGAGAAAACTATAATTCGAGGACACATGCACCCCAATGTTCACAGCAGCACTATTTACAATAGCCAAGACATGTAAACAACCTAAGTGTCCATCAACTGATGACTGGATAAAGAAGATGTGGTATATTTATACAACAGAATATTACTCAGCTATAAAAAAGAATGAAATAATGCCATTTACAACAGCATGGATGGACCTAGAGATTATCATATTAAGTGAAGTAAATCAGACAGAGAAAGACAAATATCATATGATATCACTTATATGTGGAATCTAAAAAAAATGATACAAATCTCATTTACAAACCAAAATAGACTTATGGATATAGAAAACAAACATTGTTTACCAAAAGGGAAAGGGCAAGGGAGGGATAAATTAGGAGTTTGGGATTAACAGATATACATTACTATATATAAAATATATAAACAACAAGGACCTACTGTATAGCACGGGGAACTATATTCAATTTCTTGTAATAACACATAATGGAAAAGAACCTGAAACAAATATATATATATATAACTGGATTGCCTTGCTGTACACCTGAAACTAATATTATAAATCAACTACACTTCAGTTAAAAAAAAAAAAGAATGACATTGTCAGGTATTGTTGAGGACATAGAGAAATGGGAACCCTTACACAGTACTGAAGGAAATGTAAAATGGTACAGTCTGTTTGGAATACAAGCAGTTTCCTAAAAAGTTAAGCATTCACTTGTATATAAGCCAGGAATTCCACCCCTGGGCATCTGCCCAAAAAAATGACTTGTATGTGAATGTTTGTAGTGTTGTTATTCCTGAAATCCAAAACCTAGAAACAATCCAATGTCCATCAACTCGTGAATGGATAATTGACATGTAGTAAATTCATACAATGGAATATAATATAACAATAGAAAGGAATGAATTACAAATATATCCAACATGGATGAATCTCAAAAACATTATGCTAATTGAAAGAAGCCAGAAACAAGAGACTGTATATTATCTGTTTCCATTTATATAAAGTTTGTATTAAAGACAAAGCTGTAGAGACAAACAGTTCAGTGTTTCTCTGGAACCAGGGGTTTAGGAGTAGAGATTGACAGCAAACAGGCAAGGGGGAAATTTTGAGGTGATAGAAATGTTCTGAAATTGGATGGTGGTGATGGTTGTATGAAAGTGTGCATTTACTAAATGTAGACTTGTATATTTCAAAGGAGTAAACAGTATGGTATTTATGTCTCAATAAAGATGTTTTCTAAAAAATTTTTTTTTCTTCAGTAGTTTTACATCTATGTCATGAGAAGTGTTGATCTGTAGTATTCTTGTATTCTTGGTCTCATTTTGGTATAGGGTAATGCTTGTGTCATTGAATGGCTTGGGAAGTACTCCTTCTTCAATTTGCTGCAATGTTTTGTATATAATTGGTATAATTTCTTTCTTAGACTTTTGGTAGATTTTACCAGTAATAATACCTGGGCCTGAAGTTTCCTCTATGAGAAAGTTTTTAGCTCCAAATTCAGTTTCTTTGAGAGATGTAGGACTATTCAGGTTATCTATTCTTGAAGTTTGTGAGTTTCAAGGATTTTTTATATTTCATCTAAGTTGTCAAATTTATTGGCATAAAGTTTTTAATAATATTCCTTTATTATCCTTTTAATACCTGTTGAATTTAGACTGTTATCACTTCTCATTGTGGATATTGATCATTTGTGACTGCTTTCTTTTTTTAACTGATTAGTCTGACTAATTTTGCTAATCTTTTTTATTTTCTCGAAGAACCAGATTTTGGCTTTATCGATTTTCTCTGTTGGTTTTCTGTTTCTATTTCGTTGCTTTCTGATCTGATCTTTATTATTTTCTTTCTCTGTTACCTGGATTTTAGTTTCTAATGCTATAAATTTCCTCTAAATACTTTTTAGAGTCATTCCACAAATTAGGAAATAGTTTCTTTTTACTTTTATTCAGTTTAAAATGCTTTGAAATTTCCCTATTAATTTATTATTTGATTCATGTGTTATTTAGAAATATGTCATTTAGTTTTGACATATTTTAAGCTTTTCTAGTGATCTTGCTGTCATTAATTTCTAATAACTCTATTATGGTCAGAGATCATCCTTTGTATGAGTTAATTTTTTTAAATTTATTGAGACTTTTTATAACACAGAATGTGGCCTATCTTGGTAAATGTTTCATGCACTCTTAAAAAGAATGCATACTTTGCTTTTGTTAGGTGGAATGTTCTATAAATATCAATTAAGTTGGTTGATTATATTAATTCATATATGTCTTTATAGATTTTCTATTTGTTCTATTGACTCTTGTAAGTGGAATATTTAAATCTCCATCTGTTGTGGATTTGTCTGCTTCTCCTGTAGTTCTATCAGTTTTTGCTTCATGTATTTTGTTGTTGAATACATAAATTTAGATATTTTGATGCCTTCTTGATGAATTAGCCCTTTTATCATTATGAGATAGCCTTTAAAAAGTTTCTGATAATATTTTTTGCTTTGGAATTCATTGTGTCCAATACTAATATAGTCACTCCAACTTTCTTTTAATTAGGGTTAGCACAGCACAGCCTTTTCTATCCTTTTACTTCATATATAAATATAAATACACGCACACATATGCACTAGTATATACATAGGCCTTGCATCTAAAAAAAATCTGACTTGACAGTCTGCCTTTTCATTGGGATGTTTTAGCAGTTTACATTTAAGTGATTATTGATATAGTTAGGTGATATTGTTAAGTGATTCTTGATATACAGTTGTTTATCATTTTGCCATTTGTTTTCTATTTGTTCCATCTTTTCTTTTTTTCCTCATGTGTTTCTACCTGAAAAACTTCCTTTAATATTTCTTAGACAGCAGGTCTGTTGGTGATGAATTTTTTCAGCCTTTGTATATCTGGGAGAGTCTTTATTTTGCCTTCGTTCTTAAAATACATGTTGCTTGGTATAGAATTCAGGTTGGCAGGTTTTTTCAAGTTTAAGATATTGCATCGCTGTCTTCTCACTTGCATTGTTTCTTACAAGGAATCTACTGTCAGCCTTATCTTTGTTTTCTGTGCTTAATATGATGCTTTTCCTCTGGCTAGTGGGAACAGGAGCTATTTCCAGTCCTGGGTGAGCACCAACCACTGTTAGTGCTAACCCTTTTGGGTGATACTTTCCCAGTAGCAATCTCCAGTACTCTGTCCTGTGAACTCTAGCCTCCTTATTGTCCCCAGACTCTTTCTTAATTCCGTCTCCTCAACTCAGAGAGTCAGCCAAGCTCCTCCTTTCCTGTGCTGTGGCCAGAAACTCTCTCAAGGCTGTAAGCTGAGGCAATCAGGATTCACTTTGCTTGTTTCCCATTTCTCAGTGACCAGTGTTCTTCATTGCCTGATACGCCGTATGTGGAAATCTCTTGTTTTATGTATTTTGTCCCTTTGTTTTGGTTGTTTCAGGCAAGAGGGAGACACTAGCCCCTGTTACTCCATCTTGGCCATAAGCAGAAGTCCTTGGAGCTGGTTTTTGTCATGGACTTAAACTTACTGGAACTCTGTCTGTTGATCATTCAATGTCATTTCCCCTCCCCCCTTATTGACAAATGTTTATGAGAAGACAGAGTAATATGAAGTTGAGGTTAGATAGAGAACACAGTATCATCAAGAAGTTTTAGTAAAACAAGTCTAATCAGAAAGTTCAATACATAAATAAGTAAAACATTTTCTCAGGGAAAAAAAATTAAATTCAGTGTTGAAAACTTCAGGGAAATCGTATCTTAGACTCAGCGTATGATTCATCTCTCCGTCATAGGCCTAGAATCTCAAGCAGAAGAGGCATACAGAGCTTGAGGATTGCACACAGAAGTTGTCTGGATCAGGGATCCTGGTTCATGGTAAGGAGGTCCAAGCTGAATCTTAGTAGGTTCTCCAAACTGTGGAGAGCCTCCTCTTCAAATAAAGAAACATGTTATGATATAAACAAATGAGCATTGTAAACTTACAGAAACAAAAGAGAAAATTTCAATTCTGAAATGACATCTCATTAGGGGAAATGACTGCATAGTTTTTATTGTTGATTATCTGGTTTGGGGAGATCACAACTGGGAAGAATCTGTGAATTGTTGAGTTTGTAAACTGAGGGGTAGATGCAAGTGATATGAAGTTCTGAATGAAGAGGGAAATGTGATGTGAATTCCAAGACATTGTAAAGTTGAAATTGGATGTAGTTCTTCCAGTTCTCAATTTTGTGTGATTGATGGGAGGTGGCTGTTCTGGTTCTAGCCTTTTAAATATGGTAAGCCTCATGTAATGTTGGCTATTGTTATATGTTCAGACAGTGAAGACTAGCTCAGCAAACTGTAATCTGCAGTGCACTTTTCTGTAGCGTGCCCCAAGTGCCCCCCAGGGTACCATTCTGAGCTGAGTTGACTATGTGTTATAGCATGGTAGTTTTCATTTCTGTGACTTCTCTTTATGTTGTTTATTTTGCACTTGAAAATAGATTAGATGACAGAATTTGAGAAAAGTGAAGCAAAGAAACTTCAGGCTGGATATTAAAATGCAAGTTTTACGTTGATTAGAGGCATCTTCAAAGAAAGAGTGTGGAACCAGTTAGTAAGGGGTTGGTGGCAGTCTTTTGTGAAGTATACTTCAAGCATAACTGCAGCTGGGGAAGATCGACCAGAAATTAAACAAATGGGGCTGGGAAAAACATGTTCCAGACATGGATTGTGGGGAGATTTGAGAACTGGAGAGTAAGCACAACTTATAACGGTGGTGAATACTTCCCCATAGAGACCGTGTTATAATGATGTCAGTCACAGCAGATGTAATTAACACCTATTTCCACATGGACAACTCTTCTGCTAAACACGGTATACACTTATTTGATTCAATCACACTTTTGACCTTCAAACTCCCTGTTTAAGACAGAATAGGTTGAGTTATACTAGAAATAAACAACCCCACATTCTCTGCAACTGAACACAATAAAAATGTATTTCTTGTCAATGCAGTCTGCTGTGGGCCCAGGCAGCTCTCCAGGGCAACTGCTATCCGTGTGGTGGCTCAGTGATTGAGGTCCTGGGAACTGTACCCCCTAGAACACATGGCCTTCTCAGTTAAAGTTCAGGGAAGGAGAGACTGCTTTAGCCTGGAAGTGCTGATGCCCCTCCTGTGCATATTTTAGTGGACAGAATTAGTCACATGGCTTTGGCCAGTTGCAAGGGGACTGAGAAGTATAGTCCTTTGAGAAGGCAAGGGACGGCAAACTGGGTATTAGAGAGCACCAGGTTCTCACTTTCTTGCCTCCAGAGCTGTTACAGATACTGCCTCGAGCCCAGCTCAGCCCTCAACTTGGTTTCACTAACACTCACTAATCTCTCGGGCTTCAGGTTAAATAATTATTTCCTTCACATTTACCTCTCCCATTAGACTGTAAACTCTGCATTACTTGTTCTATCTTGTCTCCCCAGCCCCTAACTCACACAGTACCTAGTATTTAGTTAGTCAGATATTTGTAAATAAATACTTTGGATAATAACAGGCATCTGGAAATTTTTTCTTGATGTTCTCAGTAATTTCTGTTTTACTGGTTATAGAAACACTCAAAAGTTATAGACAGCCTGATTTCATAAGTGGCAGACAGGAAGCTGGAGACATTTACAAACCTGTAGGGTATAGATGATGTAGATTGTCAACAAATATTCTAGTTTCTGACATTGGGGTAGTGTCTCATTTATTCATGACAAGTCATTCCTGTGGACAATGTTGTTAATTTTTAGAGAAACAGATGATTTAAAACATTTTTTCCCCTGATTGTAAATGTTTTATATATATATATATATGTGTGTGTATATATACATATACACGCATATATATGCACACATATTCATACATACATACCCACACGTAAATGTTTTATACACACACACACACACACACACACACACAAAATAGAAAAACTGGAAATTACAACAAATAAAAAGAACTCTTAATTCCAGTGTTCAAAAACCACTGTGTTATCATTTCGGCATATTTGTATTCAGACTTCTATGAACACACATCTTTACAAGGTTTAGATCAGACAGTAAAATGGATTTTTATTATGAATTTCTTAACATTTTGTCACAGCATTTCTACTTTTCATTAAAGTCTATTAATACATCGTTTCCAAAGACCACATCATTTTCCTTTCATATCTAAATCATGATTTATTGAATGATCCCCTTAAAAGTGGACATTTAGATTATTTCCAAAAGCTCTTCTCTACATGGAAAGCTGCAACAAATATTGTAATGCATAAACATTACTTCATATTTTGGACTGCTTTCTTAGGATAGAGTCATAGAAGGAAAACATATAAATTAAAAGCAGGAGCATTTATACAGTTATAGGTGTGCCTTTAAAAATCAATAGTTTTAAGCAAACACAGGAAACATCCAATCTGCTTAATATTTTCCTATGCACTCTAGGGGGTTTAAAATGCTTACTCTTTTTATATAGCATTAAAAATATTTGAAGGTAATTTTATATGATCAACACTCATTGGATGGGACATAATAACGTGTCCAGCATTTCTACCACTGCCTTTTATAGCAGGCTCTTAACATTGAAGAGAGGTACATCTGAAGTCATCTGGAATCCTTCAAGTTACAAAACTTCTTTAACATATAGTTTTCCCCCACAGATTTCCATATTTACATTGGCTAAAGCACTTGCTAAAATAGTTTCTTCAATCTTTTTCTTCCTCCCATAGTGAATAAATATGACAGAATCATTTGCAAAATAGTTATTAATCACTGCTGAATATTCCACTCTTTGACATTTTCAAAACTTAATTTTTGTCACTAATAATTATCACTTTATAGCTCTCTTTACTTTCTCTTCAATTTTTCCAACATTTGCAGATGGCTTCCTTGAGTGAGTCCATGTTTGACAAAAAAAAAAAAAAAAAAAAAAAAAAAACCCACAAGGTTTTATTGCTTAATGTGAAGTTTTGTCGATGAGAAGGGAACCAAAAGGCCTGAAGAAGGTACAGTTACTGGACAGTCCAGAAGCTCAGGCACCAGCTGAGTGACTACTTGAGGTGCTATCCTTAAACATGTACTAATTCAAGATGACAATCTACTGTATATGTCAGGAACTTCCAGGGATCACCTGTGAATGAGTAACCATGAACATTAAATCCGTATATTCCAAGGATCACCTGTGATCTTTCAAAACACATTAATAAGCAGGACAGTTATAATTATCCCTTTCTTCTAAAAGAGAAAGCTAAAGCCAACGAGGGCATAATTGTCTTGGCCAAGGTCATACAGTCTGTAAGTGAGGCTGCTGGGGTAAGACTCAGATTCGGGAATAGAACACTTTAGAAACTGAATTTTCGTTATATACATGAGCAGATGCAAAGGAGCTGAGGAAGACATTATTCCTGAGAATCAATGAGCTGTAAGTGTAGGTGGGAACAAGAGTAGACAAGAGAATAGGAAATCAAATCATCCTACAGGGTAATCCTTAGAGAATAATGACTGCACAAGAGATGAGCTCAATTCATTCAAGAAGGGAAGAGAAAGTGAACTGATATTTTTGCTGTATGCTGGCTGAAGACATGTGGGAAAAACAGCAAGCTGATACGAGCTGAAGGTGCATTGCAGGAGCTGGCAGGACAATTTCTTTTCCCATCAATTTTCACCCCAGCCCCCACCTCCATCCCCCAAAGGATCTGTCACAGTAGACATTCAAAATAAGTATGTCTCAGTTAAAAATAGAATGCTGTACTATACAGCTGAGTAGGAAAGGAAAGAGTTTTCTGATAGAATCTAGTTTTTATCACTTGGGGGATTGTGTAATTATAAATAGTGTTCTAAATAGGAGTTAAAGATATTTATTCTCTGGACTGTAGTACACATTAACCTGTTCAAATACGGGTATAATTAATTGGATAAACTTCTCTGTGTTTCTAATTCAAGGCTTCTATTCAAATGCATTATTTCTGAATAATATATGCAATGACAAAAATTCTGCTTGGTTAAGCTTGACTGACTTTTTCTGGGTCCAAAACTAATTGTGCTGCTAGAACTAAAATAAATTCTCTTATTGCTAACATAAACCATAACTCCCACTTGGCAGAGCCCCATGAATAGGCTGTGTAAAATCTGAGAGTTTGTAGGGCTGCTGTGGGAGTCAGAAGACTTTAGTTAACCCCACCTCTAAGATGTAGGACCTCTGCACTTCAATTTCTCCATCTGTGAAAGTGAGACACAATGATATTTACCTTCCCTACCTTCCAGGATGATGTGAGGATAAAATAAGGAAAGGCTGATGTCTGTAAAATGCTATAGTGATGTCAGAGATTGTCAATGTTGATTTGATCATTGCTGACTCCAGAAGAGCCCTCTTTCTCCACAGACCGCTTGTGAGGTGGGAATAGAGTTGTCCACATTGGCCATTTAGAGTGTGTGAGAAATTAGATTCTGGAATATGGGAAAAGGACAAGCTTTTTTCCCTAAGAACTGTTCCAAACTAAAGCAAAGTTCCTAGTAGGATTTTGTATTCTGCTTTGGTTGATTCTTCTATAATTTGATGTGAAAAGTAGAAGATGGTAAAGTGGGTGGGCTAAGGAATAAAAAAAAAAGTGACTGTTGTAAATGTGGCTGCGCCTCAAATACATTTCATGGTCTATCCCAGCTCACATGTATCTCCTCCTATTCGTTCACTCACTCTTTCACTCATTTATTCAATGAATATTTATGAATAATACCCTATATGCCAATTGTAGTCTTCTTCATTTAAGCACATTGCTGAGCGATATGAAGATGACTGCTTAAGTTGCATGTCTCCAATGAGACTGTGAGTTCCTTAAGGGTAGGAGATATGCCTTATACTTTTATTCTGTCTTCTATTGTTCACAAAGTGCTAGGAAAATTTAAGAAGTCATTGAATAGTAACTGAATTTTTCTTAAAACCACATAATGTTTTTATGGTTTGATAATTTTTGAAAAGCACTGCCTTGCAGGGCAGGTTTCTTGGAGGGTGGCCTCTGAGATGGAGACTAGCATCTCCATGCTGGGAGTTGATCAGGCAGTGCTGATGGAGACAATGCTTATGGAAGGAAGAGGCAGGAAGCAGACAGGGCAGAAGGAGAAGATGGGCTGTGATGCAGCTTGAATGAAGTCTTCATGCTCTGAAGCTAGGATGGCCTTTCAGAGTTGTTCTGAGTTGGAGTGAGAGAGCCAGGTCTTTTTCCCAGTCATTGGAGGCAGGCTGCCTGGGGGAAGGGAGATGACCTTGGGCAAAGTGACCAGGAATTCTGAAAGAGGGTTGTCATTGGTGGGCTCTCTGCTGGCAGCATTCTGAGTAACTGAGGGAATAAGTTCTTCAGTCCTGAAGAACAATCTGGGCAGCACATCACACATCACACTGTCCATTGTTCATTGTAATGTTGGTGCAAGAGGATCCTAGAAACTGTATCTGAGGAGGGAAAGAAAGTGAATTTTAATACCGACACTTTATGTACCTCATATTCTTCATGGAAAAGATCATTTTTACATTACTCACTAGTGTAGGTGTATAATAAAGTTCCCCCAAACGTATTTCAATGAAACATTTTTTTTTAATGGTGATGAAACTTGTGTTAGTTTGTATTAGTCAGGATGATTTTGTTTCATGTGATTGAACCCAACACAAATTAGTTCCAGAACAGGAAAATGAATTGTCTCATGTAATCAAACTTCAGGAAAGGCAAAGTTGCAATTAGACCTGAGGGACTCAGATGGTAGTAAATCACTTTTTTGTCTCTGCTTCTCTCTTCATGTTCTTTACTCTCCCACATTAGCCCCTTCCACACAGTCAGAAATAGAGCCAACGGCAGTTTCCAGGCTCATAGTTTCATCACTAGAGAAAAATTAAATTTTTATCTTTCTATTTTTATGTTAAAGACTCCCTGGGTAAGGTTTTTATTGGGTCAGGTGTATCCATGGACCAATCGGCTGCAGCCAGGTGGGTAAGTTATGATGATTAGTCCAGCTGAATCTAACTGGGTCATCAAGTAAGATCAGGGAAGTTCTTATGTGGACAAATTGCTGGAATGGAAAAAGGGCACTTTGTGGAAGGGTAGGACAAGTAATGAGTGGATAGAACAAAGGATATCAGGTATTAGATTTCTCTTACTCTGTTTCAATCTTACTAGACTAATTTTTGTAAATTGAACTATAGTCAGTTTACAATGGTGTGTCAGTTTCTGGTGTACAGCATAATGCTTCAGTCACACATATAGATAAATATATTCCTTTTCATATTCTTTTTCATTATAGGTTACTACAAGATATTGAATATAGTTCCCTGTGCTATACAGTATAAACTTGTTGTTTATCTATTTTATATTTAGTAGAGTGTATCTGTAAATCTCGAACTTCCAATTTATCCCTTCCCACCCCCTTTCTCCCTGGAAACCATAAGTGTGTTATTTCTATGTCTGAGTTTACCAGACTAATTTTGTATTTGTTTTTGGCTTTGGCATATGGAGCAATGTGTTTTATCATGGAAAGAGACCACATAGCTATCAGCAATTTGTTCATAAATATTAGGTTCTCTTCATTTTGCACTGAGATTAATCACCTGCCAACATGTACATGATTTTCTTGGTTCATAGAAATTGTTGATTAATCATATTAACAAGGGAATTTCTGAAGGGCCAGAAATGAAGACATAATGATTATATATTTCTTTTTAAGAGGATATTTATTTATATTAACAAATGTCACTTTACAAAAGGCATTTCAAACTTTATCAAATAAACCTGTTCTGCATGATTTATAATATAATTTTGTTGGTTATACATCTTTATTATTTGATAAGACTTATTTGAAAATATAAAAACTTTAAAAGTAGTGCTTTTCAGATCCAGCAAAAAAATCCATGCCTTGAAACAAAAATTTTAGAAAGGGTCAGCTTAGCTTATAACTCTTCTAGTGATGAAGTTGCTCGTTCAGTATCTGCCTACTCCACCCCAGGTGTTCAGTTTAAGTCAGTTGTGCTAATTCCACTCCATGGTAAAACCAGTCCCAACGGTTGGTTCAGAGAAGGGAGTGTGACACGATATATGAGGGAAGGAATACTTTTAACAAGTTTTCTTTTCCATTTAAGAAAAAAAAAATGCCACAGAAAGAGACAGTCATTCTTTTGGATATTGTTGGGTCCATACGTCATGTAAGTTCTGCTAATGTCACCTGTCACCAGTCCAAGGCGAGGCCAACACTGAGGATAGCCCAATAAAGAGATGAAAGGAACCCAAAGCCATTGTTGACATGATTAAATTAGAGAATTAACCAATCTTGGAGTCTTCTCTACCATTGACTTAGGGTGGATAATACATCTCTATGGTTTTAACCTGTGTCAGGATTTCCATTGCACAAGGCTGGGAATTTCTTAATAGATATAATTGCAAAGTATGAGAGAGGAGCTTATCACTAAATAATTGTAGTACTGTCTGATAAATACAAATAAATAGAAGTGTCTGTCATGTATAGGGGTGCCATAGTGTAGGGAGTCATATAAGAAGGTCTCTCAGAGAGGAAGATACTTGAGGTAGATTTTGAAGGACACTTCAACAAGGGATGAAGATGAAAAGGGCCTTCCAGGCAGAGGGAATCACATATGCAAAAGCACAGAGTAACAGAATGGGTGTTCAGCCTAAAATCACTCAAGTTAGAGCAAATAAAGAAAAGTTTGTGGATATTTCATATGAACTACATACAGCCGAAAGCTGGGTGTGATGGGTGCTGAGTTGGGGAATGAAAAAGCTGCCAAGGACAGATGCACCTTCTCTTTCCATCTGTATTTGGGAGTCATATGGTCTCTTAGTATTGCTTTGTTCTGAGCAGGTGTTCCACTTTCCTGTTGACTTATGCAAGCTTGTTTCTCTGGTCTTCAGTATGAATATTTGGCCCCAAAAGGACATCTTAGGTTCAATTCGAGATAATTTCAGTTTAAGCACCACCATGATCTGACTATGATGTCCCTGTTTCTTGGCTGTAATTTTCCTGGCCAGCCAGTGTGCTAGCCTTCAGAGAACTATCTGGCCATGGTCCAATCTGCTGTGTCAGTGAGAGACAGGGTCATTCTGGTATAAACATGACTGTCTAAATTAACCATTTCAGTTGGTCTAGTCAATAGGTTCAAATCTATATTTAAAAATACTCTTCCTGAAGCATGAAGCACGGATGATAGGGAGTAAAATGGGAAGGAGTGAGACCAGATAGGAAGTTATTGCAGTCTAGGTAAGAAATAGTGTCTGAACTAAGACAATAGGAAGGGGATAGAGAGAAGAGTGATACAATAAAGATGAAATTAGTTCATTCACTTCTTGACTCATTCACTTATTCAACAAGGATTGATTGAGCACCTACCATGTACCACTGTTCTAGATACAAAAAACAAAGTAGACAAAAATTCCTATTCTCATGAAGCTTATAAAGTAGGGACAGAAGTCAAGAAATAGTTGGAATATGTGTGTATTGTGTGAGATGGTGATTAAGTGCTATTCAGTTACAACAGTTACCTATCAAATCACCTCAAAACTTACCATTTTTATGATGCTCCTGGATTCTGTGGGACTGGAATTCAGAAGGGATACGAGTAATGTGGTTTTTCTTTGCTCCATAATGTCTACTGTCTCGGCTAGAAGGGGCCTCAGCTGGAAGGACTCAACAGCTAAGGGCAATTCAATAGCTGGAGAGTGGAAGCACATGGAGGCGTCTTCACTCACGTTGGAGGCTGTTACTGGCTGTCCACTGGGAACCTCAGCAGGTGCTAATGGTGGCAGCACTTACTCATGGCCCTTCCATGTGGCCTGGCTTCCTTCTAGCATGACAGCCTCAGGAGACTTGGCTTCTACTGCAGCTCAGGGCTCCCGAGGTGAATGTCCCAAGAGAACCAGGAGGAGGCTGCATGGTCTTTTCTGACTCAGTCTCCAAAGTCCTGCAGTAGATTCAAGGAGGAGACCTAGATGCCACCTTTTGATGGGATGAGTATCTAAGACTTTCTAGACACATTTGAAAATCACCACGAGTGCTCTGGAGAAAAACTGAGTAAGATTAAAGGAATTGGGAATGCCAGGGGGAAAAGCAGGAGGTGGCTTTCCATTTTAACTAGTGCAGTCCTTGAAGAAGCAAGTTCTGACAAAGACCTAAGGGAGATTTGAGAAGGAAAACTCATTTTAATCAGAGGGACAGCAGGGGCAAACTTATTGAATGTATTGACCAATTAGATTTGTGAGGCCTGGTGATGAATAAGATTTCTGGCTTGAATGTTTGGATGAATGTTCTGTTAACCAGGGATGGGAACACAGAGGGTTGAGGAGACAGAAGACTGAATGCAGTTTTGGACATGCTGTTTTTTTGTTGTTGTTTTTGTTGTTCTTTATTTCAGCTGTTTTACATATATATATATATTTAAATTGAAGTATAGTCAGTTTACAATGTGTTGACTTCTGGTGTACAGCACAATAGTGCAGTCATACATATATGTAAATATATTTATTTTCATATTCTTTTTCATTGACATGCTGTGTTTAAATGCTTATCAGAAGTCAGTGTGTGTATATTTGTGTTAATTCAGTAGCTGGCAGAGCTTGGGAAGGAGGTTGGGCCTGGAGATGTGGATTTTGGAATCCTTAGTATTTACGTTGTATCAGAACTCTAAGGGGTTGATGGAATTGGCTAGCGAGGTGAGGGGAGAAGGCTGGCCAACACCAATGTTTAAGGTAAGAGCAAAAGGCCTATGTCAGACACTGAACTGGACGGGCTTGAGAGGCAAGAGGAGAAACAGGAGAGGTGAATGATTTAAGGGTCTAAGAAACATAGAGAAAGGCTGGACAACCTTCCAATCTCTTTCTGAATGATGCACAAAATCCTACCATTCAAAATTGATTCCTTTAGTTTAAATGCTATACTCTCTGTAGGTTTTCCTTTTTAAGATATAAATGTCCCCAGCAGGGCAGAAAATTGAACCACTGGTACCTGAGTGAATGGAAAGCAGGATGAGAGCACTTGGAAAAGGGAAGACACTCTTCTTGAATTCAAAGACCCCCTTTCTGTCAATTTCCAATTTTTGTTTGCACGTAGTGAGCAATGGTGCCTGGGCAGAGTGTTGGAGAAGTGCCTCAGCTTGTCTTTAATTTTGAGGGTTATATAATAGGTCACATGAGGTATTTTATGTTTCAATAAATTGAACAACAGTGGCAGAGGGCAATTTCTTTAGGCATGTGACACTATAGTCTTTTCAGGAGTTGCTCAGGAGAAAAAATGCAAATATGGACTTAAAGACCTTCAGCTACACCTAGTGGCCAACTAGTGAAAGGAACAAATATTTTATTGTAATAATATCATGGTTCTTTAGCTACATTACTTTTACAGTCAGTTAAGAATTACTTCTTGGGTAGTTACATATTATGCTGTATGGTTCCCTCTGTATAAGTTTTTTTTAAAATTTTTTTTTAACTAATCTATTAGTTTGTCATCTGGCTAAATATCTGATTCCCCAAACTGGAGGAATGTGGCGGTGTAAAACAAAGAGACTGTGTGTTGGGAAGTTGAGGAAAGAGAAATAAATGGGCATAGACTTGTGCCTCTTCCCTCCTTGACAGCTCTTCAGGACCAATTTCCAGTATTTAAGGCCTGCTAGGTTCCTCTACTTTAGCATTGTGTATAGGATTGTCTCTTTGAAAAGTAAACAATGATTATGATGATTGTGGTTCGGAAGAGTTGTGAAGGAAAGAGCTCAAATATTTGAGTGTCTTATTTATGAGGTTGGAAAAATAAAATTAATCTGTAAGAAAATAGAACTGAATCTGAAATATAGACCTGATCAAATTATTTTCAGTAAGATATATATGTATATTTTAAACCATTGCATCAGCAAAGAATGTTACATAGTCTCCTGTATCCTTGCAAGTACATGTACTATAAATATTTTGTGGGTGGTAGTTTTTTTGACATTTGCTTACAGATAGGGAAATCTCAGTAGCCAACACTTATAGGCATTTTGACAGTGAAGGGGAACGTTTACAAACATGATTCCAGTCCTAGGAGAGTTGACCCAACAGGGTCAGGTCGGTGGCACACCCCCAGGCTCACAGTTAGCTTGGAAAAAGAATGGCAAGACATGATATAAAGGTTTTAAAGGAGTTTTATAATATTTTACTCCAGCTTGCCAAAGGAGGAAAATGATAGGCATGAGTTGGTTTCCTTCGTGAGAACTTGAATACAGGATGTATTAATTAAACATACACTTTCGTTTTATTGATGGAGAAACTTGAGCCAATGTGCTTAAATTACCCAGCTATTTGGTTGCAGAGCAAAGGCTACAACTCACGGTTTTTACTCCTGATCTACTATTCTTTTTACTCCAACTCTTAATGAAAGGGTTCTCCGTTTCAGCAGAAGATCAAAGCAAGAGAAAGTGGGCTTACACCTACATCAAGAAAGTTTAGATAGATTGAGGAAGATTATTTAAGTGTAAAGTAACTAAATACTGTATTTTTTTTATTCTAAGATGTTCATTTTTTCACATATTAATATTCTGAAATCAGCCTGAATCTTATAATCAATGCTAAATCATAGTTGCTTCCAGGCAGTGTTTCAGGTTGTGATGTGGTCGTCTTTACATGGGAGACATAAGCTACTGACATTTTCATTTAATAGATTATAGAATTGACAAATCAAAGGTGTTCGCTTAATTTCTGAAAGAAAATATTTGCTATCCAACAATATGTAATTCAAAGAAGAAAAAAATCAAAATTACAATTTAAATCACTGGTGTTCTTTGATTTGACTTGAAGAGCTAAAGCAGTGAAGGTGTTAAGAAGGGGTCAGGTAGATTCAGCACTGATGCTACTCTTGCACCCTCAGGGGCCACCCTTAAGAATCTGTAGAATGGGTTTGAAAAAGCGCAGACCCAAATCCTGTGAATGCCAAAAGGAAGCGGTATCTAATTACATGGATAGATACATGTCATAGTTATATTAGTATACTTTATAATTTGTATGTGTATAGTGTAGTGGGTTTTTCCCTTGAAGCACTCTTATTAAATTGTCTGATCATCTTACAACAATCAGTGGCATCTAAGAATAGGTGTAATTTGATTTAGAACAACAGTGTTATGTATTAGAAGGAACACTGTCTTGGGAACTAGATCTGTAAAGCCACTCAGTCTCCTACTGGCTGTTTTGCCCTTGAGCAATTTACTTCCTCTCTGTGTATCAGTTTCCTTATCTGAAATTGAAATAATGACATGTACCTTGCAAGAATATTGTGAGTATTAAATAAGATTATGTATTTGAAGTGCTTACCACAATGCCTGCCATGTCGCAGGTGCTTAGCAAAATCAGCCCAGCCACAGGAAACTGGAATCAACAAAATGATTTTTTTAAGTAATGCTGGCTGACAGGTACATTTATCTGATTTGGTCCCAGGTAGACTAAACAATGTTTCTCACCATTTTAAAATCCATGCCCCATTAGTTTAGATTAAAAAAAGAAGTCTTCTACATTATGTTCTACTGAACTTAGAATGCATTTAAGCACTTTCCCTAAGTATATAATAATATGGAGTATTTTTTTTTCAAGGTACTGCCCTCTTCTGCCCTCTCTCCATTCTGATCTGCCTCCTAGTCAGGTAGCCTCACCCAGCTAAGCATCATTGCTCTAAAACGTGGTGTCAGACTAAGGGGCCTAAGAAAGTTCACATATTTTGCTAAACACATTGGGTAAAGAGAAGAAATATGGAACAAGCCATCATCCTGCTTGTCTTCCTTCAAAGAATCATCCCAAGTAAATGTAATGGGACAATATTTACAAGATGACCTATGGATTTTTATGCACAATTTAAGTACTATGAGTTTGTCAGCATGGAGATATTAACTGTCAGGAAGGCAAGGACAATTTTTTCCTTGGTTGGTTACCAGAAATTTAAAAAAAAAAAGCTCTATGGCCAAGCTGCTTAAAAGAAACAAGGCGAAATTTTATACCAGTCCCTTGGGAGACACAGAGGAAAGACTTCAATAGCCTTGATCACATTTCCTTCACTCTGGCATGCTATCTCCTACAAGTGTTCACAAAATAATATTACAAGCTGGAGCTGGCTGTCCTCTGATGACTTTTTCTGATTTATACTAGTCTGACTTTCACTCAAGCCTAAAGCTTGGTCCCTACCCCGCATTCAGAATGGATTGGTAGGATTCTTGCAGCACTATTAACTTTTCAGAAGCCACTCGCCTATTTGCATATCTCCTGCAAGGACCGCCACACCTACCTGGTCTTGCTACAGGCTGCTTTGGAGCCAGAATTCCTTGTCTGCTTTGTTCAGCAACCCAAAATGTAATCAAGAGACTGG